>NC_060142.1:653986740-654673407 GCF_021461385.2 Schistocerca piceifrons
AAAAAGACAAATTTGTGAGCATTTTCAACCTATTTTTTCGCGGCATGAAAATGCATTACCGAATCACGAAGCAGCCATAAAAGAACTGCAAACCATTGTTCATGAAAATCATGAGACCTTGTGGGCTAAAATTGACTCAGTTGCATCTACCGATTCGGTTACGCAACTTGCAAAAACTCAGGAAAACTTAAAGGACACAGTAGATTCGATTTCAACACAAATAGACACACTGAGGAAATGTGTTCACTATCGGAGAAAGTAGCCGAACTTTCGGATCAGGTCACTAACTTATCTACAAAGGTAGATGATGATCTGAATGACACAAGACCTGTAGCCTTCACTGACACAGAAGAGTATGAACAAATTAGAAAATTCAAACAGAATCAAAATCAAATCAATACACAGTACAAAAGAGAAATCCGGGAAGTACAAGATCAGCTGACACAGGTAATACAAGAATTACGTATTTCAGTGGACACTCGCGCCCCAATACGGGAAGAGGGACATAGAAATACGGAACAGCCACAAAATAATAACACAGGGCATTTCGGAAGTTATGAAAGAAATTGGCAATGTGCACCGAATTTTGAGATGGAACGGCCGACACGACCTAACAATGACCGATATGCGACTCGCCGACATGATGATTTTGAGTATAACCTATTCATTACTACACGTAAATTCAAAACATTTAAGAATTCTGGCAACGACATTCATCCACAAGCATGGCTCCATCAATTCTCTCATTGTTTTCCTTCTAACTGGTCGTTAGAACACAGATTAGAATTTATGTGTGGCTACTTAGAGAATGAACCAGCTGTAAGAATGCCATCGGTCATTCACGATTGTCATAGTGAAGGAGAATTTTATCATGCCTTCCTCTCAGTATATTGGTCTCAAGCCACACAAGACCGAGTAAAACATGGCATCATAATGATGAAACATTTCGAACAATCTGAATTTTCCAGTCTTGTGAAATATTTTGAAGATATGTTGCACAAGAATCAGTACCTGTCAAACCCATACAGCCCCTCAGAACTCATCCGCATTTGCTTAATCAAATTGCCTGAGCATTTACGACATATTATTTTTGCAGGACGTTGCAGAGACGACATTGAAGCTTTTCAGGGTCTCTTACAAGAATTAGAAATTGACACAGACAGTCGCAGGATGCGAAAACAGGAAAACAATCACTACAGGTCACATCCGTCACAATTCCGTGGCGACAGAAACGATAACTGGACGCGGCAAGGCTATTCTCAGCACACAAATCGTGACCAAAACAGACACCATCCGTATGACAATCGTTGGCAGAGTAGTAATAATTACAGGGAAAGATCACCTCTCCGCGGTAATGACTATCACAGAGACAATCAGAGAAACAGGAAATATGGGAACCAAAACAATAATTATTACGGGAGACAGAATAACTTTAGACGCAACGGTCCACCGTGCAGTGATAATTCAGGGAGATATTCTCCACCACTTAACCGAGAAGAAAGAAACTACAGGAACTACCGACATGACGACAGACCTGAATTGCATCAGAACTCGCGTGATTCAAACAGAGCAGGGCCCTCTCGACAAATTTCATTTGTAGAAGTTAGGTCTCCAAACCCCAATAACGACGCGCTCCAACAAAGAGACAATAGGCAATGACTCATACCGCTGGCAGCCACAAAACGTACGTATGAAACTAACGACGCAGCTGCCGTAGCTAGTAATTACGTAAAAATGGAAGACATTAGGGACATCTTACTCCAGGAACACGACATAAAACATAACAACATTGCATATCCTGTGATTCACATTACTGTAAATGACGTAAAATTTACGGCAGTACTTGACTCAGGCAGTCCCATTTCTGTAATTAGTGTAACAGCTTTTAGCAACTGCAACAAATCGAAAGATTGCCCCACACTTCCGTTACGTAAGATTAAATTACAAGCTGCAATCTTTGGAAAAAGTGTAGATGTACGCCAACAAACCAATTTAGAATTCCTTTGCCAAAGCCACAGCTTCTCTATGAACTTCCTTATTGTTCCATTATTGTCGACGGAAATTATATTGGGAGTAGACTTTTTGAATGAAAACAAAGCAATCTTAAACTTTCACGATGCTGAAATAAGTTTAGAGAAGGAAGGTAAGTCAATAGCTTTGAAATTTGAAGATTGGCTCTCAAACCATGACGAAGAAATTAATCGGCTATACCTTCTATTAGACAACAGTTCGGAATTTTCAACGGAACTAGACACTAACAATCACTCTGCAAGTACTGACAGGGATGATATCGATGGCATATTTGAAATTAATGAGTTAATTCAGAATAAAATTCAAACAATTGAGAATTGTAATGACACTGATAGGCAGGACCTTTTTGAGATTTTACAAGCACATTCCACAGTTTTTACTCATAAAACAGGAACAATCAAGGGATTTCAATACCAATTTCGTGTTCGTGAGCATACTAAATTTTGTGTTAGACCATACGTAATTCCGGCACATTATAGGGACCGTGTTAGAACAGAAATACAATCTATGCTTGACGATGGCATTATTGAGCCTGCAGTAAGCTCATACAACAATCCATTACATGTTGTTGAGAAGAAAAATGGATCGATCAGGCTTGTCTTAGATTCGAGACAAATCAACACTATCATTATTCCTGAAACAGACAGGCCGCAAACGTTGGAAGAACTTCTTCAAAATTTTAATGGTGTAAAAGTGTTGTCTTCCATTGATCTCAGATCCAGCTTTTATCAGATCAAACTTCATCCAGAATGTAGAAAATACACAGCTCTCCTTTGTTTCGGCGTTTGTTATCAGTTTCGGAAACTTCCTTTTGGTTTGAACATTTCTTCGGCAGCATTCATTCGCGGGCTAAATTATATATTCCTGAGTTCTTAAAACGTCGCATCACCTTATATGTGGACGATATTCTAATAGCAGAAGCTTCATGGGAACAACATAATCGCATCCTCAACAGTTTGTTACGTATTTTTGCAGAATCTGGAATTGCAGTTAACTTGGAAAAGTCTGAATTCGGTAGGTCAAAGGTGAGGTTTTTGGAACATATCATTTCTTCTGAAGGCATTCAGCTGGATCCTGAAAAGTTAGAAGCAATCAGAGCCATTCCAGTTCCATCCACAAAAAAACAAGTCCGCAGTTTTCCAGGTCTCGTAAATTTTTACCGTCGTTTTCAGAATATGCAAATTCTTGTTACACCAAAACTTTGTTCTCTCACTGGAAAAAATACTATTTGGAACTGGGACGAACAATCACAGTTGGAATTCAATTCTTTGAAAGAAGCGTTACTTAACGCGCCAATACTAGCTCATCCAGATCTGTCACAAGATTTCTGCCTTAGCACGGATTCTTCTAAAGTCGGTCTTGGTGCCCATTTATTTCAAGAAGCCACAGAAAATGACACTACTGTTCAGAAAACCATTGCTTTTGCTAGCCGAGTGCTAACAAAATCTGAAAAAAATTACTCTGTTACTGAATTAGAAGCTTTAGCTATCGTTTGGGCATTTAACAAATTCCGTTTCTTTCTTTCTGGTAAGCACGTAAAAGTATTCAGTGATCATCGTGCATTACAATTTCTTATGTCATCAAAATTAAATCATGACAGGTTAAAACGTTGGGCATTGTTTCTGCAAGAATTCCGCTTCACAATAGTCTACATTCCCGGGAAGGAGAACATTGTTGCGGACGCACTGTCACGCGCACCGGCTGGGCTTGAGAAAAGTAACACAGTAGGCAACCTCGAGAAAAATTTCAGTATTCTTTACATTCAGAAAGTCGCCTTTGAAAACTTCATCACCACATCTTTAAAGCACGTTGCTCATGAACAAGATAAAGATCCGATTTGGAAAGACATCAAAAGCAAATGGCATGAAAAGACACACACACAGATTCGTCATTATTACCTGGTAAGAAACAACATACTCTTCAAACGCTGCACTGTTGATGACAAGCTATGGGTACTTTGCATTCCAGACGATTTTGTTAATAAGCTCATCTGGTACATTCATTTCAGCTACGCACATTTTGGTCCATGAAAATGTTATCATATTCTTCGAACGACTTGTTATTTTAACAATATGGAAAAGAGAATTCGAAGAGTCCTGTCTATTTGTAAACTTTGTCAAAAGGCTAAACCATCTACTATCTCACATCGTGCTCCGTTGTTTCCTATCATTCCTTCTAAATTAAAAGAATTTGCTGCAGTTGATCTATTGGTACCCCTTGTCAGAACATCGAATGGATTTTCGTACGTTCTAGTCGCTGTTGAACTTACTTCAAAATTTGTTTCTTTCACTCCATTACGTAAAGCCACTGGACGGTCTGTATCCAACGCCTTTGTTAAACATTTCTTACGTGAAGTTGGACACGTTAGTAAAGTCATTTCAGATAACGGACCGCAATTCAGATCTGCTGTTTGGTCACGCACGCTTCGGAATCATAAAATCAAACCTGTTTTTATTTCATTGTACTCACCACATTGCAACCCGTCTGAAAGGATTAAGAAAGATATCAATAAGCTTTGCAGACTTTATTGTCACAGAAAGCATCAGCATTGGGACAGATATTTACAATTATTTCAAAATGTGCTGAATGAAATGCCTCATGATTCCACTGCTTTACCACCTATTCTTGTACTGAAGAATGAAGAACCACCGAACAGAATCAGAGAGCTTGTACCTTTCCCGAATACACGTAAACTTCGACACAAAGACATAATCGATTTGGCTCTTAAAAATATAAAATCTGCAGTAGACAAAAGGAGAAAACTACACTGTAAAGCAGATGCAAAGAAATTGTATAGTGGTCAGAAAGTTCTCATTAAAGCTCATTCATTGTCACATAAGAAGAAACACTTGTGTCACAAATTCTTTCTAGTTTACAATGGACCTTACAGAATCCGACGTATACCACATGATAATTGCGTTGATGTTGAAACTCTGCGTACTCGGAAGAATAAAGGTTTACACCACATTTCACATGTAAAACCGTTTATTGAAAGATAATCTGCTTTTTAACTTTGTCTTTGCCATAAAACTCTTAACTTCACATTTCTAGTATGCATTGTCAGACTTAGAATCTGTCACCATGCAACAATGTTTGAAGTTAAATATCCAATCAAGAACCTAGGGAACATTTTTAAACAGAAATTACAAATGCATTGTTATTGTGAAGAGACGACCCAGTGTTATTGTGTGTGTGCATTCTTGCTTGTTAGTTGCATGATTATGTAACGACTACAAGGCTTACATACTTAGAACATTTACCAGTACTGCTAATGAGATTTTAATGCAACATTTTGGTTTACTTGAAAATACATTCTGGATTAAAAGTACTTTCAGTGAGATACCAGATGACACAGTGGTTAGTTTATGTGACAGCTACACGATTTTATCACGACACTACTAATGAGTGACAATTTACAATGTTGCTTTTGCAGTGTTCCTGTTTTATATCTGGACAGATTTTCTGCATTACTCTGGAAAGTAAAACATGTTTTAGTAATAACTTTTGTGCTATAGCTACAAGGAGACAGCCTTTTCCGTAGGACAACAATACGTTACAGCACAGCACTTTCCTCATCACGGCAATAAGCGTAATAACTAAGATATCTATACGCAAAGCATTTCACTTTCGTTTATCATGAGGTACGTACATTGATTTCTGCAGAACTTAGCTTTCAGAGGACGATAACTACGACACTTCCACAGAATTATCTTACTGCAAGACGCACATTTAGCGCTACAGGACACGCATTTGAGATATTAATTTTGTTCTTAAGCCATTTATTTTTCAAGATTTTTGAATTACAAAGAAAGTTTTCCATGATACATTTCATTCCATTGTTGTAATCTGTAACACCTGAGGGTATAATTACATTAATCCTCAGGGGGGTACACGCTCACTTTGTGTACCATGTGTTTGGCAAGCACAAGGAGCCCTAGCTAATATGGTATTTGCTTATACAACTTTACACATCGGTACCATATTTCTCTAACACAGAATTACACAGCTATCTGATCATTTAACAGAGAAAGAAACTTTTTTTACTACATCAGTGACAGATGTTTACGTAATTACACAGTTGGATAACTTCACACTTACGAAATTGTATTTTGTCTGTACTTTGTGAACTGTTCATATTTTTTCGGAACCATTGTGATACTATGAGAGCTTTGAATGATGTATTTGGTATGAGATTACGATTTTTAAAGTACGTTTGAGGCAGATGATACTTTTGACATGAGCAGAGAATTTTTTTAGGTTTTGAAATTAGTGGAGGAAGCTACACCGATTTTGAGAGTTGACTGAGGTGTTATGATGTTATTATCATGATGACTATGTGTATTATGCTGTTGCGGTATGTTTATGATTAGTAAGCTGATGCTATATGAGGAATTTGATTATGCTACGTATCTGTTATGATGACATATTGAAGAAGTGTCGACGAATATGTATATGTGTAATAAGGTAATGAATAATGAGTAGTGGTTAGGGACTCTGGTTTGTGAAATAGGGTGTTGGAAACCAAGAATCGTACTTTATGAGTTATGAAATGTGTGTATATGCGTGAATGTATTACAATGGTGGCGAAAATTATTTGGACGCTGTTATATTTACAGGATTTTGTTTCTACACATTTGCAACGCAAATTCTCGACCGGTGAAATTTTTTTATATGAGACTGTCACTGTAATCCAAACTGGTGTCGTAAATATTTCGGTAAGAAACTTATGTGACCACCTGCTCCTAATGCGTCGTGGGCACCCAGCTGGGCGACAGTCGCCTTGAAAAAAGCCATTAGCGTGTGCCTTCCAGAGGCACAGGTGGAAAAAAAAGGGAGGCCATTATCCTCGCTATTGACATTCCTTTGTAGAAAGCATCGGAAAAACGACACGGTCGAAAATGATAACATATGATTACACTGTGGAGCTCTTAATTTATGATTTACTGAAATGCCTAATGAAATGACAAGAAATATTTTTATGTCTATACACCTGATTATGACTACTGTCTCTCTAGTGGAGAGATTTTTCTACTAACTTATGAAATGCCTAATGACTACTGAATGATGTTCTTATGCTTTACTTTGTACATAGTTGCTTATTTCATTTGATATCTAGTTTCTAGCTGCACTGTAGCATTGGTTAAAATAAAATTTTATAGATATACTAATATAAATATTTTCTGTCTACAGATCGAGTAAATAATAATTTTTTTCAAAAAAATGAGGGAGCACAAAAAGACATTTACCTTCACAGGAACTGCATTCATAATTTTCTTTTCAAGTACTTGGTAACTTTTTGGTAGAATAACTTCTTGTGGTGACCACTTTAATTACATAGACATTAAGATGTGAATATACATTTCCCTTGTCTGCATTGTTGTCTTTAGTGTACTATTTTTTCTGTTTGAGCTTTGTCATGTTTAGGTACTAGTTATATCATTTGCTTCTGCTGTTTGCCAGGCATAGTGCTACTGAATTTTAATTTGTGTTACTCTGCTAAGCCAGTTTACTACTGATTTATTTTTCTTGTTTGCTGCTCATTGCCTTATATTAGCTGTAATTTATGCTGCTTCGCCATTTGTATTTTTGATCATTGCTGTGTGTGTTAATTGTTTTGTGCTGCTGCATTGCCTCGTCCCTTAGTTTAGCGTCTGAGCTCAGTAGATTTAAGTTAGTTTAAGAGGGGGTAGACTACATAAGAAACTGACTATGGACAATAGGAAAAAAATGCATTGAGAAGTTATACGAAAAAAAAGTGCAGAAATCAGGTATAGATAGGACTTTTGGGAATAATGATGAACCAAGGGAGATCTCCATGCAAAATACTGCAGTAAAACAAACCCTGTCCTTTCCTTTTGTATTATTTTGCTATGTGTGTATATACCATTGTGTATTTGTCTTCTTCCTGTCTTTGAGTGTTTAGCTAATAAGATTTATGTTGTAGAATTTTTCTAATACTATGTCATTTACTTTGTAAAGATGTTTAGACATTACTTGTTCTATTTTGTTTTAATGCTCATGTGTGAAGTCGATGTTTCAATAATTATTCTGATCTTTTATGTATGTATTCATGTCATAATTCCTGTAACACTGATGTATATGTTATTTTGATTCTTTTGTAAAGCCCCTATTACTACAAATGTTATCTGTATTGTTATGTTCTTTAATGATGTATTTTGTACCTTTGTAATTGTATTCTCATGTTATAAAATTGTAATTGACACCAGTTCATCAAATTAAGTACCTTGTAAGTTACATTTCACTGCACACATTTCTGTTGGTCATAGTATATGGACAATATGTGAGAAGTAGGGACTGTTAGTGTTTTCACATGTGTTAATAATTCAGCAAGGGACTGGATAACAGCATTGCTGGTTCTAAGGACATTTTTAAAAAAATTTTCTGCGCGTGCACAAGTGGTGGTTTATGGACTTGCTATATTCTCTGCAAGACTCTTCGATGGTGATTGTGCACCTGCACAGTCGCAACAGATGGCTGCTGGCCATTTCTACAAGGACCGCAGTGGGTCTGCACCTCTGGTGGCCCACCAATATCATAATCTCTACCA
The DNA here is from genome assembly GCF_021461385.2 of Schistocerca piceifrons. Taxonomy (NCBI): domain Eukaryota; kingdom Metazoa; phylum Arthropoda; class Insecta; order Orthoptera; family Acrididae; genus Schistocerca; species Schistocerca piceifrons. The sequence continues at coordinate 653,995,340 of NC_060142.1, forward strand.
GGACCACAGAGGGTCAGCTCTGTGATGAACTACCTACCAATATTCTTCAAAACTTCGACTGACTCAGCTGTGGGTTTGCTATGTTGTGGCCCATTACCTGTCAGCATGTCAAGAGCCAGCACTGTCTTTCCGTTGGAAGGACAACGCTACTACTTCAAGACTGCATGGAAATCCATTACTTCCGTGTGCATTTTCTTTTACTGCTCAGACTTTGAGAAAAACACTGCTATTTTACTGTGATGTACGATTAGGACTGTCTTTATGGACTCTGACAAAATTTTAGCTTTTGACCAACATTGTATCAATAAGTGTGTGCATTTGATATCTTTGTTATTGTAATTATGAAAAATTTTATCAAATCATTGTTGGCCACTGCCCAACACAATTTGTAAAATTTTTGTGGGGAGCATGGGGGCTATGTAAGTAGGCTGTTTAGGTTTTTCTATTGGTAACGCCACCTCCGTATAAAAATCACTGGCTGTGCTGTGTGCAGTCTGTGTCTAGTTTGCATTGTTGTCTGCCATTGTAGTGTTGGGCAGCGGCAGCTGGATGTGAACAGTGCGTAGCGTTGCACAGTTGGAGGTGAGCCGCCAGCAGTGGTGGATGCGGGGAGAGAGATGGCGGAGTTTTGTAATTTGTCATGAACTGCTATATATATTATGACTATCAAGGTAAATACATTGTGTGTTCTCTATTAATATCTGTCATTTGCTAACTATCCCTATCAGTAGTTAGTGCCTTCCGTAGTTTGAATCTTTTATTTAGCTGGCAGTAGTGGCGCTCGCTATATTGCAGTAGTTCGAGTAACCAAGATTTTTGTGAGGTAAGTGATTCATGAAATGCATAGGTTAAAGTTAGTCAGGGCCATTATTTTGTAGGGATTTCTGAAAGTCAGATTGCGTTGCGCTAAAAATATTGTGTGTCAGGTTAAGCACAGTCTTGTATAATTGTTCAAAGGGGACGTTTCAACGTGCGAACACCCTCATTCGAAGTGATCGACGATCACAGTCAAACTCCTCACAATGCCTCACAAATATTCACACAGGCGAAGATTAGTCGCCGGCCGCGGTGGTATAGTGGTTCTAGGCGCGCTGTCCGGAACCGCGGGGCTGCTACGGTCGCAGGTTCGAATCCTGCCTCGGGCATGGATGTGTGTGATGTCCTTAGGTTAGTTAGGTTTAATTAGTTCTAAGTTCTAGGGGACTTATGACCACAGCAGTTGAGTCCCATAGTGCTCAGAACCATTTGAACCATTTTTGAAGATTAGTCGTTCCTCAGGGCGTTTTAGCAAATATCTACTGGCATTTTTATTTCCTTTAGACGTGGCCTAGGCTAAAAATTGCTCCGGTTTATAAAGGACGATAATGCCATTATCATCGCTATTAAAATCCGAGTATACGAGTATATTCGCTAAAATGCGCCGGGGAGCGTCGAATCTTCACCTGTTCGGCAAGAATAAACCCTGAAGCGTGTATTCAAAGTATGCAGTAAACACTATTCAACAGATTGCGTTTCACATGAAAGAAACACTTGTGTGTTTCACTCGGAGACCAAGTTAGAGCATAAGTAAATGTGACTAATTAACTTAGTGACACTTACCACGACGTTCGATTCATATCCCTGTACTCGCAGTAGAGCAGAATTGGCTATAAAAGCAATTTATTAACCTTCCGAGGCAAAAATGAAGTTGAGGAAGTAGTACCCAATGTATAGCGAGATTGGTTTGAGAAAAACAAATTTAAACTCTATTACGTGGAACGCCAGTGGGATGTACAAAACTGGTGGATAGAAGTACTTTCTTGCTAAAGCTCTCACGCAGAAGGAAATTTTTATATTACGCCCGAGCCATGGTGTTTTCAACGGTATAACTGTTACACGAAATATTCGTTAAGAAATTGTTTGTACTGCGTCCCGCATTCGTGGATCGTAATCTTGTGGGAAAATTAAATATTAATAAATAGAGAAACATTAAACAGAGAAATACTCTGATAATAATCTGTCTTCTGAGCGGAACTCAGAGTTCGCAAATGAATCACTTGAGAATGGTAAAACACAGAGAAAATATCAAAATGGATTTTCAATATAGGAGTGTTGATGCACGAATGAGAAGTCCTGCGCACATGTCTGGCGTGCGCTGTACAGTTTAATGTCCTTCAAAGCTACAACAACAGAATAATATTTATATTATAGATAAATTGTTTCATAGTGGAAACGGAACACATCTGCTTTACACCAGGTTGTTGAAGAAAGAAATATCTAAAAGACAAACTTACGTTACGTTAGTGGTATGATGAGAATCTCACGTAAATGACAAAAGACACATATATTATTATACTAATTCAATATTCAACATCGTCATTATCCATATCAGTTATTTGTCCTCAATAATAGTGGAAATGACGGAGGCACTAGTAAATTGGAATAGTATGTGACAAACATTATGGGACGCTGTAGAAAATGAAAATTAATTTCTGGTGCTTCATAACCCACGGGACTGGAACGAATAAAATAGATTCACTTAAACGATTTGAATCGAACGGTGCCTTGTTTTCAATGAAAGGCATGGAGTGGAATCCGTGAAAGCTTGTCCGAAATGCTGAACCACCAAAGTAACGATAACATCATATCAATTGAAAGACGTACTTTCATCTAGACTAAACAGCTTCCTACTACCATATCCGCGCCTCCTCAGGCGCTGTTACTGCGTAACCCATGGAGAATTTCTGATAAAAATATTAGTGAAAGAACCAGGCCTGGACGTTCCTCATATAGCCTAACAGCTAAGGCAAGAGGTCGTCAAAAACAGGAATTACGTATTCCACTTGAGGTGAGACACGAATTTTCGTGTTAATAATACATTCATTACAGTGCAGTTTCATAATTTGTGATCCGTCTATCGCTGACATTATTTGCTGTCTCTCCATCCTTACTGGATTCACTGGATTCATCCCTATCGTTCCACTGGTTTCGTATCAGTGAAACAGATTCTTTGGTATATTGAGACGGTACTTTTAACACAGCCCCACTCGAGGTACTCTGTGTTCGTTTGTATCAATCGCACATGGGTCAAGATAGTCACCGGTTTAGATCTCGAGTTAGTCTGCGAAGCGATGGACACGACTTTGTTGGCTTTATGATTCATATTCATTTTCCTGTCCCTAATATGTTGCTGTCAGTTATGTAGTGAGTGAGTGATTGGGTTGTGGTTTCACGAGAGGAGCAGCTGTAGGGTGAGGTACATGTTTCACTTGAGGTCTGCCGCCAAATTATACTTGGGGTGAACGTTAAAAGATGCACCTGCAGTGACGGAGTCTTTGGGGTTGGTATAGACACCTTCCCTTCCCTCAAGGACGCTAAAGGTGATCGTTAGGTGGCTCTGCCATTTTGGACAATCTGTTTACGGCTGGTTTGGAGGATGCACAGATGAGGTAAGTAAGTAAAATGATTAATCCGTTATTGTTAGGGTTATGTTGGAGCACCTTTTCTTAAATACATTCAGTGGTTTGTACTTGGTTTCTAGCGAGCACATTGTGCTCAATTGAATCCACCGGAACGGAGTTGATCAAGTCGTGCCCTCACCACATTTAAGAAATGGTTCAAATGGCTCTGAGCACTATGGGACTTTACTTCTGACGTCAACAGTCCTCTAGAACTTAGAACTAATTAAACCTAACTAACCTAAGGACATCACACTGTAGGGAAGCAGCCTACTCACGCCGTAATAATTTCACATCACTCTTTCCATTGTGAGACAGCCAGTCCGCTGTAACTAGCTCTGACGTCTTATGAGTTGCGCAATACTTTAAAAATCAAGTAAATTAACTGAGACGTTTCTAGCATGTCAGGAGTAATACTAAATCAATATGTGTTGAATATCAGTTCTATAACTCTAACCATTTTCGAAATTTGGACGTTTTTCTGTAAAAATCATTGGCGCAACAGAAAAGAGCTAGAAACATAAAAATTTATATTTAGATTTCTTTTGCATAATAATTTAGTTGAAACAGTATTCTGCATCTCACAAATTAAAATTTTAGTTGAAATTCAGGATTTTCTGGTTTTTGTCTTAAAAATTAAGGAAGAAAGATAGATTAAGTAGGCGAATAAATAAATCCAGGAAGTTTAAATTTAAGTAGAATGGAGATCCGTTATAATCATAAAGATGTGAGAAGTTTCAACTGAATAACTATAAAACTATAGCGATAGCGTATCTCCAAAGGGCAAGTTGAGAGCTCGTCTACTGCGTGTAGTGTAATTAAATTAATTATCTCGCCCAAAATATTTAACTTAGCCACGTCAGACTTTTATTATGATTACTTACCTGTGTGCTGAATGCACATTTAAATTGAGGGCTTCATCGGCCATCAGCAAAGGAAGCAATGATTTATTCGATAACTTACAGTGGTGCATTACTATCCCAGCGGCTAGTCGGGAGAGCAGATTTGATCAGGCGTTCCCTTAGCCGTCTGCACCGCGGCTTTATATGTAAGAACGCTGCGCAAGAGAAAAGGCTCCAGTTCTCTCCAAACGCTGATTAGCGCACCACCTGTGCCAGGAGTCGCGTCACGTCGGTATCGATTATATAAACAGCCTCCGATGCAGTAATAAGTTATTCAGGGTCTACCATTATTAGCGTGGCGTTTGGTGAACATTATCATCAAATTATGGCGAGCATACACTTAAACATTTAATTTGAACAGTTGTAGTAGCATCAGCGCATTAGACTCTGAACCGCTCTGGTAGTTGGATTGTGTGGATTCTTTTTGGTCTGTGACTTTCAGAATATAGTGAACATTTTAGAGAGAATGGTTTTTGATTATGAATCCCAGACAATCTCCTAATTCCTCAGGGCTATAAGCTGCAGCTATAAATGCATTTCTCAGATGAAGTGGGCACTAGGAATTCTAATTACGGGCTTCACGTTTCGCTAATGACTTTCTGGTTGCCAATATTGTAGTTAGAGAGCCAGTGTTGAGAACGGCAAACAACAGCATTAGATAAATAATAGGGACATTAACAATTATTCCACCCACCGCCCCACAGCACACATCCATGCCCGAGGCAGGATTCGAACCAGCGACCGTAGCGGTCGCGCGGTTCCAGACTGTAACGTCTAGAACCACTCGGCCACTCTGGCCGGCCACATTTAACACTTGACGAATTTATATTGCAGTGAGCTTTCAGTTATTCATTTTTGTTGACTTTTGCAGATTCCTTAACGTTTTCTTTCTCTGGTATGCGGCTTAGCCACTGTCCATCAGTGAGCCATGTGGTTGAAACCGTTGCAACATAGGGCAAGCAAGCTCTTTGTTGTATTTGTTTCAGCTTAAACTGATAATCGAGTGAACAGTAGGCAACACTTCAGTATTCTTACGAGTACAATTATTTGATTTTATTTGTTTAATCTTTCTTGGCCTTACGGCGCCCGCACACGAACCGTGCAATCTAAGTTGAGCGCTAGGCGCGCCGAGCTTTTGACTTCACAAAGTGGAAAAGCACATCAGGGAGTCTTTCCGAACGTGCAGAGCATATCTAGCATGACATATATTCCGAGAGCGAGTTTGAACGTTAATCAGTGGGATGGAGGAGCATCACCTACGTCACATGGACTCGATCTCTCCTCAGTAGGCCAGCCGCGGTTGCCGTGCGGTTCTAGGCGCTTCAGTCTGGAACCGCGGAACTGCTACGGTCGCAGGTTCGAATCCTGCCTCGGGCATGGATGTGTGTGATGTCCTTAGGTTAGTTATGTTTAAGTAGTTCTAAGTTCTTTGGGACTGATGCCCTAAGATGTTAAGACCCATAGTGCGCAGAGCCATTTGACCCATTTTCTCATCAGTACGGAATCGCGCGACGCCATAGTGGCTTTCAGTTGAAGTTGATTTGTATACATGCCGATCATAAGCATTAGGAAACTGAGAATCTCTCGAAAACCCCTTGTTAATTGTATGATTTGTTGTAATAAAACGAAGGGAAGCTTCATATTGCACGTTAAAGAATAGAAGTAACTTGTGTATCACCGGGCGGAGTGGCCATGTGATTTGAGGCGCAATGTCACGTTTTGTGCGGCACCTTCCGCCGAAGGTTCGAGTCGTCCCTCGGGCATGGGTGTGAGTGTTGTTCTTAGCTTAAGTTAGTTTAAGTTTGTTTAAGTAATGTTCAAGTATAGGGACCGAATACCTCAGCAGTTTCATCCCTTACAAGTTCACACACATTTGAACACTTAACTTGCGTATTATGAATGTACGCCGTTGCAAAGCGAAGCCAAACTGAGGATCCACAAGAAACGGAATATTGATGGTAAAATTTCCTATGGTTAAATGTTAGTTAATAACACATTTTTTCGATTAAAGCTTTGAGTTAGTATATCAACGATTAAGGCTTTCTAGAGACGGTAAGAAGCAAAGTACGATTGTATAACAGTCATGGTTGGTACAGCGCAATGGGTAGAATCGTAGGGCTCTAATGTGTCGGTTGATGTTTTGCTGGCTGACATTTCACTACTTCAAAAGATTTCTTTTACTAGCCTTCGCGTTTTCTAATAGGTTCTGATACTTCCTCGTTACTGTAGTAAAAGTATCATCTGTAACATTCGACGATATGTGAATATAAGAGCGCTCGTTCTGAGGAGCGAGTTTCTTCGATTGGCTTGATCTGAAAGACAGTTTGTAATGGGACACCCTCCTCTGACATAACCTTTCTTTATACAAATACCAGATAGCAGGGATATTTCCGAATGCCGTGTATGTGAACATTATCTCTGCTGTTTCAGTGAAGGAATTTCGTATGCCTTTGTGTACGATGTGTTGTGTTTCAGGCTAAAATATGTTTTAAATAAATTAAGTTATTACAATGGAAATTTACTAGCTCTTTCTGTATAGCTAAAATTATTCTTCTTTTAGAAATATTTACAATTACGAAATATCTGGCGTACTTAAAATTCATATTGTTATTTGCACGACCTTCGCTAATTATTAAATTTATTCCTGGATTCATTTACAAAATAATTATATAAATTGGAGATGATTTTTCTTTTATGAGAAAGTTTGGACTCCAAATCTACGGGTACGAGGTAACAATGCCGTAAAGATAAAATACAACTGCATACACATGAGAAATGACCGAGGCCCCGGTAATAGAGAGCTAGAATCTAATAAACTATTAAAAAATGGGAAACATGGTATCATAGAAAGCCTGATTTATGGTTGATAATTGATAACTGAATAACGTATTCTTGTTAGAGTGTGAATGTTTAACAATTTCGATCTCTTCCAGCAGACTGAGCCTCTTACCTTAGGGATCGTGGTGCAAAACCCTTGAGTTTCCGAGTGTAGATGGCTGGTGGCCACTGGATTTAAGGTGCTCGGCGAAGACGAAATCATGCTTAACCTAACTCTTGTTAATGAGTAAATGCTCGTGAAACATAATTTTGAAAGCCCTTCCCATCATGTAAGTTACTCGGCATTCACAGCACTGGAGCATATACACGCCAATAGGCAGCATATTTATCTATCCGGGGACGCTCATTGCGAACGTATTATTACTGGATTTTATAGAGGTGGTACACTACTACGCCTATATCTTGACCACGAAATAGTTTAGCTATGGCATAGGACACATACCAAAAAAATGGAAACTCAGTAAACCAGTAATTCTGAGGTGCGGGGTCGAGGGTGGTTTGTCTTTCACGTGGCGATGTTTTTTGCATGTCCAATTATCTATATTGGAGGGGCTGTAGCCATTGCCCAAAGTGTCGTATTTCCATTTTCCTAGCTTCTTTGATATAGATTTAGCGCTAAGTGGAATTTCAGTGATACGCTTTTTCATTGGTCTAAAGTATCCCATCTTGTACTTACGGGCTTATAAAGCTCACCACGTATCACTGAGTCGCTTGTAGAAGGCTTGCGATGAATGTGAGATTTGAGAAATTATTAGTGACACAAAGCTGCATTTGTGACGGATGCTATTTCGCAGAAAATTTATGATCTCTTGACGACAGTTATGGTACGCAACTCTATATAACTTTATTCTGCCAGTTTTGAAGCTTATTTTGCTTTTATAGTAGTTCAGAATAGAACCACGCCGGATTCATCGTAATATCGTGGTCCCCATATATGTTTAGATAAGCTGATTATGCGCTGCCCGGGCAAAACGCGTCGTTCTTAAGTTGATAAAGAACATCCTGCAACCTACGACTGTTTTTAAATAGTATAATTAAGCTCAGTATACTGATGAAAGAGAGCTATAATGGGAGCACAGATCGGGATTCTGTGGAATTTTACTGGGGCATGATGAAAGAGACTTAATATTTAGATGCATCTGATGAGCTTACAGAATTAATTAGGATCTTCGTAATCAGATCAGTTGCAGAGGGAAATAGTTGTAGCAGGTACGAAGATCCACGATATCGTGTGTTTTCATCTTTTAAAATACAATAACTCAGTGGTGACTCAGGACTAAAGGAATAAACCCAAGGAAGAATAGGGAATGAGCGTTTGTGCAGAGGGCGGTGAGACTGAAGAGGTTGGAGACAAAGTTTGTATCAAATCGAACGTTTAAGGACTGGCATGGGAGCAGAGGACACGTAATCAGGGGACAGCATGCTTCTAACAATTGTAGTCGAAGTTTTTATGGCAACGCATCACGGACCGAAAACTATTCCCCATCATTTATTGTTGTGGTGTGACCAGCTGATCCACATCACATTGCTAAAATTCAAGAGGAAACGGGGAACACGAAATCACTAACCGAAGAGACTTCAGAGCCTGAGTGTAGATGGAAGATTGTTGTTGTATATAAATTATGGGAATAATAGTGAGGTATTGCTTGAAGAAAACGAATGGTTTGAATCTTTCAGGCACCCAACAATTCGCGAAATTCTTAAAAATTTAATTGTTCCTTTTGTTTAGGACTCCGGAAGGCAGGCGTAAGTGGTAAGTAAGGATGCTTCAATTTGTTGTAGAGCAGAATTTAAGTCGACAACATTGCCTTTACAAAAGATTAGAGTTAGGAGAGCTGTACATGGTAAGAGCGTTGATGTTAAGTAGCAAAGTTAAGTCTATTTCATGTGTCAACAACTGGTTTTCACTATGGTATTCATAACTGCGTCCAAACTCACACCGAGCGAGGTGGCGCAGTGGTTAGCACACTGGACTCGAATTCGGGAGGACGACGGTTCAATCCCATCTCCGGCCATCCTGATTTAGGTTTTCCGTGATTTCCCTAAACCGCTTCAGGCAAATGCCGGGATGGTTCCTTTGAAAGGGCACGGCCGATTTCCTTCCCCATCCTTCCCTCACCCGAGCTTGCGCTCCGTCTCTAATGACCTCGTTGTCGACGGGACGCTAAACACCAATCTCCTCCTCCTCCTCCAAACTAAAAATAGTAGCAATCCTTGGGATAGTGTGGCTAGTGAAGCAAATGCTTCGTACGTGCAAAGCTTGTTAGAAGGCTAAATTCCCCACCATCACATGTAAGACACAATTGTTCCAGCTCACTTCAAATAATTTGCAGTCAATGACTTGTCTCGACCCCTTCCTGGGACGATGAATTGTTATCGATACTTGCTTGTGATTGTAGATTTAGTCTCGAAGGCCACTCTAAGACAAAAAACCTGCGCACCGTGAAGGAGCAAATTGGTCATAAACTGATATTCATACAGGTATCGAAGGGAAAAGCAAAATTGTGAACTTTGGTGTCCAGTGGATGAATGTGTGACAATGAAATTTCACCCCGCATCTGGCAAGGATGGTAAACAGGGGACATGTCAATACCAGGACGTAAAATGTTTGTAAATTTCATTCCTTCTACTCAATTGGAGAGTAACTACGCATCACAGACAGGCACATTAACAATATACGCAGATGTCAGCATTTGAGAGTGTCTGTGTAGCTGGCTCAAAAGAGACGTTTGGAGTATTCGGCAAATTCATCACCATTTGAATGAGCCAATGGCACCGTTCGTTGATGCTGGCATGAATGTATGAACCATGACTGAACACAGTGACAAGAAGAAAACGGTCGACTTAGGAAGACCATAGAACAAGAGGACCTAACAAGCCTCAGAGAGGCACTCAGAGTCCCAGATTCATCATTATCATCAAGCCAACAGGAAACTGGTGCTGTATTTACCACTGGGATTGTTAATACGCGGATTGCAGAAAGGGGAATCGGTTCAGGGCGACCCTTGAGCCGGCTACCATTGAGATGAGTATAACAACAAACCTGTATGCAGTGGTGTTGGGCATATTCGGCCAGGCATCTCATTGAGGTGAATAGAATTGTCTTCACATAACAGTCTCGCTTCACATTCAGCTCCTGTAACCAGCGAATATGTGTCTGGAGACTCCCCAGAGAGTAGATAGGAACCGAACTGTCACCCTCCAAACGGCTCGACAACCTGGAGTGATGGTGTACGATGCGATTTCATTTGACAACAGCATCCTTACAGCATGCATGAATACATTCTTCGCCCCGTTTTGTTGCCTTTCATGGCAATCCATCCCGGTCAAGACAACGCCGCCGCAGACGGCAAGTTTGTCTAATGCTTGTCTTCGTCCTTGCCAAATCCTATCTCGGCCAGCAAGGCACTGGGTCTCTCACAAGTTGAAAATATTTACAATATTATGGGCAGGATTCTCCAACCACCTTGTTATTTTGACGATATAAAGTGCCAGTAGGACAGAATTTGAGACGATATCCGTCAGCAGGACATCCAACAACTCTATCAATCGATTCCAAGCTTTCATAAGGGCTAGAGGTTGATCAGTGCGTTATTGACTTGCTCAGTTTTTGAAGTTCTTTCTCTTGAATAAATAATCCACAATTTCTGAAATTGTAATAATTTGTTTCTCGGTACACGTACATGACATCTACTGACTCTGTCTCATTTGGATGATTCCTTCAAGGTACATCGTTTTTCATTTTTTGTGTGTGTCTCAGAGTGTGTGTGAGTTTTGTTGCACTGCTGAAAGCAGCCGTAAGAACAGTCTCAGCTGCTTTTATGAAGCGTTCCACAAAGTAGTAGGCCATTTGCTGATAACGGATCACAATACAGATCTAGACTAGCAAATCATATTGAGAAAGAATAGAATTAACCATTTTACTGCTCTGGCTGTGTTAAAGCGCGCCGCTGCTTCTGTGCTAAGGTGCTCTGGCCGTATTTTCACTCCCCTTTGGCCCTTCCGCCAGGGGCTGTAGAGGTGTAACTGGGCGCCCCTCGCCACGGCTTTTGTTCTTCTGAGTAACACGGCGAGCCGCTCGAGACTCTGTGTGCTCCAGACACGTTAACGCGCGGAGCACTCAACACTCACGTAGAATGTCGAAGTAGCGGAATCTCTCCCCTGAGTGCTTAGTAGATTTTCATTGTTCGGCCTGTGTGTATTTGCTGCTGTGGTCTTATTTGCGTTGCTGTTTCCATCTTCTTTTTCACTGAGAAAATGGTACGCTGCTGTAAGAAATCATGAAGTTGCTGAGGCAATTATGCCTAGTACTTGGCATCACAGAATAAAGGAAACTGAAGTATTAGACGCCTCCATATGAAAACCACTGAAATACTGTTGCTGGAGAGACTTGTTGCAAGCTGATACCATTACATGTGGCCGCAATTTTTCTGAATGTTGCAAATAAACAAAAGATTTCAATGCAAACTGAAATAATTAACATTTAGTTACGCAGAAGTTACATCTTGTGACGTAACAACGAACACATTAGGACTTAATTTGCGTATCCCACATAGAATATTGTGTTAGATGAGTGCAGTGCCACAATATTCTTTCTTGATGGGATATTGAATGCTGTTGAAGGAACTACATCTCTCCATCGAAATAAATTGTAGTTACATCTGTATCATGGCAAAAAAATGTTTCAAGTATTAATCATACGGCAATATATGCATCTGTTTGCGTCCTATCATCTGGAAAAAAACTGTAATTTCGATATATTTGAACCATTTATGAATTATGATGGGTATTACCACCGTATGAATCACGCAGCACATAAGCAGAACACTGGGTGCGATACGTCCAGTAGATATAAAAACCGAGCAGATTACATATAAAAGGGTTGAAACTTAAGTAGTGGCAAATATTTATTCACAGCCGACACAAAACAGTTACATGTTTCCACCTGTTACTGTCATTCACAGTAGTCACCAGCGTTGTATAGAACCCGTTGACAGCGATGTGGAAGGCGTAATATACCGTTAGCAGAGCCTGTTCTGTAGATGGGGCGATGGAGCAGTCTACCCAAAGCCCGTGCAATTTGGTTTTACCTCTGCCAAAATCTTAAAATACTTGTAATGCTTTACTTCATCGCATGGGACAAATAACGAAAAAAATTCTATCGTTTCTCGAGAAAATATACCATGCTGTAAGACGTGAACGAATCAAATTCTTTCGCCAAGTGGGTTCCATAAAATCTGATTACGTGTACCTCATAGCGGTCAGCATGTGCGCTCAAGTGCGACGCCGACAACTCGTGTAATTCTCCGGTAGACATAAACACCAATATCTGGGAAGGTAAAATAATTCACTCTGTTTTCCGTTTTAAATACAGTCTCGACATGTTAGATACCTTTTATACACAGCAGTCAGTGACCTAAAACGAGCTATGTTCAAAGCCCACGGAAATTGTTCTTACGTCTGCAAAAATCTTAAAATATCGTGCAATGCTTTACTTCATTGCGAGCACCCCATTAACTAAGATGAATAACGAAAAAGAATTCAGTCTTTATCTAGCGAAGATGTCATATTGTAACATCTGAAAGACTGAAACCTTCCGCCAAATTGCTTTCTAAAAATCAGATCATAAGCGGCCCGGATCAACTGCGCAGCTGACAGTTACTGAACACAATCAACACACGCAGAAAAAGAAAGTTATTACTTTGGTTTTCAACATTACTACCCATTACTTTATTACAATTGCTAAATATCTCAGTGACTCAGATAGGAGTTCAGTATGCAGGAACATACTTTATTGATCATTTGGCCGGTAACAGGAAATGTGTGGCAGGTAGCAAAGAAAGTTTTAACTCTAATTTAAAATCATTTCTCCTGCAAATCTCCTTCTATTTAATGGACGAAATTTTAGATAAACTCTGGTAGCTAGTAAAAACCAACGAAAAAATTGTATCTCCATGAGTAGAATTAAAAATAATAATATGTTCACTAATATTAATACTGGTCATATATACATGTCAAGTAAACTGACTTTTTCCACATTGCACTACAGCTATGAGAAACCCTGATATGAATACAAAGCGACACCTCACCTTCCTTATACGCTTCTACACGTACGTGCCAAAGAGACCGGTAAGGGCATGTGTATTCACATACAGAGATATGTGAACAGGCAGAATACGGCGCTACGGTCGGTAACACGTAAATACTGTATGACAGCAAGTGTCTGGCGCAGTTGTTAGATCGGTTAGTGCTGCTACAATGGCAGGTTATCAAGATTTAAGTGAGTTTGAAAGTAGTGTTATAGTCGGCGCTCGAACGATGGCACGCCTCATCTCCGAGGTAGGGATGGAGTGGGGATTTCCTGTACGTGTATTTCACAAGTGTACGGTGAATATCAGGAATCTGATGAAACATCAGATCTTAGCATCGCTTTGGCCGGAAGAAGATCCTGAAAGAACGAGACCAACGATGACTGAAGAGAATCATGCTAGGCCATCAACAAGTGTCAGCGTGTGAAACATTCAACGAAACACCATCGACAAGGGCTATTGGAGCCAAAGGTTCACTTGTGTACCTTTGATGACTATACGACACAAAGCCTTACGCCTCACCTTTACCCGTGAACACAGTCATTGGACTGTTGATGACAGGAAACATGTTGTCTGGTCGGACGAGCCTCGTTTCAAATTCTATCGAGCATACGGACGTGTAGGGGTATGGAGAGTACCTCGTGAATCCATGGACCCTGCATGTTAGCAAAGGACTGTTCAAGCTGGTGGACGCTCTGTAATGGTGTGGGGCGTGAGCAGTAGGAGTGGTATGGGACCCTGAAATGTCTAGAAACGACTCTGACTGGTGTCACATACGTAAACATCATGTCTGATCACCTGCATCCATCATGTCCTTTGTGCATTCCGACAGACTCTCTAGCAGGGAAAAACGACATCCCAAACGTCTAGAATTTCTACAGAGTGGCTACAGGAACACTATTCTGAGCTTAAACACTTCTGTGGGCCGCCAAACTCACCACACATGAGCATTACTGGGCATATTTGGGATGCTGTTCAGAAGAGATCTACATGCCCTCATACTCCTACGGATTTATGGACAGGCTGTAAGACATCGTGGCCTCCTGACATTCATTGCTTACATATTCCGCCCTTACAATTATATTCTGCGTATCAAGACGCTTCATTTGAACCCAAACTCGATAAAATAAAGTCAGTGTGGTATGAATTCATGTAAATAAGATGCAAATAACTAATAAATAACAAGTAAGTGCACCATGGTTGAAATACTCGAGGCTGGCGTACACACACACAGTCAAGACACGATGGTCACAGGGGCTTGCTTTTAGTTCCAGAGATGCAAACCGCACAATGGGACGCTGGTCCCTTCAGAGGACGACTCAGCCTACCTATGTCGGCCAGTGACCACCCGCGGAGCAGACAGCGTTTGCCCAAGGGAAAGGAGGAACGACCCCGTGTTCGGCTTAAAAGCAAATTCCGCTACATTGTGTGGAAGCAGCCAGTGTACACATTCTTTACACACAGCACACAGTTTCAGAGATTTTCACAGGGAGACAGCAATCGCCATATGCCGATGCTACAAATTTCCATATTGGTCACCTTAAACGAAACGTCATTCACCAGTTTTAGAAGAGCAATGCTGATTGGCAGACGATATTTCTGACGCCTTAGATGAAGGAGTAATGGAAGAGACTGAAAGATATACCCCTTCACATCTGGCATGGAGACGGGCTGTTCCGCTGTCGCTCTTGGAGCGAGAACGCATAACGAGAGCGTGTGCTCGGGTACATGTACTCAAAGAGCAAGAAACAAGTCTCTCCTCAGTACTTCACTGGGAGAGCATCTCTGTCGAGAGTGAATTGAAGTGCGACTCAATATTGAGTCCTTGCAGTTAAGCGTTGTTCACTGTGTTGGCCGTGACACTTACTGTGTGGTGTAAACGGACAGAGCTGTAGTTAAGCCCCTGCGAGTGAATTTTTGAGTGGCATTGCGGTGGACTGGTTATCTGACCGGTGTACCACGATAATAGTTAGACTAGGGGCGAATAGGAGTCCTTGACTTCATCAAGGCATAGGGAGAGTTTGATTGGCGAAGGTCCATACAGATAGAATGAGAGTTATCTTATTTGTCAGCAGCGAGCGGTGCATACAGCAGTCATCACAGCTTACAGTATTGCGCGCTACAGCTATTGCGAGCCCCATATTTCCTCCACAACAGTACACTTCACTGAATTTCACACGCAATAGCCTCGACCATACCTAGCAACATTCTAAAAGATAATTATTCAAGTTGAGTATGCATGGCTCTGAGCCATTCTGCCAAGTCAGTGACAATCTTAAACTTCGTATATAAATTTTTATTAGCGAATCATATCCTTGAGAGGTAACTTCACATTCCAAAAAGAACCGGGATATAACTTGTTTAATTCATAACTAAAAGTCCCATTGTGATTTCTCAGAATTTTTGCAAAATAAATAATAATTTTCGTTAGTTTCATGTTTTTCTTACACTAACTATCACTACTTTAGTACCCAAGTATCCCACTAGTTACGTAAGAAATTTTGTGAATTTTTGTGTCATTTCCTTACATCAGACGACTCCAGAAGATATTTATTGCTGAAAGTTTTTCAGGCATTTCTCTTTAGAACGTTAGGGGCGTCTAGACAGACTTCTGTAGTAGTGTGGGGGTGGAAATTGCATCATGCAGGAGCCACAGGGTAAAGGGTACATCTCAGATTAATCCGTTGCACAGAATGACAGAATAGCAACCCCTGCCACTCACAAGACCTGCAGGATTCATGGTGTCAATTCCCTCCAATACTACTTCAGACATTACTCGACTCATTGCCACATCGTGTTGCGGAACTTCTGCGTGGTCGTGGGGCCCTACACGATATTATGGAGGTGCACCAGTTTCTTTGGTTCTTCAGTGTAATATCCCAATAAGAACTCCAGGAAGGATGTAATCCTAAGACGTGAAAGTACAATGACATACCTGTGTGTTTGTATTCACAGTGATTCTTTCCTAAGCTGTTTTAACTTGAAAAACGTAAGTTGTTTAAATGCATTTACTTTGTATCGAGGTTGGCTATACGCAGACTGGCAGAGGCAACCGCCACTCCCAGCGATCCAGGAATATTCGGCACCGGTAAGCCGGACCCTGCGGCAAAACCAGCAAACTGGTATCCACCTCTGCATATCAACGTACGTATTTCGCAAGCCACCGTACGGTGCGTGGCTGGAGGTACCCTGTACCACTCGAAATGGGGCAATTAGCAGAGAGCTGGGAGCGGTCAGGTGCCGGGAAGTAGAACTTAATAACTGCACAAGAAAAGCCATTTATTTTAAAATCGCAGTTAAAATTAATTACCATAGAAGTTCAGAGATTCCACTTTAGTTATTGTTACAAAACGCTTGCTTACGACAGCAGGGTGAAAGACTCTTACAGCTCAAAGAATCTTTTTGAATAATTGAATGACAGATGATGCTTGCTGGTGAATTTAGTAAAAGACTTTTCAATTTAAACAGTGTTTAATCAAATGAGTATCAATTTAAAAACTGTAAGATATTTATAACCTAACTGCAGGAGGTATGTAAAGGTGAAATTTACTTGGTTGTAGTTAGCCAATCAATACTAAAGGAGAGAGGAAAATTTACGTTAGACATAATGATGAGAATTAGCGTTCATGTAAGTTTACGAACCTACCCAGATCAATCAGTGAGCCGTAGTAACCAATGACTATAAGAACAAGTGAGCGGAGCACACTGACGTGACAAAAGACATGGGACACCGCCGAGCATCGTACCACATATCTTTTTGCCCAGCATATGCAGCAGCTCGAGGTGCCATGGACTCCACAACGCGTTGGAAGTAAACCGGAAGAAATACTGAGCTATTCTGCCTCTTTAACCGTCCATAATTGCGAAAGTGCTACCGGTGCAGGATTTCGTGCACCTACTCACCTCTAGATTAAGTTTCACAAATGTTGAATGGGATTAATGTCGGGCGATCTGGATGACATATCATTGTCTTGAATCGTCCAGAATGTTCTTCTCGCCACGTGCGATGAATAGTGGTCTGGTGTCACGGCGCATTGTCATCCATTAAAATTCCATCGTTGTTTGAGAATATGAAGTCCATGAATGGCTGCAAATTGGAATAGAGGATCCATTCCGTTTCATGTAAACACGGCCCAGCCGGCCGAAGTGGCCGTGCGGTTAAAGGCGCTGCAGTCTGGAACCGCAAGACAGCTACGGTCGCAGGTTCGAATCCTGCCTCGGGCATGGATGTTTGTGATGTCTTTAGGTTAGTTAGGTTTAACTAGTTCTAAGTTCTAGGGGACTAATGACCTCAGCAGTTGAGTCCCATAGTGCTCAGAGCCATTTGAACCATTTTAAACACGGCCCACACTATTATGGAGCCACTACCAGACTGCACAGTGCCTTGTTGACGACTTCAGTGCATGGCTTCGTTGGGTCCTCACAACACTCGAAACCTATCATCAGCTCTTACCAACTGAAATCGGGAGTCATCTGATCCTGCCACACTTTTCCAGTCGTCTAGGGTCCTACTGACGTGGTCGCGAGTCCTGGAGAAGCGCTTCAAGTATTGTCTAGCTGTTAGCAAAGGCACTCGCGTCGGTCGTCTGCTGCCATAGCCCATTAAGGCCCCATTTCACCACAATGTCCTAACGGATAACTTTGTCGTACGTCCCAATTTGGTTTCTGCCGTTATTTCACGCAGTGTTGATTGTGTGTTAGCACTGATGATTGTATGCCATAATCATGTCGGAATCCTTTTCAATTCTTCGTTGGTACATTATGGACCATAGGACAACGGCTGGCATATACACTCCTGGAAATGGAAAAAAGAACACATTGACACCGGTGTGTCAGACCCACCATACTTGCTCCGGACACTGCGAGAGGGCTGTACAAGCAATGATCACACGCACGGCACAGCGGACAGACCAGGAACCGCGGTGTTGGCCGTCGAATGGCGCTAGCTGCGCAGCATTTGTGCACCGCCGCCGTCAGTGTCAGCCAGTTTGCCGTGGCATACGGAGCTCCATCGCAGTCTTTAACACTGGTAGCATGCCGCGACAGCGTGGACGTGAACCGTATGTGCAGTTGACGGACTTTGAGCGAGGGCGTATAGTGGGCATGGGGGAGGCCGGGTGGACGTACCGCCGAATTGCTCAACACGTGGGGCGTGAGGTTTCCACAGTACATCGATGTTGTCGCCAGTGGTCGGCGGAAGGTGCACGTGCCCGTCGACCTGGGACCGGACCGCAGCGACGCACGGATGCACGCCAAGACCGTAGGACCCTACGCAGTGCCGTAGGGGACCGCACCGCCACTTCCCAGCAAATTAGGGACACTGTTGCTCCTAGGGTATCGGCGAGGACCATTCGCAACCGTCTCCATGAAGCTTGGCTACGGTCCCGCACACCGTTAGGCCGTCTTCCGCTCACGCCCCAACATCGTGCAGCCCGCCTCCAGTGGTGTCGCGACAGGCGTGAATGGAGGGACGAATGGAGACGTGTCGTCTTCAGCGATGAGAGTCGCTTCTGCCTTGGTGCCAATGATGGTCGTATGCGTGTTTGGCGCCGTGCAGGTGAGCGCTACAATCAGGTCTGCATACGACCGAGGCACACAGGGCCAACACCCGGCATCATGGTGTGGGGAGCGATCTCCTACACTGGCCGTACCCCACTGGTGATCGTCGACGGGACACTGAATAGTGCACGGTACATCCAAACCGTCATCGAACCCATCGTTCTACCATTCCTAGACCGGCAAGGGAACTTGCTGTTCCAACAGGACAATGCACGTCCGCATCTATCCCGTGCCACCCAACGTGCTCTAGAAGGTGTAAGTCAACTACCCTGGCCAGCAAGATCTCCGGATCTGTCCCCCATTGAGCATGTTTGTGACTGGATGAAGCGTCGTCTCACGCGGTCTGCACGTCCAGCACGAACGCTGGTCCAACTGAGGCGCCAGGTGGAAATGGTATGGCAAGCCGTTCCACAGGACTACATCCAGCATCTCTACGATCGTCTCCATGGGAGAATAGCAGCCTGCATTGCTGCGAAAGGTGGACATACATTGTACTAGTGCCGAAATTGTGCATGCTCTGTTGCCTGTGTCTATGTGCCTGTGGTTCTGTCAGTGTGATCATGTGATGTATCTGACCCCAGGAATGTGTCAATAAAGTTTCCCCTTCCTGGGACAATGAATTCACGGTGTTCTTATTTCAATTTCCAGGAGTGTATTTCTTGATGCAATTATTTACCAACAACCGTATGTATTGCAGAAATTTATCTTATGAACTTCTTATATGCTACCAATTTCGGCATTATGTTGATGCCATCTTTAGGCCCCAAATTCATAGTCGTAATTCGCTATACACGGAAGGCGACTGTGTCGCCTGGACACCATGACCTGTTGCATAACAATTTGATTCACGTATCCAGTTTTATGGCTCCTTCCGTGTATAGCGATATACGACTTGTAGCGCCAGAAATGCTTATCCTCCTATTTCCATCTATTGTAGTATAAGTTTTTTCCTTATTTGTTACCTGAAGATATGATATTTCTGTGTCTTTATATATTGTAATTGTTTTACTGTTTATGCATTTATGTCGATGTATAAGTGGTTTGTTTTGTAAATATTATTTGTATCTTTACGCTGGGTCTGGCCTAGGTAAAGCTATGCTATCGAACGACTACATCGATAGGTCGTGTGGAGAACCAAAGTGTTTACGATCTTTGGTAGTGTTAACTCTGCCGCATACAGCGCGGGCAGAGGGAGTCTGGCTGGAGTAGGGCGGTGGAGCAGGTGTGTCGAGTGACGCTCCCGCGAGTTGCCGCGCTTTCAGGGTTTGGCAGCATGCAATTGCGCTCGACTTGCTATGATAGTTTCTGACACGGTGTCGCGCAGGGGAAGCATTAGCTGCTGCACATCAAGAGCCCGTTTCGCCTGGTGACACTGTCGAGAAGAAGGCGCGCCAACATCCAGCTTCTGCAACAGCTACGGCCGACAATGAGTGATTGTCGCCACCTCCTCGATCGACGACTTCAAACCTTCAATCAACAAGCAAGGAAGACTGGAAGCACGTAAAGCTTTAGAACTGTATGGCAGACCTCAGCTGTTAAAATTGCTCCATTTGCCTCACAAAATTACAGCAATGTAGCATGAAATTTTGTTGCTCATTGTCCCAATTGCGTTACCAAGCAGGGTCCGTTCCTTTTCCGGAATGAACCCAAGTGTCGATGAAATTCAAACGCCAGCATTAAAGAAATATCATTCCGTTTCACTGATTTAATTTCAAAGTTCAATTAAAGTATTCATAGCTGGCTACAATATTTAGATTACACAAGCACAAATTAAGAGTGCGAGTTTTGTTACCATATTTTAGCTTACCTGTGACTGCAGCTCAGCTTGGTACGTACTGAATTTTACGATTGTTAGTTGTTCAGAATAATTTAATTCAAGTTCAAAGTTAAATCTCTTACTTCTAAATTGCGTAGATTCAAGTAGCTTTTGAAATGATTGTTGAGGTAGCCCAAGACTAACTTTATTTTACTGAATTTCGTAGTGCTTCAGAAACAAATCTCACTATTAATTTCAGTCACTAAATTAACTTTCAATTTCCCGGTTTTATTAATTCTTTTGCTAAATTAAGTCAGAGTGTAGCGAAATTTATTACTTCTGACAAACATTTAATTTTCACACAGCACGTGTCAACCTTCAGTTGCCATGCGTTTAGTGCTAATTATATGTGCACTAATCTTTCATTTTCAGTTATTATAGTAGTTGTCCATAGGACTGGCGACCGTAATTTTCCCCAGATCTCAAATATCTAATTAAGGCCAATTCATTGTTAACGTAGCGACCACACATTTACTTTCTTTATTAATTTTACTCTTTTCTCAAAATTAATTTCCACCAATTTCATTTGCATTTTTCCTTTCATTTAGATGTAACGCTTTCCTCCCTCTTTACCGACAAATTAACTTCGGTGACGATTGCTTTTCCCAAATTTCCATTAGTTGCACGCGGTTTAATTTTTCACTGTCACTAAGGTCGATAAGTGAGGGGGAGGTTACGGACTATGGCGTGTGGAGCCTGAAGATGGCACCAATGTAATGCCGAAACTGGTAGCAAATAATAAGTTCATGAAAGAAACTTCTACAATACATACGGCTGTTGGTAAATTATTGAATCAAGAATCCTTTTCACATGAATCACCTGAGCAAACACAGCTCCACAGTCTGTACATGTGCATATCGCTATCCCATGTCAAATATCGGGCAATTAAAATTTGCACTAAAAATGAGTTATCAATTTTACAATATTTAAACAAATGAGCAACAGAGTACGGAAGGGTCAAATGAGTTATAGCCCAAAGCACTCACCTCACCTCGTCCAGCACATGTAAATATACACAAGAGGCAGACACGTTTTGAACACACAAACGCCAAAACGCAAGTGGTGCAGTTACAGGGTGTTTCAAAAATGACCGGTATATTTGAAATGGCAATAAAAACTAAACGAGCAGCGATAGAAATACACTGTTTGTTGCAATATGCTTGGGACAACAGTACATTTTCAGGCAGACAAACTTTCGAAATTACATTAGTTACAATTTTCAACAACAGATGGCGCTGCGGTCTGGGAAACTCTATAGTACGATATTTTCCACATATCCACCATGCGTAGCAATAATATGGCGTAGTCTCTGAATGAAATTACCCGAAACCTTTGACAACGTGTCTGGCGGAATGACTTCACATGTAGATGAGATGTACTGCTTCAGCTGTTCAATTGTTTCTGGATTGTGGCGGTACACCTGGTTTTTCAAGTGTCCCCACAGAAAGAAGTCACAGGGATTCATGTCTAGCGAATAGGGAGGCCAATCCACGCCGCCTCCTGTATGTTTCGGATAGCCCAAAGCAATCACACGATCATCGAAATATTCATTCAGGAAATTAAAGACGCCGGCCGTGCGATGTGGCCGGGCACCATCTTGCATAAACCACGAGGTGCTCGCAGTGTCGTCTAAGGCAGTTTGTACCGCCACAAATTCACGAAGAATGTCCAGATAGCGTGATGCAGTAATCGTTTCGGATCTGAAAAATGGGCCAATGATTCCTTTGGAAGAAATGGCGGCCCAGACCAGTACTTTTTGAGGATGCATGGACGATGGGACTGCAACATGGGGCTTTTCGGTTCCCCATTTGCGCCAGTTCTGTTTATTGACGAAGCCGTCCAGGTAAAAATAAGCTTCGTCAGTAAACCAAATGCTGCCCACATGCATATCGCCGTCATCAATCCTGTGCACTATATCGTTAGCGAATGTCTCTCGTGCAGCAATGGTAGTGGCGCTGAGGGGTTGCCGCGTTTGAATTTGTATGGATAGAGGTGTAAACTCTGGCGCATGAGACGATACGTGGACCGCAGCTGCAACACGGCGAACGGAAACCCGAGGCTGCTGTTGGATCACCTGCTGCACTAGCTGCGCGTTGTCCTCTGTGGTTGCCGTACGCGGTCGCCCTACCTTTCCAGCACGTTCATCCGTCACGTTCCCAGTCCTTTGAAATTTTTCAAACAGATCCTTTATTGTATCGCTTTTCGGTCCTTTGGTTACATTAAACCTCCGTTGAAAACTTCGTCTTGTTGCAACAACACTGTGTTCTAGGCGGTGGAATTCCAACACCAGAAAAATCCTCTGTTCTAAGGAATAAACCATGTTGTCTACAGCACACTTGCACGTTGTGAACAGCACATGCTTACAGCAGAAAGACGACGTACAGAATGGCGCACCCACAGACTGCGTTGTCTTCTATATCTTTCACATCACTTGCAGCGCCATCTGTTGTTGAAAATTGTAACTACTGTAATTTCGAAAGTTTGTCCGCCTGAAAAGGTACAGTTGTCCCAAGCATATTGCAACAAACGGTGTATTTCTATCGCTGCTCGTTTAGTTTTTATTGCCGTTTCAAATATACCGGTCATTTTTGAAACACCCTGTATGTGTCAGTAAAAGAACCCAGGAAGCTGGTACTGGTGCACCTCCCTTGGAAGTGGTTACGAATAACCACGGAGCATAAGCACGTCGCAGAACCAAACAAGAAGTAATCAAACAGATCCACACTCGTTCGCTGTTCTTCTGTGTTCTTATATCCACAGACTAAGCAGCACAGGTAAACCCAGGCAGTGTTGGAACTCGAGCGTCGTGTTTCTCAGACAAATGACATCATCAGTTCCAGCCCCGCTCACAAGACAGCGCAATGCCGAGAAATGTTCGTCGGTTTTCATCCCCACAGAACGACTACTTGGGCTGTTCAGGAACATACTTATCCAACTAGTGGCAACACGGAACTGACCAAGAGCCAAAGCAGCTCGGTGTTAGGTTCAAATGTTTCAAATGGCTCTAAGCACTATGGGACTTAACATTTGAGGTCATCAGTCCCCTAGACTTAGAAATACTTAAACCTAACTAGCTTAAGGACATCACACACATCCATGCCCGAGGCAGGATTCGAACCTGCGACCGTAGCAGCAGCGCGGTTCCGGACTGAAGCTCCTTGAACCGCTCAGCCACAGCGGCCGGCCGACGTTAGGTCACAGAAACCAATCGTGCTTAGCGTAAGTCAAATGTGTACCCTCACCACTACTAGTCATTCCCATTCATCTACTAGTTGTGGGTAGATGGATACTCCGCAAGTCAGACTTAAGTGTACGACAGAATAATTCTGTATTATTCCACTCTCGAACAGCACGCAGATAAAACGAACACCTACAGCTTTCCGTGCGAGCTCTGATTTCCCTTATTTTACTATGATGATTGTTTCTTCCAATGTAGGTTGGGATCAACAAAATATTTCCGCATTCAGAGAAGAAAGTTGGTAGTGGAAATTTCATGAGAAAATCCTTCCGCAGCGAGAAATGCCTTTGTTTTAATAATGTCCACCCAAGTTACTGCATCATGTCCGTGACACTTTCTCCCCTATTTCCTCCCCCACTCGCAAATAGAGCGAGGGAAAAATAACTGTCTATATACTTCTGTATGAGTCCTAATTTCTCCTATACCATCTCCGTGGTCCTTACAGGGAATTATGTTGCTGGCGATAGAATCATCCTGCAGTCAGCTTCAAAGGCCAGTTCTCTAAATTTCCCCAACAGGGTTCCTCGAAGAATACGTCCTTCTCTACAGCTATTCCCGTTTGAGTTCGCGAAGCACGTCCGTGATACTTGCGTGTTGTTTGAACGCACCGGGAATAAGCCTAGCACCCACCTGTGAAATACTCCGACATCTTTTTTTAAACCGGCCGGGTTCCGATCCCAAACACTCGTGCAGTGGTCAAGGACAGTTCAAAGTAGCGTCATATATACTACTTGACGGCATCAGTGACAAAGGTATCGTCAGGACTGCCCAAAGGAAGTGAGACAGGCCCGCTATAATTTTCTTTGGACATCTATTACCTGGCTGACAGGATGGCCAGATATCTGCACTTGTTTGCTCGAACGGGACTGAACGTGTGATTCTCTCAGTAAACTAAAACTGATCATTCGTTTTCCCTACCATAGGCCTCAAACACTCGTTACATTTCATACCGCTTTGCTGTGTTATGCAGAGATATTGAAACGACGTGACTGTGTCATGCAGGAAACTACTAATGCTGTATCAGAACATTAGATGTTTGTTTATTCTAGTCATGCGCTTCAACTTACTTTTTTCTATGTTTAGATCTAGTTGCCATTCATCACAACAACAACATATTTAGCCTAAGTCATCTTGTATCCACTGACAGTTACTCGCCTTCGACATCTACCCGTACATCATGGGCCGGCAGCTATGGCCGAGCGTTTCTAGGCCCTCCAGTCCGGAACCGCGCTGCTGCTACGGTCGCAGGTTCCAATCCTGCTCTGGCATGGATGTGTGTGATGTCCCTAGGTTAGTAAGGTTTAAGTAGTTCTAAGTCTAGGGGACTGATGACCTCAGATGTTAAGTCCCATAGTGCTTAGAGCCATTTGAACCATTATGGTACACTATGGCATCATCAGCAAACATCTGCAGACTGCAGCACAACCCGCCCGCCAGATCATTTACGTACATAGAAAGTAATAGTGGTCCTATTACACTTCCATGCGGCACTCCTGATGATACCCTTGTTTCTGATTAACACTTGCCGTTGAGGACAACTTACTGGGTTCTGTTACTTACGAAGTCTTCAAGCCACTCACATGTTTGGGAGCCTATTTCATGTGCTCGTACCTTCGTTGATAGTCTTCAGTGCGGCAACCTGCTAAATGCTTTTCGGAAATCTGGAGATATGGAATCTGCCTGTTCACCCACCCTCGAATCAAGTTGAACGTGTGATTATGGAAACGGGAAAGTTATGTTGCTTTTACTACAACCGACATCACCGTAGTTGGTACTTGTTTTCACAAGGCTTTCAAAATGTGATCAATGAAATGCGACATGGAGCCACCACAAAGTATTCCGATAGCAGTCTTACAGAATGCAGCACCTCTAGCCAGAACAGAGTTATGAAATTAGAAGACTTTCTACTTAGTGAGAAACAACACTGTTGAGGGACGTCAGTCTGACACTAAGGCAATTTAAGAAAGAAGCACTGAGTAGGCAAAGGAGAAAGAAGGATAGAGTATGTGATCTGGTCTTAAAGGAAGGTGATACAATTTTAATCAAGGGCATACGGTTATCTGAGAGGCATAAATTTTTTGCTAGCAAAGTTTTCAGTGTGTGTGTGTGTGTAGATATTTTCCGTGCGCAGAGAGGTACACGTAAATGTGGTTGATGTTGAAACAATTAGCGGTAATAAATCACGCGGAGTGCACAACATCTAAAATGAGAAATCTTTCATAGAGCAAAAAATCGCAGAGCAAGAGCGAACCTTTTGCACGTTCTAGGAGTATTTTGAAGAATGAAATGCTGAACTCCCATAGCATTGTGTTGGATTTTGTGTCAAGAGATATAGACGAATGTATTGGCTGGATCTTATGAAATGTCTGTGATGTACAGTGGGGCACCTGAGAATGATTGGCAGATGATTAAAAGAGTCTGTTGAAGGGAATAATGACTTGGTCACGCAAAGGGAGCGCAGGAATATTTTTTGTGTGTTTTTTTTTTAGTCATTATAGTTATACCAACGGAAGTATGATGACAATGAAGGTTTTTTTTGTTGCTCTGAGGGATGGCTGTAGTCGTGTCACGGAAACACTAAGGGTTGACTGATGAGTCGGGTAGCGGGAACCCTGATAACAGGGGACGCTTTAGGATGGTATGTTTCCGAGAGGTTCGAGTGCACTGCAGCCACTGTTGATGTAAGGAATAAATGATGATCAAGCGAATTAGCGTTTAGAGGAAAGAGGAAGGACTGTAGAGACTACACGTCTAATAGAAAAGAAGATAAACATGTGATTTCTTCTTAAGTACATTAATTAATAAGGACACCGTGAAGCCGTAATTTAGAGTTACATGGTCTGTGAAATGATGTTTGTATGACCTTTGTGTAATTTACAGAAGATGTGTTATGATTAAGAATGTGTGTTTCGTTATCAGCAGGCAATCCAAGTCAGATGGTATGTGTGAGATGTTGAGTGTGAATAAATGTTATACAGATGCAAGTGAGATGCGGGAAACTACGGTGAACATCGAAAGCTGTATGACTTTCTGGCCCCAGTGTCCACTTGTAACCATGGCTGTCTGTAGGAGGTTTATGCAGAATGGTAGTGAGGAGATTAAAATATTACGCTGGAAGCTGGCTTATGGATAGTGTTTTGGTGAGGAAGGTTGTCTGTAATTTGGCGGTCAAGGTAATAAAAGTGTCCTGATGCTAGGTGTTTAGTCGTATTATTGTGTTCTCCGGCATTTATATGGAATCCTAAGTGGATATAACCATATAAGACATTCGATATAGTTCGTACACATCTCAGCAGTATTTCTCCATGTTGTTTAAGAACATTTATGACACATGTGATCGTGAATTACTATCTTATTACTCTGTGACCTGCTCACGAGCGGTGTGACGCATTCTTGAACTTTACATTGGTGCAAAAGTAAAACATAATTTCCAGAGTTTGAGCCAAGCAAAAGGAATAATTTAACCCAGGTAAACTGGAGATTTTTTTTGCAAAGAAAGCATTCGTTTTAAGATCTCATAATATATACGTTAATAAGTCTGCCTTTGTACATAAGAACCAATAAACAAAATACGATTGGTCATTTTGGGACTTGCGTAGCTTGTAACTGACTGAAAAACGGACCTCCTTTTGTGAACGTTTTAATTTCGGAGGATTTGCACGCCAGTGTGGTACATTTACTATAGGCTTCTCTCTTACTTTTGTAGTGATTAATGGGACCTACGTTTTCTAAAGTAACAATGACGGACGTTTTCAGATGTAAGGCACTTGGTTTCATGTAGTGTTGTTAGTTGAATTGAGTAATGTGAAGGATTCAAAATGGTTCAAATGGCTCTGAGCACTATGGGACTTAACTTCTAAGGTCATCAGTCCCCTAGAACTTAGAACTACTTAAACCTAACTAACCTAAGGACATCACACATATCCATGCCCGAGGGAGGATTCGAACCTGCGACCGTAACGGTCGCGCGGTTCCAGACTGTAGCGCCCAGAACCGCTCGGCAACCCCGTCCGGCAATGTGAAGGATAAATACATATGTAAAGGTTTGTTAGTTACAGACACTAAGGGTTTTTTTTTTCTTTTTGTACACGTCGTATGATTTAGGAAGGTTTATCATACATGATGTCACTTTTGTCAGTTAAATGTACGATGCTTCTAGGAAACAAATGACTATCAAATAACTATTCTTCAAATTATTGTATTGAACGAAGAGCCTAGTAGAAGATTTGAAAACAGAGGAGAGTGTGACTGTGTGGGAGAGAAATAGTTGGATTTATGCTAAATCCGGACTTTTTTAATCGTATGGCTAGGGCTCCCCGTCTGGCAGACCATTCGCGGGGTGTCGGTCTTTCAATTTGACGCCACTTCGGCGACCTGCAGTCGATGAGGATGATAGGATGATGATGAGGACAGCACAACACCCAGTCCCTGGGCGGAGAAAATTTCCCAACCAAGCCGGGAATCGAACCCAGGCCCAGAGAACTGACAACCCGTCACGCTGACCATTCGGCTACCGGGGACGGACAGTTCCCGACTATACGAGTGTTACAAGTGACATACAGGCATGCATGTATCGAAGGGTGACCAGGGGATTGTTGGCTGGTGGAGTGAGTCCTCAGACGCGGACGGAGAGGTAAAGTGGTCGAGGGGTTGGTGGGGTGCGCCAGTGGCCAGCTGAGCGGATGCCTGTGTGCGGGTTTCCCTCGGCGCCTGTCCCTGGGTCAGTGCACCCAGGCGCTCGTGTGAGTAACACCTGGTCGAAGGCGGCTGTAGCCTGACTACTTACGGAAACGAGGTGGGGAGTAAGCCCAACGACTCATAGACGGCATTATTTGGATGTGCGTGCCCACACCTCCAAATGGAGGTGAACAAGATGGCTCGTGTGTAGGGCGTCATGAGGTCATGTTGGTTCTACAGTTCATGAGTACTCCGCTATGTTGTCTCATAAGATGGACGTGGTAGACGTAAAGTCACACTTGTCAGAAGTTGGGCGGTGAGACTGCTGGTAAAGGTGTTTGCAACAATATAAGTATGGTTGGAGTAGTGGCAATTTCATGGATTATAATATTCAACGACTGCGTCAACTGTTAGCTGTCAGAAATGTCGAAATTCTAGAGAGTTGCAGTATGCCACTATATACAAAAACGTATTTTCGTTTTGGTGTGTTGATTACCGTGAAGCGTAAACGAGAAGAATTGTAGTACGTGTGGCGTATGTGCCTTAGACGAACAGTGTAAGCACTGGGTTGTTGCTTCATGTTGAGGGAGCAGTAACTGTGCGGAAAAATTCTATTCGAAAGCGGTTGGATCTAAAAGAAAAGACAGGCACTGAATCAAATGGGATCCCCTTCCTGCTGCAGGGTGAAGACACTGTAAAGTGATCACTGTTAGCCATTCCGCCAAGCACCTTTTGGAACCAGTTCCAACCCAAAGACAACCCAGGTTACCACAATGTGTGTGTGTGCCACACTCAAGGCGAGTGGCTCGAGAACGAACAATTAAGCCATATATTTCAGTTTACCCAAATGTAATCTTCTAATGATCGTTAAGCAGTATTCTGATATTTTTGTCAATCGTTGCATAATAATGTAGTTCATTTGCTCGAAATGATCAAAAATGTGTGAATTCCTAAGGGACCAAACTGCTCAGGTCATCGGTCCCTATACTTAGACACTACTCAAACTAACTTAGGCTAAGAACAACACAGGATTCGAACCTCTGACGGGAGGGGCAGCGCAATCCGTGACAAGGCGCATCAAACAGCGCGGCCACTCCGCGCGGCGTATTTCATTTGTATTTTGTGTACTAACTTGGACAGAGTGACAGCGTTAGCATTCTCTTAATGCAATGTTTCGTCTATATTCATGCTGTACATCTCTTTGTCGAGATTCTGCAGTTGTTCTATTAATCATGAGTGACATTTTAAGAGTCGTGATTGAAAAGTACATTTGCATGCTGAGCTTTCATTAGTAGAAAACGTAATTATAAATAATGAAATAAAGAAATAATTTGAGCCATAGATATAGTCCATGGCTGAATAAATATTTTACGCAGCAGCTGGAAGCATTTGAATATTTTTGATCGTCATATTATTGGCGAAAGAAGAGGCACCCTTTGTTTTCTAGGTCTTGTCCAGATCGGACGCATTTTTCCACACCGCCATTAATACTACATTATTTTATTGATCGATTCACGTGTTGCAATCAAACGGAAATCGTAATTTCATAATGTAGGAGTCATAATTTAAATTGTGTTTTTATTTCAGAATGTACTGTTATTACTGACCTATGTATGTTTCATTTTGTACCTTTAGTCGTTGTAAGGTTGCTGGGTGACTTGGCATGGCAAAAGGTTCCGTACCTCTAAGCAAAAGGTCGTCCAGCTAGATCCAGCGTCGTCTTCTGGTGGTGTCTTATCACGAAGTCTGATTTTAAACAGAGAGAGAGGAAACACGGATAAAACATACTTTAACGGATCTTTAACAGAAAAAACCATTCTCAAGTACCGAAAGTTTGTATGAAATATATTTTACCAATCCGCAAGCTTAAATGATCTCTATTTAATATTCATTAATATAATTCATGGTATTGTTTCGATCCAGGAACGAACGAGCTAAAATTTAAAATAATTAAATAGGCGACTTCGTGTCTGGACGCAGCGTTATATCTACTATATTGTCTTCTTTTTGTTACATGTTTATTGGACACAGCAAACTGGATAAGAGACAACTGGAATACGTTTAAGTAAGACGATTTGTATGTCGGCACCTGAAATTACGCTGCAGCCGCGGATACAAGGTATGGCACCGCATCTTTGCCTCAGCAATCTTGCCGAAGAGCTTTGTATTAACGTAGCTTGCTTGGTAGATCTATCGCTATTTCCCGTTTCTGTAGCAGTGATTTTAAGCTACATTGCGGTTTCCAAAATTATTTTCATTTTTATTTAGTGCAACAGTTCAGTTTTATCAGTTCACTATATGGCCGACTTTAGTTATGTGCGTTGTAATATGGCGTGCAGCCATTAGTGTTCAAAATTCCACCATTACTTACGACAGTTATTTTCTTGTTCAGACGTTGTTGCACAGCGAGATCAACTTTTACATTTATTCTGATTACACATACGAGTTTAAATTTTTATTGTGTCGTACATTACATGTGGCATGGTACTGATCAGAAAACAATTAGCAAAGATGGAGAACCAGAGACTGCAAACACAGACGCAATGCGATACTGACATACCAGTAAATAATGAAAGTGACGTTACGGTTGAATCGCGTACTAACGAGACATATTATTGACCATTCTGGTGACGCAGATTTGGAGAATAGACCGTCCACCAGTAATATGCCTAAATCTTGTTCCAAACCAATTTTGCTGTCTGACGTCATGTCGACCAAAAGGTCGAGAGGAGATGAAAACATGACATGATGAAATTAAATCAGATTTAGCTGCACTTAAAACGTTAAACGACACTTTGTGTAGCCATATTGAGGAGATAAACAATAGACTGACTGGACAAATGTCAGACGTCAACGCGAAATTTTCAGAACTTTCATTACAACATAAAGATGTGACAGATATCCAAACACAAGTAAACTATCTCAGTGAAACATGCGAGCCTATATTTACTCAGATTAAATCTTATTCGGCAGTGAATGATGAGTATTGCCGATGTCGAAAACAAGGTTTCAGTAATACAGACACTTATGATGTTGACACAAAGACACACGCACCTGATGCCGAGTTTGAGGACTTGAAATCTTTTATTAGTAATAAGTTATCAGAAACCACAGTTGTCAAACATGATAAACGTAATGAACTTTATGATGTTTTGTCCAAGTATATACAGGCATTTAGCATACTACCAGGTGTGATCCACACATTTGTGTATAAAATAGAAGTTAATCGTCACCAGATTTTCTTCCACAAAGCCTATAATGAGCCCCTGTCCCAAAGACCTGATCTTTGGCACGAGTTGAAACGAATGTTGGACTGTAAAATCCGTGAACCTTCCACGTCACGTTACTGCAACCCTTTACTTGTTGTAAGGAAACAGAACGGGAATATCAGAGTTGTTTTGGATGCTCGTGGAATTAGTGAGATTATTTTACCTGTTCGCACGAAACCTGAGAATTTAGAAGAACATCTCTTGAAATTTTTAGATTCTAAGTATTTTTCTACGATAGATCAGACCATTTCGTTCAGGCGAGTCTCAGTTTCGCCAGATTCTAGAAGGTATACTGCATTTGTATTCGCGGGGCGAGCCTATCAATTTTGTGGCCTTCCTTCGGCCTGAACGTTGGATACTGTGCTTGGTGATGAATTGTTTGAATCAGTTACTCAGTACATTGATGAACATCATTGATCTCAAAAAATCGAAATATGCTTGCAGTGAAATTAAGTGTCTTGGAAATATTAGTAATGCTCGATATATACGACCTGACTCACGTAAGATGGACGCAATCAGGAATTTTCCTACTCCACGGTCTAGAAAGCAATTGAAATCTTTCCTTTGACATTGTTCTTTCTTTCGACGAGTTTTACCACGCCAACATTTAAACAGCGAACATCTATGGGACCTACTCAAAAAGAATCAGATATGGATATGGTCCAACCAGTGTCAGAAAGACTTTCATAATATTAAGCATCCTTTAGTTAACGCAAACATTTTGGATCACCCTGATTTCAGCTTGTATTTTTAAATGACGTGTGACGCCTCATCCTATGGCTTCGGCTGTTGTTTGTTTCAAGCTACAAAGAATGGAGAACAAGAACATGTGGAAATTATTAATTTCGTGAGCCGCACACTTAGTGAATGTGAACGCATATGTTTTACCACAGAACTTGAAATACACTCTATATTGTGGGCATTTAAGGAATTATATTATTATTTGTACGGTAAGCACACTAAAATTTATACTGACCACCAAGCTCTCAATTGTAAGCTTGTATATCCCAGATTGTTGCTGTATCTTTGCAAGACTATTCCTTTGAAATTGTATAAGAAAACATCATAGCCGACGCTTTGTCTCGTCTGCCTGAAGGATTGATTGAATGTAACTCTGACCTGGAGAATGTGAATGATTAACGAATATTTCTTATGCAGGATAAGTTATATCACCAGTATTATATCGATTTATGTAAAAATATGTCAACGTTGCAGAAATCTGATTCTCACAGGAATAAGGTAAGAGTTTTACTCACAAATCACACTGACCATCCTCCGTCCACCGGATATTTGATACATAATTATGTGTTATTTTATCGCTGTCATCCTGAAGCCACCTGTTACTTAATGCGTTTATATTCCTAAGGATTCTGAACGAAACGTAATTTGGCACACACATTTTGTTTGGGGTCATCATGGTACCAAGAAGTGCCTAGCAAAGCTTAGTATGTACTCTTACTTTAGCAATACGAGGCATAAGATCCACAGTATACTGAAAACATGTTGTTGTTGTTGTGGTCTTCAGTCCTGAGACTGGTTTGATGCAGCTCTCCATGCTACTCTATCCTGTGCAAGCTTTTTCATCTCCCAGTACCTACTGCAACCTACATCCTTCTGAATCTGATTAGTGTATTCATCTCTTGGTCTCCCTCTACGATTTTTACCCTCCACGCTGCCCTCCAATACTAAATTGGTGATCCCTTGATGCCTCAGAACATGTCCTACCAACCGATCCCTTCTTCTGGTCAAGTTGTGCCACAAACTTCTCTTCTCCCCAATCCTATTCAATACTTCCTCATTAGTTATGTGATCTACCCATCTAATCTTCAGCATTCTTCTGTTGCACCACATTTGGAAAGCTTCTATTCTCTTCTTGTCCAAACTATTTATCGTCCATGTTTCACTTCCATACATGGCTACACTCCATACGAATACTTTCAGAAATGACTTCCTGACACTTAAATCAATACTGGATGTTAACAAATTTCTCTTCTTCAGAAACACTTTCCTTGCCATTGCCAGCCTACATTTTATATCCTCTCTACTTCGACCATCATCAGTTATTTTGCTCCCCAAATAGCAAAACTCCTTTACTACTTTAAGTGCCTCATTTCCTAATCTAATTCCCTCAGCATCACCGGACTTAATTAGACTACATTCCATTATCCTTGTTTTGCTTTTGTTGATGTTCATCTTATATCCTCCTTTCAAGACACTGTCCATTCCATTCAACTGCTCATCCAAGTCCTTGGCTGTCTCTGACAGAATTACAATTTCATCGGCGAACCTCAAAGTTTTTATTTCTTCTCCATGAATTTTAATACCTACTCCGAATTTTTCTTTTGTTTCCTTTACTGCTTGCTCAATATACAGATAGAACAACATCGGGGAGAGGCTACAACCCTGTCTTACTCCCTTCCCAACCACTGCTTCCCTTTCATGTCCCTCGACTCTTATAACTGCCATCTGGTTTCTGTACAAATTGTAAATAGCCTTTCGCTCCCTGTATTTTACCCCTGCCACCTTTAGAATTTGAAAGAGAGTATTCCAGTCAACATTGTCAAAAGCTTTCTCTAAGTCTACAAATGCTAGAAACGTAGGTTTGCCTTTCCTTAATCTTTCTTCTAAGATAAGTCGTAAGGTCAGTATTGCCTCACGTGTTCCAGTGTTTCTACGGAATCCAAACTGATCTTCCCCGAGGTTGGCTTCTACTAGTTTTTCCATTCGTCTGTAAAAAATTCGTGTTAGTATTTTGCAGCTGTGACTTATTAAGCTGATAGTTCGGTAACTTTCACATCTGTCAACACCTGCTTTCTTTGGGATTGGAATTATTATATTCTTCTTGAAGTCTGAGGGTATTTCGCCTGTTTCATACATCTTGCTCACCAGATGGTAGAGTTTTGTCAGGACTGGCTCTCCCACGGCCGTCAGTAGTTCCAATGAAATATTGTCTACTCCGGGGGCCTTGTTTCGACTCAGGTCTTTCAGTTCTCTGTCAAACTCTTCACGCAGTATCATATCTCCCATTTCATCTTCATCTACATCCTCTTCCATTTCCATAATATTGTCCTCAAGTACATCGCCCCTGTATAGACCCTCTATATACTCCTTCCACCTTTCTGCTTTCCCTTCTTTGCTTAGAACTGGGTTTCCATCTGAGCTCTTGATATTCATACAAGTCGTTCTCTTATCTCCAAAGGTCTCTTTAATTTTCCTGTAGGCGGTATCTATCTTACCCCTAGTGAGATAGGCCTCTACATCCTTACATTTGTCCTCTAGCCATCCCTGCTTAGCCATTTTGCACTTCCTGTCGATCTCATTTTTGAGATGTTTGTATTCCTTTTTGCCTGTTTCACTTACTGCATTTTTATATTTTCTCCTTTCATCAATTAAATTCAATATTTCTTCTGTTACCCAAGGATTTCTACTAGCCCTCGTCTTTTTACCTACTTGATCCTCTGCTGCCTTCACTACTTCATCCCTCAAAGCTACCCATTCTTCTTCTACTGTATTTATTTCCCCCATTCCTGTCAATTGCTCCCTTATGCTCTCCCTGAATCTCTGTACAACCTCCGGTTCTTTTAGTTTATCCAGGTCCCATCTCCTTAAATTCCCACCTTTTTGCAGTTTCTTCAGTTTTAATCTACAGGTCATAACCAATAGATTGTGGTCAGAACCCACATCTGCACCTGGAAATGTCTTACAATTTAAAACCTGGTTCCTAAATCTCTGTCTTACCATTATATAATCTATCTGATACCTTTTAGTATCTCCAGGGTTCTTCCATGTATACAACCTTCTTTCATGATTCTTAAACCAAGTGTTAGTTATGATTATGTTGTGCTCTGTGCAAAATTCTACCAGGCGGCTTCCTCTTTCATTTCTGTCCCCCAATCCATATTCACCTACTATGTTTCCTTCTCTCCCTTTTCCTACACTCGAATTCCAGTCACCCATGACTATTAAATTTTCGTCTCCCTTCACAAACTGAATAATTTCTTTTATTTCATCATACATTTCTTCAATTTCTTCGTCATCTGCAGAGCTAGTTGGCATATAAACTTGTACTACTGTAGTAGTTGTGGGCTTCGTATCTATCTTGGTCACAAAAATGCGTTCACTATGCTGTTTGTAGTAGCTTACCCGCATTCCTATTTTCCTATTCATTATTAAACCTACTCCTGCATTACCCCTATTTGATTTTGTGTTTATAACCCTGTAGTCACCTGACCAGAAGTCTTGTTCCTCCTGCCACCGAACTTCACTAATTCCCACTATATCTAACTTCAACCTATCCATTTCCCTTTTTAAATTCTCTAACCTACCTGCCCGATTAAGGGATCTGACATTCCACGCTCCGATCCGTAGAACGCCAGTTTTCTTTCTCCTGATAACGACATCCTCTTGAGTAGTCCCCGCCCGGAGATCCGAATGGGGGACTATTTTACCTCCGGAATATTTTACCCAAGAGGACGCCATCATCATGTAATCATACAGTAAAGCTGCATGCCCTCGGGAAAAATTACGGCTGTAGTTTCCCCTTGCTTTCAGCCGTTCGCAGTACCAGCACAGCAAGGCCGTTTTGGTTATTGTTACAAGGCCAGATCAGTCAATCATCCAGACTGTTGCCCTTGCAACTACTGAAAAGGCTGCTGCCCCTCTTCAGGAACCACACGTTTGTCTGGCCTCTCAACAGATACCCCTCCGTTGTGGTTGCACCTACGGTACGGCTATCTGTATCGCTGAGGCACGCAAGCCTCCCCACCAACGGCAAGATCCATGGTTATGGGGGGGTGCAAAACATGTACGATCTGTAAAAAATCTAAACCGCTGAACTTGTCTACGAAGACTGATTTCCATTCTATTCTACCCAGTAAACCTCTAGAAAGTGCAAGTTCTGACCTAAGTGGTCCACATCCGACAAACAGTGGTGGTGTGAAATATATTCTTGCATTTTACGATTTATTCTCCAAGAATGTTGAACTGTATGCTATAAGATCTGCTACTGCCACCGCCATCATTAGTGGTTTCCTATGTGACTACATTTCTCACGAGAGAAAACCAAAAGCTATTTTATCCGACAATGCTGCATACTATACTGGGTACAAGTTGGCGTTAATGTCTCAAAGACAATAGTATTAAGATTATTTTTATCTCAATGTATAGTCCACAGTGTAATTCCACTGAACGTATTTTCCGTGAGATTAACAAATTTATGAGAACCTACAATTCTACCAAATATACCAATTGGGTAACATGTTTGACTTTATTTGAAGCGGTACAGAGGAACCTCAATGTTTATGAAACTCCGTACACTCCTAATGAGCTAATGTTCGATCGCAAGTAAGACAACGATTGGACAACGCCGTTACCAAAACTTTCTTTCCAGCAAACGACACACGACGAAATGGTAAGGGGAGTCTGTGCGACGCTGACTTCGGAACCCAGAATTAACTTCTAAACCGGTGTAGAGAAGATATATTTTCAGCCTACGAGACTGACTATCTGCACCGTCAGTCTTCGACTATTAACGTCTGATTGACGTGAATACGTAATCACTCTACAACCTTAAAATTTCACCTCGAAACTGATTCGATAAGCATTTCACCATTGGACATACACACTAACGAGTATCTAAGGCCATGCTTTCACTGCACACTTACACTTGTGTCGCGAGTGTTTTTAGTAATCGATGTTAGTTCATTGCTTTTGTTATTTGCTTATTTGTAATTGTGCGCTTTGTCTTACTGCTGGTGTGGGATGTCGTGTCTAATCCTCGTCTATTTCTGGAGACATTATTTGCAAAAGCAAAACATATATGTAAACTTGTAATGTTTGTAAAGCTATATGGAAAATATTTCTATGTGAATACTCATACTTGTGTGAAGACAAAAGATATATGTTTCTATGTTTATGTAAAACCAATATGTAATTTGTTTCTATGCATTTGTAACTATGTAAAAAAACCTATTTTTAACATGTTTCTATGTATTTATCTGTATTTAGGTAAAGCCAAATGATATACGCTCACTTGTATGTGTTATCTGTACTTGTTATGGGAAAAGTTATGAGACTTGGATAACCTGAAACTATTTGTGGGCGTTTACTATACGTCGCTGAACTTGTAACTACGAGGAAACTGATGTGCAAAACCGCATAATTGAAAAAGACTATTCGTGATATATTGTTATGTAGATAGACGAGATGAACTATTTATGTTTGAAATTTGTTTACAAACTGTTAACGTAAAGTGGTTTTAATAATTGTTTGCGTAAATACTTGTCAACGGACATTTGTTCTACGTCACAAGTACTTGTGTACGAATATTTGTATATCGCCAGACAAAATGAGTATGCGAAAAAAAACTGTCATAGTCAAGTGCTACGATACTTTTGAGTGCATCGCAAATTGACATTTACCGCGCTGCATCTCTGTATCTCTGCAAGTCTGAATAGCAAGAGTTGGTTCACTACTGCATCCACGGTCGCTTTGTTCCAAAACGACGAAGACCAGCTGATGGATGGAGGAATTTTGGACGGGTCCCCAGGGAAGAAAATGCTGTCGGAAATGACGGCCACTCTTACATAGTCTAAAAGAGGATCGACACCAGCATGTTGTCTGTACCTGTTACATGTCCCCATATGGGAAACGTTATGAAACTTGTATAACCTGAAACTATCTGTGGACGTTTACTATACGTCGCTGAACTCGTAACTGCGAGAAAACTGATGTGCAAAACCGCATAATGGAAAAGGACTAAACGTGATAAATTGCCTTCACGAACTTATTCTGAGTAATGGGAATACACCAGTCATTTATCAGGCGATGTACGACCTTTGGTAAAAATCAATGACAACAGTCTAAATAAACAGTGTAACTAGGGAAAAACTGTAAACTGTGCTACGAGTGAGAGCGCACACGCATCTGTATCGAAACTGCGAACTGTGACATTTAACTGTTACATTTGTCGTATTTGTAGACATGTATGCAATGTGCTTTGGAGTGAGTTGCTCGCCTGCAGGTGTGTCGTTTCGCCTCACAACTCTGGGGGCAGTTTAAAGGCATATTTGCATGCTGAGCATTTATTAGCAGAAAAAATATTATAAGTAATGAAATAAAGAAATAATCTGAGCCATACTATAGTCAAAGGGTGTATAAATATTGTATGTAGCCGCTGGAATTATTTGAATATTTTTGATTGTCATATTGTTGGCGAAAGAAGAGGCTCCTTTTATTTTTGTATGAAACATGTTCTACCAACCTGTAAACTTATTTGATCTCTACTTAATATTCATTACTACAATTCATTGCACTGTCTCGATCCAGGAACGAACGAGTCTAAAATTCAAAAGATTAAAGTGACTTATAGGCATTTTGTGTGGGTTAGCTAAGTCTGTAGGACAGACATGGTACTATCTATGTACGACACACAAAACGCCACTGTTGATACTGGTTATCATCAATGA
This sequence comes from Schistocerca piceifrons, assembly GCF_021461385.2. Taxonomy (NCBI): domain Eukaryota; kingdom Metazoa; phylum Arthropoda; class Insecta; order Orthoptera; family Acrididae; genus Schistocerca; species Schistocerca piceifrons. The sequence continues at coordinate 654,034,631 of NC_060142.1, forward strand.
AATGGAGTTGCCTTGGACTTGAGTTTTCACCCAGAGTTTTGATACAGGTATATTTTAATGAATGTATATTTGACAGAAGTTGAAACGATGTGTTTCAACCACAAGAGTACAGATCAAGTGCTATGATGCTACTATGCTTATCATAACACAGAATGGAAGCCCTTAGAATAGGAGAGGCGTATGTGCCAAAGTATGCCTTTTCGGTGTTTTCTTGCAACATGTTGTATGAAGTGTAGTATTTCATGCTAGCTGAGTGTGAATGGTCGATGCGCTTTGGATATCGACAAACTCGCCGTTTGACTACAGCCTGACCGGCCAGCCTGATGATCAAGGCCGGGTATGTGTCGACTTCAGTCTGCTGCATGTGTACACAGCTGTAACATGCAATCGTGGGGATCGTAGCCCTCGGATTACGGTTTAGTGAGTGCATGTAGTGTTGTGAACTGAAAGCAGTGATGTGTAATGATAATACTGCTCTACATACGTTTAGTGCATTTAGCGTAATCATGTACGTTTATCGTTTATTAAGCACAGTGCGTGACAAAACCGTGATCCTCCGTCTCATCTCGTAAGTCATCCTAGAAAACGCTGCGTGCGGCAACACCATAGGAAAATGAACGTAGGCGAGAAGAAGAGAAATACAGCTAAAGAATACGTAAGCGTAAAAACAAATAATGTTGTAAAGGTCAAATAAGTAGGGCCAGCTTATCGGCATGGTTGTTTTGAGAAACTGCGTCACTACAAAGCGAATGAAACATCTAAAACATTTTCGAACTTAGGGGATTACAACCTACATAATTATTAGGTAAATAAATTAATGACAAGTGTGGAGTAAAATGTTGCCGTGTAAAAGACAGGCCGTCTCGTAGATTGCACACAGCAGAATATACAATGATTCATGGAAATAAGAGTTACATTTGAGCAGTGGCTTTCCGCAACATACATAGGGTGAAGAGCAACTGCGTACTGCTCGTGACAAGTTTACAGGAACTAGAACCATTGATGTAGAACGTCGTACAGATCAGGAAATGACACTAAGAATGCCTGATTCAGACAGAGACATTGTAAAGGCACACTTTTACAGTTTCCCTGCCTTCTCCAGCCATTACAGTAGGGGTAAAACACACAGGAGGTACTTAGCCAGTGATTGAAATATATCCAAAACGTTATATGCTTATTGTGACTTGATTGTTCAAAAGCCAAGCAGGAGATCGTCCAGTATCTGTGGCATTTTACCGTCACGATTTTGACACAAAATTTAATATTGGATTTATTCCTCCTATGTCTGACAGCCACAACTATTATGACAAAATAAACTGACAACTCGAGACAGTGAGACGAGACATCGATTAGGAACAAATAACATAATTAAAACAGGAAAAGAGTTTGAACGAAAGGAGAGCTATAATGGCGCGAACACTTGTAAAAGAAGTGGTTGATATCAAGGATCCAACACTTGCTGCTGTTGATATAGATATGCAACAGAGGCTTCCGAAAGCCACAATACACTCTCGTATCCAATTTTACAACAGGAAATTATGGATTTACAATTTTGGTATCGCAATATAAGTGTCACAACAGTTTCATTGTATCTTTTAGGTGAAAGTACTGGAAAACGAGGCTCTGCTGAAACTGCAAGTTGCCTTGTGCGCTGTATTGAAAATGAAATACCACTAGAAGCGGAGACATTATGAAGTTTCAGAATTAACTGTAGTGGGTAGAATAAAAACGTGAACATGGGTCTGACCTGTCTCAGATAAATTCATGCAGACCGTTTCTCAACAATGCAAATATTCATGTTCCCGGCCACTCTTATCTTTCTTGTGTTCGTGATTTAGGGGATACAGAATTGTATCTTAGGAGAAAAGAAGTGTTTACCGAAATTCGGCATGACCCACAAATATGTATTTACAGAATAATTAAAGCTTTTTATGTCATTATGATGACGAGAGACCCGTTTACAGACGAAGCAATTTTGCAACAGCACATAACAAAGCGGCAAGTTCTGGGTGCCGAGTTTTCAGAGGGATGAGCTTTTGTTTGCTCCAGCAACTGTAAAATGGTATTTGGCATTAAACCTACCTATAGCGGAGAACCTTATCAAGTTCATCTGCAAAGAGGAAGTTTGAAGAGCTACGCTCTTCATTTGAATCATTCGACAGTTCGTCTATCGAGTAAGTACATCATAAAAGGTTGAATATCTTCGCTCACTTCTTCTGTACATTCCCGCAAATCATCATGTGTACTTCAAAAGTATGCTTATCGGTCAAGAAAACATGTATCACACAGCAGAGGGGTAAGAAGAGGCAGCAGTGGATGACGACACGTAACATTACTGACGTAATCATTGTTTCTCACAGTGAAACCCAACCTGGACCAGCACTTAGTCGTCTTCGATGCACTACACTTTTTACTTTATGGTTGTGTAGTTCTTTGTATTCATAAGATTATTCATTATTTTTATTGTGTGTTCCTTATTATTTGTATTAATGATTAATACGTGTTGGATCGATGAGGTTTCTGTTATGTGATATTGTTTTGATTTTGTTTAGTTAATAATGGGATGCACTGACTTGGAGCTAAGGTCTGCTCCTTTATGTGATGGCATACGAAAAATTTTTCCCATTTTTTTCCCATAGAGGAAGAAGTGATGTGACAGAACTGTTAGTATCACCCCATCACTTTCCCTCAAGGTACTTGTATTCTTTTTTTAGCCATGATATACTGATCATCTTCATAAATTGTTCGGGTACCGAGAGCCTTTGGCACATAGATGGACACGAATGTGTTTATTTATTTTATGACGCACTTCAGTTTTCCCGTCCCATGTGTAAGTTATGTAGTGAATGAGTGATTTGGCTGTAGAAAAGTATTATCATTACACATCACTACTTTCAGTACACAACACTGCATGCACGCACTAAACCGTAATCCGAGAGCTACAAGCCACCAGATTGCATGTTACAACTGTGTTAACACGCAGCAGAGTGAAGTCAACAGGTGCCCGGTCCTGGTCAACAGACTGGTTGGTCAGGCTGAAGTCAAATGGTGTTCCTTGCTAGAGCAACTGTAGTAAAGAGGTGAGTATTATGCTTGAAGTTTGATGCCAACGTAATACGTGGGGTAGAAGTTCGAAGATACACCTGTTGCGCAGTAGCCTTTAGGCTTGGTACAGCCGCGTTCCTCACCTGCGGGAAGCTCAGGTTGGCCGTTATGTAGCTGTCTGCTGTTATGGACACTCCTTTTCCGTCTAACTAAGGGGATGGACGGCCTCTGTGTGAATCTCCGTTGAGGTGAACAGTAAATTCAGAGTGTGAGGTGCATTTTAACTAAAATAATTAATCTGTTGTTTTTCGGGACAGTCATAATTAGGGTTATGTACCGAACACCTTTTGTTCTAAATTTTCCAAAAACATTCAATGGTTACGACTTAGGTTTCTAACGAGCACACTGTGCTCATTTCAACCCGCTGGAATGAAGGTGATCAAGTAATGCCTTCAGCACATTTAATATTTGATGAATTTGTTATACAGTGAGCTTTCGTTTACTCAATATCGTTAGCACTTTTCGAGACATTTTATAGTTTCTTCTCTACATATGAGGCTTAGCTATTATTTATCAGGCAAGAATGTGGATACACCATTGTAACACAAGTAAGCACTTTCATGTGTTTCTTTCAACTTAGACTTACAATCGAGCGAACGGTGTTCAATATTTAAGTATACTTGCAAGAGGAATTATTTGGTTTTATTACTTTTATCACACTTAGTCTTTGTCTCCATGCTTCTGCAAGAGCATACCTGTATGGTGAAAGAAACATCAGCTTCCCCAGTCAGTTAAGGAAAGGGTTTGAGTGTGATGCGTGTGTAATTTTGCTAATAAACGAGGAACGATTCATCGTGATGAGTGCTGCCCGATTAATATGTATATACATATTTCCGTTTTAAGTAATTTTCATCCTTTTTTTTAGTTTTCTACACAAATCGTGACATTTGAAGTCTGAAAATGTAACTTTCATTTTTCATATTTCTAGGTTTGGTCCATATTTATGCACATTTCAAAGTTAAATTCGTATTTTTAAATAAAAACTGCATAAATCCATATTTTCATCCCTACGTTATATAGAAATGATGTTTTTAAAGAGTAACTACATTAAAAGAATTCATTAAATGTCACTTCAAAGCAAGATTCCTGGTCACAGAATGGACGAACCGAAAACACAAATCGCACCATCCGAAGCAGCCAAGTCTTTTAGATAGCCAGCAAGCCTATTAGTGCTGCTTCCGCGGGATTATGGGAAGAGGCAAAGAAGCAATATCTCCTGCGGTGAGAGAAGCATTAAATGATGTTTTCGGAGTGGAGGGGCAGCTGTTTTTGACATGTTGTCAACTGCGTGTTGTTAACGACATATGTAAGTGTGAGTCGGGTCGTGAGTCGTGCACGGATAACCATATGGTAAGGCGACCGCTCGCGGTAAGGGGGAAATCCGGGTTCGAGTCCCGGTCAGGCAGAAATTTTCACTGTCGTCATTCCATTCTCCAGCTGATGGTAGTCATTATTCGCAACCGCGAGTTCTTCAGATGTGTTTAGTAACGGCTGTGGTCGCCGCAGTGTATCATCATCAGTATGACATCGGAACTGCATTATTGTTGTTCACTTCTGTCAACATACCATCCCCTACCAGTCATCTTCTACAGTGAAAATGCCCCACCAAAGTTATAAACTTTCCAGAAAGCACATTTACAAACTAGCTATTATCCAATGTGGTACTTGTTTGTAGTAATGAACATGGCATAAAATTAACTCAGCTAAAAGGCAATTTCTTTCGATGGCAAAGGTTGTCGGTACCTTCGACGTCCGTGAAATCCAGGCTACGGACACCCAAGGCGATGCATTGTCAATGTAGAAGCTGGACGACTGTTTTAAGATAAATCAAGCAAATAATTTCTGTTGCTGTACAAGAAACTTCCTAAATGTAACGACCAAACATCAGCAATGACGCTATGGGTGGTTTATGGCGTAACGGCGTAACACACGAAAAGCTGAAGATGTCCTGAATGTTCTATATGCTAAAATGACCCATGTAACGGACTTGGCACACAGAATAACAGAGTAGCTGTATGCATAAGGATAAATTACAAAAATATTGATTGTTTAATATTAAACCTGAGAAAAATATTTTTAAAGCTCCCAGTGGGATCTCTAAAATCGAAAGAGAGATATCCCAGTATAATGTTGCCAACAGAACCAGTACTGACACAATGGGTTACATGGCTTGGGCCAACTGTATAGTTCTTCCAGCATTTCAGTAACACTGAAACAAGTACTTTTCAATTTGAAGATGAGTCTGCTTGTATTTTGAATGCAAAAGAACTTTTTGAAAATGATATTCTACAGAATTATTTAGTGTACATCAGTAGCATTTAGTTTTCTTTATCGCGCCAGATTAAGGCACTGAAAAACCCTTCCACATCATTCAAAGACAATGTAAAGATTATCGAAGACATAAAAATGAAAATTAGTCAAGTGGAAGGACCCATTGCAGAGTTGTTAGATCAAAATTTGAATTATTTGCCTGAGAAAAATAAAGCTTTTAATCTGCTGTCAGAAATTAACAGCGTGCTGTGCAGAAAAATTTAAGACAAAGTTGACGTTATATACTCACTTCCAAAATAGTACAAATTCGAGTTTACTCGAATTATGTCCTGCGACGCTGAAATATGTTTCACTCAGGACATAGCATTGCTCTGTGCAAACATAAATAGTTTTAACTTGAAAATTTAAAAAAAAAACATGCGGTTGTGTATAGTAACAATATAAACAATACCAGCGAGCCTGTATAAGCTTAAAATTGCTTGGTTTTGGTATAATATAGTGTGTTTTTTGGAAAATAGTAGTTTTTTGTATACATACGTTTTCCATATTTTATGTTTTTAAGCCCATGTTATATCTACGTATATTGTAATATTTATCCGAAACCTAGTAATGCCTACATAATTTTGGTATCCAGCCACCAACTTGGTGTTAGCTTCACAGTCAGCGATCGCTCTTGCAGAATCTCATAACAGGTTTAACGTGCATTAAGTGTGTTGTTGCAAATAATCCTAGAATACCAAAGATTGTCAGTGCATTAATTTGCCACTTACTGGCAATCACTCATATAACATTGGCTTCACAGTCAATGAGGGCTGATCATTGTTGAAAAATTTACTGAAGGGCCAAGCGTGTGGCTGTGTGAGAATTTGTTCGGATGTATTGTTGATTTATATGACCTCTGTGTCCTGTAATTTTGTCTACTTGAGCTCTACATGTCCCCCTACGATATCTTGCGATTAAGTTCCCATTGTTCTCACCAAGACTATTCCGGTATAAAGTGACCGATTGTGTGCATAATTACTGGAAACGGTAGCCTTTAGCCAGTATGTTGGTGGCGTAAGTACGAAAGATACGTGCAAGAAGCACCTTAGGCAAGGTATCAACGTATTCCCCTCGCAATTCCGTGTACAGTAACCTACGAGGCCGCTTAGGTGTAGGTAGCGCGTTCAGCGCAGGAAATAATTCATCTGTGCTTAGTGTTCTAGAAATATTTGGACAGAATCCCGCAAGAAATTTTATCCTTATGCACTGAAGAGCCAAAGAAACTGGTACACGTTCCTAATATCGTGTAGGGCCCCCGCCAGCACGCAGAAGTGCCGCAACACGACGTGGCATGGACTCCACTAACGCCTGAAGTAGTGCAGGGGGGAACTGACACCATGAATCCTGCAGGGCTGTCCATAAAACCGTAAGAGTACGAGGGGGTGGAGATATCTTCTGAAGAGCACGTTTCATGGCATTCCAGATGTGCTCAATAATGGTCATGTCTGGGGAGTGTGGTGGCCAGCGAAAGTGTTTAAACTCAGAATGGCAATTCTGGACGTGTGGAGTGTTACACTGTCCTTCTGGAATTGCTCACGTCCATCGAATGTACAATGAACATGAATGGATGCAGGTTGTCAGTTAGGATGCTTATATGTGTCATCTATCAGAATCGTTTCTAGACGTATCAGGGTTCCCTTATCACTCCAACGGCACTCGCCCCGCACCATTACAGAGCCTCCACCATCTTGAACAGTCCCCTGTCGACATGCAGGGTCCATGGATTCATGTGGTTGCCTCCATACTCGTACACATTTTTCCGCTTGATACAATTTGAAACGAGATTCGTCCTACCAGGCAACATTTTTCCAGTCAACAGTCCAGTGTCGTTGTTGACGTACCCAGACGAGCAGAAAAGCTTTGTGTCGTCCAGTCATCACGGTACGAGTAAGCCATCGGCTCCGAAAGCCCTTATCGATGATGTTTCGTTGAATGGTTCGCACGCTGATAGTTGTTGTGGCTAAGCACTGAAATCTGCAACAATCTGCGGGAGGGTCGCACCTCCGCCACGTTGAACGATCCTCTTCAGTCACCGTTGGTCCCATTGTGGCAGGATCTTTTTCCGGCTGCAGCGATGTCGGAGATTTGATGTTTTACCGGATTCCTGATATTCGTGGTATAGTCGTGAAATGTCCATACGGGAAAATGCCCATTTCATCGCTACTTAAATCTTGTAAACCTGTCATTGCAGCTGAAGTAATCTATCTAACAACTGCGCCAGTCACTTGTTGGCTTATATGCCATTGTTCATCTTAGCTAGTAATTTCTCTCGCGTGATTTCCCCCCCCCCCCCCCCCCGCCCCGAAATACCATTTACTGGGCCAGCAATTAAATTAGATTTCTATGTGGATAATTATTAAACAAGAATGTGGTGAAAACCCTTTCATTCAGTTATTCCTTTTGTTGTATCTTCCCTCCCTTTACGTTCTCGGTTGTGCTAAGCTGTCTAATTCAAGATTAAAGTAATTATATAATGAACTGAAGATCAGGGATGACCCCTATTAATTTCCAACAAGAAATGAGTCAAAGAAGTCCCGTGACTGTGAGCAGTTACAGAAACTTCAGTGCACACCGTCAGATCATGACCAACAAAACTTTTCGACAAACAGTAAACTTACATATGTCAAATCCTGCTCAGTCTAAAAATAAGTAGAAATCGACAGTAAGCTTTGTATGTGTATATCCTTTCGGGTAGGATAAGCAGCTTTTATCTACTTATCTAATTTTTTCCAATGGGGCTTTTACTAAATACGCCGTGAAAAAACCTCTGGTGAACAGAAAGTTGCAATGAAAGTTTAGGCAGCTGTGGAGTGAGTTTCAAAACACATGTTCGTTAGTACTGTTCTTCAGTCTTCGATCGTTACCAACTTGGTTTAATATAAGAGATAGACTAGATGCAACCAGAACCGATTAGTCGGCCTTATTGAAAGACATTGGTTATCCGTTATCGCTTTTTCCAGAAGTACGCAAGAACTTCAATTTTCGGTTACCTTCCAAAGTATATTAATTGTGACAGACTGCACTGTCTGGCTGTGTGCTTCATTTCTCTCTGTGAGGCAATAGATGGGAGGCTTCTCGTAGTCAAAGAACTTTGGACAGCGGGAGATAATCAGACACTCGACGAGAAAATTTCTAGTTAAATCAACAGGAACCCACTCTGGGCTCAGATTTTGAGCTGTGGAGACATTCTGGAGCTAGTTTTTGCACGAATGAAGCAGATAGTTTTCTGCTCGTTGTTTCGTACCTGGGTGAGGTCGCTGCGTGCTGTTGGCTTAATTTGTGCATTTCACGAGTATCACTTTCGTCTATTGCGAGTCATGTTGTTTGGGGTCATGTCTATAAAGAGTTAGATCTTCCGCCACGTATTTGTTCAACTTATAATGAAAAACAGCATTCCTTTGTTATCATTTCGGAACCATGTGCCCAGATACTCTGACGGAAAATAATCACAACACCAAGAAGGAGTTGTGCGACATAAACGAAAGTTGATAACGTGTTTCGACATCTGAAATATGATTTCTGTTCAAATTTCGAGCCATTTGCTTAGGCGTGGCGTTCGTAGTGCTACTATCAGGATGCAAATGAAAGTTGCTTTAAATTTACGCTGTGCCAGTCATGAGTGTTGGTTAACTTTGAGACTGGACGTGGCGAACTGTAGTTAGTCAAGAATGCCTTTAAGGCGACAAAGACGCCATTATCAAGACCTCATTAGCTTTAAAAGTGATCATGTAATAGGGATCCGAGAAACTGGATGTTAATTCTGTGATACTGCAGATAGACTTGGCAGGAATGTAGCCACTGTACATGATTGTTGGCATCGGTTGTCACGAGAATGCTCGGTGGCAAGATGAACAGGCTCCAGACGGCCGTGTGACACTACTGAGAGGAAAGACCAACGTGTTCGCCGTGTGGATCTAGCACACCGTAGTGCATCTGGAGCAGGAATCCTATATCTAACTGGCACAACAGTGACACAAAAATCTCGTACAAGTCTGTCACTTCAAGACCAGCATCGAGACAAACGCCCTGCACCGTGCATTCAACTGACCCCAAGCCACCGCCATTTGTGACTTCAGTGATGTCAAGCAAGAGCCCATTGGAGGGTAGGTTGGAGGTCTGTAGTGTTTACTGGTGAAATCTGGGTCTGCCTCTGTGCCAGTTACGGCCTTGTGTTGGTTAGGAGGATGCCATTTGAAGATCAGCAACCAATCTCTCTGCGTGCTAGCGACACTGGCCCTACACTTGAAGGTATGGTCCAGGGCATGATTGCGTGTAACAACAGCAGGAGCACCCCCATGGTTATCCCATGCATCCTGGCTGGAGATCGGTATGTTAGTTTGTAGTGCCACCTGTTGTGCTGCCATTCACAAATAGAATTCCAGGGGTTGTTTTCCAACAGGATAACGCTTGCCCACATACCGCTTTTGTAACACAACATGCTCTGCAGGGATTCGACGTTTTGTCTTGGCCTGCTGAATCACCAGATGTGCCTCGAAGTCGGAAAATATGGGACATCATTGGACGACACCTCCAATGTCAACCACTAACAGCATTAACCGTCCTTGTATTGGCCGACCAGCTGTTATAGGCATATTCCACATCCCACAAACTGACATCAGGTGCTTGCTCCACACAATGCATGCGCGTTTGCATTCTTACAATCATCACTTCCGCATTCACACTGGTTATTAATGTTCCGGCATTTCACATTGGTAATGACTTATCTCGTGCTTATACACTCCTGGAAATGGAAAAAAGAACACATTGACACCGGTGTGTCAGACCCACCATACTTGCTCCGGACACTGCGAGAGGGCTGTACAAGCAATGATCACACGCACGGCACAGCGGACACACCAGGAACCGCGGTGTTGGCCGTCGAATAGCGCTAGCTGCGCAGCATTTGTGCACCGCCGCCGTCAGTGTCAGCCAGTTTGCCGTGGCATACGGAGCTCCATCGCAGTCTTTAACACTGGTAGCATGCCGCGACAGCGTGGACGTGAACCGTATGTGCAGCTGACGGACTTTAAGTGAGGGCGTATAGTGGGCATGCGGGAGGCCGGGTGGACGTACCGCCGAATTGCTCAACACGTGGGGCGTGAGGTCTCCACAGTAGATCGATGTTGTCGCCAGTGGTCGGCGGAAGGTGCACGTGCCCGTCGACCTGGGACTGGACCGCAGCGACGCACGGATGCACGCCAAGACCGTCTTCCGCTCACGCCCCAACATCGTGCAGCCCGCCCCCAGTGGTGTCGCGACAGGCGTGAATGGAGGGACGAATGGAGACGTGTCGTCTTCAGCGATGAGAGTCGCTTCTGCCTTGGTGCCAATGATGGTCGTATGCGTGTTTGGCGCCGTGCAGGTGAGCGCCACAATCAGGACTGCATACGACCGAGGCACACAGGGCCAACACCCGGCATCATGGTGTGGGGAGCGATCTCCTACACTGGCCGTACACCACTGATGATCGTCGAGGGGACACTGAATAGTGCACGGTACATCCAAACCGTCATCGAACCCATTGTTCTACCATTCCTAGACCGGCAAGGGAACTTGCTGTTCCAACAGGACAATGCACGTCCGCATGTATCCCATGCCACCCAACGTGCTCTAGAAGGTGTAAGTCAACTACCCTGGCCAGTAAGATCTCCGGATCTGTCCCCCATTGAGCATGTTCGGGACTGGATGAAGCGTCGTCTCACGCGGTCTGCACGTCCAGCACGAACGCTGGTCCAACTGAGGCGCCAGGTTGAAATGGCATGGCAAGCCGTTCCACAGGACTACATCCAGCATCTCTACGATCATCTCCATGGGAGAATAGCAGCCTGCATTGCTGCGAAAGATGGATATACACTGTACTAGTGCCGACATTGTGCATGCTCTGTTGCCTGTGTCTATGTGCCTGTGGTTCTGTCAGTGTGATCATGTGATGTATCTGACCCCAGGAATGTGTCAATAAAGTTTCCCCTTCCTGGGACAATGAATTCACAGTGTTCTTATTTCAATTTCCAGGAGTGTATTAACCTGTGGTCTTGCTATGTTAATCACTTAAATATGTCACCGAGACAAGTGTATTCCAGAAATTTTATTACTCTACGTTAGCTGTTTTCTGGTGTTATGGTCTTTGCCATCTGTGTAGATGAGGGTTGGTTCAAATTGCTCTGAGCACTATGGGACTTAACATCTATGGTCGTCAGTCACCTAGAACTTAGAACTACTTAAACCTAACTAACCTAAGGACAGCACACAACACCCACCCATCACGAGGCAGAGAAAATCCCTGACCCCGCCGGGAATCGAACCCGGGAACCCGGGCGTGGGTAGATGAGGGTATCCAGTTGCGATTAACACTTCCGTAAGAAATAGTGGCATTTAATCTCTCTCTCTCTGTCTCAATTGAAGTTAGAATAACTATTTCACTGGATTACTTTCGATCTTGTTATATAACTACAGTGCTAATGGCTGCTGACTGTGCGCTTTCTGAGACCAGTCATGATCGCTCACATAGGGCTGTTTATTCTATAAAGAATGTTTTGGAACATTAGCATGTCTTTCTATCACAATCTGCGTTCGTCTTTTCATTCAATAAAACTGTGTACTTTGCTTGAAATTACAACTACTTAGTCTGATACGTTTGCACAAGTATAGTATTTGCTCCATTTTAAGTGCATTGCTTCAATAAGAAGTGCACTTTCTCTACTTCGCCGCGCATGGAACTCTGACAGGTATCAGGTAAGTCTACGTGATGCAGTTTGCTTATGCACGCAGTTAGGTGCAGCGATTTCGTCAGTTCAGTCTCTGCAACATAAATTACGTCACGGCTTAGGTTTTGAAAGTTGCTGCCCAGAGTACACAGTTTCAGATCGAACTGATGGCAAATAAATTTTCTTACACAGGTTCCATCCACAAGGTGAGCCTCATTGCTGAACTATGCATTGATGCAAAAGAATTTCTGGGTACAACGTATAAATCTGTTTCTTTCAGAAACTTTTCAACGATTTTTTCATCTACACTCAAGAATTCACGAACGTAGCTATTAAAATTTAGAGTCAAATTTTGTTATCAAGGATTAATTCCTGAAAATTGACGGATAATCGGTATAGCCGGCCGCGGTGGTCTAGCGGTTCTAGGCGCGCAGTCCGGAACCGCGTGACTGCTGCGGTCGCAGGTTCGAATCCTGCCTCGGGCATGGATGTGTGTGATGTCCTTAGGTTAGTTAGGTTTAATTAGTTCTAAGTTCTAGGGGACTGATGACCACAGATGTTAAGTCCCATAGTGCTCAGAGCCATTTGAACCATTTTTGATAATCGGTATACAATTTGATTCAAAATTTTAAATCAACATTTAGCGTAATTTTTCACTACAGTAGTAGCATTTGAGTGTTCAACAAACAACAAGTGGTAACACTACAAAAGGAAAGTTCTGTATGGCGGAAGGTTTTACTCTTTAAATTCCCAGAGCGTATGATTGAAGAAGAGTTGTGAAACATATCACATCCTGTCACGTATGTCTCGCGAAATTACTTCGAAATTTGAGCTCAAATAGTGATTTATCGTCAATCGTTCCTTCAACGTGCCACTCGCAAATAGAACTGGGGAGAGGGAAAAAGCCGGCCGGTGTGGCCGTGCGGTTAAAGGCGCTTCAGTCTGGAACCGCGTGACCGCTACGGTTGCAGGTTCGAATCCTGCCTCGGGCGTGGATGTGTGTGATGTCCTTAGGTTAGTTAGGTTTAATTAGTTCTAAGTTCTAGGCGACTGATGACCTCAGAAGTTGAGTCGCATAGTGCTCAGAGCCATTTGAACCATTTTTTAGAGGGAAAAAGATAGTAGTATATGAAATATCTTTCCCGGCACTTGGTAAGGTGGCTTACGAAGTAACAGATGCAGATGTGACTGTTGTAAGCGTCCGTAGATATTGTTATGGTTAAGGCGACTGGTTTTGAAAGGGATAGGTCTGGGTTCGAAACCCGATCTAGAACAGATTCTAATTAGTTGCAACATGTCTATTGAAATAGACACATATGTTGGGTCGGGGAGACAATGTCCCTATCGCCACGGGGAATGGAACAACTCGATGTTTTCCGTGACCGAGATGTCTTCAAAACCTCCACTACTCGATGACATGACACTCGAGCACGAAACAGGCGAGATACACCAATGCAAAATATCTCTTAATGGCCAGATAGAGAGTACCAGACATATGGGATTCTCTACACATGAAGAAATACCGGCACGTGCCTTGACAGGCACCACCGTGTCCTAGGTCAACTCTGACGTCTTTAATTTCGAGGATTGTCTACGGTAACTATTAGCTGTCACGGGAAACATCGTATTCATGTCGACGCCGATGAACGTAAACTGTGCCACAGGTTAGACGGTCCACACCGCAATTTATCGCCATTTCCTTCCTGATCAAATTTAACCAGCGAATTATTATTTCATCCAGAGCTGCATAATCTCTCTGGAACACATTAGACCCGGCCCCCTTGTTTTGGATTGGATTAGATTAGTCGCACTTTTCGTTCCAAAAGATCGACCATGAGGGCATCCTCCACGATGTATAACATTTAAAAAACAGATTATACAATACGTATTTACAGAGAAGAACAATTATGCCAATGTAGCTTCTACGTATTCCAAGTGAAATGGTTCTCATGGAAGTAGAATAAGTAAAAATAATGTTACATGTATTTTCGTTTATAAGGTAATAAATAACTCGTCATGAAGCTTAATAAATCCTCATCGCCAGTTTCCTATGGTCTCGTCGGTACAGCTGTGGAGGCCGAGTTACCACTGCTGTTACGGTGGTCGGGGTTGTGAGTTCGTGAAACGGCTTCTGTGCAGTACACCGCTAAGACAATTTCTCTCTGCCACAGGGTCAGGTAACAAGATAGAAGAACGAAGGTTCTACAACACTCAAACAAACTAGTAACAAAGTCACACTTACGAGTTCAAAGATTTACTTATCTTTGTGACTAGTTAAATATTGAAGTCTGCAACACTGTGTTGCAATATAACATGAAAAGGCCCCTCAATGGCTAAGTTCAAATAATCGCTGGTAAACTTCACAGTACACAGCAAATGAAATATACAACAACTGCCTGCTCACTTTTAAGAGTTCGCTAAACGACGTTCCCTGTCTAAGTAAGCCATGGACGATGATCTATAGCCAAGTGGCAGAGAGCTGCTCGTCTATCTCACGAGTAGGGTTAGGTTGTTCGGGGGAGGAGACAAGTCAGCGAGGTCATCGGTCTCTGGACGGGGAAGGAAGTCGGCTGTGCCCTTTCAAAGGAACCACCCCGGCATTTGCCTGAAGCTATTTAGGAAAATCACGGAAAACCTAAATCAGGATCGCCGGACGGGTCCCGAGTAGCCTTCTGTCCGTTGTCGTCTGGTCATTGGTGGACTGTACTTGGTCAGTAATTGGCCGAGGTGATGTCGATATCTTCATCCTCAGCTTCGCCCGTGGCGCTGTTGGAAATCGCGCACGTGGCGAGTCTCTACAGCACTCGTACCAACAAGCAAGGAAGGAGGTGCTTAAAACATCAATGCAGGCCTGTGCGGTGATAGTGCCACGCAAAACAACAAGGTGTGTTAGCCTCCTCCATGAAAAACACGACCACACCATAATACCACCGCCTTCGAATTTTACTACACATGCTGGCAGAAGACGTTCACCGGGCATTCGCCATACCCACTCCCTGCTACTGGATCCCCATATTGTGTACCGTGATTCGCCACTCCACACAACGTGTTTCCATTGTTCCATCGCCCAATGTTTACGCTCCTTACACCAAGCGAGGCGTCATTTGGCTTTTACCGGCGTGATGTGTGGCTCATGAACAGCCGCTCGACAATGAAATCCAAGTTTTCTCATCTCCCGCCTAACTGTCATAGTAATTGGAGTGGATCCTGATGCAGTTTGGAATGCATGTGTGACGGTCTGGATAGGTGCCTGGCTATTACAGATTATGACCCTCTTCATCTGTCGACGGTCTCTGTTAGTCAACAGACTAGGTCGGCCTGTACGCTTTGGTTCTGTACGTGTCCCTTTACATTTCCACTTCACTATCAGATCGGAAACAGTGGACCTAAGGATGTTTAGGAGTGTGGAAATTCTCGCAAACAGACGTATCACACAAGTGACACCCAATCACCTGACCACGTTCGAAGTCCGTGAGTTCCGTGGAGCGCCACATTCTGCTCTCACACTATGTCTAATGACCACTGAGGTCGCTGATATGGAGTACCTGGCAGTAAGCGGCAGCACAATGAACCTAATTTGAAAAACGTATGTTTTTGTGGGTGTCTGGATACTTTTGATCACATAGCGTACGTAGATTTTGTGAGTACGTGTTTGTAGCATACAATATTGGAGCACTTATTTTCTTTGGTATAAGAACGTTAACGTACAGCGTGTGGCAAAAGTCGGTTAATTGAAAATGTAGCAGAGTCTTCGGTAACTTTGCTGGTTCATAGAAAGTGATTTGTCTTTCTGAATTTGTTCAAAGTGTTCTTCACGGTTATCTAGACAGTAACACGTCGCATAACACGTATTCACGTATCTTCTCACATAACTCCCTATTATTACCAGAATCTTTCTCAAATTTTTGTTCAGCCTAATCTCTTAAATAATGTAGGTATCGTGGTTTTGTAGAGATAAAATTGTCTTTAAATGTCCCCCGAAGCTAAATATCACAATGTGTCCGGTCCGTTGAGCTTCGAGGCCAATCGACTTTATCCTACGTTCCCATCCATTTTTGAAAATTGTCAGTGAAAAATGCACCGACGTGTAATCCGTAGTGCAGTGGACAGCTGTCTTGCATCCAACTGAGGTTCTTTAGTACAGCTTCAGATAAAACAGCACTGTCTCATTTAACAATCACTTCTCTTAACGCATCAAGATACCTCTCCGCGGTCATGGTCCCATCGAAAAAATAGGGGCCTACCTCTCCAGTGATGCATATAGAGCCAATCTTAGCATCAAACTTTGAACGAAGCAGATGAATAAATCTGAGAACTTTTCCTTTCAATGCCCCGGCGACAATCGGTTGTTCTCATGTGGTCGATCACTTTCGTACCGTCTACACCTACTCCTTGGGTAAACACACCTTACTTCAGCTGACTTTGTTCCGTAATAAAGGACGGATTACTCCCAAGAGAGGCTTCCCTCTGCAGATGTCACAAATTGTTGGGTGGAAGCGACTTAATTATGCAGCCAGAGTTTATTTGCGGAAGTTTTAGTACCTGGTCCGCCGACGCCGCAAGCAGGTAAAATTAATTAGCCGAGTTGCGCGCCTATGCAGTGCCTTATCGCCGGATGTTGTAGTCGCGGCTGCGCAGAATGCGTAATTCATTGAAAGGGGCCTCTGGAGGAGCTTAATATTCCGGTGGGCGCCACGGTGCAAGTCTGCCACGCGGAAGACAGCACCTCTGAAGAGTGCACACGGTACTCAGCGGCGTTACGAGACCGGTGTTCTCGTTTTATTTGCTGCTGTAAATGAAAGCACCTTCATTTTCATTTGTCGGTGTACTCCCACAAAACTACGGTTGGGTGTTTACATAGTTCATCGTGAAATGGGCTCATTCTAGTGGTGGCAGTGTTGGCAGCAAGTCTCTGTATAGGCATCCAGAGAGCCCCTTGGTCGTGTTGAGTGGTACTTAAGACAGGTAAATAAATTAGTGAAACCAATGTGAAGTGAAGTAGAAATTAGAAAATAACTGAAAAGCTCAGTTTAGTTTACAAGAGTTTTTTTATTTATTTTTTATTTTTTTTTTTTTTATTTTTTTTTTTTTTTTTCTCATCAGTCTACTGACTGGTTTGATGCGGCCCGCCACGAGTTCCTTTCCTGTGCTAACCTCTTCATCTCAGAGTAGCACTTGCAACCTACGTCCTCAATTATTTGCTTGACGTATTCCGATCTCTGTCTTCCTCTACAGTTTTTACCCTCTACAGCTCCCTCTAGTACCATGGAAGTCATTCCCTCATGTCTTAGCAGATGTCCTATCGTCCTGTCCCTTCTCCTTATCAGTGTTTTCCACATATTCCGTTCCTCTCCGATTCTGCGTAGAACCTCCTCATTCCTTACCTTATCAGATCACCTAATTTTCAACAATCGTCTATAGCACCACATCTCAAATGCTTCGATTCTCTTCTGTTCCGGTTTTCCCATAGTCCATGTTTCACTACCATACACTGCTGTACTCCAGACGTACTTCCTCTGAAATTTCTTCCTCAAATTAAGGCCGGTATTTGATATTAGTAGACTTCTCTTGGCCAGAAATGCCTTTTTTGCCATGGCGAGTCTGCTTTTGATGTCCTCCTTGCTCCGTCCGTCATTGGTTATTTTACTGCCTAGGTAGCAGAATTCCTTAACTTCAATGACTTCGTGACCATCAATCCTGATGTTAAGTTTCTCGCTGTTCTCATTTCTACTACTTCTCATTACCTTCGTCTTTCTCCGATTTACTCTCAAACCATACTGAGTACTCATTAGACTGTTCATTCCATTCAGCAGATCATTTAATTCTTCTTCACTTTCACTCGGGATAGCAATGTTATCAGCGAATCGTATCATTGATAATCTTCACCTTGTATTTTAATTCCACTCCTGAACCTTTCTTTTATTTCCATCATTGCTTCCTCGATGTACAGATTGAAGAGTAGGGGCGAAAGGCTACAGCCTTGTCTTACACCCTTCTTAATACGAGCACTTCGTTCTTGATCGTCCACTTTTATTATTCCCTCTTGGTTGTTGTACATATTGTATATGACCCATCTCTCCCCATAGCTTATCCCTACTTTTTTCAGAATTTCGAACAGCTTGCACCATTTTATATTGTCGAACGCTTTTTCCAGGTCGACAAATCCTATGAAAGTGTCTTGATTTTTCTTTAGCCTTGCTTCCATAAATAGCCGTAACGTCAGAATTGCCTCCCTCGTCCCTTCACTGTTCCTAAAGCCAAACTGATCGTCACCTAGCGCATTCTCAATTTTCTTTTCCATTCTTCTGTTTATTATTCTTGTAAGCAGCTTCGATGCATGAGTTGTTAAGCTGATTGTGCGATAATTCTCGCACTTGTAAGCTCTCGCCGTCTTCGGAATTCTGTGGATGATGCTTTTCTGAAAGTCAGATGGTATATCGCCAGATTGATATAGTCTACACACCAACGTGAGTAGTCGTTTTGTTGCCACTTCCCCCAATGATTTTAGAAATTCTGATGGAATGTTATCTATCCCTTCTGCCTTATTTGACCGTAAGTCCTCCAAAGCTCTTTTAAATTCCGATTCTAATACTGGATCCCCTATCTCTTCTAAATCGACTCCTGTTTCTTCTTCTATCACATCAGACAAATCTTCACCCTCATAGAGGCTTTCAATGTATTCTTTGCACCTATCTGCTCTCTCCTCTGCATTTAACAGTGGAATTCCCGTTGCACTCTTAATGTTACCACCGTTGCTTTTAATGTCACCAAAGTTTGTTTTGACATTCCTGTATGCTCAGTCTGTCCTTCCGACAATCATATCTTGTTCGATGTCTTCACATTTTTCCTGCAGCAATTACGTCTTAGCTTCCCTGCACTTCCTATTTATTTCATTCCTCAGCGACTTGTATTTCTGTATTCCTGATTTTCCCGGAACATGTTTGTACTTCCTCCTTTCATCAATCAACTGAAATATTTCTTCTGTTACCCATGGTTTCTTCGCAGCTACCTTCTTTGTACCTATGTTTTCCTTCCCAACTTCTGTGATGGCCCGTTTTAGAGATGTCCATTCCTCTTCAACTGTACTGCCTACTGCGCTATTCCTTATTGCTGTATCTATAGCGTTAGAGAACTTCAAACGTATCTCGTCATTCCTTAGTACTTACGTACCCCACTTCTTTGCGTATTGATTCTTCCTGACTAATGTCTTGAACTTCAGCCTACTCTTCATCACTACTATATTGTGATCTGAGTCTATATCTGCTCCTGGGTACGCCTTACAATCCTGTATCTGACTTCGGAATCTCTGTCTGACCATGATGTAATCTAATTGAAATCTTCCCGTATCTCCCGGCCTTTTCCAAGTATATCTCCTCCTCTTGTGATTCTTGAACAGGGTATTCGCTATTACTAGTTGAAAATTGTTACAGAACTCAATTAGTCTTTCTCCTCTTTCATTCCTTGTCCCAAGCCCATATTCTCCTGTAACCTTTTCTTCTACTCCTTCCCCTACAACTGCATTCCAGTCGCCCATGACTATTAGATATTCGTCCCTCTTTACATACTGCATTGCCCTTTCAATATCCTCATACACTTTCTCTATCTGTTCATCTTCTGCTTGCGACGTCGGCATGTATACCTGAACTATCGTTGTCGGTGTTGGTCTGCTGTCGATTCTGATTAGAACAACGCGGTCACTGAACTGTTCTCAGTAACATACCCTCTGTCCTACCTTCCTATTCATAACGAATCCTACACCTGTTATACCATTTTCTGCTGCTGTTGATATTACCCGATACTCATCTGACCAGAAATCCTTGTCTTCCTTCCACTTCACTTCACTGACCCCTACTATATCTAGATTGAGCCTTTGCATTTCCCATTTCAGATTTTCTAGTTTCCCTACCACGTTCAAGCTTCTGACATTCCACGCCCCGACTCGTAGAACGTTATCCTTTCGTTGATTATTCAATCTTTTTCTCATAGTAACCTCCCCCTTGGCAGTCCCCTCCCGAAGATACGAATGGGGAACTATTCTGGAATCTTTTGCCAATGGAGAAATCATCATGACACTTCTTCAATTACAGGCCACATGTCCTGTGGATACACGTTACGTGTCTTTAATGCAGTGGTTTCCATTGCCTTCTGCATCCTCATGTTGTTGATCATTGCTGATTCTTCCGCCTTTAGGGGCAATTTCCCACCCCTAGGATAAGAGAGTGCCCTGAACCTCTATCCGCTCCTCCGCCCTCTTTGACAAGGCCGTTGGCAGAATGAGGCTGACTTCTTATGCCCGAAGTCTTCGGCCGCCAATGCTGATTATTTATCAAAATTTAAGGAGTGGCGGGGATCGAACCCGAGACCGAAGACGTTTTGATTATGAATCAAAAACGCTACCCCTTTTTTTTAAATCTCATTTTGTTCGTTTTCGTTCGTTGTATCTGCTCTGGGCGGACGTCGAAAGACACCCGTTTCAGTTCTTTGTTGATCCATTAACTCAGTTTTTTTATTACAGAGGGCAGCTACCCTCTGACCGAACACGCTGAGCTACCGTGCCGGCTCCCCTAGATCACGCGTACAAACAAGAGTTACACACTCGCAAACAGTGGGCAGAGCAGCAGTGGCAACGGCCGGCGCTTGCAAGTCAGCACGTTCAGGAGAAGTCATTGTCCTCCCCACATAAGCGGAAGCTGTTGATCAGCCGTCAGGGCATCGCCCGACCGGCTCACGTGTTTCTCAATTGTCACATGTGATCAGAGGCCCTCGCCTACATTCCAAGAGCCAATGACCAACGTTAAGAAGATTCTTCGAGAAGATTTTCAACGTGACAGAAGAGGCAATGACCGTGAAGTCGTTCATCTCCAGTGAACTGAAGTAAATAAATACACGAGACGCAGTGGGCCCGTCAGTAATTGTCAGCTCAGTTTCGGTTCGAGTTCAGTTCCAGTACAGTTCAATCGGTGCTGAAGACGGTCATGCAGGAAGAGACTACATCGTACACAGATGCACCAAGTCCTCCGCTGTAATGGAATAACAAGCAGCAGCCTCGCCGCCGGAAGACAGAAGTTAGAAGTTATTTTTACGTGCCCGGGTGACTCGTGAGGACGGGAAGGAGACGGCCTCACATCAGCAGTCACGTTTGAGCTGGTGATGAAGTTCTGACATCCGAAGACTGGCAAGCTGGATTCCGTTGTTCGAGTACGGGGCACTGGCCATCCCTCGCCGCGCCGCTCCGCTGGCCGACACACAACACTGACACACGCGGCCACATAGAGAAGAGAAACACTGGGACGCCACATCCATGGTATCACCATCTGATTCACGACTTCGTTCTCAATAATTAAACGGGCCACCTCACGATGCGCGTCTTAAGTCAACTGGGCGAAACGGCGACACGAGATACACACCGCCAGGCGTAATCAGACGCCGCTGCTCACGCTGCAGAAGGCTTCGCAAACGACACAGCTGCCGCTCTCCCATCAGAACAATCCATTAAGGAAACACTTGTACAAATCTTTCAATAAAAGTTATCTTATGTAAAAATGCTGTTTCATTCTACCTCATACCGGAGCCAAGGAGGAACCCACCCTGCCCACGTGTTGTTAAGAGAGAAAAAGTAATTTATTTAATGTTTTTCACCCTGACATAATGCTTTAGAATCAAATTCACTTTGCAGTAATGTTCATCCTGACAACTGACTAGCATCAAAAGAGCTTACCTAGTTACAGTCGAGAGGATGACACAGCGGCCAGTCGGTAGCGTTGTTCCTTCCAAGGCCTGTTCGGATGGAGTTTAGTTTAGTTTAGTTCGTTCATGGATGAGTTACATTTGCTCATGTTTCCTCCAGAAAATCTCATTCTACCGCTTCCTTTTTGTACAGTTGTTTTATATGCTCGTTGTACTTTACATCACTGCAGATGATTGAAACTCGGTATCTCTTTTTCTCTTTCGACTTAATTTACGTCAGTAGCGTAATAGTACAGTACCGGATCTCTTCTACTAAACAATAATAGTTTACTTACATTCACTGTCAGTCTCCAGTTCCTGCACCAGTCATCGATGTTCTGTGGGTGTTCTTCCTTGTGGCTGCCGTCTTCCGGGTTATAAAACTTCTCCTAGAGAAGATCATCGTCTGTGAACTGCCTCATGGAGCTTTAGAAACTATTCACTGCATAATTTATGTAGACTGACGAGACGAAACGTAACGCCATGTTGTTCCACATTCGGATCCCAACGCAGTCGTGCTTCAGCGTAGCATCGACTCGACAAGTCGTAGGTAGGTTTTGGAGATGCCTACGTGCAAGTTACACAGTTGCATGTAAATTACGTGGAGGTGTCTAATGACTGCGAAGCTGGTGCATGCTAGCTTCCCAGATGTGTTCTGTTCGTTTCTATCGGGTGAATTTGGTGAACAGGTTACCAACGTGAGTTCAATAGCATGCACGTCAAACTGAATTCTGGCCTTGCGACACAGACCGTTCTCTGATTAGAAGATGCCATTGCAGTTGGAGAATACAGTAAGCAGGAAGGAGTGCAGATGGGGCGCAATGAAATTAAAGTTGTTCGCAAGTGTTATGGTGGCTGTGATTGCTATCACAGATCACATGAATGCCTGGGTGAAGATCCTCCAAAGAGTAATAGTGGCACCAGCGGCCTACGTCCGTGACGAGAGCAACTTTCGAGTACCTGTTCAGCTCGATGATAGCGTACCCGGACACAAGAAGATGATTGAACCGACCACGTGACTCGTTTGCATTTGTATATGGTCCAGTTTCTATGATCCCACAGAAACTTCAGTAGTAGCAGACGATGTCCATGTGTCTTTCTTAGGATGACGCAGCCGTAGTATGCTACTGAACTCGATGATCAACAATGTTTACTGAAATACTTGTGCCTATACCATTATTGTACTCTGTCGTCAGATCTGACACGGATCACCATCTATCCTGCTATACAGAAAGACAGGCCGCTGAGTTCACATAGGGTGGTATTACTGGTAGTCGGGTGCGTCAATTTAGGCGTGTAACGGTATCTCTTAGGCATGTGGCTGCCAAGGAGGCGGAGGAATCCTGTGAGCAGTCAGTGTGCATAACACTAGGAGCCATCACAGACGCTGAACAGGTGCTTTAGGATGCTGCAGGTGGCTCATGCCGGTACTAATGATATGTGTCGCTTTGCATCTGAAGTGGTAAAGACTGCGACGGCACTATCTGTAGCACCATTGATAAGATCGGCTGCAGAGATACGTGGGAGGATTGAAAAAGGCGTTTCTGAGGCCATGTAGGTTCCAGATTCCTCGACTTCCGCCATAGGATGATGTGGGAACGGCTTCCGCTTAACAGGTCAGTACCTCAGAGATCCATTGCAAACGGTAGGCGTTCACACGGGTAGTGGGGCTGTGTAGAGTGCCCTGGGCGTTTTCTTTGCGTTAAAAGATCTCAGGAAAGTACAGAAAACGCTCCAGTCTGAAACGGCGGAGGGGTGGCCGAGCGGTTCTAGGCGCTTCAGTCTGGAACCGCGCTACCGCTACGGTCGCGGGTTCGAATCCTGCATCGGGCATGGATATATGTGATGTCCTTAGGTTAGTTACGTTTAAGTAGTTCTAAGTTCTAGGGGACTGATGACCTCAGAAGTTAAGTCCCATAGTGCTCAGAGCCATTTGAACCATTTGAAACGGCGGAATAAAAACGTAGGACGAGTAATGTAGTTGTAAATTGCCCTACTGTGTTGGCAAGGAAACGGAACTCCAGGCGTAAATATGATAGACAGCGCTTCTGACGCTGAAATTGTTATAGGTACTGAAAGCTGGCTACAGCAGGAAAAACTTTCAGGCGAAACCTATACAAAGGATGTGATAGCGTTCAGATAGGATAGACTAAACACAGTTAGCTGTGGCGCCTTTGAAGCTGTTAGCAGCAGTTCGTCTTGTAGCGTAATTTATATAGATAGCTCCTGTGCGTTAGTAAGGGTAGAGGCTATATTTAGCAACTGGAATAAATTACTAAGTGTTTCCTTTCGGCAACCCCCGATTGAGATGACACAGCTGCTGAACAATTAAAAGAAAACCTTAGTCTCACTTGCGGTAGAACACCAGTGATACAGTTATCGTCTGTGGTGACATCAGACTACCCTTGACTTGTTGGAGAACAAACATTTCTAAATTCTGTGTAGGCATTAGACATTGTTCAAAACCGCATTAAAGGATTCCTCCGAAAATTATTTTGAACATTTAGTCCAGGAGTCCTATCGGAGTTGTGTGGTCTTTCTTTCTTGGATTTCGATTCCCCCCCCTCCCCCCAGACAGGGAGGGGGGGGGGGGGACTGGCATCAGCATAACACGCCGTTATGCAGCCTACAGAAAAGTTAAAAAAATTAGGAGATATGAACACTCACGGAAACACTGCACTATAGAGTACGAAGGCATATGTAGGGGGGGGGGGGGGAGGAGAGGACACACACAGATGAGGGCAAAAATAGGGGGAGGAGAGGAAAGGCAAAAAATGTTGGGAGCCACTGGAGGGAGAGGAAAGAGAAAAGGGAGGACACGAGAATAAGTGGGGAAGGCAGTGGAGGGGAAAGAGAAAGGCCTCAGGTGAGAGAAAGGAGTCAAAGAGAAGGTAGATGGGGAAAAAACAGTATGGAAGGGGGGGAGAGGGACCCCAGGGAAGGGACAGAGGGAAGGAGGGGGAGGTGGGGATCAGAGTTGATACGACAGATAAATGGAGAGAGAGAGAGAGAGAGGGGAGGGGGGCACCATCTGTGAGGGGAGTTAACGGAAGCCACCTTGGGAAAGCAGATGAAGGGTGTAGAGGTGGTGGCTATGGGGACACAACTGTGAAGGTGTGGCAGGGGGGTTGGGGCTGAAGAATAAATTTGAAAATTGGTGGTAAGGACTAAATTACCAAATTCCTGAGGTAATCGGTCCCTAGGCTTAAACACTAATTAATCTAACTTAACCTAACTAACGCTAATGACAACACACACACCCACGCCTGAGGGAGTACTCGAAACTCTGATGGGTGGAGCCGCATGGACCGTGACAAGACGCCTCAGACTGTACGGATACCCCAGGTTAGGGGATGGGGGGAATGAAGTTGGCGAGATGTTTAGAGGACTCGCATATGTTCGAGCAAAAGGGGCAGATGGGGGAAAGGAATCTGGTCATAGAGGATCCGTGTGTGTGACAGGAGCAATATACAGAAGGCGAGGAGAACTGCATGGTGCTTGAGGATCTGGAGGGACTTATAGAATTGAGAGCGGGGAGGGGAGGATATGCAGGTGGGATTGACTTAACAGAGGATGGGATGGATTAAGGATTTGTAGGTGTGGAGGATGATAGAGAGGTTCAACCCCATGCCCAGCCAGAGAGGAGTTTAAGGAGGTGGAGGTGGTTGTGGGCTTCGGATTTGATAGAGCGGAAATGAGGGATCAAGTTGAGGTGATTGTCAATGGTGAGTCCAAGGTAAGTGCGTGGGGGGGGGGGGGGGGAGGGGAGAGGTGGACAGCAGGACGGGCGCAGATGGTAAGGGAAAAATCAAGGAGACGGAAGGAGCGAGTGGTAAGACCTATGATTATTGCCTGGGTCTTGGAAGTATTATTATACCACGTGGCAAAATGGTCCAGATGACTCTGGAGAAGGCGTTGGGACTGTTGAAGGGTAGGAATGAGGGAAATGAAAGCAATGTCATTGGCATACTGCAGGAGGTGGACCAATGGGTGGAGGGGGCGGGGGGTTGGAGCATATCGGCCCTGTACAGGAGGCACATGAGACGGGAGAAGGGAGAAACCCTGGGGCACATCTGCAGAGGGATAGAAGGCGCGGGAAGCGGCGTTATGGATAATAACGTTGAAAGCGGCGGGAAAGGAAGGAGGCAATCAGATGGACATAGTTGATAGGGACGGCACAGGTTTGGAGTTTAAACAGGAGACAGGGATGCCATATGTGGTCGTAGGCCTTTTTGAGGCCTAGGGAGACAATAATGGTGGAGCGACGTGAGTTAAGATGGAGGGAAAGGAGATGAGTGAGGCATAGGAGTTGGTCATCGGCAGAGACGAAACCGGGGAGCTCCATACAGGTTTCAAAAACGTATTATAATGCCAATACCAAAGAAAGTATCGGCAAACAGATGTGAACATTATAGGACAATATAAGACCCAAGCTCCATAAAAGTTTGCTTTTATTGCATCAATATACCCTAGGCATTCAGTTCCACATTATTTAAGGTGATGTGTTCTCTCCATTTCGTCTTCGTATACTTCCGCAGTATGTTTTACTTATAGAAGTATAGCAACTATTCATGACCGACTATCAGCATCAAAGAAAGTTGTATGTAATCTAAATGATCCACTGTGTAAAATGTATAGCATGTGTGGCTCCCAACAAGGACAGCAATGACGTAGAGCAAGATCTTCTACATAAAGAAAATGATCAAAAGTGTGCGAACGCTCCTATGTAACGCGGAACTCGCCTGTGTAAAATGAGGAGAGAGATATTTTTCTCTCTGTGGAGAAATAGTACAGCAGAATAAGTCGATCAGGAAAGCTCAGTGACTTCGAAGTGGACTAGGCATTAAATGTCATAAAAGTAACATATCCGTCAAGGACTTTCAACTCTTGTAACCCTACCAGACCCGACTCTTAATAATGTGATTGGAAAGCGGATGCGCTAAGGAATTACCACAGTTAAACAAAAAATAGGAGGGCCTGTTGAACTGACGGACAGCGATCGTCGAGTGTTGCGGAGTGTGGTTGTAAAATGTCGCATTAATTAAGTGGAAGGATTAAGCCGTGAGTTTAATAGTTTATCAGCGGCCCATCTATCGTAATGGCTGCGCATGGGGAATCGAAAAGAATGTATGTCCGTCCTTGTGCCAGGAGTTTTTGGAGATTATGGTCGTTCACTATTGTAAGAATGTAAACACCTATATCCGTCCTTATGTTGTCATTTAATGTGTAGCTGTCAGTTTCGGCGCTTCAGTGCACCATCTTCAGGCATCAGATGATGGTAAATTTGTTATCACGATCCATATATACTACGCATCAGTGGCCCACAGCATGTCTACGCAGACTACCTGTAACTGTGATGTCGTCTCCCCAGCCATCAACTGTCAGTTGGCATCGTATATATGGATCGTGATAACACAGGCCAACGATGGAAAAACTTTTTTGCTGAAAACCCAAATATGATACTTAAAAAGCTGTATCACGCACCATTTCTACACATTTTACAGTTAAATTTATTAAATTAAGCGATTCTCTAAAGAATTTAACAGCTCTTATATTATTAAAATAATTTAAAAAGGAGGGGTAATAAATGTAGATGACGTTGGTAGCACTACTGAAAAACATTTGCTGGCAAAAAAAGGTCAATTGTATTTTTGGCTTAACAGATGGTGTTTCGTTTATTGTCAACCTCACTTTCCCGTTTCCTGTACATGTGCTCAGTACAATGTCTAAGCGTGTTTGTAAAAATTCTGCTGACAGTTTTTATTATATTTGAGGTGAATTAGAGATTAAAAAACACCAAAGAAACAATTCAGACTTTGTGAAGTAGGTTTATGTATCATATTTTGGATCTAAACTTGGTGATCAAGATAAATCTTGGGTCCTACATAAGGTATGTTATGTGTGTGTTGAAGATCTGAGAAAATGGCCCAAAAAGGAGGAAAAAAATCTTTAGATTTGCTGTTCCTATGATATGGAGGGAGCCAAGAAACCATTCCTGTGAGTGCTACTTCGGGAGTGTTGATATTAACGGTGCCGGCCGCTGGTGGCCGAACGGTTCTGGCGCTACAGTCTGGAACCGCGCGACCGCTACGGTCGCAGGTTCGAATCCTGCCTCGGGCATGGATGTGTGTGTTGTCCTTAGGTTAGTTAGGTTTAAGTAGTTCTAAGTTCTAGGGGACTTATGACCTCAGCAGTTGAGTCCCGTAGTGCTCAGAGCCATCTGAACCATTTGATATTACTGGTCATAATTCGAAAAACAAGCAGGTAATAAGTTACCCTAACCCTCCATCCGCCGTTCGACCAGTAAGGCATGGTGTAGAAAATGCCGGTTCCTGAACCACCAGATGATTTAAATTCTATTCCAAGAGAAGTATTTTCTTATGTACAATCTGAATTAGATGAGACAGATGATGATGAATTCCATTGTAATATAGAAAGTCTAGTACCCACATTGTTTACTCAGACCGAGCATAACGATTTGTTTAGGGATCTGGTCTTAACGAAAGAAAAAGCCGAATTGCTTGGCTCTAGATTAAAGGAAAAGAATTTATTGGCAGCTGGAACCAGCATATACACGTGTAGGAAGACAGAGAAGCGATTTTCCAAGCTTTTTCAACAAGAAGGTGATTTAGTGTACTGCTCAGACATGAGTGTGGTATTGAATACAAAAAGGAAGACTGGAGGATGTTTATTGATTCATCCGAAACTAGTTTAAAAGCTGTTTTTCTACACAATGGTTAAATGTATGCATCTATACCTGTTGGACATTCTGTACATATGAAAGAAAGCTATGAAAACCTAGAAATAGTGCTGAATAAAATACGCTACTCTGCTCGTGGTTGGATGATATGTGACGATCTAAACGCAACGTGCATGCTCGTTGGTCAGCAAGGTGGCTTTACCAAGTTTCCATGTTTCTTGTGCGAATGGGACAGTAGGGCTAGGGATCAACACTGGTAGAGAAAGAACTGCCTGTGAGGCAGTCTTTGAAACCTGGTGAGAAGAACATTCTACGCAAAAACCATGTTCATCCAAAAAATTTACTCCTACCACATACACATATGGAAGATGTTAGTTAGGAGCAAGGAGAGCGTTTTCACCAGTACATTAAAGTGATGGAAAAACACTACCAAGGCCGCTGGAACACCAACATGATGGGGGACTACTGTTGGTCACTTCACCGAGAAGTTCGCGACTCATTATAGAAAAAGCTACACAAGAAGCTTCAAAGAAAAAAGAGAAAGAAAATACAAACCAATTACAGCTGACAAGTGAAACATCTGTTAACACATATAATTGTTTTAAGTAGCTTACTGAAAATACAAACCATGCTTATGTTGTAACAAAGCGTTTCATTAATTTCCCCGTTTACCGTATAGCATATGATTTTTATACTATATAACAAAAAGCATATTGCTCGAAAACTATGGGTGATACAAAAAAACTAAGGCAAGGTTTGGATTCAGCTCATAAAAATCTATAAAGTTTAGCTATCAAGATAAAAAAAAGTTTTTTAAAAAAAAATTTCGTTTGCTTGTGTAATCCACACAGCATCAACTAAGGTCTGAAGATGGTGCACTGAAGCGTCGAAACTGGTAACTACACAATAAATGGCAACGTAAGGATGGCTGTGGTGCTCACTTTCTTACAACTGAGAAGAATGGGATACAATGGCTGAGAAGGTCCATGTAAGGCACACATTGTTTGTAGTTGGTGCTAAGAGAAGTTTGAGGTGATGGTAAAGGTTAGATGGCAGCAGAGGAGTGATCAGGAGTAATTAATAACACTACACCCCCTGCCAACCCTATGGAAGGGTTTGGGCTGGCCCAGAGAATCTCACCTGCCTTTCTGTGTAGTGCCAACAGTGAAGTAGGAAGGAGGTGACTGGTAGATAAAGTATGCTCTGCTTACAGCTTTTAATGAAACGCAGAGTACAAAAGATAATCAACACGTTGTACAGTGTTACGTGCGTCACATAGTAGAGGAACCGTTCTGAGTCGATCAATGTATCAGCAGGACAATGCATCCTGTCATGAAACAGCATCTGCGAGTCAAGGATTTGTGGACAGTGACATTCCTGAGATTGACCGACCAGTGCGGAGTCCCGTCTGGAACCCGACGGAGCACCTGTAGACTGATTAGAACATCGTCTTGTCTCCAGATCCCAGTGTTCTACATCGCTACCTTCTGTGTTTTCGGCAATCGGGAAGAATGGTCTGCCATTCGGCTGCAGACATTCAGACGCGTAACAGAAAGAGTCCCCGGCAGAAATCAAGCCTTCATAAAGTGTAAGAGTGAAAGAAACTTTATATTAGTGTCCACCGATAGGTGTTAGGTTAGGTTAGTGTTGATTAACGTCCCGTCGACAACGAGGTCATTAGGGACGGAGCGCAAGCTCAGGTTAGGGAAGCATGGGGAAGGAAATCGGCCGTGCCCTTTCATAGGAACCATCCCGGAATTTGCCTGAAACGATTTAGGGAAATCACGGAAAACCTTAATCAGGATGGCTGGAGACGGGATTGAACCGTCGTCCTCCCGAATGCGAGTCCAGTGTGCTAATCACTGCGCCACCTTGCTCGGAACCGATAGGTGTCCCGAGCCTTTAATCAGAGTATGTTGATATCTCAGCGTTATTTGTGTCATTCTGTTTCCTGATTTGGGTCGGATTACGAAGAGGTTGTATTTCGATATGCTTCAGATGCTAGCATACAACCAGCGATACAGCGATGCAGCTGCTTAGAGCACTGGGGTCGTCACACACGGGCGATTTCCAGTGCTACATTTTCGTAATCCGAGATTGAGCTTCGCTTCTTGTGGCTCGAATAACACAATCTCCCATATTTTTTCTCAGTCTCTTCTGTCATAATTCGCAAGAAATTCACTGCCGACGGGGATGAAGGAGGTAGAGGATTGAGTTTCTTAACAAATCGCTCGCCAGTGTGGTGTCTTAGGTGAAGAAACTAATGCCTTTGAACGAAATTAGATTTCTGTATCGTTTTCTGGAGGCAGACAAACGTGCCATTGACCCTTTGCCGTCCCTGGTAAACATACACCACGCAAGAATACCTCTACCACCATACAGCACGGTGCACTTGGGGGAAACGGTAAGTCACGTGGTTTTCAGCGTATTCGTGACCAGTCATCACCCAACGTGTATCGTACAGCCCGCGCAATAGCGTTACAGAGATGATAAACAATCTCAATTGGCAGACACTAAAAGAGAAGCGTTTTACATTACAGTGTGGTTTACTATTGTAATATTGAGAGCGCGTGATCCGGGAAGATTCGGAGAAACATAGTACTTCCTCCCACATACAGGATGTAAATTTTAAGTTGGCAAACCAGAATAATTCGAAAAATAAGATTCACACGAAAAAATGTGTAGATTCCAAAGTCGATTATTTTCTGCTGATGTTGGGGTTCTCCCGCATCGTCCCCTACGCTCCTGGGAATATGGAACCTCATCATCATTATCATCTGCTGGTGCTAAAATTAGACCACCACCTCAGCCACCTGGGGGTGGGGTCGGAGGTAACTTTAAAATTTCAAGTCCACAACTCGTGGTCTGGCGGTAGCACTCTCGCTTTCCGAGCCCGGCGTTCCGGGTTCGATTCCCGGATGGGTGAGGAATTTTAACCTGTCTCGAGATGACTGGGTGTTTGTGTTATCCTCATCATTTCATCATCATTCATGACAGTGGCGAGATTGGAGTGAGCAAAGGTTGGGAATTTGTACGGGAGCTGATAACCGCGACGTTGAGCGCCCCACACACCAAACATCATCATCATTTAAAATTTCAAATGGGAAACCCTATTTTTAATTGCAGAATCAGATTGTACATGAAAAACTACGTACATTTAGTCTTAAACATTTGTTTTGATTCTTGGTAGTTGACGCTGTAATTAAAGAAAATACGTGTTCTAATTTTTGATTGGAAAATGGTTACGACTGAATAAAAAGTACTTATTTACTTCGTAAATTTTGATTCGCTAAAAGTAAAACTCTCCCTCTCTCCCCATAGGGTGGGGTTTGAGACAGAGGGAAATAGAGTTTTACACGAAACAAACAAAACTCATCCGAATCTGCGGAAAAATTTAATATGTGGGTCAACATTTGTAATACTCTAATTCCTCTCTCTCAAATCCCACTCTATGTGGACACAGGGAGAGTTTTAGTTTTAGTGAATGAAAATTTACGAAGTAAATAAGTATTTTTTGTTTATACGCTACCATTTCCCACGCATAAATGAGAACATGGGCTTTCTTGAATTACAGCACCAACTACCAACAATCAAAACAAGTTTGGAAGGAGGGAGACGAGATACTGGCAGAAGTAAAGCTGTGAGTACCGGGCGTGAGTCGTGCTTCGGTAGCTCAGATGGTAGAGCACTTGCCCGCGAAAGGCAAAGGTCCCGAGTTCGAGTCTCGGTCGGGCACACAGTTTTAATCTGCCAGGAAGTTTCAATCAAAACAAATGTTTAAGACAATATGTACGTAGTTTCTTACGTAAAATCTGATTCTGCAATAAATAATGGGGTTCCCATTTGATATTTTAAAGTGGTATTCCGCTCCATCCCCAGTGGGCTGGGGTGGCGGGCTAATTTTAGCACCAGCAGATATATCCCTCGAAAATAACCAACTTTGCATTCTACACAAATTTTACTGTGAAGCTTATTTTGCAAGTTATTCTGGTTTGTCAACTTAAATTTTACACCCTGTACATCTCGGGAAATGACCACGACAAGAAAATTTAAGAAACTGGAGCTAATATAGCGCCTTGCCGACAATCATCCTTCCCATGCTCCACACACACACATAGGAAAGGGAAGGGGGAATCAGTTAATGTTACCGGAAGTAATCTCCACCACACACCGTTAGGTGGATTGCCTTGTATGGTATAGATGTAGACAGTTCAGTCTCATGGTCTTTGGCAGTGTCGTTAAACTCTTGGCCACTTCATGTTCAATGACCGAAGTACACTTGTAGATCGGTGGTGTTTTTACCCCATAGGTCACTGGTTGTTGTTCAGCACTGTACTACTTATTTTCTGTGCTGTGGCTCTCCTATCCGCTGCAATAATCCTTGACAGTCGACAGAAACAACAAGATCAACATGCTTGTTTCCAGAATGAGATTTTCACTCTGCAGCGGAGTGTGCGCTGATATGAAGCTTCCTGGCAGATTAAAACTGTGTGCCCGACCGATACTCGAACTCGGGACCTTTGCCTTTCGCGGGCAGGTGCTCTACCATCTGAGCTACCGAAGCACGACTCACGCCCGGTACTCACAGCTTTACTTCTGCCTGTATCTCGTCTCCTACCTTCCAAACTTTACAGAAGCTCTCCTGCGAACCTTGCAGAACTAGCACTCCTGAAAGAAAGGAAGGTAGGAGACGAGATACTGGCAGAAGTGTTAGTCACGACACGTATTAAACGCGAGGAACTCAATATTCCTTCATTTTACACATAATGAGAACCATCACATTCAACATGTCCTTCCGCATCCGAAGCTGGCGAGCGACTCTCTCAATATTGCCTCACTCACAGCATATCTAACTTGCTGCGCGCGGGAACTACTTAATTCTGAATTATTGATCAGTCTAACGGACCAATCAGAATGATCATTCGAGATCACTCTCGCGGAAAAACTCGCCTAAGCCAATTACTGTTCAGAAAGTAATTTATGTCATCCCAAAATGCAAATACCAACGCCATGTTTAATAAAACAAAACGAAATGAAATTAATCTTGAAAATAATTTAGAAAACGATTGCACTTTAAACTGATATTCTGGCTGCCTTATTAGAAAAGCAATCACCCCTAGACATACGTGATCACGATCAGCAATGTGAGTAAGTTACATATTTTCCACGTACCAATTACATAATGTTGTACATAATATAATATTGAATGTTTTTGTACGTCCCACATACTAACTCTCACTCATGCTCATTTATTCACACAACAACATAAACAGACACATATTTTTTCTGAATTTTTATACTAATAAATGAAGAATAATTAAAGTTTTGAAAATAAAAATCCAAACTAGTTGATTTGATATACAGAGAACTCAGTGCCTGATTTCAAATGCTAAGAAAAGACAAACTGTAATTGTTCCTAACTGAATTGTTCACCGTGAGTGTCGGTTTAGTGGGTTTTCGGTAATTTTCTGAATCTCCGAAAGTATTGTCCGTACAGCTTTGTAATTTGGAGGAGTTCTTCCTCTGAATAACAAACAGTAGTATACCAAGTTTAAAGATAATCGTTTAATAATTAATGTGTTTTATTTACATTCGAAGGGGGTATCAATATAAAGTCGTTGTAAGTCCGTTATAACGCTGACCAGTAGCGACAGATATGTTGTGAGTCATGGCTAAGACAAACGTTTTCTGCCTGTTGTACGTTCACCGGGCTCCACGCCTAGGTATCATACAGCGATAAATGTTATCCCCTAATAATTTGCGGCATCACACCCTGTGGAAGTAGGTATTCCGCTTGGTGGATCAAAACATAATGTCCAGACACTCTGTGACCAAAATGGTGCTGAAACAGAGGATGACAGACTAAAGGCCGAAATACTAAATGTCTTTTTACAAAGCTGTTTCACAGAGGAAGACTCCACTGTAGTTCCTTCTATAGATTGTCGCACAGATGACAAAATGGTAGATATCGAAATAGACGACAGAAGGATAGAGAAACAATTAAAATCGCTCAAAAGAGGAAAGGCCGCTGGACCTGATGGGATACCAGTTTGATTTTACATAGAGTGTGCGAAGGAACTTGCCCCCCTTCTTGCAGCGGTGTACCGTGGGTCTCTAGAAGAGCGTAGCGTTGCAAAGGATTGGAAAAGGGCACAGGTCATCCCCGTTTTAAAGATGGGACGTCGAACAGAAGTGCATAACTATAGACCTATCTCATTAACGTCGATCAGTTGCAGAATTTTGGAACACGTATTATGTTCGAGTATAATGACTTTTCTGGAGACTAGAAATCTACTCTGTAGGAATCAGCATGGGTTTCGAAAAAGACGGTCGTGTGAAACCCAGCTCGCGCTATTCGTCCACGAGACTCAGAGGGCCATAGACACGGGTTCACATGTAGATGCCGTGTTTCTTGACTTCCGCAAGGCGTTCGATACAGTTCCCCACAGTCGTTTAACGAACAAAGTAAGAGCATATGGAGTATCAGACCTATTGTGTGATTGGATTGAAGAGTTCCTAGATAACAGAACGCAGCATGTCATTCTCAATGGAGAGAAGTCTTCCGGAGTAAGAGTGATTTCAGGTGTGCCGCAGGGGAGTGTCATAGGACCGTTGCTATTCACAATATACATAAATGACCTTGTGGATGACATCGGAAGTTCACTGAGGCTTTTTGCAGATGATGCTGTGGTGTATCGAGAGGTTGTAACAATGGAAAATTGTACTGAAATGCAGGAGGATCTGCAGCGAATTGACGCATGGTGCAGGGAATGGCAATTGAATCTCAATGTAGACAAGTGTAATGTGCTACGAATACATAGAAAGAGAGATCCCTTATCATTTAGCTACAAAACAGCAGGTCAGCAACTGGAAGCTGTTAATTCCATTAATTATCTGGGAGTACACATTAGGAGTGATTTAAAATGGAATGATCATATGAAGTTTATCGTCGGTAAAGCAGCTGCCAGACTGAGATTCATTGGAAGAATCCTAAGGAAATGCAATCCGAAAACAAAGGAAGTAGGTTACAGTAGGCTTGTCCGCCCACTGCTTGAATACTGCTCAGCAGTGTGGGATCCGTACCAGATAGGGTTGATAGAAGAAATAGAGAAGATCCAACGGAGAGCAGCGCGCTTCGATACAGGATCATTTAGTAATCGCGAAAGCGGTACGGAGATGATAGATAAACTCCAGTGGAAGACTCTGCAGGAGAGACGCTCAGTAGCTCGGTACGGGCTTTTGTTAATGTTCCGAGAACATACCTTCACCGAGGAGTCAAGCAGTATATTGCTCCCTCCTACGTATATCTCGCGAAGAGACCATGAGGATAAAATAGAGAGATTAGAGCCCACACAGAAGCATACCGACAAGCCTTCATTCCACGAGCAATACGAGACTGGAATAGAAGGGAGAACCGATAGGGGTACTCAGGTTACCCTCCGCCACACGCCGTCAGGTGGCTTGCGGAGAATGGATGTAGATGTAGATGTATTGGTTGATAGAATTGTTAGATGATTCCGTGATGGATATGATGCCAAACTCTGTCCAATTGGGGCGTTAGATCGTAAAAATCCGAGCTGTTTGGAGAGCACTGCACATAATGCTCCGAAATTCTCAATGGGGGAGAGATCCAGGTCGCCAGATGTCAACCAGTTTGGGAACGTATGGAGCATTATTGACAGGGCCCACCAACCAGCTCTTTCACTATCTAACGCGTCAGTCGGGCAGAATATGGCACGATTACTCTCAGGAGATTTCCACGCCTAATAACTGCTTCGATAAAGGCCAGATTTTGACCAACGCAATTTGTGAAGCTCTAAACTTGTAATCGCTGTTTTAACTGAACATGTACGTCACATCTACATATTTCCATCCCGTTCCGATAGACACTTTGTGGTGCATTGTGGTTTTTTATTATTTATTCTATTTAATG
The DNA here is from genome assembly GCF_021461385.2 of Schistocerca piceifrons. NCBI lineage: Eukaryota > Metazoa > Arthropoda > Insecta > Orthoptera > Acrididae > Schistocerca > Schistocerca piceifrons. Next base: position 654,071,112 of record NC_060142.1, read on the forward strand.
TTTATTTTAACCTACGTAGTTTCTCCAACCCTACTCACTGCTGCTGTGACTGGTTTCAGATTCTTATTAGTTCAGTAACTGTTGGTTGTACAGCACTGTTATATCGTTCATACGGTACGAGAGCAAAATTACCTTCAGAAACATTCAGTTACGTAAGGAAATACCACTTTTCTCGTAAATCACAGTCCATGTGCTACACGGTAACAGGTATCATAAGCTAATATTTTTCTTTAAAAGATGCAGGACCACGCTATTTCTCTAGTAGTAATGAAAGCAGTCCTCTTTAGACTTCCTAGGAAAGTAAGTGCTAGCTTTCAATTCCTTTGCAAATTCCAGTACATCTTATTTCGTAAGTGGAATGATGCGTAATATATATCTTTGCCTAGTGGTACGATATGTGATGAAGAGAAGACAGCTCTTACGGTGACGGACCCTACACGTCTTTTACAGTTCAGTTGTGGCCAAATCAAAACGATATTTATTTTCTGTGCTGCTTTTTGCACAGGAAGAACTGATTATTACTTATTACCCACTAGTTTCTTGCACCACGTTGTTTATACGCTACCAGGTACTTGTCACGATATAATAGTAGCCTTCTTCTACAGAAACCGTAATTTCTCTTTAGATATTATTTGACGACCCTTATGTGATTTCGTTAACGACTTATATCCCTCCAAAACACGATACATCTGTAGAGTGTTTTTTGAAACTAAGAAAAAACTGACTGGTCGTTCGTTACTTCTGATGACGTTTTAGTCAGCTCCCATAATGTCTCATTTTCCCTGTAATCTGACGTAGCCAAGGGACTCTGTCATAATGTCCGTCCTTACTGTATATAATACGCTCGGAATTTTATTTATGTTGGTGTTAATACTTCCTTCCACGGGAGCGAGAGACTAAAATGAGGTACAAATGAAGCGCAAAATATTAGCATATAAACAACTTCATTTCCATTTTAGATTAGAAGCTGCGTTTATGCGCCCTAACAGAAGAATTTTAATATTTGCTTCTTTCGCACGCTGTTAAAAGAAGAGTTGGGAACGCCCTGAGGGATCTTGCGGATTGTTGTCCTCTGGGAGACATGACCAGGTTAAACATTTATAATCTCGGGAGCAGTGACGAGCAAGAAACGGCGGGGCTTGCGAGCGGAAATGTTTTGTGGTACATGTTGTTGTGCTCCAAAGTTCTCCCATCACGCTCTGAATTTTATAATTAAAGTTTTAAAGCTTTTTTTCTGATTGCCGTTTACACTGTAATCATTCTCTTAGAATATACAAACTTCTTCCTTTCCCCATGAAACTGAGCAAATGGCAGTTCTACATACTTCATCTGTGACGTCTTTAGTACTTGTATGTGCAAGTGTTCTTAGTTTCAAAGACTCAATGAAGTTGTTGTATAAGCGTTTGTTTCTCACATAATAGGTACAACGAGAAACTACTGAAGCATTCCAGCCTGGTATAGTGCAATTAGGAAGGTTTCACTTTGTTGCAACTTTTGCTGTTTACACGTTAAATACATCTAATTTACCTGTACATGGTGTAGAGTATAGTTAATGTTAGCTATCAAGTGTGAGACAGCTTAGTATAAAAAAAGAATGAATAAAAAATGGAGGGGCATTCATATAAGTTTACTTACTTTATTCATTCAGGGATCATCGGACAATGCTATAGGATTCGTCAAGGCCTGAATATGCACGGTCAGAATATACAACACACAGCAAACTTAACATGCTGTGTGAGGACAAGACAAAGTGGCTAAGGGGATGGGACAAGTCGTCAGCTGTGGTCTTGACTAAGGAACAATTCGCGCATTGGCCTTAGCGAGACCAGAAAAGTACGGCAAACCGAAATGCGGACAAAACAACTGCATCCTCCCCAAAATGAAGTCGGTGTCTTAGCAACTGCTCTGGCTCATCCTGAAGTCCCTATCGCATAATGTTCCTTGATTTGCACACTATGATCAAGTGTGAAACTGGAAGTGTGTAAGATTCTAAAGAATGGAATAAAGCTCCCGATATGACATCTAGACATGATAAGGTGCCGACATGTGGTTTCAACAACAGTTTGGCAACTTTAAAATGTGATGACGGAGTGTTACATGCTCTCTGTGATCCATAATGACTATTTGACTGGCAAGGAGTGACTGTATACCACCGCAAAATGTTCCTGAAATTTTATGTGCGCTGTTATCACAAATTTGTTCAAAGTTAAAGAAATGTAGGACATCTGATTGTAGGTGTTCAACTGACTTTGAGCGACACACTACTAAATGGTCTTCAATGGGAGTATATTTCCACAGCTAAATCCGTAAACCGCTAGTGCTCTGCACAGTCACTAATAATTAAGTGATCCATGGAAGTCTATGAGATTACTTCCAAATTGAGAGATGAGCTCCAAGATGATGTAGAGCCGTACCAAGTTTTGCATTAGGTTCGGCATTAGTAATGTCACACGTGGATCATTGAAGTATCTCTGAATCAGAACCGGAAATTCAGAGCGCTACGGAAAAAAGTTAAAGCCATGAACGGAGTGTCAGAATATGATTACGCGAACTATGACTCACGCCAAATTCTATCAGTACTCTGACTCCCATTTGGAAATAGCGGTTCCTGACGCAAAATCTTAGCGTTTAGACATTACGACGAGAACTCACTCTTCGTCCAAAAAACACTGACGGCAAAGAAGACGCTCAGAGAGATACAAAATCTTTTTCCGCACGCTAGCGTTCCTGCTTTGTCTTGTCTGCTTTGATGCAACCCTTATATTGAGGTTCCATACACCGTCATATCTCTGCATGTTTACTCTTTCACTACACCACCAATCAGTCTCTCTTACGACTACTGAATTTTACAAGCTACATGAAATGTTAATGCACCAAGCTGATGTTCGTATTAAAACGGTATGAACAACGTTTTTTTGTTACAGCTCGTACAATAGTGCAATCACAATTACCTTTTTGTATAAAAAAAGAAATTTACTTATAATTAACATTAGTTAGCTGTAAAATATGATATGCCGAAAGGATGTTGCATTATTGACCTTCCGCGGTCTACACATAGGTTACACCTACCTACTGACAGGACATAAGTAAGATAATTAGAACTGTGGAGAATAAATGTCAGTAACTTCATCGGCCACCTACGTATCTACTGTGTTGTCATCAAAACAACATCTGGAATAACGAAATCTTCCATATTGTGCTTAAAAATATTCTAGGCTCAACAAGTGACTAAGTGTGTTGTTTACGTTGGGGTGTACAAGGTGCGGAAAGTTGTACACAGAGTTGCCATTTCCGACTGCAACAATGGCCATAAGCCGCTGGGTATCGAGTTTACTTGGGCTCGCATTACAAAAATGGGTACGTCTCAACTTCAGCCCTATGTCGGAGGAAATTGTTTGCCACGGCTGACGAGTGTTGGTTTGCAAATCTCTCAGCGAACCATGACCAAGTGTCTTCAGTGGATGAAAGATCTAGAGAACGCGATGGGCTGGGCAACAGTCGTACTACTTGTGGGTAAGGAAGGAGAGGACAGCACGGGACACATGTCGATATGCTGGAAGATATCTTTAGGAAGACATCGAAGATGAGGCATAATAACAGGCCTTAGGAACTCTGAGGTATAACGTTTGTGGTCCACCAAGTACGGGGTATGGGATCCAGAGATAATCGTGTTCTGTGCGCAGCCGCATCGCATATCATCACAGCAGGTTTCGGGCCAGTATGAAGTTACTGACGCAGTCTGACAACCCAAATGTTCCTCGCAGTCTCCACATAAGAATGCGTCCATATGGCCACACATGGTAAGTATGCATAAAAGAAAGCAGAGGGCAGATGCTAAAATTGATATGAATCCAAATGTTGCTCTCGACGCCATTTTGAAACCGAGTAAACGCGAAACGATACCTGCTTAGTACTACGGCTCGAAATGGACATTCTTACGTAACAGAACTAATCCAATCAACAAAACGAAAACTTTTACAAAAGAAAACGCTTATGGAACAAGGTGTGACAAATCCTTAGTTAAAAACTTATCACATGAGCTTTTAAATTAATTACTATTCACGTTTGGATGATGTGAACAGTCACTGGTTGTAGCTTCAAATAACAATAAGACCACTTCGTTTTGTAAATATCGGGTTTTTCCTTGCAGCAAATTTATTTTTCCCATTAATTATTCTTTTCTGATACTGGTAACTGATAAATCAACTTCATTTCGAGCAGAAAAATCAGTTACTGAACACTATGCGGGAGCTTGAGCATTTGCAGCAGTGCTGGAATTTCATGCAGAAAGTAACTCAAAAATACTACATTAAATGAAAGCAGTAGGGAGATTTAAATTTAATTTATATAAATATCTTGAATTAGTACCAGACTTATAAGTTCACTGTAATGTATTACATAATATCGATCATATCCGTGTAATAAATGGCGATTAATAAGCATCGTAGATGAATTTGGGTCAGACCTTGCCTAATTGCGAGTTGCGGATTTACGTCCAGGAACTGTTCACGACACGCAGGAGAACCACGTCTTCTCGTCTTCACCGATTTCCTCCAAGTTTACGGGTGGGCCAGAAGTGTGACGAGAGGGAAAGGTCCAGATAGCCTAGCGTTTAGAAAAAATTAGCATTTTTGTCTCGGGGTACTGAGGTATGAGCTGTTTACAGGGTGACAATTATTGAAATATGTGAAAAAAAGTAAATTACTTACAAACTGCTGCGTGTATGCACTTTAGTCAACATGTTAACATCACTACAGATATTCAGATCTGTGTTCTCACATGTTCGATATGCCTGCCATCATTGGCGACGATGTGGTACAGACGAATAGCGAAATTCTGCATGACCCGCCGAAGTGTCGGAACATCGATACTGTCGATGACTTATTAAATGGCTGTTTTGAGCTCCGCAACGGTTTTCGGGTTATTGCTGTACATTTTGACTTTAACATCATGTGTTCAGATCCGGAGAATAGGGCGGCAAATCTAGGCCCATGCTAATGGCCCCTCGGTACCCCAGGGGCCAGAATGCCATCAGGAAAGTGCTCCTCCAGGACATCAAACACCCTCCTGCTTCGATGGGGTCCAGCTCCGTCTTGCATGAACCACATCTTGTCGAAATCAGGTTCACTTTGGATAATGGGGATGGGATCATCTTTCTAAACCTTCAAGTACAGTTCGACAGTCGGTAGTGTCATCAACGAAGGTGATGGTGAAGGTCACGGTTAAAGCAGGCTCAGACATGGTAACTGGATGTCTCTATAGGCCCCCTGGCACAGCAGCTGTTGTGCCTGAGCACCTGAAGGATAATTTGGAAAATATTTCGAGTAGATTTCCCCGCCATATTATAGTTCTGGGTGGAGATTTTAATTTGTCGGAAATAGACTGGGAGACTCAAACGTTCATAACGGGTGGCAGGGACAAAGAATCCAGTGAATTTTTTTAAAATGCTTTATATGAAAACTACTTTCAGCAGTTAATCAAAGAACCAACTCGTAGCGATAACATATTAGACCTTCTGGTGACAAACAGACCCGAACTATTTGAAACAGTTAACGCAGAACAGGGAATCAGCGATCATAAAGCGGTTCCTGCATAGATGATTTCAGCCGTAAATAGAAATATTAAAAACGGTAGGAAGATTTTTCAGTTTAGCAAAAGTGACAAAAAGCAGATTTCAGAGTACCTGATGGCTCAACACAAAAGTTTTGTCTCGAGTACAGATAGTGTTGAGGATCAGTGGACAAAGTTCAAAGCCATCGTACAATATGTATTAGATGAGACTGTTTCAAGCAAGATCGTAAGAGATGGAAAAGAGCCACCGTGGTACAACAACCGAGTTAGAAAACTGCTGCGGAAGCAGAGGGAACTTCACAGCAATCATAAGCATAGCCAAAGCCTTACAGAAAAAAAAAAAAATATACGCGAAGCGAAATGTAGTGTGAGGGGGGCTATGCGAGAGGCGTTCCATGAATTCGAAAGTAAAGTTCTGTGTACCTGACTTCGCAGAAAATCCTAAGAAATTTTTGTCTTATGTCAAAGCGCTAAGTGGATCATAACAAAATGTCCAGACACTCTGTGACCAAAATGGCTTTGAAACACAGGATGACAGACCAAAGGCCGAAATACTAAATGTCTTTTTCCAAAGCTGTTTCACAGAGGAAGACTGCACTGTAGTTCCTTCTCTAGATTGTCGCACAGATGACAAAATGGTAGATATCGAAATAGACGACAGAGGGACAGAGAAACAATTAAAATCGCTCAAAAGAGGAAAGGCCGCTGGACCTGATGGGATACCAGTTCGATTTTACACAGAGTACGCGAAGGAACTTGTCCCCCTTCTTGCAGTGGTGTACCGTCGGTCTCTAGAAGAGCGTAGCATTCCAAAGAATTGGAAAATGGCACAGGTCATTCCCGTTCTCAAGAAGGGATGTCGAACAGAAGTGCAGAACTATAGACCTATATCTCTAACGTCTATCAGTTGTAGAATTTTGGAAAACGTATTATGTTCGAGTATTATGACTTTTGTGGAGACTAGAAATCTACTCTGTAGAAATCAGCATGGGTTTCGAAAAAGACGATCATTTGAAACGCTACTAGCGCTATTCGTCCTCGAGACTCAGTGGGCCATAGACACAGGTTCCAAGGTAGATATTGTGTTTCTTGACTTCCACAAAGCGTTCGATACAGTTCCCCACGGTCGTTTAATGAACAAAGTAAGAGCATATGGGGTACCAGACAAATTGTGTGATTGGTTTCAGGAGTTGCTAGATAACAGAACGCAGCATGTCATTCTCAATGGAGAGAAGTCTTCCGAAGTAAGAGTGATTTCAGGTGTGCCGCAGGGGAGTGTCGTAGGACCGTTGCTATTCACAATATACATACATGAGTTTGTGGATGACATCAGAAGTTCACTGAGGCTTTTTGCGGATGATGCTGTAGTGTATCGAGAGGCTGTAACAATGGAAAACTGTACAGAAATGCAGGAGGATCTGCGGCGAATTGACGCATGGTGCAGGGAATGGCAATTGGTTCTCAGTGTAGACAAGTGTAATGTGCTGCGAATACATAGAAAGATAGACCCCTTATCATTTAGCTACAAAATAGCAGGTCAGCAACTGGAAGCAGTTAATTCCATAAATTATCTGGGAGTACGCATTAAGAGTGATTTAAAATGGAATGATCATATAAAGTTGATCGTCGGTAAAGCAGATGCCAGACTGAGATTCATTGGAAGAATCCTAAGGAAATGCAATCCGAAAACAATAGGAAGTAGGTTGCAGTACACTTGTCCGCCTGTAACAACAACAACGCTGTACTATTCTACGTAAGTAATTTTTTTTCCATCTGATTTTTCGATAAATTTATGTAATTATGTTCTGATTTCATTTCTTTTTTGTTTCATGTCATTGTGTTAAGGAAACTGTAAACAATTTTCGATGTGAATATTAACGTTTATGTCAAATTTCAAGCAATATTATAACAGAATTGAAATGTATGAAACGTTGAATCTATTGTAAGATGTTAAAATTGTAATTGTGCGTCTGGTCCATACACAGGCAATGTATTAGGATATGTAGAATGCAAAACCTCGGGTGAATACCCTGTCTGTAGAGGAGCGGTAAAAGGTGGATGGCAGGCGAGCGCGGGAAAATGCACACGGGCACTGCACGCATAACGGGCTCAGCAGTAGTTGTCGGAGTTGGGCATCGGTCTGAGAAACACGTCCTGGATCGAGGAGGCTCTCCTGGAAAACGTGATTTCATTGAGCCTCGGATATGCCTTTCCGACGCCTATACAGCATGGCAAAATTCCATAGGCACTAAATGGGAAAGTATTGCGACGCTATGAAGAAGTAAAGTGCCGATACATCAAGACCCATTGCTGTGGTTGTATGTGTGCTCTGTGCCTCGCCATCTCGCCGCCCGCCAACCGCCACATCGATACAAACAGGTTGAAACTTTTAGTACTGTATTCGTGTGGACCAGTGTTACTTTTGTTCCATACTGTTCAATAACAACTTAAATTTTACCAGAACTGTCCTATCATTTAATTATCCTCACAACTAACCTAGACCGGGTCCTTTCCAAATGTTGCGCAACCCCAGTGTCCCGAAATGAAGAATTAAACCAGCAACGTCAAAGCCAAAATAGAAACCGAAATTTATCAGTGTTTTACCTTTATCAAAATTGACATTGTGTATGTGTTTCGAAAGTGCTATTTCTAGGGTAACCTATGCCCGATTTTAATCAGATCCATAGACAGTACGAAGTTTTGTAGGAAATATTATAGTGTAATGTTATGTATTTATGGTTTATCCATATTAGTACAGAAAGTGAAATTATTAATTCAGTAGATTTTCTGGTTCTAAAATTTACCATATTATGCAGTGTTATTACGTGTGGTTTCGCATGAACGTACATTAATTTGTACACGGAAGAAACTCAGTTAGTGCCTAATTAGGCTGGCGACCGTATTATTAACAAATTGGTAGCACCTTCTGTGTTGTTTCTTGTCCGTCCTGACGCGTAGTTGCATTTCGGACTTGCTCGACGTATCATTGTAATTACAGGGTGGGTGTAAGTCTGATTTGCCTCCATTCAGGTACACGCGGTCAATATCTATACAAAAATCCTTTCTCATAAAGTGAAGCCCGTCGACTTACCATAGTACAGGCTTTAACGTGTATCGTGTGCCCACAAGCGCAGCGTCTACACGCCCACTGCTTGAATACTGCTCAGCAGTCTGGCATCCGTACCAGATAGGGTTGATAGAAGAGATAGAGAAGATCCACCGGAGAGCAGCGCGCTTCGTTACAGGACCATTTAGTAATCGCCTGCGGAGTATGGATGTAGATGTAGAGAGATCGAATACCGCACTGGTTAGTCCATGACTGGACACTGCACACCACATAGTCACCCGCTGAGGGTGAAGAGACTTCTCTATCGCGAAATTCGGATTCTCATTCCTCCAAATGCGCAAATTTTGCTTCTTGATGAACGCATCCGGCCAGCCGCGGTGATAGAGCGGTTCTACGCGCTTCAGTCCGGAACAGCGCGACTGCTACGGTCGCAGGTTCGAATCCTGCCTCGGGCATGGATGTGTGTGATATCCTTAGGTTAGTTTGGCTTAAGTAGTTCTAAGTCTGGGGGACTGACCTCAGATGTTAAGTCCTATAGTGCTCAGAGTCATTTGAACCATTTTTGAATGCATCCAAATAAACGTGGGCTTTGTCACTAAACCTGTTACGACGCAAAGTCATGTGCCGGCACGCCAGTCACTAACGACAGACCAGAGAGAACTGTGTCGAAACGTCAGCCAACTGCACACTGACCGAACCCTCTCTAGGACGACAACGCGACAGCAGCGGCCTCTATGTGAAGAGAACATAAGCGCCTCTCCCGACTGGCCGCGGCCCACTTCTGCAGCAGGAAGAGTAGGCACTTAGGCAAGGACTTAGGAACAGTGTATACTGAGGAGATTTCATATCTGCATGTCGCCCTTTGCTTGCGACATTTCTGCCTTATTGTCAAAGTTAAGTATTGTCATTATTCATTTCGTACTAAAACTCATTAATAAATTTGTTTGATTATTGTCTAGCGATCTGAGAAGGTACGTTTCCTAGACTCCACATATCTGACGTCAAGGCAGCATTCAACAGAACCAGTCCATATTGTGCACACCAATTCCCATCATGCCTCGCGGCTAACCGCAGAGCTTGAGCGTCCTTACGCAAACTGTTCAGAAGTTACGACGATTTTACTTCATATAATTCAATAATTGTCACCCTGTATGTTAGCGTACTTTCTAGGCAGTTGTTGGCGTGGCGGAAAGAGTTCGTAATGGTAATCCGATAGTAGTGCGGTCGAGATGGTATGCAGAAATTCTTGGTTTCCCTGTTCTCTGTTTTTCCGTTACTTACCTTGAAAATAAACTTACGTAACGGTCAGGAAACTGTATTTATCAAGCTTTTCACAAAAGGCGTGAAAAGGAGAGGCGAAGGCAATATTTAGGAATGTCGTCATTACTTCATCAAAGTCTCGAAAAGCTAAAAAAATTTGGCTGGTGTGCTGAAACCCTAAGTACCGGAGAACAAATTTCTTCAGTTAACTGACTACTGGAGAGAACAAACAGGTCCATAATTATGTGGCGCGATTTTTCAAGATTAGGAGTAATTGGTAAGGTGTGGCGTTCAAGTGATTCCCTAATGTGCGCTACGCTAGTGCAAACCTTCGATGTCTGCTTTTATAGCCAGGTTACAAATTCGATTAGAAACCTTCAAAATTGCTCTTATCTCTTGGAGTAAAAAAGGGAAATCACATCACGAGCAGACTGCATCAAAAAACATTCTGCTGAATATCATCGGCTGTCTTCGCCAATGTCTGGCGACATGATGCCTTACGTGTGGTCTGCTGCCGAACTGTGCGATGAGAGAAAACATTTTATGAATGCCAGCCATGTTTGTTTCTCAAAAGAAACTTTCAAACAACCATGTAACTGTAAAAATGCGACATTTATAACGTCTTCCGAGAAAATTATTGCTTTCTCTTTGTTTCACGATAAATATCACCCCAGCAAATGTAAATCATCAACTGTAAAATAATGAAACCATCTAACTTCATAAACGTTCTCGGGCACAGTTTGCAAATACTTCCTGGAGAATTAAACTCAATCCCAAACTTTTTTACCTTTCCTTGTCATGGCTTTTATGAAAGTATTAATGAATAGTATATCTTAATATTATAGCTGTTTATTTTTCAGTGTAAGTAAAAACTGAAAATATAAAAGACAACAGCCTCCACAGAAGGATTCGGACCCGAGACCCTCGGCTTACGGCTCCCCACTCTATCCACTGTGGCACCCCCTCTTTATAAACAGAGCCACTGGAAATGATTTGAATAAACAATATCACTGCGACTTTTAGAGTTCTTTATTGCGTTCTCCAATAAAGAATTCTATCAGTCGCAGTCGTCTTGTTTATTGAAATAAGGGAATATTTCGGCTGCGGTTGCCGTATATATAAAGCAGTGATACAAGAAATGAGTCATGACTCACCCAGGGCTGGCCAAAACTGCTACTTTGTTCTAAACGCCTAGTAACCTGTAGCTCCCACTTTCGACACTTTCATTTCTGACTGAGCCCTACAGATAACACAAATTTGAGAGTAATCGGTGACGACTATATTGTAGACGTGGTTCCCTTGTCTTGTGAGCCGTAGAATGTTTGGTCGGTCATTGCTCTCAAATAAAATACTTCAACTTCTATTTTCTCCTTCCTCTAGTAATATGTGGCTTTGCTTCCAACTGTAGAAGAATTACGATATGTTAGCTTCCTTAGTATACGACCAAGTGTCACCTAAAATTAAGCAAACGTGTAGTACGCAGCGATCATATTTTTTACAGCAAACGCTTCAATTTTTATCCTAGAAAAAAAAAAAAAAAAAAGAGCCGCGCGGGGTAGCCGCACGGTCTTAGGCGTCTTATCACGGTCCGCGCGACTTACCTCGTCGGAGGTTCGAGTCCTTCCTCGGGCATGGGTGTGTGTGTTGAGGCCGGCAGGTGTGGCCGTTCGGTTCTAGGCGCTTCAGTCTGGAACCGCGCAACCGCTACGGTCGCAGGTTCGAATCCTGCCTCGGCCATGGATGTGTGCGATCTCCTTAGGTTAGTTAGGTTTAAGTTGTTCTAAGTTCTAGGGGACTGATGACCTCAGGTGTTAAGTCCCATAGTGCTCAGAGCCATTTGAATCATTTTTATGTGTGTGTTGTCCTTAGCGTAAGTTAGTTAAAGTAGTGCCTAAGCTTAGGGATCGATGACCTCACCAGTTTGGTCACATAAGACCTTACCACAAATTTCCAAATAAAAAAGAAAAAGTAGACACTTCATCATCAGGCTGTGATATGAAACTAGAAGACAGGAAAGAAATCAATTTTATACGTCATTTATTTTCCTGAGAATCGAATGAAGGCCATTAAATGCAGTAGTAAAGAAGACGTGGAAATGTGAAGCAATTTGTTTTTAATTTTTTAACTGAAAAGGAGTACATCTACGGTAAAACTAACTACTGGAGTTAATGTAATTTTGCTTCATTTACATACAGTATTTTTTTACACTCTAATGAGCCTTCATTGTTTACAGCAAGGGAAACGGAAAACTCTCTTTTCTCACTTACTGCTACCAGTAGCTTCGTGATAATCGCTCGTTTCTTTCCTGTCTGGTGTTTTCTTTTACTGCTGCTCTTTATATCCTTCTGGCCTGCCTTGTAGAAAATCCCAGAAGCTTAAATGCCCCACTAACAAAATAAACAAAGTGTATCAGTTAGCATTTGGCTTTAAACACGGTTCTTCACGAGGTTTCAGTATGGTAGACTACATTTCGTCGCGTGAGTTTCAGCTGAGGTTCCATTCGGTATAGTCTCTACTCTGTGCAATGGCGTTTCTGAACACATCAGTTCCATATTCGGTAGATAGACGTGGAATCCCAACCAATGCAACAACACCGCCGTCTCGGTAGGCCTCTATTCGGCCGATGCTGGATGCCGGATTCCGACTCTGCTGGTTGGCTTTTCTACATCTTACACGAGTCATAACACGGTATTCCCACAAACAAAGAACTCGGAAACGTGACTCCTGAACGAGACATTTGCTGTCATCTTTCCTTACATACATATATCAAAAAAAGTTTTTCATGACCGCGGTTCCCAGAACTCCTGAAGACAGACGTTGACTGTGGATATTCTATCACAGACACAGTCCCTTTGACTGTTCACAGGAGTAAACAACCAAGCACGAGCAGCACCTATTAGTCGGAAGGGGTACGGCAGCCGATCAGTTCCAGTCAATCGACCAGGAAGGAGGTATACGGCTTGTGTTGTCTGTAGTTCAACCACGCGGTTCAACACTGCGGTTCGATCGCGTCCGCATTGTTACTCTGTGCCAGGAAGGGCTCTCATCAAGGGAAGCGGTGAGACGTCTTGGAGTGAAACAAAGCGATGTTTACGGGCATGGTGAAGATACATAGAGACAGGAACTGTCGATGACATGCCTCGCTCAGGCCAACCAAGGGCTACTACTGCAGAGGATGACCGCTACCTACGGATTATAGCTTGGAGGAACACTGACAGCAACGCCACCATGTTGAATAATGCTCGTGTTACGACTCAAACTGTGCACAATACGTTGCATGATACGCAGTTTCACTCCCGACGTCCATGGCGAGATCCTTCTTTGCAACCACGACACCATGAAGGGCCTTACACATGGGCCCAACAACATGCCGAATAGACCGCTCAGGATTGGCATCACGTTCTCTTTACCGGTGAGTGTCACATATGCCTTTAACCAGACAGTTGTTGGAGAAGTGTTTAGAGGCAACCCGGCCAGGCTGAACGCCTTAGATACACTGTCCAGCTAGTGCAGCAAGGTGGAGGTTCCCTGCAGTTTTGGGGTGGCGTTATGTGGGGCCGATGACGCCGCTGGTGGTCATGGAAGGTGCCGTAACGGCTGTACGATACGTGAATGTCATCCTCATACCGACAGAGCAACCATATGGGCAGCATATTGTCGAGGCATTCGTCTTCATGGACGACAGTTCGCGCCCCCATCGTGCACATCTTGTGAATGACATCCTTCAGGATAACGACATCGCTCGACCAGAGTGGCCAGCATGTTCTCCAGACGTGAACCCCATCGAACAGGCCTGGGATAGATTGAAAAGGTCTGTTTATGGACGACGTGGCCCACCAACCACTCTGATTGATCGCCGTTGCGGAGTGGGACAATCTGGAACAAGAGTGCCTTGATGACATTGTGGATAGTATGCCACAACGAATACAGGCAGGCACCAATGCAAGGAGACGTGCTACCGCGCATTAGAGTTACCGGTGTGTACAGAAATGTGGACCACCTCCTCTGAGGGTTTCGCTGTATGGTGGTAGAACATGCAATGTGTCGTTTTGATGAGCAACAAAAGTTCGGAAATGATGTTTGTGTTGATCTCTGTTCCATTTTACTGTACAGGTTCCGGAACTCTCGGAACCGTCGTGATTCAAAACATTTTTTTGATGTGTGTACAAAATGTACAGGGTGGCATTTATTGAATTATATGATAAGAAACGTAAATTAGTTGCAAACTACGGCGTGCACACACTTCATTCAACATGTAAATGTCACTACACATATTCGGATTTAGGTTATGACATGTTAGCTATACCTCCAATCATAGTCGATGATGTGGCACAGAGGAGTAGTGACATTCTGCATGACCCGCTGAAGTTTCGCAACATCGATGCTGTCGATGACCTACTGCATGGTTGATTCCAGCTCAGCTGTACGCCTTATCTTTAACATAGCCCAAGAAAAACGAGTCGCCTGTTTTGTGATCAGTAAAATATGGCGGCCAATGGAGGTCCATGCCAGTGACCTCTGGGAATCAAAGATCAAGAATGAGGTCTTCAAAGTTCTCTTCCAGGACATCAAATACTGTCCTGCTTAGATGCGGTCCAGCTCCGCCTTGCATGAACCACATCTCGTCGAAATCAGGGACTCTTTGGATAAAGAGGATGAAATCATCTTTCAAAATCTATACGTACCATTCGGTAGTCACCATGCCATCAAGGAACATCGCACCCATAATCTATGACTGGACACTGCACACTGTACAGTCACCCGTTGATGGTGAAGAGACTTCTCGATCGTGAAATGCAGTTTCTCGGTCCCCCAAATGTGCCAGTTTCGCTTATTGCCGAACCCATGCAAATGGAAGTGGACATCGTCGTTAAACCAAGCCATAAGCGCATACTAATTATCGTCATGCCCAGCGGTTAACAGTGCAGTTTGAACGTCCTAACGCAAAACGTTCAGAAATTATGACGATTTTATTTCATATAGTTCGATAATTGACTTCCTGTGCACGGCGTTACGCACCACCTACATCGTGTGGTTGTGATGAAATAACATTTGCGTTCCTATCCTGTTCCACAATTTATGTTAATGTGGTGTTACATGCTGCCTTTAAGGTTTTGCAATTGTTGTCGATAGATATGTATAAATGTATTGTTGATTGCTAAATTAATCAACTAATATTATTACATTTTGCAGTATATATCACTAACTCCATTCGTAGTTAATTATCAATAAATGTTTATTGAGAATCATTTATTTCTGTCAATGAAATCGATGTATAGCATATACGTCTACACCATTTGAAAGCCCTCAAATAGAATCATCTGTGAATCCCTTCCAGGGAACTGTACCAGTTTTCACTCGACACGTACGAATTTTCTAATGAATTACCCAATAGTTTATTTTAAAATAACAGCAGAATATGATGTCATCATCAGGTCAATTTGCCCACTACACCACAAATACCTGCTCGAAATTTCCTCTCCAACGGATTTTCAGGTGTTACTGTAGATCGCCTAATACTGATAACTGCTATTAACGCATCTTCTCTGTATTGCCGATTTTCCACCATCGTTAGCGCTGAATATGAATTGTCATTACTCTGATCGCACCTAGTGTTTAGTCTGGGCTTCTCTTCCCTATGTAGACTTCTTGGATTCCCATTGCCTCCCTGGCTCCCACTTTCTCCGTTCCAGTGACAGCAGAGAAGTACAAAATTAAAGCGATCAGTTGCTTAGTCCGAATCTGGCTTGCTAGACGTGGGTCGCTATTTCACAGTGTAAGTTTTGAGCTTCACGCACATTGTTTTACACGTCACGTTTATTATGTTCATTCACGTATCTAATTAAGTGCAAACTCTTCAAACACACCTCCTCTTCATTAAATGGATTACCCTTTACTCAGATTGCCTGTTGTTTAATCCACCTCATTCTGGATCCAAGTGAGTATTTTTCCTCCGTACTTCGTACACATCGAGACTGTCCCAACCCGCTGCTTAACCCTGTTACGTTCATACTTCTCACTAAAAATTACTTCGACTGGGGCCAAATACATAGTCTAAGGGATGCGTTATGACGAGATACATGAGTTGTTGTAAAAATTTAAAATTTTACCCTTGTTATAAAAAATATTAGCCGTAGTTTCCCACGTAAGGGGTGCCAAAATTTGGTGGTTGTGAGCAACCAGTAATCGTCGTGCACAGAAACTAATTGTCACGGTTAGTTTATCGAAGGTTCCATGGAAAACAGTGAAAAAATTCTATTTAAAGTAACAAGTGAATAAACCTAAAAGCAATATGTTAACTCCTATTTTTGATGAAGAGCTTACAGGTTAATAAAATTCTGAGTGGGAATGAACTATGAAAACCTTACATACGAATAACAACTGGGAAGCATACAGTTAGAAGCAACGTGTCAAGCTTCCTAGTCCATTAAGATGATACAAACTGATAAGACAATCGTGAAACGGCAGGGACTAAAATTCCACTGACTTCACAACTGCAGCTAACGTACTTTACATAGACTCAATAACGATGAAGCTAGTAACGTAATATACACTACTGACCATTGAAATTGCTACACCAAGATGAAATGCAGATGATAAACGGGTATTTATTGGACAAATTTTTATACTACAACTGACATGTGATTACATTTTCACGCAATTTGGGTGCATAGATCCAGAGAAATCAGTACCCAGAACAACCACCTCTGGCCATAATAACGGCCTTGATACGCCTGGCCATTGAGTCAAACGGAGCTTGGATGGCGTGTACAGGTCTAGCTGCCCATGCAGCTTCAACACGATACCACAATTCATCAAGAGAAGTGACAGGTGTACTGTGACGAGCCAGTTGCTCGGCTACCATTGACCAGACGTTTTCAATTGGGGACAGATCTGGAGAATGTACTGGCCAGGGCAGCAGTCGAACATTTTCTGTATCCGGAAAGGCCCGTACAGGACCTGCAACATGCGGTCGTGCATTATCCTGCTGAAATGTAGGGTTTCGCAGGGATCGAATGAAGGGTCGAGCCACGGGTCGTAACACATCTGAAATGTAACGTCCACTTTTCAAAGTGCCGTCAATGCGAACAAGAGGTGACCGAGACGTGTAACCAATGGCATCCCATACCATCACGCCAGGTGATACGCCAGTATGGCGATGACTAGTACACGCTTCCAATGTGCGTTCATCGCGATGTCGCCAAACACGGATGCGACTATCATGATGCTGTAAACAGAACCTGGATTCATCCGAAAATATGACGTTTTGCCCATCGTGCACTCTGGTTCGTCGTTGAGTACACTATCGCAGGCGCTCCTGTCTGTGATGCAGCGTCAAGGGTAACCGCAGCCATGATCTCCGTGCCGATAGTCCATGCTGCCGAAAACGTCGTCGAACTGTTCTTGCAGATGGTTGTTGTCTTGCAAACATCTCCATCTGTTGACTCAGGGATCGAGACGTGGCTGCACGATCCGTCACAGCCATGCGGATATGATGCCTGTCATTTTGGCTGCTAGTTATACGAGGCCGTTGTGATCCAGCACGGCGTTCCGTATTACCCTCCTGAACCCACCGATTCCATATTCTGCTAACAGTCATTAGATCTCGACCAACGCGAGCAGCAATGTCGCGATACTATAAACCTCAATCGCGATAGGCTACAATCTGACCTTTAACAAAGTCGGAAACCCGATGGTACGCATTTCTCCTCCTTACACGAGGCATCACAACAACGTTTCACCAGGCAACGCCGTTCAACTACTGTTTGTGTATAAGAAATCGGTTGGAAACTCTGCTCATGTCAGCACGTTGTAGGTGTCGCCACCGGCGCCAACCTTGATGTGAATGCTCTGAAAAGCTAATCATTTGCACATCACAGCATCTTCTTCCTGTCCGTTAAATTTCGCGTCTGTAGCACGTAATCTTCGTGGTGCAGTAATTTTAATAGACAGTAGTGTATGTTTAGCATGGCCTGAATATCTTTAATTGGAAGTTACAGAACGTAACCAATAGCCATATCCAGGTAAATTAAAAGCACTGACGATCTTAAAAATTTAATAGTCTGACAATTTATTTCAAGAATAGGAATTGTGAGTGTAGACGTCACTTGAAAATTCTTTGATGTACCTCTGACGGATTTTGTTACATGCAAAAGAATAGATGAAGTAACTGCCATAGGACAGATTAAAGCGGAGGAACAAGTGTACTGATCGTGTCACACTAGTCAGACACCTGAAAATGATTATCCTACAGCAAAAAGCGTTAAAATTTTAATATCGGTCCTAAACCTAAATGTATACGGTCTTCAAAAAAGATAAGAAACGAAACCTGATAATATATATCGAATGCCCCCATATTTTGGATAAGGAACATTTTGACAGAAAATTTTTAAATAATCGTCATTACTCTTCAAGCAGACAGCCTGTTCAACGTGCCAGGTTGTGACACTTATTTTCCTCTCATTAGTTCTTTCGGTCATATCTCCCGTCATTATTTGTAGTGGTACCAAAGTTTATTTAAGGTGTAACTATTTTCGCTACAGATATGCCCATTAGGATCATACTTTAGTATACACAGTAATGAAAATGAACTGCTTGATATATTTTAACACATTCCCCTATACTTCAAATTGGATTATTAATTGGTATATCCATGTAACTGAGTAAAATGGTTCAGCATAGTTACATAATTGAAAACTAGGACGATTAGGGTTAATTTTCTCTTGACTTCGAGATTATAGGAGACTGAGCGCTATACACTGCACAGGTTTTAAAAAGGACGTGTTAAAGGGCCAGGCTTGCTCTTGATATACATAAACGATCTGTCGGCTAGGATGAAGAATAGAGTGCGACTGTTTGCAGATGAGGTTATAGTGAAGGGGTAAGAACCGTTGTTGAGTGACTCTAGGACGTGGGCAGAATATGTCTGTTTAGTGTGATTAATGGCACCGTGCTCTAAAAATCGAAAAATGTAAGTCAGTACACATAAATAAGATAAAAAATCCTGTAATGTTCGAAAACACATGAATAAGTTAAACGATCCTGAAATGTTCTACTAGAGTATTAGTGATGTGGTGCCTTCACAGTTAACTGTCATTCAGTTAATTGTAGGAATCACATGCAGTAATAACTACAGTTTTTCATACGGTGCTGCACTACTACTGCAGGCAATGGGTCAAATCTAAAGTTTTTTAAAAAGCATTTTATATTTCTAAGACCAAAGTACGTTTACACTACTGCAGTCAAAGTAATTTTATGATCTTATGTTGTGATTATTTCCTCGTAACATTTGCGTCATTAAATTGTTCTTGGTATAAATGAAATCACTTACGACCTTAATTTGAATAATAACTGTTACGGAACAGTAACTAGTTTTGGTCATGGTTTAATACATTTTCAAACAGACAGCGTTACCAAGAATTACATAATTCTGTATACTTTCCGTAATGTGTTGCTGGTCATTATCCACCAATAGTTTTTGTAACTATAAATGATATAGTGTATTACACATTGACATTATTTCGTTCATGTGACACGTATCTTTAAGATTTAAGCTCGTGCGAGCGCGTTTTGTTCAGTAGTTGCATAATTATTCTCTCGAAGTTATTATGTGGTTTCGAAGTAACGTTAGTCATTAATAAAATTTAGCTTTTGCTCTTTTTTGAGCTGGCGACAATGGTTATTATGCAACCTAAATTTATTCAACCCTTTAATTGTTCATAATTATTGCTTTCCACAGTGACCCATTAACTTAACAATTTTATATTTCGCCGGCCGCTGTGGCCGAGCGGTTCTAGGCGCTTCAGTCCGGAACCGCGCTGCTGCTACGGTTGCAGGTTCGAACCCTGCCTCGGTCATGGTTGTTGTGTGATGTCCTTAGGTTAGTTACGTTTAAGTAGTTCTAAGTCTAGGGGACTGATGACCTCAGACGTTAAGTCCCATAGTGCTCAGAGCCATTTGAATCATTTTTTATATTTCGACCGTTGTTGCAGTTAACAAAACTCCGTGCAAAAACAATAAGGATACAACTACTTGTATTCTTTCATCAAACATAGTTATTCGGTATCGATATCTTGTTTCCTTTCATTGCGGAACATTAGGTACACGTGCCACAGAACCTTTTATACACCGGAGAGTATGGGTACGTATTAAGGAAATAATGAAACACGTATAAAGTATCAGGTACCTGGAATAACAGGTAACTATCAACTGCAACCAAGTCAGGGAACGAAAGAGAAACAAATGCTATTTGGTATGTGGAAACATTAGATGAAACCTGAGACACGAAGTACAGGTTAAGCGTTTAAGTATCTACAGTATGAGGAGCTGTGTGTCCTCATGCCCACGTATGGAAATGAATGCTGGATGATTACTGAAAAACAAAAACAAAACTGAATGCAGGTATAAAAGATTACGCGCCGTAAAAGAATGAAGGAATGCATGAGAAAGAAATTAAACAATAAAAGGAGAATTGAAAGTCTACAGACTCAACGAAAGAGCAAACAATATGGAATGACTATGCTGAAAGAATGAACAGAGACTGTATAATCTTAAAAGAAAAAAAATCGTAGATTTGAAGGTAGAAAACGAGTTATCAGATCACGCAGCAAGTGACTGCCATAAGAGACTATGACGCCTAACACCTGCAGCTAACCAGAATAAGAAGGAAACGTAGCTGAATCAAGCGGCAGACATCGACTACGGAACTGCTGCATTCCGTCCGGAACTGTCCATTAATAAGTGAACTGCTGGCTGTATAAGCCTCTGTAGCTTCGGATGTATTTCGGTACTCTGTCTAAAGCGCATTACTTGCATCAGTGGACTCCCCCGCGTACCATAAGAACTTTGTTCTGTGCTTTTGAGGTTTTATGTGATTACGTTTATTGAATTTTACGCCCGACGATAACTTAAGAGACGGAGAAAGAGAATTAGGTGAAGTTGCTGGTGGACAGAGGGCGGCTATAAATAACAAGGTACGAACGGAGAGAGAAACTGTGCTCCCTCTGTGTGTGCGCGTGTTTAGGAGTGCGGGACGTCCGGGTGACTGCACTTCATCCGTCAGAGGTGCTTTGCGAGTTCCCGGAGTGGCTGCAGCCAGCGGGTCCCATTTAATTTTATAAACAGTACCCTCGCTGGGCAGGGCGCGGGGAACTCTAGGTCGCCTGCGGTGCTCTGGCGGACAAACGGAGAGGAATTACGAAACTCATAAATTTTGATTCGGAGAGCGGCGTTCGCTTTATCACTGACTTACTCGCGAAGGAATTATAGTTTGCAGACAGTAATTCAAGCTCCGCAGCGCGGGATGGGATTGCGAGAGAGTACATTTCTTAACCTGTTTCTCTTTTTGTCCCCTCAAGTAATGTGGAGAAACAGCTTCGCTCATAAATCCAGACAGAAGCTAGTGGAGCTACTCGAAAAGCGAAGGCACGTGCTCGGATAGGTTTGCAACTTGGCTTCCTGGACATCTGAGTGGATTAGCGAAAACAGAGCTGATGTAATATAATGGCTCTCGTTCTAAGCTATTAATTCTTTTCTCTGGAATTAGAGAACAAACGACTGACACAGCTGAGCATTCTGTAATATGTGAAACACTCGTGTGAGCGGAATGAGTAGGGAAAGAGGAACGAGAAGTTTGTACTAAGAAAAATCGTAAAATACAAGCCTTTTGAGACTCCGAAAGACTAGACAAATTTACTGTAAATTAAAACGTGGTTTACTTCGTTGAAAGAAACAGAAACGACACAATGTCGTTGGTAGAAACGAGATTCAATCGGTGTTAACTTTGCAGTCATCTGCATCCCATCAAAGTTATTCAGCCTGCACGTGATAAATTTTAGGAGACATTGATTTGAAGTCAGAAAAATGTGATCCTATTTTCCTAGCAACGTTCCGACAGTCACTGGAACGTTGTGACTGTTTTAATACTATCTGGCAATAGGTTACAACTGTTGTTAACTCTTTGTTATCGACTAATTATACGAAATGTGTAAAATATTAGTTAACATTGTTGGTAGAATGCAATATATTTATTTAAACAAAGCTGTAGTATAAGTTTGAAAGACAATTTGAAAACTAGAAAGTAAGGAAATATATAAATAAATTAAGAGTGTGTCTAAGACGTGATCACTTACTTATTGCACATTTTATAAACCTGTTTGTCACAGAAGCGGGTCTGACTACATTGTGAAGGATCAGAATCTGATTTCCTGTGCGGCTAAAGATCATCTCTTACAAGGCAGAATATTAACGTTGTTAGCCAGCGTCTGTTGATGTCAAAATGGGTACGACAGATGTCGGTCGCAATCCCGTGGTCATCTGGACCTTTCACGGATATTACTTTAGTGTATGGCGGAGAAATAACGTAAGATGTGAAAAAAGTCTAATTTATAAAAGGAGTGCATGCGAGACAAGTATCACAGCTTGGATTCTAAGATAACGTTGCCCTCTTGGATGGAAATAACATGACTTTTTGATTAGAAAGAGTATTCAACAAGATAAAAATCAGTATAGCTATAAACAAAGCCTGTCGGTTGTGGCCGAGCGGTTCTAGGCACTTTTATCTGGAACCTCGCGACCACTACGGTCGCAGGTTCGAATCTTGCCTCGGGCATGGATGTGTGTGATGTCCTTTTGTTAGTGAGATTTAAGTAGTTCTAAGTTCTAGGGGACTGATGACCTCCGATGCTAAGTCCCGTAGCGCTCAGAGCAATTTTTTTGTAAACAAAGTAAAGATAAACATAACAGCCAAAACTCTTGAGATATGAATATATATTTCACACCAGTATAAGTTAGTAAATGGTTAGAAAAGAAGAGGAAAGAATATTATTTCATGATGACTTTTCGAGAACGCATCGGCTGTTGTAATAAAGAACACTAAAGGAATAAACAGCAACCGTCACTACTTTTGATTGAATGATTTACTGACCCATAATTAGCTTCGGATGAAGGCCCATCATCAGACGGCAGCGAACATTTCTTGTACATATATTAAATTTTGGGAACTATAATATTTTTTGTGGTTTACAAAACCTTTTGCATTGTATACAAGGTCTGTACATTTTTCTAAGTCGATGGAAACATTTATTTTATAAATTAATCTATAATGATATGCTTACCATTGATTGTAAGGGTGTCACATCAAATTAGAAACATGCTTCGCGTTGAAAATTTCCAGGTCAGTATTCCCACACATCAGATAAAGATATAACATAACCTTACCTAACCTGCGCTAAGATTTCACAGAAAATAGGGAAAACAAAAGCCATGCATCTCAGTTTACAAATGATTTCATATCATAATATTAAATTCAGGTGGCTCCTTCATAGGCTGTGTAACAGTGTGAGCTTTCAAATAAGAAAAATGAGGTGAAACTCATTCTGTAAACAACCCCAAGGCTGTGGCTGAGCCATGTCTCCGCAATATCCTTTCTTTCAAGTGTGTTAGTCCTGCAGGGTTCGCAGGAGAGCTTCTGTTAAGTTTGGAAAGTAGGAGACGAGGTACTGGCAGAAGTAAAGCTGTGAGTACGGGGCGTGAGTCACGCTTGGATAACTCAGTTGCGAAAGGCGAAGGTCCCGAGTTCGAATCTCGGTCCAGCACACAGTTTTAATCTGCCAGGAAGTTTCATATCAGCGCACACTCCGCTGCAGAGTGAAAATCTCATTCTAAAAAAAATGAGGTGTTGTTGGCCCTCATCCACGTACCCTCAGACTCAGAGTTCAAATACTAAAAGTTTTGGCTGGTTTCGTTGTATAGGGGCTGGGATACATAGTTGCCGCATTACAAGCCATATACTGCTGAGTCTACAGTATACAATATGAATATACACATGAATCGAATGGTCGAAGGTTCCTATCACTCGGCAATTGCGAATTTTGATCGTGACATAGAGATTCATAAATGAAAGATTGCAATTAAATGAAAGCTACAGGTACATTTTAATGAGTTTAAATGATGATTACAATAGCAGAAGGACCTTCAAGAAAGCCATTTATTACTGGAAACATTTATTGGTGTCGATGGTCCAGCAGTTAAATAAAATTTAAGTTGAAAAACAGGGAATCAATAGATTCCTACTTCACGTAATTAGTTATGAAGAACAAACATAGCTCTCGAGATATTCACTTGTAAAGGCATACTACGTCTTCACTGCAGAAGCCACGGAAATCTCACCAGTGCACAAGTCGGCACTACGAAATATTTCTATCTGCCGCAACCACGCGAAAACTGCTCAACCTTCTCCAAGTATTTCCTGCGACTGTCCGTTTGCGCCTCCCCGTCCAGCACTCCCTGCGTCCTGTGCTACTCTCTGTAGCGCCGTCCTGTTCAGTACTCCCCCTCCCCTGACTTCGGTAGTCGCCTACCGTAGTAACGAGCACTGTGATTGGCTAGAGTGCTCCCGCCATGTCTCCAAGCCATTGCACACTCACAAACATATTGAAACAGATACAAAATACTGGATTTACATTTAAATAACTTGAAATTAAATAAATATTTCTACACGCTCTACCTCCCATTATTAAATACATGAACAAATCAAATAAAAATATATCAAAGGAATACAACAAATATAGGCGAAGAGCCTAATGTCTCTGTGCTTTCTAAAACACAGTAATTATGTGACCAATTTCTTCACGAATAGTGTATATCGGATATAAACAAAGACATAGACGAATAAATATACTTATAAGCATGCTGCTACCGGTTTTTCGTATAACTGTGGAGTACTTATGGCCTGACGCAATTAATAGTAATTGGCCACTCTGACCTGCAATAACTGAAGTACTGTTCAAATTACATGCCTGTAATTCATACCAATTTAGATTTACAATTATAACTTGCTAAGGACACGTCGATCGACCAGATCGGACGAATCTTCTAGAATTTGGAAATATCGTTGCTGGTTGTTACTTGTATAATTTACAGTCAGATACTAAACCTTAAACTAATAAACAAATTAAAAATCTCATTACACCATCAGAATTGTGGTGCAAATAATGGTAATGTACACATTTCTTTTTAAGGTATCATTATTTCTCTGGCTATTATTATCTTCTACATGCAGAATGAGATTATCACTCTGCAGCGGAGTGTGCGCTGATATGAAACTTCCTTGCAGATTAAAACTGTGTGCCCGACTGAGACTCGAACTTGGGACCTTTGCCTTTCGCGGGCAAGTGCTCTACCATCTGAGCTACCGAAGCACAACTCACGCCCGGTACTCACAGCTTTATTTCTGCCAGTATCTCGTCTCCTACCTTCCAAACTTTACAGAAGCTCTCCTGCGAGCCTTGCAGAACTAGCACTCCTGAAAGAAAGGATACTGCGGAGACATGGCTTAGCCACAGCCTGGAGGGTGTTTCCAGAATGAGATTTTCACTCTGCAGCAGAGTGTGCGCTGATATGAAACTTCCTGGCAGATTAAAACTGTGTGCCCGACTGAGACTCGAACTTGGGACCTTTGCCTTTCGCGGGCAAGTGCTCTACCATCTGAGCTACCGAAGCACGACTCACGCCCGGTACTCACAGCTTTACTTCTGGCTGCATTTCGTCTCCTACCTTCCAAACCTTACATAAGCTCTCCTGCGAACCTTGCAGGACTAGCACTCCTGAAAGAAAGGATACTGCGGAGATGTGGCTTAGCCACAGCCTGGGGGATGTTTCCAGAATGAGATTTTCACTCTGCAGCGGAGTGTACGCTGATGTGAAACTTCGCAGGAGAGCTTCTGTAAAGTTTGGAAGGTAGGAGAGGAGATACTGGCAGAAGTAAAGCTGTGAGTACCGGGCGTGAGTCGTGCTTCGATGGCTCAGATGGTAGAGCACTTGCCCGCGAAAGGCAAAGGTCCCGAGTTCGAGTCTCGGTCGGGCACACAGTTTTAACCTGCCAGGAAGTTTCAAATTCTACACGAACTTTCAAAGTCTGCCATTATGGTTTCACAAAGTCCGCCATCTTTGGCACTCCCGGAATACAAATTTCCTTCATCGATACAAGGCACAGTCCATGTCACAGCGTCAACATGGAATTCCCAGCCACGCGGTCGGCCTGGACCACGTGCTGGGGCTGCCCCTCTTGCTCCGGCTAATGTTCGGCACCACGCGGCCGCTGACGGGCCGCGGCCCGCCGTGCGGCTGCCGCGTAGCCCAGCCAACTCCGAACTTAGAATGTGTACAGGGCGCCACAACTCGCCCGTTACCTCACAACGGACACAAGATGTTTAGGCACGAATATTAATTGTTGGTTGAAGCTGTGTTAACAGTCAGTGACAAATTCAAACCGAATGCCGTGAGCACGTCAGTTCCTTACAGTCCTCTCTACATAATAATGCAGTTTGTGTCTTGTTACATTCTACACACACTTACACTCGGTTAATATTTACCGAATTATTTTCTGGGAAACTGATGCACAAAATGTAAATATAGTTTTGAAACAACAGAAAAGGACCATTAGAATGATAACCGAAAATAACAATCGTTCCAATTTTATGAATGTTTTCAAATCATTAGGTGTTTCAGCTACGACACATGATTACCTTTACCAGTGAGTTACGTGGTTTGAAGGAGCCTTTATAATTACTGCACATACAGCTTTCCATGGAATGGCTTTGGAACAAGATCTGTTATTTAAATCACATTTCACAACAAAGAATAAGAAACGCGAAACAAAATTCACTAAGAATGATTAAGAGTCTGTAAATAATTTCCTAATCTGGTTCGAGTTATTATTAAAGCAAATGTAGCCGAGTAGCCGAACGGTTCTAGGCGCTACAGTCTTTAACTGCGCGACCACTACGGTCGCAGGTTCGAATCCTGCCTCGGGCATGGGTGTGTGTGATGTCCTTAGGTTAGAGAGGTTAGATAGGTTTAAGTAATTCTAAGTTCTAGGGGACTGATGACCTCAGAAGTTAAGTCCCATAGTGCTCAGAGCCATTTGAACCATCTGAAAGCAGCTTTATAGCACCTACTAAGCAATATATCCTGCATGTTAAGGATTTATTTGATAAAAGATGGTAACTATTTGCCAAAGGTGTAACACAGTTATATTTTATTAGAAAACCATTACCATTTTACGACACACTTACCCACTTTATTGGTATTTATTCCAGTAAACCTTCATCCAAACATTCAGACTGGATAATAATAGTATTTCTCCCTTTTTGAGCCTAGCAACACATTACGTGGGGTTTTGATTTTGTTTTTCAGAGAAGTAAATTGCAAGTTGCAGTGGAAAATGTCAAGGGCATTACATAGCAATTCCTTCCAAGAATGATTAAAAAAAATAGTGTTGTACACTAGGGATAAATTAGACAAGGTGACGCTGGTTTCAATAGACTGGCCAAACACAATAGAGGATTCTCCGTCCACCCGACTTGATGTAGGTTTTCTGTGGTTCAAATGGCTCTGAGCACTATGGGAATTAATATCTGAGGTCATCAGTCCCCTAGAACTTAGAACTACTTAAACCTAACTAACCTAAGGACATCACACACATCCATGCCCGAGGCAGGATTCGAACCTGCGATCGTAGCAGCAGCGCGGTTCCAGACTGAAACGCCTAGATTTTCTGTGGCTACCCTAAATTACTACGCGGAAAATCATTAACGGTTCCTGTTACAAAGCGGTAGTTAAGTACGTGTCATATCCCTGTTGAATTTTGTGAACGCCTGTACATATCGACAATGTCTTTCTTTGTTCGTAAACTGTAAAGGCATGACTTTCTCAACAATACTTTAAAAATAGTCTGTGGAATGAATAAAACTAATAAAGATGTGGCTGATGCTGCTACTATTACAGCTACCACTATCTGGTGATGACCGTCACGTATGCAACTATTAACGCAGGGGGAAACATCACTAATTCGACGAAAATAGAGCTCTGCCTCACACGGACATTGTTTACGCACCCATCACTGTAGCGAGTCGTTTGCTGTTTGTGGGTAATGGAATTCGATGGAGCAGTGGGCGGACTACGTCTGACATACGAAATATGAGGAACAGCAAACAATTTATTTATAAACTTTAAGCAATTAAGTTATGTAATTTATTTTGTTTTCTGGCACATGACAGCAGCCCTGACGCACACTGAAATGTTCGTGTCACAATACTGTAGCATGCCGCAAGAAGAGGCAAAGGAAAATATTACTGAGTCCACTAATATCGTGCGGTAATTCTCACTAGGCGCTTGAAGCTTGACAACCCTGCAACAATCCAAACTGAAAGTATGCCACCCACCCACGCACCACCACTTGACACGCTGAGGAGATGGCGCACACTATTCCAGAGTGGTTAAGAAGGTCTCGACGACGAATAACCGAGTAATCGATGGCAAGGATGTTGTTCTGTTATTTTGCGGGTTCGTTATATTTTCCCTTCATACAGAAGTAACCTTCGCTTTATTCCAATCGCCTGAGACTTTGCTCTAGGCGAGAGTTTCGCTATAAATGCTAGCTATGTAAGGAGCCAATGTCGTAGAGCACTCTTTGTACAACCGAATTGGGGTTCCATATGCACCTTGGGACTTAATTGTTTTTAACTCTTTTAGTTGTTTCTCGACACAAGAGATTCTTATTAGTATGGTTGTAAGTAGGCTGTTTATGTTTCCTTATTGGCAACGTTACGTAGCGCTCTGTATGAAAATCACTGGCTCTGCTATGTGCAGTCTGTGGCTAGTTTGCATTGTTGTCTGCCATTGTAGTGTTGGGCAGCTGGATGTGAACAGCGCGTAGCGTTGCGCAGTTGGAGGTGTGGTGGATGTGAGGAGAGACATGGCGGAGTTTTGAAATTTGTAAGACTGGATGTCATGAATTGCTTTATATATATTATGACTATTAAGGTAAATACATCATTTGTTCTCTATCAAAATCTTTCATTTGCTAAGTATGCCTAACAGTAGTTAGTGCCTTCCGTAGTTTGAATCTTTTATTTAGCTGGGAGTAGCGGCGCTCGCTGTATTGCAGTAGTTCGAGTAACGAAGATTTTTGGTGAAGTAAGTGATTTGTGAAAGGTATAGGTTAATGTTAAGACAGGGCCATTCTTTTGCAGAGATTTTTGAAAGTCAGATTGCGTTGCGCTAAAAAATATTGTGTGTCAGTTTAAGCACAGTCTTGTATAATTGTTCTAAGGGGACGTTTCATATGTCGACCCATAGCCGAGGATACCTCACTGGAATCTTCTGATTTTTTCTTGTAGTTTGTGTAGTTAGTGTAGCTTTTGTTTATTGCTAGCGCGTAATTGTAGAGAGAATCTCCTGTGTAGTTGCAGTCTTTCACTGTCGTACAGTAAAACAGTTGTGGCATGCATGTAGATTTGCACCAAGTATTTCGCAGCTGCGCTTGCAATTAACTAGATATAATTTTCAGTGCTATGTTAATGTGTTCTCTTATTTTTGCTCTTAAAATTGTGCTTTTCTGTGTTATCGTGTGAAATATTGTGACAAAAATGGCGTGTGAAAAACGTAACACTAGGCTTCAAAGTAAACTGAGAAATAATAGTGACGACGAGCGTAGCTTATCAGCACCACTGTGTAATGAATTAACAGACATTCAAAGTAGTAATTTGGTAATTGTGCATAGGGAAATGGAGCGGGCGGCAAATAATGGTGTAGACAGTGAAACAATTAGTGAATAAAGAAGCATTATCGATCGATCAGTCGACAACAGCTCGCCTCAGGATTCCGAAACGACAGGACACAATCTTGCAAATATTGTAGATTCAGGTTTTGCATCCTCGCTGTTTTCTCAAATAAATCAAGACACATTTTCTGCTTTTCAAAATGCGAATATTGCTGGATCAAATGCACTGTCGAATAGCACTGAGGAACATGTTTCAGACACCAGTGCATTGTTATTACAGTTAATGCCACAAATGGGACAAAGGCTACAAAATTTAGACACAATGGAACAAAATCTTCAAAAGTTAGACACAACGCTTAAACAAAATCAGAAACAAATGGGACAAAATCTTCAAAAGTTAGACACAATGGAACAAAATCTTCAAAAGTTAGACACAATGGAACAACACCAGAGACAAACACAGCAACAGTTAGACGCAATGGAACAAAATCTTCACACCACGCTTGAACAAACACGTGAAGATTTAACTACTGAGTTACATAAAATCGAATCGAACTGTCAAAAAGTCTGTAGCGACGTAAAAACACAAATTTGTGAGCATCTCCAACCTACATTTCGCGTCATGAAAATGCATTACAGAATCACGAAGCAGCAATAAAAGAACTGCAAAATATTGTTCATGAAAATCACGGCACCTTGCAAGCTAAAATTGACTCAGTTGCATCTACCGATTCGGTTACGCAACTTGCAAAAACTCAGGAAAACTTAAAAGACACAGTAGATACGATTTCGACACAAATGGACACTCTGAAACTTGGTTCAGAAAAACATACAGAGGAAATAATTTCACTAACGGATACAGTAGCCGAACTTTCAGATCAGTTCACTAACTTATCTACAAAGGTAGGTGACGATCTGAATGACACAAGACATGTAGCCTTCACGGACACTGAAGAGTATGAACAAATTAGAAAATTCAAACAAAATCAAAATCTAATGAATACACAGTACAAAAACAAAAAAAAAATCCGGAATGTACAAGATCAGTTGGCACAAGTAATACAAGAATTACATATTTCAGAGGGCACTCGCACTCCAGTATGGGAAGAGGGACATAGAAATACGCAACAACCGCAAAATAATAACACAGGACACTTCGGAAATTATGAAAGAAATTGGCAAGGCGCATTGGATTTTGAGATGGAACCGCCGAAACGAAGTAACAATGAGCGATGTGCGACTCGCCGACACGATGATTTTAACTATAAGCTGTTCATTACTACGCGTAAATTCAAAACATTTAAGAATTCTGACAACGACATTCATCCAGAAGCATGGCTTCATCAATTCTCTCTTTGTTTTCCTCTCAACTGGTCATTGGAGCACAGGTTAGAATTTATGTGTGGCTATTTAGAGAATGAACCAGCTGTAAGAATGCGATCGGTCATTCACGATTGCCACAGTGAAGGAGAATTTTATCATGCCTTCCTCTCAGCGTATTGGTCTCAAGCGACACAAGACCGAGTAAAACATAGCATCATAATGATGAAACGTTTCTAACAATCTGAATTTTCCAGTCTTATGAAACATTTTGAAGACATGTTGCATAAGAATCAGTATCTTTCAAACCCATACAGCCCCTCAGAACTCATCCGCATTTGCTTAATCAAATTGCCTGAACATTTACGACATATTATTTTAGCAGGACGTTGCAAAGACGACATTGAAGCTTTTCAGGGACTGTTACAAGAACTGGAAATTGACACTGACAATCGCGGAACGCGAAAACAAGAGCACAACAATTACAGGTCACATTTGTCACAATTCCGCGATGACAGAAATAATAAACGACAAAGCTATTCTTACAACGTAAACCGTGACCAAAACAGACACCACCCGTATGACAACCATTGGCAGAGTAGTAATAATTACAGGGAAAGATCACCTCTCCACAGTAATGACTATCACAGAGACAATCAGAGAAACAGACAGTATGGGAACCAAAATAATTATTAACAAGGGAGAAAGAATAACTTTAGATGCAATGGTCCAGCGCGCAGTTACTATTCAGGGAGAAATTATCCACCACGTGACCGACAAGAAAGAAAATATGGAATCTACCGACATGACGACAGACGATATGATCGTAACGACAGACCTGAATTGCAACAGAACTGGCGGGATTCAAACAGAGCAGGGCCCTCTCGACAAGGTGAATTTGTAGAAGTTTGGTCTCCAAATCCCAATAACGACGCGCGCCAACAAGGACACAATAGGCAATGACTTATACCGCTGGCAGCCACAAAACGTACTTATGAAACTGACGACGTAGCTGCCGTAGCTAGTAATTACGTAAAAATAAAAGACATTAGGGACATCTTACTCCAGGAACACGACGTAAATCATAACAACATTGCATATCCTGTGATTCACATTACAGTAAATGACGTAAAATTTGCGGCAGTACTTGACTCTGGCAGTCCGATTTCA
The DNA here is from genome assembly GCF_021461385.2 of Schistocerca piceifrons. Lineage (NCBI taxonomy): Eukaryota > Metazoa > Arthropoda > Insecta > Orthoptera > Acrididae > Schistocerca > Schistocerca piceifrons. Next base: position 654,103,064 of record NC_060142.1, read on the forward strand.
GTAATTAGTGAAACAGCCTTTAGCAAATGCAACAAATCGAACGATTGCCCCACACTTCCGTTACGTAAGATTAAATTACAAGGTGCAATCTTTGGAAAAAGTGTAGATGTACGCCAACAAACCAACTTAGAATTCCGTTGTCAAAGCCACAGCTTCTCTATGAACTTTCTTATTGTCCCATTATTGTCGACGGAAATTATATTGGGAGTAGACTTTTTTAATGAATACAAAGCGATCTTAAACTTTCACGATGCTGAAATAAGTTTAGAGAAAGAAGGTAAGCCAATTGCTCTGAAATTTGAAGATTGGCTCTCAAACCATGACGAGGAAATTAATCGGCTTTACCTTCTATTAGACAACAGTTCGGGATATTCTACGGAACTAGACACTAACAATCACTGTGCAGGTTCGAATCCTGCCCCAGGCATGGATGTGTGTGATGTCCGTAGGTTAGTTAGGTCTAAGTAGTTCTAATTTCTAGGGGACTGATGACCATAGATGTTAAGTCCCATAGTACTCAGAGCCAATCACTGTGCAAGTACTGACAGGGATGATATCGACGGCATATTTGAAACTAATGAGTTAATTCAAAATAAAATTCAAACAATTGACAATTGTAGTGACAGTGATAGGCAGGACCTTTTGGAGATTTTACAAGCACATTCCACAGTTTATACTCTAAAAACAGGACCAATCAAGGGATTTCAATACCAATTTCGTGTTCGTGAGCATACTAAATTTTGTGTTAGACCATACGTAATTCCGGCACATTATAGGGACCGTGTTAGAACAGAAATACAATCTATGCTTGACGAGGGCATTATTGAGCCTGCAGTAAGCTCATACAACAATCTATTACGTGTTGTTGAGAAGAAAAATGGATCGATCAGGCTTGTCTTAGATTCGAGACAAATCAATACTATCATCACTCCTGAAACAGACAGGCCGCAAACGTTGGAAGAACTTCTTCAAAATTTTAATGGTGTAAAACTGTTGCCTTCTATTGATCTCAGATCCAGCTTTTATCACATCGAACTTCATCCAGAATGTAGAAAATACAGAGCTTTCCTTTGTTTCGGCGTTTGTTATCAGTATCGGAAACTTCCTTTTGGTTGAACATTTCTTCGGCAGCATTCATTCGCAGGCTAAATTCCATATTACCTGAGTTCTTAAAATGTCACATCACCTTATATGTGGACGATATTCTGATAGCAGAAGCCTCATAGGAACAACACAATCGCATCCTCAACAGCGTGTTACATATTTTTGCAGAATCTGGAATTACAGTTAACTTGGAAAAGTCTGAATTCGGTAGGACAAATGTGAAGTTTTTGGGACATATTATTTCTTCTGAAGGTATCCAGCCGGATCCTGAATAGTTAGAAGCAATCTGAGGCATTCCAGTCCCATTCACAAAAAAACAAGTCTGAAGTTATCTAGGTCTCGTAAATTTTTACTGTCGTTTTCTGAATATGCAAATATATGTTTCACCAAAACTTTGGTCTCTCACTGGAAAAAAATACTATTTGGTACTGGGACGAACAAGTACAGTTGGAATTCAATTCTTTGAAAGAAGCGTTACTTAACGCGCTAATACTAGCTCATCCAGATCTGTCACATGATTTCTGCCTTAGCACAGATTCTTCTAAAGTCAGTCTAGGTACCCATTTATTTCAAGAAGCCATAGACAATGACACTAATGTTCAGAAAACCATTGCTTTTGCTAGCCGAGTGCTAACAATATCTAAAATAAATTATTCCGTTACTGAATTAGAAGCTTTAGCTAGCGTTTGGGCATTTAACAAATTCCGTTTCTTTCTTTCTGGTAAGCAGGTAAAAGTATACAGTGATCATCGCGCATTACAATTTCTTATGTCTTCAAAATTAAATCATGACAGGTTAAAACGTTGGGCATTGTTTCTGAAAGAATTCCGCTCACAATAGTTTACATTCCCGGCAATAAGAACATTGTTGCGGACGCACTGTCACGCGCACCGGCTGGGCTTGAGAAAAGTTACACAGAAGGCAATCTCGAGAAAAATGTCAGTATCCTTTACATTCAGAAAGTCGCATTGTCAAACTGCATCACCACATCTTTAAAGGACATTGCTCATGAACAAGATAAAGATCCGATTTGGAAAGACATCAAAAGTAAATGGCATGAAAAAACACACACACAAATTCAGCATTATTATCTGGTTAGAAAAAACATACTGTTCAAACGCTGCACTGTTGATGACAAGCTATGGGTACTTTGCATTCCAGATGATTTTGTTAAAAAGGCTCATATGGTACATTCATTTCACCTATGCACATTTTGGTCCACGTAAATGTTGTCATATTCTTCGGACGACTTGTTATTTTAACAATATGGAAAAGAGAATTCGAAGTGTCTTGTCTATTTGTAAACTTTGCCAAAAGGCGAAAACATCTACTATCGCCCATCGTGCTCCGCTGTTTCCTATCATTCCTTCTAAATTAAAAGAATTTGCTGCTGTTGATCTCTTGGGACCGCTTGTAAGAACATCTAATGGATTTTCGTACGTTCTAGTCGCTGTTGAACTTACTTCAAAATTTGTTTCTTTCACTCCGTTACGTAAAGCCACTGGACAGTCTGTATCCAACGCCTTTGTTAAAAATTTCTTACGTGAAGTTGGACACGTTAGTAAAGTCATTTCAGATAACGGACCGCAATTCAGATCTGCTGTTTGGTCACGCATGCTTCGGAATCATAAAATCAAACCTGTTTTTATTTCATTGTACTCACCACATTGTAACCCTTCCGAACGGATTATGAATGAAAGCAATAAGCTTTGCAGACTTTATTGTCACAGAAAGCATCAGCATTGGGACAGATATTTACACTTATTTCAAAACGTGCTGAATGAAATGCCTCACGACTCCACTGCTTTACTACCTACTCTTGTACTGAAGACTGAAGAACCACCGAACAGAATCAGAGAGCTTGTACCTTTCCCGAATACACGTAAACTTCGACACAAAGACATACTTGATTTGGCTATTATAAATATAAAATCTGCAGCAGACAAAAGGAGAAAACTACACGGTAAAGTAAATGCAAAGAAATTATATATTGGTCTGAAAGTTCTGATTAAAGCTCATTCATTGTCACATAAGAAGAAACACTTGAGTCACAAATTCTTTCTAGTTTACAATGGACCTTACAGAATCTGACGTAGACCACATGATAATTGCGTTGAAGTTGAAACTCTGCGTACTAGGAAGAGTAAAGTTTTACACCACATTTCACATGTAAAACCGTTTAATGAAAGATAATCTACTTTTTAACTTTGTCTTTGCCATATAACTTTTCACTTTACATTACTAGTATGCTTTGTCAGACTTAGAATCTGTTAATATGCAACAATGTTTGAAGTTAAATATCCAGTAAAGAACCAAGAGAACTTATTTAAACAGAAATGACGAATGCATTGTTATTGTGAACCGACGACACAGTGTTATTGCGTGTGTTCATTCTTGCTTGTTAGTTGCACGATTACGTAACTACTATAAGGCTCACATACTTAGAACATTTACCAGTACTGCTAATGAGATTTGAATGCAACATTTTGGTTTACTTGAAAATACATTACGGATTTAAAGTACTTTCTGTGAGATACCAGATGACACAGTAGTTAGTTTATGTGACAGCTACTCGATTTTATCACGACGCTACTAATGAGTGACAATTTAATATGATGTTTTTGCGGTGTATCTGTTTTATATCTGCACAGGTTTTCTGAATTCTTCTGGAAAGTAAAACATGTTTTAGTAGTAACTTTTGTGGTATAGCTACAATGAGACAGCCTTTTGCGTAGCACAACAATACGTTACAATATAGTACGTTCTTCATCACGGCAATAAGCATAATAACTACGATATCTATACATAAAGCATCTTACTTTTGTTTATGATGAGGTGAGTACATTGACTTCAGCAGAACTTTGCTTACAGAGGATGACAACTACGACACTTCAACAGAATTATCTTACAGCAAGACGCACATTTAGCGCTACAGGACACGCATTTCAGTGATTAATTTTGTACTGAAAACATTTATTTTTAAAGATTTTTGAATTACAAAGAAAGTTTTCCATGATACATTTCATTCCATTGCTGTAATCTGTAACACCTGAGGGTATAACTACATAAATCCTCAGGGGGGGTACACGCTTACTTTGTGTACCATGTGTTTGGCAAGCACAAGGAGCCCTAGCTAATATGGTATTTGCTTATACAACTTTACACTTCGGTACAATATTTCTCTAACACATAAATTACACAGCTATCTGATCATTTAACTGAGAGACAAACATTTTTTTTACTACATTAGTGACACATGTTTACGTAATTACACAGTTGGATAATTTCATACTTATGAAATTGTATTTTGTCTGTACTTTGTGAACTGTTCATATTTTTTCAGAACCATTGTGATACTATGAGAGCTTTGAATGATATATTTGATATGGGATCATGATTTTTATAGTACTTTTGAGGTAGATGACACTATTTAAATGAGCAGAGAATTTTCTTTAGGTTTTGAAATTATTGCAGAAAGTTACGACGTTTTCAAGATTTGACTGAGGTGTTATGATGTTATTATTACGACGACAATGTGTATTATGCTGCTGAGGTATGTTTATGATCAATAAGATGATGCTACCGTTTATGAGGAATTTGATTATGCTACGTATTTCTTATGATGAAATATTGAAGCAGTGTCGACGAATATGTATATGTGTAATAAAGTAAGGCGTGATGAACAGTGGTTAGGGTCTCTGATATGTGAAAAAGGATGTTGGAAACCAAGAATCGTACTTTAAGAATTATGAAATGTGTGTATATGTGTGAATCTATTACAATGCTGTCGAAAATTTTTTGGACACTGTTGTATTTATAGGATTTTGCTTCTACACTTTTCTACTGTAATTTCTCGACTTGTGAAATTTTATTTGTATATGAGACTGTCACTGTAGTGCAAACTGGTGTCGTAAATATTTCAGTAAGAATGTTAAGTGACCACCTGCACTTAATGCGTCGTGGGCACTCAGCTGCGCGACAATCGCCTGGAAGAAAGCCATTTGTGTGTGCCTTTCAGAGGCACAGGTGAAAAAAAATAGTGGCCATTATACTTGCTATTGACATTCCTTTGTAGAAAGCATCGCAAATATGACACGCTCAAACTTGAAAACATATGATAACACTGTGGAGCTCTTAATTTATAATATTTACTGAAATGTCTAATGAAATGACGAGAAATATTTTATGTCTGTACACCTGATTATGAGTACTGTCTTTCTAGTTGAGAGATTTTTTTACTACTTTATGAAATGCCATATGGCTAATGAATGATGTTTCATGCCTTCCTTTGTACGTATTTGCTCATTTTCTTTAATATCTAGTTTCTAGCTGCACTGCAGCATTGGTTATTATAAAATTTAATAGATGTACTAATATCACTATTTTCTGTCTACAGACCCAGTAAAGAATACGTTTCTCATATACTTTCTTAGAAAAGAGAGCACAAATAGACATTTGCCTTCACAGGAATTGCATAAATAATTATTTTAATGACTTGGTAACTTTCTTGCAGAGTAAGTTTTTGTGATGCATCACTCTAGAGTTAAGATGCGACATAGGTACTAGACACGGCCATTTTTAATGTAATATTTTTTCTGCTTGAGCTATGTCATGTTTAGATATAAGTTATTGCATTTGCTGCTGCTGTTTGCCAGGCATAGTGCTACTGAATTTCACTTTACATCACTCTGTTAAGCCAGTTTTACTACGAATTTATTTTTCTTGCTTGCTGCGCATTGCCTTATATTAGTTTTAATATTGCATTTGCTTTGCTAATTTATGCTGCTTGCTTTGCCATTTGTATTTTTTATCAATGCTGTTTGTGTTAATTGTTTTGTACTGCTATATTGCCTCGTTCCTTAGTTTAGCATCTGAGCTTAGTAGATTTAAGTTAGCTTAAGATGGGGTAGGCTATATGAGAGAACGAGTTGTGATGAATTGGAAGAAATGCATTGGGAAGCTATAAGAAAATGGTTAGGCCAAAAAAAGTATTTTGAAAGAGGATATGGGGCAAAAAGTAGGCTTTAGGGACAACAGGTTTGGGTAGGATTTTCTTGGAAATAAATGATGAGGTAAGATAATGGAAAATAAATAATGAGGCGAGAAATATGTGAACATAAAAATACAGAAAGCATGCTTGGATAGGATTTTTTTGGTGGAAACAAATGTTGAAATGAGACGAAAGATCTATGGAATGAAGTTTTAGGTTGGACTGCAGTACCAAATGTTACACTGAAAACAAACCCTGCCCTTTTCTCTTGTGTTATTCAGCTGTGTGTTTGTGCACTGTTGTATATTTGAGTTTTCCTGTCTTTATGTGTTTAGCTGATATGAGTTATGTTGTGGAATTTTTCTAATAATATTTTATTTTCTTTGTAAAGGCGTTTAGACATTATTTATTCTGTTTTGTTTTAATGCTCATGTGTGGAGTTGATGTTTCAAAAGTTATTCTGATCTTTTATGTATGAACTTATGTCATAATTCCTGTAACACTGATGTATATGTTATTTCGATTCTTTTGTAAATTCTGTACTACAAGTGTTATCTGTATTGTTACGTTCTTTAATGATGTATTTTGTACCTTTGTAATTGTATTCTTATGTTATAAAATTGTAATTGACACCAGCTCATCAAATTAAGTAACTTGTAAGTTCCATTTCACTGCACACGTTTCTGTTGGTCATAGTATATGGACAATATGTGAGAAGTAGGGACTGTTAGTGTTTGCACATGTCTTAAAAATTCAGCAAGGGACTGGATAACAGCATTGCTGGTTCTAAGGACGATTCCAAAAACTTTGTGAGTGCACAAGTGGTGGTTATGGACTTGCTATATTGTCTGCAAGACTCTTCGATGGTGATTGTGCACCTGCACAGTCGCAGCAGATGGCTGCTGGCCATCTCTACAAGGACCACAGTGGGTCTACACCTTTGCTGACTCACCAGTACCATTATTTCAACAAGGACTGCAGTGGGTCTGCACCTCTGGTGGCCCACCAATACCACAATCTCTACCAGGACTACAGAGGGTCTGCACCTCAGGTGGCCCACCAATACCGTAATCTCTACCAGGGCTACAGTGGGTCTACTCTGTGATGACCTAAATACCAATATTCTTCAAAATTTCGACTCACTCTGCGCTGGGTTTGCTCTGTTGTGGCCCATTACCTGTCTGCATGTCAAGAGTCAGCACTGTCTTTTCGTTGGAAGGACAACACTACTTCTTCAAGACTGCATGGAAATCCACTACTTCCGTGTGCATTTTCTTCTACTGCTCAGACTTTGAGTAAAACACTGCTATTTTACTGTGATGAACGATCAGGACTGTCTTTATGGACTGTGAGAAAATTTTAGCTTTTGACCAACATTGTATCAAGAAGTGTGTGCATTTGATATCTTTGTTATTGTAATTATGAAAAATTTTATCAAATCACTATTGGCCACTGCCCAAAAGAATTTGTAAATTTTTTTGTGGGGAGCATGGGGGCTATATGAGTAGCCGGTTTATGTTTTCTTATTGGCAACGTTACGTAGCGCTCTGTATGAAAATCACTGGCTATGCTGTGTGCAGTCTGTGGCTAGTTTGCATTGTTGTCTGCCATTGTAGTGTTGGGCAGTTGGATGTGAACGGCGCGTAGCGTTGCGGAGTTGGAGGTGAGCCGCCAGCAGTGGTGGATGTGGGGAGAGAGATGGCGGAGTTTTGAAATTTGTATGACTGGATGTCATGAACTGCTATATATATATATTATGACTATTAAGGTAAATACATTGTTTGTTCTCTATCAAAAGCTTTCATTTGCTAAGTATGCCTATCAGTAGTTAGTGCCTTCCGTAGTTTGAATCTTTTATTTAGCTAGGAGTAGTGGCGCTCGCTGTATTGCAGTAGTGCGAGTAACGAAGATTTTTGGTGAGGTAAGTGATTTGTGAAAGGTATAGGTTAATGTTAGTCAGGGCCATTTTTTGTAGACATTTTTGAAAGTCAGATTGCGTTGCGCTAAAAAATATTGTGTGTCAGTTTAAGCACAGTCTTGTATAATTGTTCTAAGGGGACGTTTCATGTTGACCAAGGGAAGCTGTTCGTTGCTTAGTGAACGATTTAATAAGCGCGATGTTTAGAACCTCAGCGTTCGTTTTTATGTCTTTCTCTGCCGTACCAGACTGATCACTGAGTGACTGGAAAGAAGCTTTAGACCCGCTCAGCTATGTTGCACTTTACCACAAAATTCTTGCGTTCTAGACCAGGGCTTTTGTTAAGGTATGAGGCTAGTAGTTGTCGCTTAGCGCACATATGTTTCCACAGACGCACGAATCTCTGCAAACCTTATGTCCACGAATATACCAAGGATTTGGAAAACATCGGTTGTGCGAAACCCATCTTGCCGGCCGGTGCGGACGAGTGGTTCTAGGCGCTTCAGTCTGGAACCGCGCGACCTCTAAGGTCGCAGGTTCGAATCCTGCCTCGGGCATGAATGTGTGTTATGTCTTTAGGTTAGTTAGGTTTAAGTAGTTCTAAGTTCTAGGGCGCTGATGACCTCAGAAGCAAAGTCCCATAGTGCTCAGAACCAGAAACTCATGTTGCCCTTATCTTTCATGATATACTAGCAAATGTGGATGAAGGGCAACAGCCAGATTCTGTACTTCTAAATTCCCGTAAAAACTTTTAATACAACGCCGTACTTCAGACTGTTATTGAAGGTACGAGGATATGGAATGGGTTCCAAGATAAGTGGGTGAACCCACGACTTCTTAAGCAAATGGAACCAGCTTGTTGTCCTCGACGGCGAGTGTTCATCAGACACAAAGTTATCGTCAGGAGTGGCTCAGGGAAGTGTAATAGGACCGCTGTTGTTCCCCATACACGTAATATATCTGATGGAGGTGGGCAACACTCTGCGGTTATTTGCAGACGATGCTGTTGTCTAGGGCAAGGTGTCGAAGTTGAATGATTGTAGGAGGATACATGATCACTTAGAAAAAATTTCTAGTAGGCGTGGTGAATGGCAGCTTGCTGCAGGTGTAGAAGAATATAACTTTTTGTGGACGAGAAGGAAAAAGAAACCTGGTATGATGGTTCAAATGGCTCAGAGCACTATGGGACTCAACTGCTGTGGTTATCAGTCCCCTAGAACTTAGAACTACTTAAACCTAACTAACCTAAGGACATTACATACACCCACGACCGAGGCAGGATACGAACCTGCGACCGTACCAACAGCGCGGCTCCGGACTGGAGCGCCTAGAACCGCACGGCTGGTATGATGTCATAACATTTGTTGTGCTGTACTTGACACAACAACGTCGTTGAAGTATCGAGGCGTGACGTTGCAAAGCGATATGAAACAGAAAGAGCATGTGAGTGTTGCGGCAGGGCAGGCGAATGGTCGACTTCGATTACTTCGGAGGGTTTCGGGAAAGTGTGGTTCATCTGTAAAGGAGATCGCATATAAGACGATGGTGCCATCCATTCTTGAGTACTGCTCATTTGTTTGGGACGCGTACCATGTCGGATTAAAGGAAGCCATCGAGGCAACTTACAATTTAGAAGCAGACTGCTAGATTTTTTTTTTTTTTTTTTAATTTGTGGTAAGTTCCTATGGGACTCAACTGCTGAGGTTATCTGCCCCTAGGCTTACACACTACTTAATCTAACTTACGCTAAAGGCAAAACACAAATTCATGCCCGAGGGAGGACTCGAACCGCCGACGGGGGAAGACGAGCGAACCGTGGCACGGCACCTGGGACAGCGCGGCTAGCCCGCGCGCCCCAGATTTGTTACCGGTAGGTTCGAACAACCAGCAAATGTCTCGCAGATGCTTCGGGAACTCAAATGGGAATCCCTGGAAGGAAGGTGCATTACTGAGATAATTTGGAGAAGTGGCATCTGCGCGGATGACTGCCGATCGAGTCTACTGCCTCTAAAATGCGTTTCGCCTAAGGACCACCACCCATGAGATAGGTGAAATTAGGGATAATACAGAGGCACATAGACAGTCGTTCCTTCCTCATTAATTTTGGGAATGGAACAGGTAGGGAAATGACTTGTGATGAAGTGTACCCTCCGCCACGTACCGTAAGGTGTGTGCATGTAATTATGTACGTATATGTGATGCCAGGAACCTGGAGTCACAAGAAAAATGGAAGCCCTGGTTCTCGAAAACCGTGGTATCGCAATCACGATGACTGTGGACATTGCAAAAATCAGGCGTGTATCAATGTTCAACGTCTTGTACGGGATTTCGAACTGGACGAAGGTCAGTGCCGCTAGTTTCCTTTCCACAACTATGTGCCACCTCATTACACACAGGACACCTTGGTCACACACGTACTGCTTGTCTCGGCTACAGAATTTTGACGATCTCGCCCCGTTCCTCCTCTCCGCTTCTCCCCCCCCCCCCCCTCCAAATACTTACGTAGAACTTTGTGACTTCTTTCTCTTCTTTCGGGTGATCAAATCATTGGCGACGAGACGATTTTCTACTTGGAAAGTTTCCTCAACAGCCAAGATTCAGACTGCTACAGCAAAGATCTAGACAAAGGCATCCGTCCTCCGAAAAATGTGCGGAATTGAAGAGCGAATATTTCGAGAAGATCTAATACCATCATCAGTTCTCATTATCGCAGTTTAATATTTTTGAGGGAATAAATAATACTCAATGATTAAACGCGTAGATAGACTTGACGGATATCTCAGTGCTTTGGTCTCAAGTGGAACGAAGCTATACGGTCCATAACTGCCTCGGAGACATTTATGCTTTTGGGCGTTAATACTCATCGCTAATCCATAGTACTTTATATCAATGATTACTTCTAGGTTAATTTGTTTCGTGTTAGTCGTATCACAGATTACAGATTTGCAGTACGTTAAAAGTGAAAAGCAATATTACTGTAGATGTTCGAGCAAAAGACAAACACTGGGAAAAACGTACTTGTAAGCTTCAGCTTGGCAGCTAGCATTTGAACTGTTTCTATGGCGTCCTTCATAGCCTCCATTCTTATGCGAAGTTGTTTTTAATTTTTGTATGTGGCCCCTACTTCAACTCTTTCAGTATGCTGTACTTCTAGGGAATGAGCTGCGTGGTGTGCGGGGGTGGGGGGGGGGGGGTGGAGGAGAGGTGGAAGCGAGGAAACTCTGAGGCCACTTGTTTAAGTGAAAAGCCACGAATGATCCTGATTTGTTTAAAATCACAGATGTTTTAACACAAAGAAGAACAGTATTGCGAAAAACTGTATAATTCTCTCACTACTGTCCAGAAAGGAAGTACATAGTGAAAACTAGCTTACCTGTTGCCAAATCTCATTAAAACTCGTATTCAAAAGTTGATGGAGACAACCGTGGCGTCGGCCGTGGTGGCCGAGCGGTTATAGGCACTTCAGTCCTGATCCAAGCTACTACTACGGTCGCAGGTTCGAATGCTTCCTCGGACATGGTTGTGTGTGATGTCCTTAGGTTAGATAGGTTTAAGTAGTTCTGAGTTCTAGGGGACTGATGACCTCAGATGTTAAGTCCCAAAGTGCTCAGAACCATTTAAACCATTTTTGAACAAGCGTGGCACAAATTGTAATGTAAAGACCCCATCAAGTTTTCTGTCTGTAAGCGAAGTCTAATTTTAAGAACTACAGCATGGATTACGATTAGGTTAACATTAATAGAGTGATTCACGAGGGATATCTGTATATATAATTTACTAGCACAGCCCCTGGTAAGTCGACCAATCGAAGATATTCCGTGCTACCGGTGCGAAGCTGGGCCTAGATGCTAGTTCGCTTAGTAAGAACCACTCAGCAAAACTTCTAATAGCTCTGTTAAACATGGGTCACTCCTAATGCACGCCACACATTCCCTTAACTCATCTAAATTTACAGCTACTGCTCTGCAAATCACACTTAAGTATCTCTATTATCCCGCTTTCGAACAGAGCGCGGAAAAAACTAACACGTGTGAGCTCTGATTTTAATATGAAGATCGTTTCTCCCAATGTGGGATGGCGGCAACAAAATATTTCCGCATTCGGAGGAGACAACTGCTGACTTAAATTTCGTCAGAATATCCCAACGCTACGAAAAACACCTGTGTTTTGATGATTTTCACTAGAAATATTTTATCATGTCCGTGACACTCTCTTGACGATATGAAAACGTGCCGCCCTTCTCTGAATTTTCTCGATGTACTCCATTAATCATATGTGGTAAGAATGCCACACTGAGCAATAGCACTCCAAAAGAGGGCTGGCAAACGTAGTGTAGGCAGCCTCTTTAGTAGTAGATCTGCTGCATCTTCTAAGTGTTCTGACAACAAAACGCGCTCTGTGGTTCGCTTTCCTCACAATATTTTCTTTGTTGTGTTTCCAATTTAGGTTCTTCGTAATTATAATTCCTAGGTATTTAGTTGAATTTATGGCCTTTATATTTCCTTACTTTATCGTGTACCAGCAGTTTAATGGATTACTTTTAGCGCTCATCTCTATGATCAGTATTTAGAGCCAAAGGAGAATTTCCGTGTTATACAGATTTCTAAATTGTTTTAATCGTCTGATCAGTTTACTAGACGATAAACGACAGCGTCGTCCGGAAAAAACCTAAGATCGCTGCTGAGATTGTCTCCCAAATTGTTTAAATAGTTATGAACCAGCGTAAGGCCTGTAAAACTACGTTGGGTAACTCCAGAAATCACTTTTGTTTCACTCGATGACTTTCCGTTACTACGAACTGTCATCTCCCTAAAATCGCTGAGGCAATACCAGCACGGCTGGTGAATGTGCGGCCACGGAGAGTGTCTGTCATTGTTGGAAAAAGCCAAAAGTCACTAGGAGCCAGATCAGGTGAGTAGGGAGCATGAGGAATCACTTCAAAGTTGTTATCACGAAGAAACCGTTGCGTAACGGTAGCTCGATGTGCGGCGATGTCTTGGTGAAACAGCACACGTGCAGCCCTTCCCGGACGTTTTTGTTGCAGTGCAGGAAGGAATTTGTTATTCAAAACATTTTCGTAGGATGCACCTGTTACCGTAGTGCCCTTTGGAACGCAATGGGTAAGGATTACGCCCTCGCTGTCCCAGAACATGGACGCCATCATTTTTTCAGCAATGGCGGTTACCCGAAATTTTTTTGGTGGCGGTGAATCTGTGTGCTTCCATTGAGCTGACTGGCGGTTTGTTTCTGGATTGAAAAATGGCATCCACATCTCATTCATTGTCACAACCGTCGAAAAGAAAGTCCCATTCATGCTGTCGTTGCATGTGAACATTGCTTGGTAACATGCCACACGGGCAGCCATGTGGTCGTCCATCAGCATTCGCGGCACCCACCTGGATGACATTTTTCGCATTTTCAGGTCGTCATGCAGGATTGTGTGCACAGAACCCACAGAAATGCCAACTCTGGAGGCGATCTGTTAAACAGTCATTCAGCGATCCCCCAAAACAATTCTCTCCACTTTCTCGATCATGTCGTCAGACCGGCTTGTGCGAGCCCGAGGTTGTTTCGGTTTGTTGTCACACGATGTTCTGCCTTCATTAAATTGTCGCACCCACGAACGCACCTTCGACACATCCACAACTCCATCACCACATGTCTCCTTCAACTGTCGATGAATTTCAATTGGTTTCACACCACGCAAATTCAGAAAACGATTTATTACACGCTGTTCAAGTAAGGAAAACGTTGCTATTTTAAGTATTTAAAACAGTTCTCATTCTCGCCGCTGGCGGTAAAATTCCGTCTGCCGTATGGTGCTGCCATCTCTGGGACGTATTGACAATGAACGCAGCCTCATTTTAAAACAATGCGCATGTTTCTATCTCTATCCTATCCGGAGGAAAAAAATGGGAGGCCTTAGAACTTGAACGCACCTCGTATAGGAGCCGGCCGGGTGGCCAGTGGTTCTAGGCGCTACAGCCTGGAACCGCGCGACAGCTACGGTCGCAGGTACGAATCCTGCCTCGGGCATGTATGTGTGTGATTCCTTAGGTTAGTTAGGTTTAAGTAGTTCTAAGTTCTAGGGGACTGATGACCTCAGAAGTTAAGTCCCATAGTGCTCAGAGACATTTGAACCATTTATATAGGACGAGAATTACAATAAAAAAAACTCCAACCAAAGAAGACTCATTTAAATAACATATAAACTCTATTTTCAAATATCTGTTAGCAACATACTACAGTTTTTTACAGATGTCTGCGTTACGTGACATCAATCACGTCCTATCAGAAAACAGTTCGGAGTAGAAGAACGTTTTCTGCAAAAATCATAGATAACAAAAGATTGAGATTTTCATTGTGTTTTTACATGGGCATTGTCTGGGATATAATGTTTTACAAAATATTAAATTATGTCGTTGACAATTGTTATTTATTATTTTATTAACGATGAAGTTCCTTCTATTAGTATTATTAGAATAGGATCAAGTTTCAGTCACATTCCACATACAATGCTGTCGTGAATATTATTTTTCATAAAATGTAGGCGTGGATATGACACGTTATACCAGTGGACCGCCAAGCATAAGAGGGCAGGTTTCGTCCGCTTCGTCACTGACGCCCTCATCCTTCCCCGTCACTGCGTAACTACGGCCCTGAGCCCTGCTGTGGCCTGTTGACGTTGTGTCGACAGTTCTGACGTCTCCGGACGCACAGTACCTCAACCCACACCGCCGTAAGCTGTGACGCAAGCAGCAGCGTGTCAGCAACTTCAAAGCCTCAGGCAGTCGATGTGTGTAAATACGTGTCGGAGCATGCGGGTGGCCTATACAGCGTAATAGTCGTAACATTAGCACTCGTATACACACAGAAGAGCCACAGAAAGTAGTGCAACTACCTTATACCCTATCGGGTACACGTGAGCACCTAGAAGTGCCGCAACACGAAGTGGCACGGTCTCGGCTATTGTCTGCAGTAATACTGGTAGGAACTGCAACCATGAATCATGCAGGGCTGTCCATAAATTAGAGGGTGGAAATCTCTTCCGAACAGCTCGTTGCAAGGCATCCCAGATATGTTCAATAATGTTCATTGCTAGGGAATTAGGTTGCCAGCGAAATGTTTAAACTCAGAAGAGCGTTCCTAGAGCCACTCTGTGGCTGTTCTGGACGTGCGGGGGTGTCGCACTGTTCTGCTGGAAATGCTAAAGCCCGCCGGAGTGCACAATGGACATTAACGTATGTAGGTGATGAGACAGATCGCATCTAGACATATCAGAGGTCCCACATCACTCCAACTACAGACGCCCCACACCATTACAGAGCCTCCACCAGCTTGACCATTCCCCTGCTGACATGCAGGGTCCATGCACTACTATCCACTCGATACAATTTGAAACGAGGTTCGTCCGACCAGGCACCATTTTTCCAGCCATCAACAGTCCAATGCCAGTGTTGACGGTCCCAGACGAGGCCTAAAACATTGTGTCGTGTAGTCATCAAAGGGACACGAGCTGGTATTCGGCTTCGAAAGCCCATAACGATGATGTTTCGTTGAATGATTCGCGCGCTGACACTTTTTGGAGGCCCAGCTTGAAATTTGCAGCAATTTGCGGAAGGGTTGCACTTCTGTCACATGGGACGTCTATCTTCAGTCGTCGTTGGTCCCGTTCTTGCAGGATCTTTCTCCGGCAGCAGCGACGTCGGGGATTTGATGTTTTACCGGATTCCTGATATGAAATAATCGTACGGGAAAATCTTCACTTCATTGCTAACTCGTAGATTCTGTGTTCCATCGCTCGTGCGCCGACTACAACACTGCGTTGAAATCACGTAAATCTTAATAACCTCCCATCGTAGCAGCAGTAACCGATCTGACAACTGCGCCAGATACTTGTCTTATATAGGTGTTGCTGACCGCAGCGTCGTATTGTGAATGTTTACATATCTCTGTACTTGAATAGGCATGCCTATACTAGTTTCTTTGGCGCTTCAGTGTAGGGCAAAATTTTGAGGTTACAGAGCATTCCTCACTGTACAGGGCGTACATAATTAATACCGACGAAAGATGCGGGTGAAAAAACACGACACTAGAAGTAGAAACGTTCCAGTAACGTGCGGTTTAAGTATGGTAAACAGCTTACATATTTCTCCACCGTCTCCCCCGTCTCTTTGTCATTGTACTTAACCTTTTCCTAAAGTACCGAGCGTTATTCTGTTTTTTGTACCTCTGAAAAGCCTTTCCTTTAACTGCTTAAACTGTCCAACCTTCCTAAGGCCTCAGAAGACCTTACATTTGTTTCCGCTTCACCCGTTAATCTAATTTTGGCTCCATGTAACAACCGCTCAGCAGACCAAACATTCGTGACCGAGCACTCGAGCGTATGTGTAAGAGGTCTATGACAAGGGAATTTGTTGCTAGCGCACTCGAGCAGACGTACTTTCGATGGACTGCTGCGATATGTAAGCTATAAGACAGTCTCAGACCAAAGAGCAGTGGCAGCAGCAATAGTAGTAGCAGCTAGCAGTCGAACGGTTGTGTCAGGTTGCTCGTAGAGAGCAGTTGTCGAGTTGTATGCTCTTGTGTCCTCGAGTTCGGACAATGCAGTCCAGTAGTGGTGTTTTTTAGCTCGAAAAGAGCAGTAGAGTTATGGAATTACCAAGGCAGGTCGTGGAGAACGATGGCGGTGCCTCAGCGACATAGCATAAGGTAAAAGCAAAATACTATTGTTCTTTATTGTCACACTCATATGTTAACTGTTACAACTGATTTTTGTACTATTGTTATGTCATAGTGCGATGTAAATGTTTTCAAAAATCTTTCAATAATAATCTTTCTTATAGAGATAACTTTTGACAGTCATTCGTCTGAATTTATATTTTTACTAATTTCTCCTATCCATAGTCATGCCGATTGTCGTAAATAAAATCAGTTGTTTTTCATACATAAAAAAATCTAGTGGCCAGCATTACTCTGGGCTGTGCCAGAAATATTTCTTTTAGGAGCAGATATATACGCGTTATCCTGCGACGTCATTGAGGTAAGAATTTTTAGTTTGTTCACGATGAATTTTCAGTGCCATGACGCAGCACTGCTAACGTCCAGATTTAACAGTTTACAATCACTGTCAGTTAATTAGTGAAAGGTTACATTACGAGATTTCTATTGAAAGGTTGTATATGAGTCACATTTTTTATTGGGAGGTTGGTCACTTTTTTATTGCGTGGTTACGGAATTTATCTGTTGGGGGCTTACACATGGGGAGAACCGGCCAGGATAGTACTTTTTTGTGAATTTCTGAGAAGTAGTCAGTTATATATCTGCACTTATTTACCTAATGTTAAATGTAGTTTGCATCTGGCGCAACGCATTTATTAATTTGTCACTCCTTCTTTCACAGATCATCAGCAATTCATTGCTTTGTTTTTATTGTATTTGTTGTGTTTTTGCTTTGTCTTCGTTGGATTTTGTGCCTATCTTTGACTTGTGAAAATTCCGCAAAAAGCTGCTAACAGTACATCGTGATTCCTAATGAGTGAAAATGCCGACTTGAAGAATATGACTCATAATACTAGCGACTCTCAGTGTCATAATGATAAACCTCCTATTACAGATAATCAGTGCACGTCGACAACCAGCAATGATTCTAATCTAAAAGATGAACAAACAAATTGAATTATGTTCACAGCAAATTTAACGATAATTGATGACGCGGCACGTTCCGCTACAGTGAACGCTGCCCAGTTTGACACACCTAATTTGTAAAATTTACACAGTGTACAGCTAAATGATCTAATGAAGATGAACAATTTACTCAAAATACGTCAGATTTATTTGATTCCGCTGTAGTGACCAACATTGCACATCCAATTACCAAACCTTTTCAAGACTCACACAATGATCAAATGGTTACAAATAACGTAACAAATGCAGATACGCCATCACACAGCACAGAGGATTGAGTCGCTAATTTTGGCATGGATCAAGTTGTGGCATTATTGCTACAACTTAATAAAAAACAATGACAAAAATTGCAAACAACTGAGTGAACAGATTACAGTCATTGCCGTGCAGTGTCATGATACCAAAGGACAGTTACGTGAGGAAATTATGGCTTGTGCAAGGAATAGTAGTGAAGAAATTAGATCCGTTGCACAAGAAATACTTAATACACACGCAGCCACAACAAAATTACTTGCTAAACAATGTTCACAAAATGCTACATAGTTACTCGACGAGTTTTAACTAATGTCATCAGAACTTTCAGGCACTCTGGATGCAAAAGTCGACAAGTAATTTGAACAACAGAACAGCCAAATTGACGAACATTTTAGTCAACACCTACAAAACAGTGAAATGCATTACCGTAAATTCATAAAGGAACAGAACAAAGTAAAGAAACAAGTCGTGGAAGCAATTGCTACACAGAGACAGGAAGACAAGCATAAGTTGTTTACGAAAGCAAAAACATACGTAGAGTATTGCTTCAGTATCAGATGAAATAAATACTATCAAACAGTTGAACACTGAATTGCATGGTGAAATATCCGATCTAAAAACAAAAACAGACACTAATATTGAGACTTTGGAAAATAAATACACAGTAGACTCTCAGACAGTGACCAGCAGACTTGAAGAAGTCTGTTGGGAGGTTACAAGCCATTCACCTCAATATCAGATATTGTCCTGGTTAATGCAATTCATTTTTTGAAATATAAATTTTCAGTACACCTCAATATCACATATTGTCCTGGTTAGTACAACTCCTCTTTTGTGATATAAATTTTCAGTTACGTACTGGAGTACCACGGCTCGAATTTGACCCATTGCCATTTGTTTCGGAATGTAGTAGATTCGGAATAGGGCACCAACACTTTTTGCTGCTAATTCGGGACGATGTCTACCTCTTCTATACAGTCGAAGATCGATAGACCGACCAGGGTCTCCATTTCACTCTTTTTTCCTTGTCGGCACTTAATAGTCTTCTGTTTGCGGTCGTCTCAGAACTGACGAGTACAGAAGTTTCATTGATGCAATTCAAGAAGTGGATCTCAACACTGAAGTGTGCAGCAATCCAATTTGCTTTACTTAAGAACTGAAGTACTGAGCTGTAGAGTCTTGCTAACATTTACGAGATGATCGGGGATGTTTGAAAGAATAAGCAACTGCGTGAAGAGACGAGTGCAACATTAAATCCAAATGCGAAGGTGTGATGTGTGACACCTCCAAATGGTTGAAATGGCTCTAAGGACTATGGGACTTAACATCTGAGGTCACCTAGACTTAGAACTACTTAAACCTAACTAACCTAAGGACATCACATATATCCATGCCCGAGGCAGGTGTAACCTCCCCCTCACTTATCGACCTTAATGACAGTGAAAAATTAAACTGCGTGTACCTAATGGAAATTTGGGAAAAGCAATCGTCACCGAAGTTAATCTGTCGGTAAAGAGGGAGGAAAGGGTTCCATCTAAATGAAAGGAAAAATGCAAATGAAATTGGTGAAAATTAATTTTGAGAAAATGTCAAAATTAATAAAGGAAGTAAATGTGTGGTCGTTACGTTAACAATTAATTGGCGTTCATTAGGTATTTGAAATTTGTGGAAAATTACAGTCACCAGTCCTATGGACAACTACTATAATAACTGAAAATGAAAGATTATTGCACATACAATTAGCACTAAAAGCGTGGCAACTGAAGGTTGACACGTGTTGTGTGAAAACTGAAAGTTTGTCAGAACTAATAAATTTCGCTACCCTCTGACTTAATTTAGCAAAAGAATTAATAAAACTGGAAAATTTAAAATTAATTTAGTGACTGAAATTAATAGTGAGATTTGTTTCTGAAGCACTACGGAAGTCAGTAAAATAAGGTTAGTCTTTGGCTACCTCAACAATCATTTCAAAAGCTACTTGAATCTACGCAATTTAGAAATAAGAGATTTAACTTTGAACTTGAATTAAATGATTCTGGACAATTAACAATAGTAACATTTAGTACGTACCAAGCTGAGCTGCAGTCACATGTAAGCTAAAATAACCTAACAAATCTCGCACTCTTAATTTATGCTTGTGTAATCTAAATATTGTAGCCAGCTATGAATACCTTATGTAAGTAGGTTGTGTGGATTTTTTAATGGTAAGATCACGTAGCGCTCTGTATGAAAATCACTGGCTATGCTGTGTGCAGTCTGTGGCTGGTTTGCATTGTTGTTGGCTATTGTAGTGTTGGGCAGTTGGCTGTTAACAGATCGTAGCGTTGCGCAGTTGGTGAGCCGCCAGTAGTGGTGGATGTGGGGAGAGAGACGGCGGAATCTTGAGAGTGGACGATCTGGACGTGTGTCCATCAGAGACAGTAAATTTGTAATATTGGATATCATAAAATTTTTTTTTGGGAGTGCACAAGTGGTGGTTCATGGACTTGCTATATTATTCGCAAGACTCTTCGATGGCGATTGTGCACCTGCACAGTTGCAACAGATCGCTGCTGGCCACCTCTACAAGAACTACAGTGTTTCTACACCTTTGATGACCCACCAGTACCATTATTTCTACAAGGAATGCAGTGGGTCTGCACCTCTGGTGGCCCACCAATACCGTAATCTCTAGCAGGACTACAGTGGTCCGCTCTGTGATGACCTACCTACCAATATTCTTCAGAACTTCGACTGACTCTGCTGTGGGTTTGCTCTGTTGTGGCCCATTACATGTCTGCATGTCAAGAGTCAGCACTGTCTTTCCGTTGGAAGGACAACACTACGTCATCAACGCTGCATGGAAATCCACTACTTCTGTGTGCATTTTCTTTAATGCTCAGACTCCGAGAAAAAAAAACACTGCACTTTTACTGTGATGAATTATGAGGACTGTCTTTATGGACTGTGAGAAAATTTTAGCTTTTGACCAACATTGTATCAATAAGTGTGTGCATTTGATTTCTTTGTTATTGAATTGATGAAAAATTTTTTTCATATCTGTATTGGCCATGGCCCAAAACAATTTGAAAAATTTTTTGTTGGGAGCATGGGGGTAGGTTTTTTTAATGGTAACGCCACGTAGCGCTCTGTATGAAAATCACTGGCTGTGCTGTGTGCAGTCTGTGGCTGGTTTGCATTGTTATTGGCTATTGTAGTGTAGGGCAGTTGGCTGTTAACAGCGCGTAGCGTTGCGCAGTTGGAGGTGAGCCGCCAGCAGTGGTGGATGTGGGAGAGAGACGGCGGAATCTTGAGAGTGGACGATCTGGACGTGTGTCCATCAGAGACAGTAAATTTGTAATACAGGATCTCATGGACTGATATATATATATATATATAATGACTTTTGAACACTATTAAGGTAAATATATTATTTGTTCTCTATCAAAATCTTTCATTTACTAACTGTGCCTATCAGTAGTTAGTGCCTTCAGTAGTTTGAATCTTTTATTTAGCTGGCAGTATTGGCGCTCGCTGTATTGCAGTAGTTCGAGTAACGAAGGTTTTTGTGAGGTAAGTGATTTGTGAAACGTATAGGTTAATTTAGTCAGGGCCATTCTCTTGTAGGGATATTTGAAAATCAATTGCGTTGCGCTAAAAAATATTGTGTGTCAGTTTAAGCACAGTCATGTATAATTTTTCTAAGGGGACGTTACACTTAACTGAACTTTGAATTTAAAGCAGTGAAATGGAATGATATTACTTTAATGCTGGCGTCTGAATTTCAACGACACTCGGGTTCATTTTGGTAAAGGAAGGGACCCTGCTTGGTAATGAAATTGGGACAATGAACAACAAAGGTTCACGCTAAGTTGCTGTAATTTTGTGATGCAACAATTTTAAAAGCTGAGGCCTGCCATACAGTTCTAAAACTTTACTCTCCTTGTCGGTTGATTGAAGGTTTGAAGCCGTCGACCGAGGAGGTGGCGAATGTCACTCATTGTCGGCCATTGGTGTTGCAGAAGCTGGATGTTGGCGCGCCTTGTTCTCGACACGGTCACCAGGCGAAACGGGCCCTTGATGTGCGCCAGCTAATGCTTCCCGTCCCGTCAGAAAGTATCATAGCAAGTGGAGCGCCATTACAAACCCCGAAAGCGCGGCAACTCGCGGGAGCGTCACACAACACACCTGCTCCACCGCCCTACCCCAGCCAGACTGCTCTGCCTGCGCTCCACGCGGCAGAGTTAACACTCCCAAAGATCCTAAACAGTTTGGTTCTCCACACAACCTATCGATGTAATCGTTCGATAGCATAGTTTTCCCTGGGCCAGACCCAGCGTAAAAATACAAAAAAATTTACAAAACAAACCAATTATAAATCGACATAAATGCATATATATACAAATAGTAAAACAATTACAATATACAAATACACAGAAACGTCATATCTTCAGGTAACAAAATAAGGAAAAAAATTTATTGTAAAATAAATGGAAATAGGAGGATATGCATTTCCGGCGTTACACAGAATTCGAACCTGCGACGGTAGCAGCAGCGCGTTTCAGGACTGAAGCACCTAGAACCGCTCGGCTGCAGCGGACGGAGTAAAACCTCCTCCGACAGCTACTAGAATGCTGTGTATTGTAACATTTAAATGCAGGCTGATAACGAATTTACGAGCACATGGAGTAGGTTTCCAGATACGTGAGTGGCCCGTAGACTCCTTATGAAATAGAACCCTTGTGTTGTCCTCCCCGGCGAACGTTGATCAGAGACAGACAAGGGTATCGTCAGGAAGGCCCCAGGGAAGTGTGATAGGACCGCTATTATTGTATATGTACATAAATGATCTGACGTACTGGTTGAATACCAGTCTGCAGTTGTTTGCTGATGACGATATGGTGTACGGGAATGTGTCCTCTCCGGGTGACTGTAGGAAGATACAATGGGACCGCGCCTACTGGCCAACACAGATTTCTTACGGATGTATGATATGTGCAGGGCCAGGCCAGAAATGAAAGTAACAGAAGTAGCAGCTCCAAATTTAAAAAGCGTTTAGAAAAAGTAACATTTCTGACGCAGAACTGACACGGCATGGGTCATATACGGTAGCGTAATTCGCAGGCAGCAATTGGCAGCCCGGAGAAATTACAGAATGCTAATGCTAAGGTTCGGGTGTTGAGTAGACAGATACCTTTCTTTTTACTTTTAATTTTCAATTTTATTTTATTTATTTTAAAAAATATTTAAATTAGATCACTGGAAAAAACTTTGGTGAATATTCGTAGGAAGGCAGAGTTTCCACACCGTAATCAGTCGGTGAGTATAGTTTCAACCACTAACGGTGACGTCAAATATAAACACGTGAGAGTATTCAAATGGTTCAAATGGCTCTGAACACTATGCGACTTAACTTCTGAGGTCATCAGTGGCCTAGAACTTAGAACTAATTGAACCTAACTAACCTAAGGACATCACACACATCCATGCCCGAGGCAGCATTCGAACCTGCGACCGTAGCAGTCGCTCGGCTCCAGCCGCTGCCACTGTCAATACGAGTGCAGTCGAGTGTTTACAGTGCAATGTCCCCTTTGAAAAAATTAAAAATGACAGTGCTGGAAAACCTCTTACGTTATTTGATTTTCAAACAGCTGAGCAAAACCTGAACGTACTCAGACAGTTCTCTCTTTACTTATTCCGATCATCACTAAACTGACACACAATATTTTTTTTAGCGCAACGCAATCTCAATTTCAATAATCCCTACAAAAGAATGGCCCTGACTAACAATAACCTATACCTTTCATGAATCACTTACCTCACAAAAATCTTCGTTATTCGAACTACTGCAATACAGTGAGCGCCAATACTGCCATCTAAATAAAAGATTCTAACTACTGAAGGCAATATTTACTGATAGGCATAGTATGCAAATGAAAGATTTTGATAGAGAACAAACGATGTATTTACCTTAATAGTGTTCAAAAGTCCTCATACATATACATATCAATTCGTGACATCCATCTTTACAAATTTCCTTTTTCTGGCGGACACACGTCCAGATCGTCCGTTCTCAAAACTCTGGCATCTGTTTCTCTCTCCACATTCACCACTGCTGGCGGCTCGCCTCCAACTGCACAACGCTACGCGCTGTTCACATCCAACTGCCCAACACTACAATAGCGAATATTCCAACAGTGAGTCCAACCAGCCACAGACTGCACACAGCACAGCCAGTGATTTTCATACAGAGCGCTACGTGGCGTTACCAACGTGAAACCCTAAACAGCCTACTTACAACAGCAGTCCGTTGCGACGCCGCTTCTCGGCTGGCCACAGGTGGTCAACACACACGAGGTGGAAGCCGGTCAGCTGCTAATCGTGCACAAATACGACGAAGAAAGTGGTGTGGAGCATAACATAACCCGAGCCAACTCCGAACTGCTTCCAAACAACGCGAGAAACCGGAACACTGTTTACTAACAACCACCGCGGATCCAACCAAACACATTGAGCCTACTGACGACGCGTCGTCGGACTTGCCGTCGCGTGTTCCGAAGCAAGGAAATCTACTAATCGATAGCAGCCATGACTCACCAACTCCACCTTCCTTCATGACACTCCGGACAATTGTACGACGAAAACATAAAGCCAAACCAACTGACTCCGTGGCTAGAAGTACATCAAGAAGTAAAGACCGTGCGAAAACTGGTACAATAACTGCCGATGTAGTCTCGAAGTCTAACAGTGTGGTGGACTGGGCTTCCGACGCTTCCCAGCACCCGCCCACCTCTGAAGTTCATGAATCCATGCTGCTGATATCGTTCTGTTACAGGAGGTGTCTCTCTTAATTTTTCATGTTTCGGATTTTGCAAGAATGGTTAACACCGCGAATGACGACGGCACAGGTACGCCGATTCTCTCACGAGATGGAATCCCTGTGAGCAATATTGATCATTTGGAATCCGATCGAGTCATAGCCTGCCAAATTTTTGACGTTAGCATCGTCAATATATATGTTCCGTCTGGAAGGACTCTCAAATCGGAAAGAGCTACATTCTTTAAAAAGGGCGTCATCTATTTGTTACGCCGCAATACATCCCAGTTGATAATTAGCGGTGATTTTAACTGTGTGATCAACATGAAAAATCAGTCACAAAATTTTAATTACTGTCGGGAACTACATGATCTGGTGCGTCACATGCAGCTGAAGGATGCGTGAGAACTAAAATATCCAATCCTAGTAAAGTACACATACCTGACTTCCACCGCATGTATCCGTCTGGATCGTTTGTACACCTCTGAGAACTTTCGCCGACATGTTCTGGACCCCGATGTCACTCCGGCTGGTTTCTTGGACGAGGGCGCCCTCTGTGTCACGATCAATCTGGCCAAACAGCATACTGACTGGCATAGAAATCCGTGGAGCCTCAATGTTTCTCTTCTCGCAGATGACGAGCTCCCAGATGTCATCTCAACGGTATGGGCGGATTGTCGAAAGCAATGTTGCAGATATCCGAGCAAGATATCCTGGTCGAATATTGTGGTCATTCATGACAAACTTGCAGGCCTGTCAATAGCGCCGGCCGGAGTGGCCGAGCGGTTAAAGGCGCTACAGTCTGGAACCGCACGACCGCTACGGTCGCAGGTTCGAATCCTGCCTCGGGCATGGCTATGTGTGATGTCCTTAGGTTAGTTAGATTTAAGTAGTTCTAAGTTCTAGGGGACTTATGACCACAGCAGTTGAGTCCCATAGTGCTCAGAGCCATTTTTGAACCTGTCAATAGCCGGGATGTCCTTTGTAGTTCGTGTTTACGCCGACGACGTCGGAGTGCTACTGCGCAACGCCGACGAAGTATCAATCCTCCAAACTTAACTTAACTTCACGAGTACTGTCGTGTTTCAGGTGCAAACAGCAACGTCGATAAATGTGCATTTGTCAACATTCGGGGTTTAGATGCAGTTATTGTGCATTGGGCGAAACATGTTGAAATCCACAAAACTCTGGGGATGATTATCGACAAAAGCCCGCTAAAAATGAATGTAAAAAATTGGAAGCAGGTCACAAATAAAATGCAAGGTGCCATCTATGAAAACCATTAGCGGTCCATTGACATTCTCCAACGAATACGACTCCTTCGAAATTATATATTCAGTAAAGCGTACTACACGGCCCAAATTTTTCCCGTCCCCAAGATGCAGGCCAAACGAGTCATGCAAATCTCTAACAGGTTTGTCTGGAAAGGGCATCTGTTTAAAGTGAAATACACCACGGTTACGTCTCCCAGACAGGCTTGTGGACTCAACATGCCTGACATTAACCGAAAAATTACGACGGAGCACCTACTTGTGGGACAAGGAACCTCTCAGCGGCACAAGTTGGCTTTTTCAAACATTACAACCTACCGATTCGCTCCCGCCTATTGATATCGGTAAAATCAATTACAAACTACGCCATGTCAAGCAGTTCTTGCTTTAAGTAACCTGCATCGATGGGAACTATATCAACCTTACTTTACCGACGGCGCACATGTTATTAACCAGATGGATATCACCAATGGTCCGGAATCCCATTGAATTTCAATAACCTAGTGTTTATTGGAAAGCAGTCTGGGACAACATAAGTTTAAACGTCCACACTTCTGATGTGTCATCCACGTGGTATAAAGTGATAAATAATATTCTCCCCACTAATGAAAGGTTGCATCGAATCCGTTTATGTATCAGTGAAAAATGCTTACGCCATCCCTTTACCTGTGGCGGACATCTCATTAACTGGAAATGGGTGCAGCAAACACTGGGCCTGATAACCTGCAGCTCCCCTGACAGCCACTGCACCAACATCCTGCTCTGGCCGGACATGAAACATTTTCCCGCTGCCAAGAACAACACAGTGATGTGGTTGTTAGGGCAGTATGTCACATATTCCATCACCCACAATAGTGAAGATAATCTCATTAGTTTTGAGACCTATATGGGAACAGGAAACATGCTCGATATAAGTATTGAGCAACAAAGGGTAGGGTAATTCTAACCGCCGGTAACGTTTCAAGAGTGTGCCGTCGGTACATAAATATAACCATAGCGAGAGAATGACACAACTTCAAGATACAATTACTCAGTAAGCGGATCACTTCTGTACTACTATTGGCTTTCTGCAATAACGTTCGACTCCCAGTCAATTTTCAGTATTGGATAGAAGCGGGTCCTAGACTCTTCCACAAGAGCTACGGTACGTTCATCGCCCGATGTGCTACAGACATAGATGCCTTGACTGAAGCCTTGCCAAATGATGCTTCTTCAACGGAACTGCAGTGTAACGGCTTTCGTTTTTTGGGACTGGAGACCAAGGAAGCCGGAGAGCAGCTAGCACAAGTGGTGGGGCGTAGTGAGACCCTGCTGTAACAGATCCACGATGCACTTGCGGTCATTACATAGCGCCACCAAGACACAGCTGCAGCTGATAGTTAACAGTGCTCGGTGGTTTGTGACAAGCCATCTCGACACGGAACTGCCATGATGGAATTTTTGATGTGACGACTGTGTCAGTTTGTTGTTAACAATATTTGTCTATGTAATTGCTTGTTTACAGTTTTCAATTAAAAATAGAGGTTAAAAAAAGTGGTCAGCGAGATAGAATGTCAATCCTAAGGGCCCGGGTTCGATTCCCGGCTGGGTCGGAGATTTTCTACACTCGGGGACTGGGTGTTGTGTTGTCCTAATCATCATCATTTCATCCCCATCGACACGCAAGTCGCCGAAGTGGCATCAAATCGGAAGACTGGCACCCAGGGAACGGTCTACCCCACACGATGTTTTACATTTTATTTCGTTAAGTGCTGGCTGGGGTAACTGGTTGACTGCTGATGTGCAACGAAATGTAAACTCTATAGAAAAAAAGGAAAGAGAGGAGCTCTGCAAATTGCTCAAAATCTATAATCGTACAAGGTATCGACGGTAAGTGCAAAACTGTGAAGTCTGGTGGCCGATGGATGAATGGATTATGCTGCAGTGCAATGTTACTGCCATGCTACCAAGGGTAGTAGACAGGGAACGTGTCGATACCGGGGGTAAAGTAGTTGTGAATTTAATTTCATGTACTCAGTTATACCGTAACTACGTCTCGCTGTCGGCTACTGTGGCCGAGCGGTTCTAGGCGCTTCATTCCGAAACCACGCTGCTGCTACGTTCGCAGGTTCGAATCCTGCCTCGGGCATGGTTGTGTGTGATGTCCTTAGGTTAGTTAGGTTCAAGTAGTTATATATCTTGTGGACTGGTGACCTCAGATGTTAAGTCCCATAGTTCTCAGAGCCATTTGAACCACATGTCTCGCCGACAGCAGCTCGAACAATATTCATAGGCTTATGTCAGTATCTGAGAGATGATATGTAGTTGGTCTCAGAGAAGACGGTTGTCGTAGTCAGCGAATGTCTCAGCACTTCAGTAGGAGCGATGCCACCATTCCACAATGTTGGCAGGAATGGGTGAACCATGGGTGAGCACAGCGTCAACAAGGGAGCAGTAGACCTTGAGAGATGACAGAACGAGAAGACCGAGCGTTCGTCAGAGGCGAACTCGGAGCTCTAGATTCATCGGTACCATCGATTCTATGTGCAACTGGTGCTTCAGTAACCACAAGGAACACTAACAGGCGGCTCACAGAAAGAGTGACTACCGTGGGCCTCTGACCACCAACAAGCCCGTCTGCAGTGGTGTCGGCCACATTCACCTTGCAATCTCATTAACTGGAGTAAAATACCTTCTGTGACAAGTTCCGCTTCGGGCTGAGCCACGATCGCCAAGGAATACG
Source organism: Schistocerca piceifrons (assembly GCF_021461385.2). Classification (NCBI taxonomy): domain Eukaryota; kingdom Metazoa; phylum Arthropoda; class Insecta; order Orthoptera; family Acrididae; genus Schistocerca; species Schistocerca piceifrons. Next base: position 654,131,807 of record NC_060142.1, read on the forward strand.
TGTCTTTGGAAAAAACGACATTTTGTCAATGGATTGCGTGACTGATTATTTTGTAAAAATTTTTTGTTTATTTATAGACGCAGTCACATGTTTATGACACAGTCATAACCGGTTTCGGCCATACAATGACACTCATCAGATTCTAATGGCGGCATACACTGAACACAGTGCGTTGTCAGTTTGACAGAACATGAACCTGTGTTCAGTGTAGGCCGCCATTAGAATCTGAAGATTGTCAATGTATGGCCGAAACCGGTCATGACTGTGTCATAAACCTGTGATTGCGTCTATAAGTAAACAAAACATTTTTACAGAATACGTGTATGGAGACGCCCAGGGTTGTGGTGGCAAACCAACCTGACTGTCGCCCGCCATAGGCTCGACCACCACAGGTGATGGTCTGGTCCGCCATTCCATTTCATATCAGGACCTCTTTTATTGTTATCCGGGGCACTCTTACAGCACATCGCTATGGCAGCTATATTCTTCGCTCCGCTTAGATGCCATCCAGCGCTCACATTTCAGCAAAGTAATGCCTGCTCGTACACGGTGACAGTTTCTATCGCTTGTCATCGTGCTTACCAAACACTATCTTGAACAGCAAGGTTGCCAGACCTTTCACCATTTGTAAAGGTTTGAATCATTACTGCCAGTGCCCTCCCAACTCCGTATTTTGAAGATGTAAAGCATCAATTGAACAGAATTTGGCATTACATCTCTCAGGAGAAAATCCACCAACTCTCCTACTCAATGCAAAGCTGAATGGGCCGGTGGTGGGCCTACGCGTAATTGACTTTCTCAATTTGTGAAGCCATTTCTCTTGAGTATATCATGTAATTTTTCTGAAATTGTAAGCATTTGTTTGTCTGTGTGTGTTTATCACATCTACCGATATTCACCCCATTCGTACAATACCTTTGTGGTGCGTTCTAGTTTTCTTTTTGATCTTAGAATGTATTTTGATGCAGTCTTCCAGTCTTCACTGACCAAGACGAATTTTAAACTTTTTGTATCAGTATCTTTGCCCAACAATAAAAATAGAAATAGCACAGATGTATGTGTTGCTGAAGACTTCCACAAGGTGAAAATGAAACTAACGGAATACGAAATCCTATACACTTTAATTACAGTCCGTTGTTTGGTATTTATTTGCAGAGTCCTCGTGGACGTTGAATGGTGTCGATAGCTACGATGCCACGGCGTATTTACAAGTTATTAGGTTTGCACTACGACACCGACATCGACGACAGCGCCCTCTAGCCGGCGCTGTGCAGCTCTACGAGCGCCGCTCCAGATTCTACCAATTTGATTCCGAGCCGACGACCAAGCAACTTGGCTTCTACTTCATAGGGGGCTAGGCATTACAGACTTTGTTACTTCAGTTATGTCAATGTTAGTGTGTCCAACTACTAGTAGCTGTTAGCGTTGATATCTGTACGGCTTTGCATCTAGGTGCTCATCTCAGCCAAAGTTAAGTAACCATTATGTAATCATAATTTTGACTATAGTAATGTCACCCTCCACACCACCAACTCCCGTATCATTTATCCCACGGCTGGCGTCCCCCAAGGTTCCGTCCTCTCCCCTCTCCTTTATCTCTTGTACACAGCTGATATGCCCAAGCCACCCCCACCAGTCCACCTTCTCCAGTATGCTGATGACACCACCTTCCTGGCTCTCTATCCTACCCTTCAACGGTCTCAACGTACCCTCCAAACCCACCTTAACCAGTTCACCACTTGGTGTAACCAGTGGTTCCCGCGTCTCAACCCCTCCAAAACCCAGGCAATCATCATAGGCCACACCACTCGCTCCTTTCGCCTCCATGATTTCTACCTCCCCCTTTATGGTCGTCCTATCCAGCTCACCCCCACCCTGGAATACATTGGCCTCACCCTCGACTGACACCTCACCTGGACCCCTCATCTCCAGACCATCCAGCAGAAAGCCCATTCCCGCCTCTGCCTTCTGAAACTCCTGTCTGGCCGGACATGGGGATTGCATCCTTCTACCATCCACCACACCTACAAATCCCTCATCCGTCCTATCCTCTGTTATGCCAGTGTTGCCTGGATCTCCACCTCCACCCACTTTTACAAGGCCCTCCAAATCCTTGAACGCCATGCACTCCGCCTTGCCTTCCGTATCCGCCTTGCTTCCCCCACATGGCTCCTGTATGAACTGATCCCCTTCCCCCACCTCCTCCTGTTCCTCCAACATCTCCGCATCCTTTACATTGTCCGCAGGCTTGATCCCCCCAACCCTCTGGTTTTCTCCTTCCTCTCCACCCCACACCCGTTGCCGCGCCTCTATCGCTGTATCCCTCCCTCTCTCCACCTCCACACCCTCCATCTCCTTCATCAGGGCAAGTTCCAACGCCTCCTCCTCCTGGATAACGAACTTCGCCGTGACATCTACCCTTCCTTCCAACTGTAACCTGGCCTTGTTCCCCCCCTCCCCAGGGCTCCCTTTTCTCCTTTTCCCTCCTTCTCCCAGAGCGGATTTTCCTCCTTCCCCTCCCCCCCCCTCCCCTGAGACCCTGCACCCCATCATCCCATACTTGCCTCTTTCCTTCCCACGTCCCTCCCTACCTGGCCCTCTTCAGCGCGTCCCCCGCTCATCCCCCCCATCTCTTCCCCTCTCTCCCTTCTTACAGTCTCCCTCATCTCCTTGCACCTGGCAGATCCTCTGTTTTGATCATCGTCAGTGTGCCACATCAGTGTTGTGTTTAGTGCTGTTTCTCCTGTGCGTCAAGAGGTGTGATTTTAATTGTGTACTGCCTTGAGGTTCGCCGTCAGTGTTTGTTATGTGCTACACCATCCGTCGATACCTTTCATGCTCCAGTCATACTGTGCCTTGTGTTCTCTTTTAATTGTCGCAGTGTGTGGCTTTTTGTGTGTGCTACTTTTAAACAGTTTTAACAGTTCCACAGTATTTCACCTTTTCCTGCTCCTATTCGTTTCCTACATTCGGTCTACCTTTTAGTTTATAGGAGCACACCAACGCGCTGCCTATGCAAGTGGGATACAAAACATTGCAATACAATATTTCCTTGGAGTTAACTTGTAGCCCCATATGTTCCTTTGCCTTTCCTTTCTTCTTCCTTCATATAAATGCTCATAATTATAGTCTATTGAGAGTATTTTAGGTTCACTTGCAGTGAAAGTTACGTAAAAATTGAAAATAAAAAATAATTTCGCATATCGACTCGACCCTTGACCTCCGATGTTTGTTAGATACAACTTCTAATTGATGTGATGAAAAAAAAGTAAATAAATGCGGATAAGTTGGAAAAACAACTGCGTAGTGTTCCAATACAGCATTACCAGAGTACTGACTGACACAGTCATGTCGATTAAATAGCTAGTCGTAACGTTGCAAAGCGATGTGTAATGGAACAATCACGTAAGGACGGTGTTAGGGAAGACGAAAGTTCGACTTCGGCTGATTGGGAGAATTTTACGAAAATAACGGAGACCGCATTGAATAAAGATCGACCGAGCCTTCAGTATTGTTATGTTTTTTACCAATAGATTCAATCAACTTGGGAGTCCAACAGAGGTGCTTCGTGAGCTCAAATGGGTGTCCCTGGAGGGAAGACTACGTCGTTTAGACGGAATGCTGTTCATAAAATTTAGAGGATGACTGCAGACGAACATCTAGCTTCAGTAACACGAATATAAGGTAACAGAATTGAGTCAATCACGGAGGCGTATAGACATTTGTTTTTCTCCCGCTCTATTTGCGAGTGGAATAGGAAACGAAGTGAACAGTATTGACACAAGGTATCCTCCACTACTAAGCATACGGTGCGTTGCGAATTATGTATGTACACTTGGCAACGCAAGTGAAGGATCACTTCTTCGAAACCCCACAACTGTCTCCCATTGCGACGCATAAGTTTGAAGTTTGGCTCAAAGGTGCCTACTACCTCACTTTATAATGGTGCAAAAGCGTGACGGCTTTAGACATCAGCCCGAGGTTGGCGACACTTGCGGCAACTTGTAAGAATGAAAACTGCTGATATACTTCTCATTAGTTGATGAGGATTAATTGTTCACATATGATTAGATTTTAATTCAAATTTTGTGTTAGTTACAGGACAGTAGTGGGAAAAATGGTCACAAATAAAATGTCAGTAATTGCTTCACCCCGAATGAGAGTAATATTCAGTGAATTGTGGTAAGTGTCAATATTTTATGCTTTTAGTTACTTCAACATTACCTGCTAGATATCTTATGCTCAATCATTTAGAAATGTAGCAGATCTCGGCTCCTTTCAACATTTTTTGGTAAAATTATACTTCATTTTGAAAGCTGAATTATTTTTCCAGTTTATTTATATACCAACACGGACTTTTCTGGCAGAAGTAATGTTTGAGAAACTTCTGTTTCGTTATAGTATGACAGTTGGAGAAACATCATTCACCCAATTCTGAAGATAGAGCTGAAAGCGCGACAGTTGTCGCACAGTCAGTTTAACATCTCATGATTTCAAGTTGTTGACAAGAATAATATACAGAAGAATGGAAAAGAAAATTGGTGATCTGTTAGATGACGATCAGTTTGGCTTTAGGTAAGGGAAAGGCACCAGGGATGGAGTTCTGACGTTGTGGCTGACAACGGAAGCAAGACTGAAGAAAAATCAGGATTTGTTCATTGGATATTTCCTCCTGGAAAAGCTTTAGACAATGTAAAACGGTATAAGGTGTTCTAAATAATGAGCTAAATAGGGGTAAGCTGTAGGGAAAGGCAGGTCATATTCATAAGGTGGGAAAGCTAGGAGGGAACCATCAGATTGGAGGATCGAGAAAGAAGTGCCCGGATTAAAAGAGTGTAAGATAGGTACGTAGTTTTCGCCCCTACTGTTCGATCTATGCATACAAGAAGGAATGACGGAAATAAAAGTAAGGTCGAAGAGTGGGATTAAGATTGAATGTGAAGGAATATCAATGATAAGATTCGCTGATGACATTCCTGTCCTGACTGTGTAAGTAGGCTGTTTATGTTGTCTCTATGTAAGTAGGCTGTTTATGTTTTCTCTATGTAAGTAGGCTGTTTATGTTTTCTCTATGTAAGTAGGCTGTTTAGGTTTTTTATTGGTAACGCCACCTCTGTATGACAATCACTGGCTGTGGGCAGTCTGTGTCTGCTTTGCATTGTTGTAATACTCGCCATTGTAGTGTTAGGCAGCTGGCTGTGAACAGCGCGTAGCGTTGCGCAGTTGGAGGTGAGCCGCCAGCAGTGGTGGATGTGGGGAGAGAGATGGCGGAGTTTTGTAATTTGTCATGAACTGATATATATTATGACTTGTGATGATATTAAGGTAAATACATTGTTTGCTCTCTATTAATATCTTTCATTTGCTAACTACCCCTATCAGTAGTTAGTGCCTTCAGTAGTTTGAATCTTTATTTAGCTGGCAGTAGTGGGGCTCGCTGTATTGCAGTAGCTTGAGCAGCGAAGATTTTTGTGAGGTAAGTGATTTGTGAAAGGTATAGTTTAATGTTTGTCAGGGCCATTCTTTAGTAGGGAATTTTGAAAGTCAGATTGCGTTGCGCTAAAAATATTGTGTGTCAGGTTAAGCACAGTCTTGTAGAAATGTTCAAAGGGGAAGTTTCATATGTCGACCCTTAGCCGAGGATACCTCACTGGAATCTTCTGATTTTTTCTTGTAGTTTGTGTAATTGGTGTAGCTATTGTTTATTGGTAGCGCGTAATCATAGAGAGAATTTCCTTTGTAGTTGTAGTTTTTCATTGTTGTACAGTAAAACATTTGTGGCATGCATGTAGATTTGCACCAAGTATTTCGCAGCTGCGCTTGCAATTAACTAGATATTATTTTCAGTGCTATGTTAATGTGTTCTCTTATTTTTGATCTTCAAATTGTGTTTTTCTGTGTTGTCGTGTGAAATACTGTGACAATAATGGCGTGTGAAAAACGTAATACTAGGCTCCAAAGTAAACTGAGAAATGACAGTGAAAATGAAAGCAGTGTGTTAGCGCCACCGAGTAATGAATTAACTGATGTTCAAAGTAGTAATTTGGTAATTGTGCATAGGGAAATGGAGCGGGCGGCAAACAATGGCGTGGACAGTGAAACAATTAGTGAAGAGGGAAGCATTATCGATCGATCGGTCGGCAACAGCTCGCCTCAGGAATCCGAAATGACAGGACACAATTTCGCAAATACTGTAGATTCAGGTTTTGGGTCATCACCGTTTTCTCAAATAAGTCAAGACACATTTTCTGCTTGTCAAAATGTGAATGTTGTCGGTGCAAATGCACTGCCGAAAAGCGTAGAGACACAGATTCCAGACACTAATACATTATTATTGCAATTAATGCAACAAATGGAACAAAATCAGAGACAAACACAGCAACAGTTAGACACAGTGGAACAAAATCTAAAAAAGTTAGACACAGTGGAACAAAATCTCAAAAAGTTAGACACAATGGAACAAAATCTTCAAAAGTTAGACACCACACTTGAACAAACACGTGAAGATTTAACTAGTGAGTTACATAACATTGAATCGAAATGTCAAAAAGTCTGTAATGACGTAAAATCACAAATTTGTGAGCATTTCCAACCTATTTTTTCGCGGCATGAAAATGCATTACAGAATCATGAAGCAGCCATAAAAGAACTGAAAACTATTTTTCATGAAAATCACAACACCTTGCAAGCTAAAATTGACTCAGTTGCATCTACCGATTCGGTTACGCAACTTGCAAAAACTCAGGAAAACTTAAAGGTCACAGTAGACACGATTGCAACACAAATGGACACTCTGAAACTTGGTTCAGAAAAACATACAGAGGAAATGATTTCACTATCGGATAAAGTAGCCGAACTTTCAGATCAGTTCACTAACTTATCTACAAAGGTAGATGATGATCTGAATGACACAACACCTGTAGCCTTCACTGACACAGAAGAGTATGAACAAATTAGAAAATTCAAACAAAATCAAAATCAAATCAATACACAGTACAAAAGAGAAATCCGGGAAGTGCAAGATCAGTTGGCACAAGTAGTACAAGAATTACGTATTTCAGAGGACACTCGCTCCCCAATACGGGAAGAGGGACATACAAATACGGAACAGACACAAAATAACAATACAGGGCATTTCGGTAATTATGAAAGAAATTGGCAAGGTACACCGAATTTTGAGATGGAACCGCCGACACGACGTAACTATGACCGAGATGCTACTCGCCGACACGATGATTTTGACTATAAGCTGTTCATTACTACACGTAAATTCAAAACATTTAAGAATTCTGGCAACGACATTCATCCACAAGCATGGCTCCATCAATTCTCTCATTGTTTTCCTCCCAACTGGTCGTTAGAACACAGATTAGAATTTATGTGTGGCTACTTAGAGAATGAACCAGCTGTAAGAATGCGATCGGTCATTCACGATTGCCACAGTGAGGGTGAATTTTACCATGCCTTCCTCTCAGCATATTGGTCTCAAGCTACACAAGACCGTGTAAAACATAACATCATAATGATGAAACACTTCGAACAATCTGAATTTTCCAGTCTTGTGAAATATTTTGAAGACATGTTGCACAAGAATCAATACCTGTCAAACCCATACAGCCCCTCAGAACTCATCCGCATTTGCTTGATCAAACTGCCTAAACATTTACGACATATTATTTTGGCAGGACGATGCAAAGACGACATTGAAGCATTTCAGGGACTCTTACAAGAATTAGAAATTGGCACTGACAATCGCGGAACGCGAAACCAGGAACACAGCAATTACAGGTCACATCCGTCGCAATTCCGCGATGAAAGAAGTAATAACTTTACACGACAAGGCTATTCTTACAACGCAAATCGTGACCAAAACAGACACCACCCATATGACAACCACTGGCAGAGTAATAATAGTTACAGAGAAAGATCGCATTTCCGTAGTAATGACTATCACAGAGACAACCACAGAAACAGACAATATGGGAACCAAACCAATTATTATCAAGGGAAGCAGAATAACTTCAGACGCAACATTTCGGCGCACAGTTACGATTCAGGGAGCAATTCTCCACCACGTGACCGGCAAGAAAGGAACTATGGAATCTACCGACATGACGAAAGACGATATGATCGTAACGACAGACCTGAATTGCATCAGAACTGGCGGGATTCAAACAGAGCAGGGCACTTTCGACAAGGTGAATTTCTAGAAGCTAGGTCTCCTAATTCCAATAACGACGCGCGCCAACAAAGGAACAGACAATGACTCGCACCGCAGGCAGCTGCGTGCGGCCGCTGGCTCAGGGAAAAATAACAAAGACGCTAGCCTTGAGAAAAGATTTAGCATTCTTTACCGATGTAAACAACATGATAATTGCTTTGAAGCTGAAAGTCTGCGTACTAGGAAGAGTAAAGGATTGCACCACACTTCACATGTAAAACCGCTTACTGAGAGATAATCTGTTTTTTAACTTTGTCTTTGTCATAAAATTTTTCGCTTCACATTACTAGTATGCTGTGTCACACTTAAGAAACTGTTAACATACAACTATGTTTGAAGTTAAATATCCAGTCTAGAACCTAGGGAACATTTTTAAACAGAAATTACGAATGCATTGTTGTAGTGAACAGATGACACAGTGTTGTATTTGTACATTCTTGCTTGTTAGTTGCACGATTACGTAACGACTATCAGGGTTACATACTTAGGACACATACTGGTACTGCTAATGAGATTTTAATGCAACATTTTGGTTTACTTGAAAATACATTCTGAATTTAAAGTGCTTTCTGAGAGATACCAGACGACACAGTTGTTAGTTTAAGTGACAACTACGCGGTTTTATCACGACGCTACTAATGAGTGACAATTTACAATGTTGCTTTTGCGGTGTATCTGTTTTATATCTGCACAGTTTTTCTGAATTCTTCTGGAAAGTAAAACAGGTTTTAGTAGTAACTTTTGTGGTATAGCTACAATGAGACTGCCTTTTCCGTAGCACAACAATACGTTACAGCACAGTACTTTCTTCATCACAACAATAAGCGTAATAACTACGATATCTATACACAAAGCATTTTACTTTTGTTTATCATGAGGTAAGTACATTGACTTTAGCAGAACTTTGCTTACAGAGGACGATAACTACGACAGTTCCACAGAATTATCTTACAGCAAGACGCGCATTTAGCGCTACAGGACACGCATTTGAGTGATCAATTTTATACTTAAAACATTTATTTTTAAAGATTTTTGAATTACAAAGAAAGTTTTCCGTGATACATTTCATTCCATTGCTGTAATCTGTAACACCTGAGGGTATAATTACATTAATCCTCAGGGGGGTACATGCCTACTTTGTGTACCATGTGTGTGGCAACCACAAGGAACCCTAGCTAATATGGTATTTGCTTATACAACTTTACACATCGGTACCATATTTCTCTAACACACAAATTACACAGCTATCTGATTATTTAACTGAGAGAGACAAACATTTATTTTACTACATCAGTGACAGATGTTTACGCAATTACACCGTTGGATAACTTCACACTTATGAAACTGTATTTTGCCTGTACTTTGTAAACTGTTCATATTTTTTCGTAATCATTGTGATACTATGAGAGCTTTGAATGATGTATTTGGTATGAGATCATGATTTTTAAAGTACGTTTGAGGCAGCTGACACTTTTGACATGAGCAGAGAATTTTTTTAGGCTTAGAAATTATTGGAGGAAGTTACGACGATTTTGAGATTTGACTGAGGTGTTATGATGTTATTATTACGATGACGATGTGTATTATGTTGTTGAGGAATGTTTATTATGCTACGTATTTCTCATGATGAAATATTGAAGAAGTGTCGACGAATATGTATATGTATAATGAGGTAAGGAATAATGAGTAGTGTTTAGGGACTCTGATTTATGAAAAGGATGTTGGAAACCAAGAAACGTACTTTAAGAGTTATGAAATGTGTGTGTATATTCGTGGATGTATTACAATGCAGACGAAAATTTTTTTTGGACACTGTTATATCAATAGCATTTTGTTTCTACAGATTTGTAACGCAAATTCTTGACCTGTGAAATATTTTTATATGCGACTCTCTCTGTAGCGGAAACTGCTGTCGTAAATATTTCCGTAAGAAAGTTAACGGACCACCTACACATAATGCGTCGTGGGCACCCAGCTGTGTCAGACGCCTGGAGAAAAAGCCATTAGCGCGTGCCTTTCAGAGCACAGGAAAACACCTGGAGAACAAGCCATTAGGGTGTGCCTTTCATCGCTAATGCGACACCCTCGTTACTTGAAAACATATGATTACTCGCACTTTGTGCTAATTGCTGAAATGCTTATGAATTGATGGGAAATATTCGTACATCTGCACACCTGATTATGACAAGTGTCTTTCTATGAGAGTTGAGAGCTACTGACTTACGAAATGCCACATGACTATTGAATGATGTTTTTATGCTTTGGTTTGCGTAATTGCTTATTTCACTTGATATCTGGTTTCCAGCTGTGTTGCAGCATTGCTTTTATGAAATAAAATGCATTTGCTAATATGAACACTTTCTGTCAACAGATCTATTAAATAATTATTTTATGATCCACATTCTTTAAAAAAGGAGCACTTGGAAAGGAAAGAACAATAAGAAGAAACTAGTAACTGCATTCATAATTTTCTTTTCAAGTAATTGGTAACTTTTTGGTAGAATAACTTCTTGTGGTGCACCACTTTAATTACATAGATATTAAGATGTGAATATACATTTCCCTTATCTGCATTGTTGTTTTTACTGTATTATTTTTTCTGCTTGAGCTATGTCATGTTTAGATATAAGTTATTGCATTTGCTGTTGCTGCTTGCCAGGCATAGTGCTACTAAATTTCACATTACATTACTCTGTTAAGCCAGTTTTAGAACTGATTTTTTTTTTTGTTGCTGCACATTGGCTCATATTAGTTGTAATTTTGCATTTTATCTGTTAATTTAGATTTACTGTAGCTTGCTTTGCAATTTTCCAATTTTTTTGGTCATTGCTGTTTGTGTTACTTATTTTGTGCTGCTGCATTGCCTCGTCCCTTAGTTTAGCATCTGAGCTCAGTAGATTTAAGTTAGCTTAAGAGGGGGTAGCCTCTAAGAGAATGAGTTGCGATGAATTGGAAGAAATGCATTGAGAAAACAGGTTTAGGTAGGATTTTCTTGGAAATAAATGATGAGGTAAGATAATGGAAAATAAAAATGAGGTAAGAAACGTGTGAACATGTAAACACAGAAAGCATGCTTAGTTAGAATTTTTTTTGGTGGAAACAAAGGATGAAATAAGAGGAAAGATATATGAAGTTTTGGGTTGGACTGCAGTACCAAATGTTACACTGAAAACGAACCCTGTCCTTTGCTATTGGTGTTATCCCACTATGAGTTTGTGTACCCTTGAGTATTTGTTTTCTTGCTGTCTCTGTGTAGTTTCATAGAATTTTTTCTTCTTTTAATATTAAGCTACATTCACTATGATGAGGAATACTGTTATCCTCAAATATAATTGGCATTAATAATATGTTATTTACTTTGTAAAGATATTAGACATTATTCATTCTGTTTAAATGCTCATGTGTGAAGTTGATGTTTCGCAAGTTATTCTGATCTTCTATGTATGTACTCATGTCATAATTCCACTGATGTATATGTTTATTTCTATTCTTTTGTAAAGCCCCTATTACTACAAATGTTATCTGTATTATTATGTTTTAATGATGTATTTTGTACCTTTGTTATTGTATTCTTCTGTTATAAAATTGTAATTGTCACCAGTTCATGATATTATTAACTTGTAAGTTCCATTTCACTGCACACGTTTCTGTTGGTCATAGTATATGGACAATATGTGAGAAGTAGGGACTGATAGTGTTTGCACGTGTGTTGGTAATTCAGCAAGGGACTGGATAACAGCATTGATGGTTCTAAGGACAATTAAAAGAAAAACTTTCTGAGTGCACAAGTGGTGGTTTATGGACTTGCTATATTCTCTGCAAGAATCTTCGATGGTGATTGTGCACCTGCACAGTCGCAACGGATGGCTGCTGGCCGTCTCTGCAAGGACTACAGTGGGTCTACATCTTTGATGACTCACCAATACCATTATTTCTACAAGGACTGCAGTGGGTCTGCACCTCTGGTGGCCCACCAATACCATACTCTCTACCAGGACTACAGTGGGTCTGCTCTGTGATGACCTACCTACCAATATTCGTCCAAACTTCGAATGACTCTGCTGTGGGTTTGCTCTGTTGTGGCCCATTACCTGTCTGCATGTCGAGAGTCAGCACTGTCTTTCCGTTGGAAGGTCAACACTACTTCTTCAAGACTGCATGGAAATCCACTACTTCTATGTGCATTTTCTTTTACTGCTTGGACTTTGAGAAAAACTCTGCATTTTTACTGTGATGAACAATGTGGACTGTCTTTATGGACTGTGAGAAATTTTGATCTTTTGACCAACATAATATTAATAAGTGTGTGCACTTTATATCTTTGTTACTGTAATTGTGAAAAATTTTTGTCAAATCTGTATTGGCCAGTGCCCAACACCATTTGTAAAAATTTTTGTGGGGAGCATGGGGGCTATGTAAGTAGGCTGTTTATGTTGTCTCTATGTAAGTAGGCTGTTTATGTTTTCTCTATGTAAGTAGGCTGTTTATGTTTTCTCTATGTAAGTAGGCTGTTTAGGTTTTTTATTGGTAACGCCACCTCTGTATGACAATCACTGGCTGTGCTGTGGGCAGTCTGTGTCTGCTTTGCATTGTTGTAATACTCGCCATTGTAGTGTTAGGCAGCTGGCTGTGAACAGCGCGTAGCGTTGCGCAGTTGGAGGTGAGCCGCCAGCAGTGGTGGATGTGGGGAGAGAGATGGCGGAGTTTTGTAATTTGTCATGAACTGATATATATTATGACTTGTGATGATATTAAGGTAAATACATTGTTTGCTCTCTATTAATATCTTTCATTTGCTAACTACCCCTATCAGTAGTTAGTGCCTTCAGTAGTTTGAATCTTTATTTAGCTGGCAGTAGTGGCGCTCGCTGTATTGCAGTAGCTTGAGCAGCGAAGATTTTTGTGAGGTAAGTGATTTGTGAAAGGTATAGTTTAATGTTTGTCAGGGCCATTCTTTAGTAGGGAATTTTGAAAGTCAGATTGCGTTGCGCTAAAAATATTGTGTGTCAGGTTAAGCACAGTCTTGTAGAAATGTTCAAAGGGGAAGTTTCAACTGAAACTGAAGAAGAATTACGGATATATTGCTCGGAAGGAACAGGGTGATGAGTTCATGATATGGATTGAGCGCAAATGGAAGAAATACGAAAGCAATGAGCAGTAGCAGGAATGAGAGCAGCAAGAAACTTAACATCAGATTTAGGGATCACGAAGCAGACTATGTTAACGAAATCTGACACCTAGTCAGCAAAATAACCCATGGTGGACGGAGCAAGGGGGACATAAAAAGTAAACTGGCATTAACCTAAACGAGCAATTACTGGGCAAGTGAAATCTACTAGTATCAAACACAAGTATTTTCTGAGGACAAAATCTCTGAGAGTTTACGTTTGGAGCACAACATTGTATTGTAGTGAACCAACGAACGTGAGAAAACCGGCACAGAAGAGAATCGAAGCGTTTGGGAAGCAGTGCTACAGAAGAATGTTGAAAATTAGGTGCACTGATAAGGTAAGGAATAAGGTTATCCGCAGAATCGGCGAGGAACGGAATATGCAGAAGACATTGACAAGAAGAAAGGAACAGGATGATGGGACATCTGTTAAGACACCAGGAAATAACATCCATAGTACCAAAGGAAGCTGTGGAGGATAATTGCAATACACCCAGCAAATAATGGAGGACGTCTGTCGCAAATGGTACTCTGAGATGAAGACGGTGGCACAGGGAAGGAATTCGTGGCGTGACGCACCAAACCAGTCGGAACACTGATGACTCAAAGAAGAAAAATGAAAAAAGACAGTGCAATGAATCATAAATACCACATACTTGAAACTGTTCAACCTCCGCTCTCCCGTTAACAGTCACCATTCACCATGCCCTCTGAAAATGGAAATGCACATTTCTTCAGAACCATCGCTTCCTGTGACCTCCAACCAACTCTTTAGGTCAATCTGACCTCAAAAGACAGAAACAATATTTTTTGCTAAACGCACAGTATGCACTCAAAGGTCCACATGAATCTTGGTCTACACTGTACAAGTTTCGGTTGTCTGCGGTAGGAGGTTGAACGGCTAACAACTCATGACAACTATCGACCTCCACTGAGTTTCCGGTAGTATTTTCTCGACAGTTCGTGGTGACAGTGTTTCTATAACCTCTTCCCGGATTTCAGCTGTTGTCATCGGTTTATTTGCCGCAGCCGGTACCACAGTGCTGTGAACGTCTCATCGTTGCGTCCTTCTGGAAGCATCCACGCCTGCCCTTCTTGCTACAGGCCTCACATGAATCCATCACCTCACCATTCGGTTTGCAGTCTCTGCACTACAGCCTACTATGCGGTATGTTAGTATGAGGCTCATATATGCCTCCGGACTGTGATTTGAACGTTCTACAAATCCGGAGGGTGAGGGGGGGGGCGGCGATATGTTACACATGTACATCATATGGGTTAGCAGTGTAGCTGTATCTGACTGAAAAGTTCCAGTGACGTTTGACACACAGAGTAGCCATCACATCGTCCTTCGGCTATGGAAACTGACTTCCTTCGTAGTGAAATTATATTTGTTGTGACTTGGCAAGACAGCTAAGCCACTAGGAGATAGCCGAAAGGCACGCGTTTAAGCTAACGCAAGCGGGCGTGAGGTCTGGAACAGTTAAAGGAATTGAGTCTAGTAAAAAAAGTACGGAGTTTCTGGAATACTTAACTTTAATCCATAATTGGTGAACATCGGTCTGACGGTACATGCATCACAAGATAAATAGCAAATGATAATGACGCCTTGCCAGGTCGTAGCAAATGACGTAGCTGAAGGCTATGCTAACTATCGTCTCGGCAAATGAGAGCGTAATTTGTCAGTGAACCATTGCTAGCAAAGTCGGCTGTACAACTGGGGCGAGTGCTAGGAAGTGTCTCTAGACCTGCCGTGTGGCGGCGCTCGGTCTGCAATCACTGACAGTGGCGACACGCGGGTCCGACGTATACTAACGGACCGCGTCCGATTTAAAGGCTACCACCTAGCAAGTGTGGTGTCTGGCGGTGACACCACAATATTCGCTTAAGCACTGAAGTACTAGCATTGGTGCCGGCTGGGGTGGCCGAGCGGTTCTAGGCGCTACAGTCTGTAACTGCGGGACCGCTACGGTTGCAGGTTCGAATCCTGCCTCGGACATGGATGTGTGTGATGTCCTCAGGTTAGTTAGGTTTAAATAGTTCTAAGTTCTAGGGGACTGATGACCTCAGAAGTTAAGTCCCATAGTGCTCAGAGCCATTTACTAGCATTGGTAGCTTTCGGAGAAGGAGTTCAGGTTCTGACGCCCATTTATTCTTCGGTGCCAATGTAATAATCCTACGAACTTTTAGTCAGTGTACGTAGGGGTTCAATGCGAAACGTAACAATTTTTTCTGAGAGCAGTTTTGTTTTATTTATAATTTCTCTACAACATTCCCCACTCTTCTGGCTACAATACATAATCTCCGTTCAATGCGACGGCCTTACGCCACGTTACGGAGAGAGCCTGTATGTCCACATGGTACACTCTGAAGTCGTTTATCCCATTTCCTGAGGTTAGCACTGTACACTTCAGAGCTGATGGTTCACGGAGAGGGAGGACATCAAACAGAATAACGCCATCAGAGCCGCAATGACATTACCGGCTGAGAGTATTGCGCCAGTCCATACATGGCCGTTTTGTTTCCGTTTCGAAGTGAAGAGGCCGTGTTTCATCTCATGTGATAATGTTCAACAAAACATTCTCGTGATCAGCATCGTAACGCTGAAGTTGTTAGGTACAGATACTCCTTCGTTGCTCTTTTTGCTCTTCTGTTAGGCGGGGGTAGCACAGCGTACTGACACTTTTGAGTATTCTAACTGGTGGACGAGTGTGTCAGCAGTACCAACAGAGGTATTTGATTTTGGCCCGTCGATCACCTCAAGTGAGAGTGCCCACACGTTCCAACATTGCAAGAGTCACAGCTGTGTGCGGCTGAATCGTACGCAAGAGATCGTGGAGGTTTGCACGATCTCGTTGCGAAGATGACAGATTCCTCGCCCAACGACTCACCGTGCTTTTGTTCATTGCTAGGTCTCTGAAGACATTCTGCAAGCTCCTTAAGTATCTGTGATGCTCCTGTTTTCCGCAAAAAGAAAGTCAATGATGTCTCTCTGCTTGGACACACTTCCGTTACATACGCCGTTTTACATGTAAATTGAATGTGAAAGGGGGGGGGAGGAGGGGAGAAGGGAGCGGAAACGGGATTATTGCATCAGGACACTACGTGGAATCATCGACGACCAGCGAAAATGTGTACGGGACTGGGATTCCAGCCGGCCGAAGTGGCCGTGCGGTTAAAGGCGCTGCAGTCTGGAACCGCAAGACCGCTACGGTTGCAGCTTCGAATCCTGCCTCGGGCATGGATGTTTGTGATGTCCTTAGGTTAGTTAGGTTTAACTAGTTCTAAGTTCTAGGGGACTAATGACCTCAGCAGTTGAGTCCCATAGTGTTCAGAGCCATTTGAACCATTTTTTGGGATTCCAGCCCATGATCTCCTGTTTATTTAGCAGGTGCGTTATCGCAACTGCGCGGACTGTCTCGGCATACCTCACTGCCGACGCACATTCCCACAGAGCGCCACCTACCCCTAGTCCCCGTCCATTTCCTCCGTGATCGCTACTCTGAGACTCCCACAGGACGTCGCACGTACTCGTGCATCCGCACTGAAGATACAGAGGAACGCAGCACTGTAGTTACTTCTCTGGATTGTCGCATAGATCACAAAATGGTAGATATCGAAATAAATGACAGAGGGATAGAAAAACAATCAAAATCGCGCAAAAGAGGAAAGGCCGCTGAACGTGATGGGATACCAGCTCGATTTTACACAGAGTACGCTAAGGAACTTGCCCCCCTTCTTGCGGCGGTGTACCGTAGGTTTGTAGAAGAGCGTAGCATTCCAAAAGATTGGAAAAGGGCACGGATCATCCCAGTTTTCAAAAAGGGACGTCGAACAGATATGCAGAACTATAAATCTACTCTGTAGAAATCAGCATTGGTTTCGAAAAAGACGATCGTGTGAAACCCAGCTTGCGCTATTCGTCCAAGAGTCTCAGAGGGCCATAGACACGGTTTCCCGGGTAGATGCTGTGGTTTCTTGACTTCCGCAAGGCGTTTGGTACAGTTCCCCACATTCGTTTAATGAACAAAGCAAGAGCATATGGACTATCAGACCAATTGTGTGACTGGGTTGAAGGGTTCCTAGATAACAGAACGCAGCACGTCATTCTCAATGGAGAAAAGTCTTCCGAAGTAAGAGTGATTTCAGATGTGCCGCAGGGGGGTCTCGTAGGACCGTTGCTACTCACAATATATATATATATATATATATATATATATATATATATATATATATATATATATATATATATATATATATATATGAACTTGTGTATAACATCGGAAGTTCACTGAGGCTCTTTGCGAATGATGCTGTAGTATATCGAGAGGCTGTAACAATGGAAACTTGTTCTGATATGCAGGAGCATCTGCAACTAATTGACGCATGGTGCGGGGAATGCCAATTGAATCTCAATGTAGATAAGTGTAATGTGCTGCGAATACATAGAAAGAAAGATCCTTTATCATTTAGCTAGAATATAGCAGGTCAGCAGCTGGAAGCAGTTAACTCCATAAATTATCTGGGAGTAGGCATAATGAGTGATCTAAAATGGAATGACCATGTAAAATTAATCGTCGGTAATGTAGATGCCAGACCGAGATCAATTGGAAGAATCCTAAGGAAATGCAGTAAAAAAACATAAGAAGTAGGTTACAGTACACTTGTCCACCAACTGCTTGAATACTGCTCACCGGTGTGGGATTCGTGCCAGATAGGGTTGATAGAAGAGATAGAGAAGATCCAACGGAGAATACCACGCTTCGTTACGGGATGATATAGTTATCGCGGAAGCGTTACGGAGATGATAGGTAAACTCCAGTGGAAGAGTCAGCAAGAGAAACGGTCAGTAGCTCGGTACGGGCTTTTGTTGAAGTTTCGAAAACATACCTTCACGGAGGAGTCAGGCAGTATATTGCTCCCTCCTACGTATATCTCGCGAAGAGACCATGAGGATAAAATCAGAGAGATTAGAGCCCACACAGAGGCATACCGACAATCCTTCTTTCCATGAACAATACGAGACTGGAATAAAAGGGAGAACCGATAGAGGTACTCAGGGTACCCTCTGCCACACTCCGTCAGGTGGCTTGCGGAGTATAGACGTAGATGTAGAAGGATGTGCATTTTTCGTCCATCTAGGCGAATCAATTATATGTATGTGTCGTTTTTGTTCTTTCGGACACATTCGTATTCATATAATACGCTTTTCTGAAGGCTACGTATAGCACCGCTACCTTTCCAAACTTCATAAAACTGTAGTGGCTGAAGCAGAAATATTCCACAATGTCTCACAACAAACAGCGCATTTCTTCAGTTCAGAAATGAAATGTACTGCGTCACTTATTGAACGCCCCTCGACATCCACAATTCTGATATTGCCAGACCTTGTGCCGATGTCACGCAGCACACGGATGCAATGCCGTGTCGCCTCGGAGGTGCCATTGCACCTCCGCGACGACTGAATGCCTCGTCGGCCGCTGCAGCCGGTGCAGCTGAGCCGCCTCCGCCCACAACGTCATCTGCAAACAGGCCGGGGACCTCTCAGCAGCGGACGGCGGCGGCTGTAATTTGCAGCGACACTCCCATTGTCGGGGCGGCAGCGCCACCGTGGAGCCGGCTCGTTGACCAGGCAGCGCACGCGCTGGCGGTGATTCGCAGCCTTTGTGGCCGGCTCGGTACGTGACGGATACGCGCGGCAATCCAGGTGGCGGCCGAGGGCCGGATGCGCACGTGCGGCGAATAGCTGCGACGGCAGGCCAGACCCGCACAAAGCCACAGAAATTACCTGTCACCTGCTGGCGGCCTACCCGGGTCCACCTAGGTGCCGGCACGGGCGACGAAAGGTCACGGCGGCTCTGTCTGGCAGACCCACTGACTGCTCTAAGCGAGCCACCCTTAAACCCTGCTGTTGCTTTTCGCCGTAGAGGGACAGGGAATACAGCTATTCTCTATTTGCGTATTATTTAGTAGCTCTACCTCCACGAAAGCTCTTCGAGTTTGATTCCCGTTCACCTTCAATTGGACGTGTGTTGTACGGTAATACACTGTCGGGAAAAGGTCTCAACACCACGAAATAGTTCATGTACAATACTGATATTTTGAGAATATCTTTGCCAGGCTAATACACTGTTGTCCATTAAAATTACTGCACCAAGAAGAATTGCACATGATGAACGGGTATTCATAGGTCAAATATATTATACTAGAACTTGTGTTTACATTTTCACGTAATTTGGGTGCATAGATCTCCGGGCGGGGACTACTCAGGAGGACGTCGTTATCAGGAAAAAGAAAACTGGCGTTCTACGGATCGGAGCGTGGAAAGTTCAAATCTCTTAACCGGGCAGGTAGATTACAATATTTAAAAAGGGAAATGGATAGGTTAAAGTTAGATATAGTGGGAATTAGTGAAGTGCAGTGGCAGGAGGAAGAAGACTTTTGGTCAGGTGAATACAGGGTTATAAACACAAGATCAAATAGGGGTAATGCAGGAGTCGGCTTAATAATGAATAAAAAAAATAAAAGTGCAGGTAAGCTACTACAAACATCATAGTGAACGCATTATTGTGGCCAAGATAGACACGAAGCCCACGCCTACTACAGTAGCACAAGTTTATATGCCAACTAGCTCTGCAGATGATGAAGAAATTGAACAAATGTATGATGAGATAAAATAAATTATTCAGATACTGAAGGGAGACGAAAATTTAATAGTAATGGGTGACTAGAATTCGACAGTAGGAAAAGGGAGAGAAGGAAACATAGTAAGTGAATGTGGATTGGGGCTGAGAAATGAAAGAGGAAGCCGCCTGGTGCAGTTTTGCACAGAGCATAACTTAATCATAGCTAACACTTGGTTCAAGAATCATGAGAGAAGGTTGTATACATGGAAGAATCCTGCAAATACTAGAAGGTATCAGATAGATTACATAATGGTAAGACAGAGATTTAGAAACCAGATTTTAAATTGTAAGACATTTCCAGGGACAGATGTGGACTCTTACCACAATCTATTGGTTATGAACTGTAGATTAAAACTGAAGAAACTGCAAAAAGGTGGGAATTAAAGGAGATGGGACCTGGATAAACTGACTACACCAGAGGTTGGACAGAGTTTCAGGGAGAGCATAAGGGAACAATTGACAGGAATGGGGGAAAAAAGTACAGTAGAAGAAGAATTGGTAACTCTGTCAGATGAAGTAGTGAAGGCAGCAGAGGATCAAGTAGGTAAAAAGACGAGGGCTAGTATAAATCCTTGGGTAACAGAAGAAATATTGAATTTAGTTAATGAAAGGAGGAAATATAGAAATGCAGTAAATGAAGCGGGCAAAAAGGAATACAAACGTCTCAAAAATGAGATCGACAGGAAGTGCAAAATGGCTAAGTAGGGATGGCTAGAGGATAAATGTAAGGATGTAGAGGCTTATCTCACTAGGGCTAAGATAGATACTGCCTACAGGAAAATTAAAGAGACCTTTGGAGAAAAAAGAACCACTAGTATGAATATCAAGAGCTCAGATGGAAACCCAGTCCTAAGCAAAGAAGGGAAAGCAGAAAGGTGGAAGGAGCATATAGAGTGTCTATACAAGGGCGATGTACTTGAGGACAATATTATGGAAATGGAAGAGGATGTAGATGAAGATGAAATGGGAGATAAGATACAGCGTGAAGAGTTTGACAGAGCACTGAAAGACCTGAGTCGAAACAAGGCACCAGGAGTAGACAACATTCCATTACAACTACTGACAGCCTCGGGAGAGCCAGTCCTGACAAAACTCTACCATCTGGTGAGCAAGATGTATGAGACAGGCGAAATACCCTCAGACTTCAAGAAGAATATAATAATTCAAATCCCAAAGAAAGCAGGTGTTGACAGATGTGAAAATTACCGAACTATCAGTTTAATAAGTCACAGATGCAAAATACTAACGCGAATTCTTTACAGACGAATGGAAAAACTGGTAGAAGCCAACCTCGGGGAAGATCAGTTTGGATTCTGTAGAAATATTGGAACACGTGAGGCAATACTGAACTTACGACTTCTCTCAGAAGAAAGATTAATGAAAGGCAAACCTACGTTTCAAGCAATTGTAGACTTAGAGAAAGCTTTTGACAATGTTGACTGGAATACTCTCTTTCAAATTCTAAAGGTGGCAGGGGTAAAATACAGGGAGCGAAAGGCTATTTACAATTTGTACAGACACCAGATGGCAGTTATAAGAGTCGAGGTGCATGAAAGGGAAACAGTGGTTGGGAAGAGAGTGCGACAGGGTTGTGGCCTCTCCCAGATTTTATTCAATCTGTATATTGAGCAAGCAGTAAAGGAAACAAATGAAAAATTCGGAATAGGTATTAAAATCCATGGAGAAGAAATAAAAACTTTGAGGTTCGCCGATGACATTGTAATTCTGTCAGAGGCAGCAAAGGACTTGGAAGAACAGTTGAATGGAATGGACAGTGTCTTGAAAGGAAAATATAAGATGAACATCAACAAAAGCAAAACGAGGATAATTGAATGTAGTTGAATTAAGTCTGAAGATGCTGAGGGAATTAGATTAGGACATGAGACACATAAAATAGTAAAGGAATTTTGCTATTTGGGGAGCAAAATAACTGATGAGCGTCGAAGTAGAGAAGATATAAAATGTAGACTGGCAATGGCGAGGAAAGCGTATCTGAAAATCAGAAATTTGTTAACATCGAGTATAGATTTTAGTGTCAGGAAGCCGTTTCTGAAAGTATTTGTATGGAGTGTAGCCATGTATGGAAGTGAAACATGGACGATAAATAGTTTGGATAAGAAGAGAATAGAATCTTTCGAAATGTGGTGTTACAGAAGAATGCTGAAGATTAGATGATTAGATCACGTAACTAATGATGAGGTATTGAATAGAATTGGGGAGAAGAGGAGTATGTGGCACAACTTGACAAAAAGAATGGACCGGTTAGTAGGACATGTTCTGAGGCATCAAGGGATCACAAATTTAGCATTGGAGGGCAGCGTGGAGGGTAAAAATCATAGAGGTAGACCAAGAGATGAATACACTAAGCAGATTCAGAAGGATGTGGGTTGCAGTAATTAATGGGAGATGAAGAAGCTTGTACAGGATAGGGTAGCATGGAGAGCTGTATCAAACCAGTCTCAGGCCTGAAGACCACAACAACAACAACAACAGAACCTGAGAAATCAGTACCCAGAACGACCACCTCTGGCCGTAATAACGGCCTTGATACGCCTGGGCATTGAGTCAAACAGAGCCTGGAATGGCGTGTACAGGTACAGCTGCCCATGCATCTTCAACAGGATACCACGGGTCATTAAGAGTAGTGACTGGCGCGTTGTGACGAGCCAGTTGCTCGGCTACCATTGACCAGACGTTTTCAATTGGTGAGAGATCTCGAGAATGTGCTGGCCAGGGCAGCAGTCGTACATTTTCTGTATCCAGAATGTCCCGTACACGACCTGCAACATGCGGTCGTGCATTATCCTGCTGAAATGTAGAGTTTCGCAAGGGTCGAATGAAGGGTAGAGCCACGGGTCGTAACACATCTGAAATGTAACGTCCACTGGTAAAAGTGCCATCAATGCGAACAAGAGGTGACCGAGACGTGTAACCAATGGCACCCCATACCATCACGGTGGGTGATAAGCCAGTATGGCGATGACGAATACACTCTTCCAATGTGCGTTCACCGCGATGTCGACAAACACGGATGCGACCATCATGATGCTGTGAACAGAACTTGGATTCATCCGAAAAAATGAAGTTTTGCAATTCGTGCACCCAGGTTCGTCGCTGAGTACACTATCTGAGGCGCTCCTGCCTGTGATGCAGCGTCGAGGTTAACCGCAGCCATGGTCTCTTAGCTGATAGTCCATGCTACTGCAAACGTCGTCGAACTGTTTGTGCAGATGGTTGTTGTCTTGCAAACGTGCCCATCTGTTGACTCAGGGATCGAGACGTGGCTGCACGATCTGTTGCAGCTATTCGGATAAGATACCTGTCATCTCGACTGCTAGTGATACGAGGCCGTTGGGATCCAGTAGGGCGTTTCGTATTACCCTCCTGAACACACCGATTCCATATTCAGCTAACAGTCATTGGATCTCGACCAACGTGAGCAGCAATGTCACGATATGGTAAACCGCAATCACGATTGTCTACAAACCGAACTTTATCAAAGTCGGAAACGTGATGGTACGCATTTCTCCTCCTTACACGAGGCATCACAACAACGCTTCACCAGGCAACGCCGACCAAATGCTGTTTGTGTATGAGAAATCGGTTGGAAGCGTTCCTCACGTCAGCACGTCGTAGGTGTCGCCACCGGCGCCAACCCTGTGTGAATCATCTGAAAAGCTAATCAATAGCATATAACAGCATCTTCCTTCTGTTGGTTTAATTTCGCGTCTGTAGCTCGTCATCTTTGTGGTGTAGCAATATTAATGGCCAATTGTATATATTATTTGATTAACAATGCAAGATCAGAGGTTAATGTAAGTGCTAGGTACGCCATAGCAAACGGGAAATTCCGGTACATTAATGACCTGTATAACCCCCAGAATATCGAATGAAGGCATGCGAACATTCAAGCAATGTGTGGTAAGGGTGCCGGATGTCCGTCTGTGGGATGGAGTTCCGTGCCTGTTGCACTGGGTCGCTGGGTATAGGGACGATTACTACTGCAGTGGATCATATTGGAGTTGTTGTCCGATGATATCCGATATTTGCTTCACAGGGGAGACTACTCTGGTCATCGAGCAGGCTAAAGCAACTTGTAGACACTCTGTACAGCATGTTGGAATACAACAGCGGTATGTTGGCGAGCGTTATCCATTTGGAAACCATCCCCTGTAATGCGGTTCGTGAATGGCAGCACGTTAAGTAGCGCCAACAGACTGACGTACAGTCTTGCACTCATGGTACGTGGGATAACCGTGAGACTGCGCTGCTCTCACATGAAATCACACCCCAGACCATAGCTCCTGATTTAGGTAACGTGTGTCTAGCACCCAGAAAGGTTGGCTGCAGGCCCTCAACGTGCCGCCTTCTACCCACCACACAACCAACAATAGCACCGAGGCAGACCCAGCTTTCATCAGAAAACCCTGTCCTCCACTGAGCTCTCTCTTGCTACCACTAAAGTCGCAAATGGCAGTAGCTTGTGGTCAGTGGAATGGACGCTACAGGGCGTCTGGCTCGAGCTCTCCTTAAAGTAACAGACTTTTAACAGTTCTTTGTATCACTGTTGTGCCAACCACTGATAAAATTGCTGTTGCAGATGCAGTACGAAGTGCCAGATCCATACACCGAACATGACGGTCTTCACTCTCGATAGTAACACGTGGTAATATGGAGAGGTCTTCTTGAGAGGGCACATTCTCCTGGCCACCGCTGCCAGTAATCATGTACAGTGGTTACATTCCTGTCAAGTCTACAATATCGCATAGGGAGCATCCAGCATCTCATAGTCCTGTCACACGACTTAGTTCAAACTCAGCGGGGTCCTGATGACGGGGTCTTTTGTCACATTAAAGGCATTCTTGACTAACATCAACTCACCACGTCCAGTCTGAAGGCTAACTAACGTTCACGAACTTTATGACGTCTGTTTAATGCATACCTGATTTGCTCCCTCATAGTGGTACTGCTAGCGCCACTCTTATGCGACCGGCGTGAAATCTGAATAGACATCATCTTTCAGACGTATAAACACGCCTGCCAACTTTCGTTTACGTAGGAAGCAACTATATCTTGTTGCTGCGATTTTTTTTCCATCACTGTACTTGTAAAGAGGGTCTGTAGGCGTCCTGTACTCATAGAGGAAAGATCAGTGGGAAATTGCGGCTCGACCGATCGAATTCACTGAGGAATTCTAAACCCATTTACATCCAGCATCATCGACGTGATAGTGTAAATGAACAGTAGTAGCTGCTCTTTGGGCGAGGGGAGGGTTCACATGGTCCAGTGACATGAACATGACAACCGGCTGTATTTGACGTCAACTTGCAATAACCACTCACAGAGGGCAAGTCTTAGTACCAGCAGTCGAGGGTATATAAATCGTGTCCGTGGAACACTGAAATCTGTGCAATCATTCTTAAACGGAGCAATTTATCTGACGTCCAGAGGCGCATGATCATTGCCTTGGGATCAAGGGTTGGAAGCCTTTCCAATACGACTAAGTTTGTAAGATGGTCGCAAGCCGCCGTTGTTGAAGTATGCCACGTATGGCCAAATGGTGGTATCCAAAACAGGCACTGAGACAAATGTGGTGCATCCCAAGCCATACATGACAGGGGATGGAAATGTATACGGGCGAATAGACCTACCACTGTTGAGCCACTGACAACCCAGGCGTACCAAGGCATTACCAACAATAGTGCCTCATCGACAGCTGTTCTGCGAACGTTGCTACGTATGGGCTTCCGCAACAGGTGACTGGTTCATGCACCCAGGCTGACTGCTGTTCAGTTGCGAAGAAGGCTGGAATTTACACGCCAATGCCACAACTGGACTTCTAATGAGTGGCCCCAGGAGGCCTTATCAGATGAGATATGTTTTATGCTCCATCAGAGAGATGGCCGTTGGCGTGTGCGGCGTGAAGCGTGTGAAAGCAAACACCCTTCAATAATCGACGGAACGTTCGAGGTTGGAGGAGGGACGATTATGGTCTGGGGAATGGTTTCGTGGCACTCCCTGAGTGGTCTCATCATTCTCGAAGTCACAATGGACCATCACAAGTATGTATCTATCCTTGGGAGCCAAGTCCACCCCTACACGCAGTTTGTTTCTACTCAGCAAGATGGCATTTATTACCAGGTCAATGCAGCCTGTCGCAACGTCGCCATGTACATGCCTGTCTCAGAGAGTATGCGTCTACCCTACTCCACTGGTCACCCAAGTCCCCGGAATTAAACCCAATCGAGGATCGGTAGGATAACGTCGATCAGGCTCTTCGCGCCATTGAACCTCAACCAAAAATTCTAGCCCAGCTAGCCAAGGGATTGGACTCGTTATGGCTCCACATCCCTGTTGGCACGTTCGAGAACCTCATTGGCTCTGTTCCTATACGTCCCATAGCTGTCCGAGATCCACAAGGGACTATTCAGGATTTTAACATCCGGTCACATTAAGATGACCAGACAGTGTCACCTGTATCTTATATGTAAATTGAACTTGGAGAGGGGAGGAAGGAAAGGGTAGGGAAGGGACTATTGAAGACAGCTGCATCGGGACATACGTGGAATTAGCGGCAACGAGTGAACATGCGTGCCGCACCAGAATTAGAACCCGGAATATGCTGCTTACGATGCATTTGCGTTAACCATTGCGCCAACCGGACACAGTGTGTATTGCAAGAGCGCGTGCTAACTCGGCACGGCTCTCCGACGTCCCACACTCCCAGCGAGCACCACCTGTAAGTAGTCCCTGTCGGTGTCCTCCATGCTCGCCCCTTAGCGACTCCCATAGCAGGTCAGATGTAATTGTGCATCAGCAACGAAGGAGATAGATTCGTTGTGGGCATATCAGAAAGAACAGACATCACACATTTGTGTACTGCATTTAAAGATCGTGTGTCTACAACATTCACCTGCACTATTCTGTTCTCGTCCGCTTCTTCCGTCTTAGCTCTGCACTACTACCAAACTACAATGTTTTTAAAACTACATAAAACTACAACTGGATAAAGAAGCCTCTACACTAACGATTTATTTAACAGGCGAGCAATAGAACTTGGTATAACTATTGACGTATGCACTTCACAGAACTGTACTGTTCACATGAATCATATTTCTTGAGATCGTGTTCACGTCCAGTCATTGAAATCCACGAAGAATTGCGTTCGTAACAACGTAGTTAATTCAACGTTCCCGTCACGTGGCGCTGGAGAAGCACGTGGACGTGAGCTCTCGCGATTCTGCTTAACCTTACACATTTTGCTAACAAACGTTACCGTTGCCTAATGCACTCGTGTGTGCACACAACACCAAGTAAACATCTTTTCATGACCTAATTATTAAGCGGTTCCGCCGTGTGAGCCAGCCAGCCACTAACTAACTCATCGTCGTAAAATAGACGCCAAACAAAAGCGAAACAAGGCGAACTAATTAAACTGTCGATCTCAGCTGTGAAGGCAGCTCTTAGTCCTACAGCACGCCTACGTCTTCATCATACTCCGCAAGCCACCTAATGGTGTGCGGTGGAGGGTACTTTCGGTACCACTATCTGATCCCTCCATCTTGTTCCACTCAAGAGTAGTGCGTGGGAAGAATGATTGTCTGTAAGTCTCTGTATAAGCCCTAATTTCTCGAATTTTCTCCTCGTGGTCAATAAGATGTATATGGTGGGAAGTAATATGTCGTCCGACTCCTCCTGAAAAGTGCTGTCCCTAAATTTCAGTAGTAACTCTCTCCGTGACAACAATTTCTCTCTTGCAACATTTGCCAGTGGAGTTTGTTTAGCGTCTCCGTAACCCTCTCTCGCCAGCTAAACGATCCCGTGAGGAAACGCCCCGCTCTTCGTTGGATATTCTCTATTTGCTCTATCAGTTCTACCTGATAGGGATTCCAGATAGATGAACAGTCCTCAAGAATGCGGGGAACAAGCGCCTCGTAAGTGACTTCTTTCGTGGTTGAGCTACGTTTCCTTCAGATTCTTCCGATGAATCTGTGTCTGGTGCCTGCTTTTCCCGCTATCTGTTTTATATGCTCATTCCACTTAAGGTCGCCTTGGATAGTTGCGCCTAGATATTTTATGGCAGACTCTGTCTCCAGATGTTTGTCTTCAATAGTGTTGCTGTACTGCAGTGTATTTCTTTTTATTATGTGTGCGCAATATGTTAGATTTATTTACGTTCAGAGTCAACTGCCGTAGCCTGCACCAGTCATCAATTCTCTTCAGGTCTTTCTGCAAATTCTTACTATCTTCTGGCGTCCCTACTTTGATATAGACAACTGCATCATCTGCGAATAGCCTTAAACAGCATCCGACGCTTTCTAACATATCTTTTATATATATTATGAACAGAAACGGTCCTATCACACTTGCCTGTGCTACTCCGTATATTACCTTTACTTCTGTCGATTTCGTTCAGTTAAGAGTGACATGTTGAGTTCTATCTGCAAGAAAGTCTTGGATCCAATCGCAAGTCTACTCCGATACTCCGTAAGCTCGTATTTTTTTCATTAAAGGGCAATGCGGGACGTTGTCAAATGCCTCACTGAAATCGAGAAACACGGCATCTACCTGAGCGCCGTTGTCCACTGCGCTGTGGATCTCATGGAGAAACAGAGCGAGCTGAGTTTCGCAGGATCTCTGTTTGCGCAATTCATGTTCATTTTTATAGAGGAGATGCTCATTTTCCAAAGACGTCATAATTCTTGAGTGTAAAACATCTTCCATAATTCTACAACAAATTGACGTCAACGATATGGGTCTATAGATGTGTTGATCTGCCTTACGGCGTTTCTTAAAAACAGGAATGAACTACGCTTTTTTCTAGTCGTTAGGTACCTTTCGTCGTCCAAGTGATTTACAATAAATTACTGCTAGAAACGGAGCAGGTTCACTCGCATAATCCTTATAGAATCTTACAGGCACCTCATCTGGTCCTGACGCCTTTCCACTACTAACAAGGGGAGGCCGCCAATTGTGAAATTCAGATTCGATTCATACTGCGCATAATAAAAGCTCATGGCCAGAGGTGTAATGTGGCAAAGCACCAAGATGCACTTCTCAGTCGTTGTCGAGAAAATCGACAGTTAAAAGAAACCGTTGCGGTGAAATACTCTCTACGGTCAGCAGTTTTCTACAGTGTCGTGGCGCAGCGGTAAGCGCTCGGGTTCGTATTCCGAAAGTGGCCGGATCGAATCTCGCGCCATGCAAATTTTTTTATTATTACTTTTTTGTAATTCAAATATATATATATATATATATATATATATATATATATATATATATATATATATAAACTATTAATGAATTGCTTATGCATGTTGGTGAAGGCGGATCGCTCTCCAATTGTACTGCCTCCATTTTTCCGTTTTTTTGACAGGGTGTACCAAAACTCTCCCGTCAGCACTGATTTTCGACGATGTTATAAGTTGCGCTAGGGACCGCATCTACCTTCTTTCGAAGTTAGCAGGCAACTACGCTGTTATGCGGCGGCTCGTTTCGGCCCATTCAATACCTGTCCTTCAAGTGTAACGAGCGAGTAACGGAGTTTATATTTCATACCTGGCACAGCGAATTTGTGTTCGTGGGGTCTCATTCCTAATTCGAACGTTTGACTTACGTTATACGTATTCGTTTCGGAATATCGTTTCTACGTCTTCCGTTAACTATACGTGGTTAACATTATGAAGACAATTAATAACATTTGTGAAATACAACTTTGTTTGCGGAAAACATAATGATGTTCGAAGTCGCCAGTTTTTCGACGACAAACGACTTTCAACAACTTATTATATGCAAAATTGTTGCAACTGATTGCCGGGAAATATATATATATATATATATATATATATATATATATATATATATATATATATATATACATCTGAATTACAAAAAACAAATACTAAAAAAAAAAGTTGAAAGGCGCGAGATTCGATCCGGCGACCTTCTGATTTCAAACCCGAGCGCTTACCACTGCGCCACGACGCTGTGGAAAATGATTAACCGTATAGAATATTTCACCGCAACTCTTTCTTTTAACTGTCGATTTTCTCGACAACGGCTGAGAAGTGCGTCTTGGTGCTTTGCCACATTACACATCTGGCCATGAGCTTTTATTATGCGCAGTATGAATCGAATCTGAATTTCACAATTGGCGGCCTCCCCTTGTAAGTGATTGTAGGTGCTTTTCATTTCCGCGGACGGTTATCTGAACATCTGCCATTTCGACGTACGCACATCTCGTGCCTTCTTTCCGAAGTTTTGAGAAACCTAATGATAGTTTGGTTACGTTCTGAATTAAAAAAGGTGCAAACAGATCGCTCGTTAAAGCTTCTGCAGAAATGACTACGCAAACTTCTGGTAGTTTTTAACTTACACATCGATACTGGAAGTTTACGTCGGGGCCAGTTGTAAACTGATGGCTTATCACGTTGCCACTAGCAAGTCCACTGCACAGCTCGCCTGCTCGTTCACAATCGAGTGGGCGTCTACTGGAGATGAGGATAAACAGTAGGACAAGGCGTCTGGCGATCTCCCTTTCGGCAATTGTGTTTCTGTGCATAACTGAGCAGCGTACTTCATGTCAAGCGTGTGGCACTGCACCTTTTATATACCTAAGCATTTGGCGTTTGAGTTTTAATAGACTGCGTTCTACTTGTCGTGTCAGCCGGAAGTTGGCCATTATTCACGTGTCTGTCTGGCGTGTTTCACGGAGATGTGTATCTTCCAGGCTATACAGCTTTCGGTGCCTACTAGATTCAAATGGCACTGACGGGCAATAACGTGAAGAACTTAGTGAATTCATTCTGATCTTGGAGATGGATGATACCAGTTTGGTTTCACATTTAGTATTCAGTGATTACTGATTACTACACGTTCGTTATAAGTGTTTAAGTGAACCGCCTCTATGCAAGCGTATCGCGAACTCAACAGCCACAAACCATTGTCGAACACGGCAGACACTCTTCGTAGCATCATGAATTTACCATCTCTTCTGAGACTAGATTGACGGCCCATTCTTTTTAGATGCAAAGGTGCTTACAGGAATCATGTACATGGATACGTTCGAGATCTGTCTTTATCACAGATTTTATGGCGTGGGTATAGCTGCTTTTTAACCACTTTTACTCTAAACTACAAACGCACAGTGGTTACTGTGTTGTCGTCCAAAGAGTGAAGTTCCACTGTAAAGTTGGTACCTTACGAGGAAACCACACGGCAAAGCCAGTCACTGCCAGACGCCGGCAGGATAGACAGACGTTGACGTAATTACGCCCTCAAGAAGTTCCGTATGCAGCCGTGGTATAAAAGTCTACTCACATCAGAACACACTTCAGCTCGTCCCGTATGATAGCAGCCTGATCGTAGTTTATATACAGAAGCGAGCTAATGTCGTTAGTCTGAACAGTGTACCAAAGTTCAGAGTTGAAAGTAACAAGTGACATCTGACTGTAATTTCAGGCTAAGAACATTTCCCATAGAACAGTTATTCAGCATAAGAACTATAAATAGCAGCGACAACAGCAATACTACTGTCCGATGTAATGAACTTTTTACCTTTAAGTGTATTCTGAGACTGTATTAAGAATTGTTGTCCACCATTTAGACACGAATGTCTTCTAAATATAAGTTTTCTAAATATAAGTATTTGTTATTAAATTGCTTTACTGAAACTTTTCTGATGTCTTAAAATGTTATAAAAGTTTGTCTACCCATTCCAGCAGTTAAATCCGTAGAACTGCCGTCTTGGCTTGTTACGACGCATAATAGTTACTAAGCCCCATATAAAATTCACCGTTGGAAACTTAGTAAGAACCACATAAATTAATATAAGGCAATCTGACTATTCTCAGGTGCGTTTCTTCGGGCATCCGTACTCGAATAGCATAACTGACGTTATATGACGTTACATTTGATACCTGAAATAATTTAATACTGTCTATTAATCAACTTTCCCCTTACTGAAACCAAACTGAATCTTTCTAACCACATTCAATTCTCTTCCGATTAACAAGATATGGACCCAAATTTGTATGTTCATGTATAAAGTGGTTATATTTCGTCGTGGTCAGCTTGCAATACCCCAGTATTGCAAAACACATACGAGGAACCAGGATGGGGTGCAGTCCCGTGTCTAAACTTACCTTCCGTGATCGGAAAGTAACATCCTTATGGAAAGAGTGGCTTATATCTGTATATTCATTACTAGCAGAGGGATGCTGAGCTAAACATTGATTGAATTAGAAAAGAAAATATTTAGTTTCTTCCACATAAGGCAATCGTGCAAGGTCTTATGGTTGCTAACATCTATTAGCTCACAACACGTATACTTAATTTAACTGAATTTGTAAAATTAATGTTTTTTTTTAAATTAGCGATAACTTGCAGTCATTATTATTGTGCCTCAGCTATACAAAAGCTCTGCAGAAACCAAACCGATTAGAGTTACATGAGACACGTGCTGTTGTCAATAAAAGATCAGTTCCTCAACGTATAAAAAAATGGTTCTGAGCACTATGGGACTTAACATCTATGGTCATCAGTCCCCTAGAACTTAGAACTACTTAAACCTAACTAACCTAAGGACATCACACAACACCCAGGCATCACGAGGCAGAGAAAATCCCTAACCCCGCCGGGAATCCAACCCGGGAACCCGGTGTGGGAAGTGAGAACGCTACCGCACGACCTCCTCAACGTATATTTGAAAATAAAAATGTGGCGACTGAAATACCGGCTTGCTATGCCCGACCACGATATAATTTCAGTTCGTAAACAAAACGGACAGCTCCCCTTTGAATCGCATTTTTGAGAACCACTTTGCCAAATCAATCGATATGTGAGCCAGATAAATCTCCACAAGCCAACAGGGTTCCAGCCGCATTCAGTAACGCAGAATATGTTACCTTTTGTCCAGATTCGTCGTATGAGATGCGCTTGATTTTAATGGAATCTCTCACACACACAAAGCACAACTTCTTTCACATAGCTGTAGCTTTCTGTCTGTGTCTTCTTCAGATTGTATAAATGCAGCCGCTTTCCACAGCACTCCATTGCACACCAAAAGATGTCAAATCATATCCCCGCCACAGTCCCGAACAGGACAGAATGAAGACAATGCTTTGCTCTCCTTCGAAACCTGCAAAGCATGCCAACATCTGCGCGCCTCTGCACCTCATTGGCTCAGGCCATTAACACCCCAAAGAATGTTAGCAGATACATTATCGTAGCAGACGTAGCGGAAGTCGACCAGTGAGTTAAGAGATAAGAAGGAAAGTTTCTCGCTAGTAATGGAGAAGGAATGAACTAAATCTAAGGCATTTGGCAAGTATAAAGATGAAACTCACCACTTTCAAGTTGCGAGAATGAGAAGAAAATTCCATTTTTGAGCAGGACGGAGCACCACCACAAAGGCACCGCTATGTTAGTACGTTTATAGACAACGAGGTGCTTCAGAAATAGATCGGTCACAATGGGCATACATACATCGTATTTCTCCATAAACCTTTAACGGCGCCTCATCTATAGGAAAGAGATGTTCCTTTTTTTTGGTGAGGGTTAGTCGAAGACTTCGTATAAGAGACTCGCCGTCCGACAACGTTTGATAAAATATGATGCCGTGAAGCAACAGTTGTGAATACAGTAAGATCACACATGGTCCAAAAGTATAGGAAAAGTTAACAAATCAACTCAATGATTGTCGAGCGTCTTGTGGAGAGCAATTGAACAAATTTTGAAATGTGAATGTGAACTTCGACCCTAAATAGAATTGTAAAAAGTACCATAACTTGTATTTGAATGCATACTAAAGATACCGCTTTGTAAATTCGGATGGTTCTCTTGAAAATAGGTATTTGTAGTGTTGTGCCCAAGTTGAGATGTATCCCAAACCTGTACCTTCCTTCATATAAAGTAAATGAAAAATTATAGCATTGTGACATCGGTTGAATCTTTTTGAAATATCCTGTGTTACCCGTAGTTGCAGATTTACAGATAGAGTAATTTAAATATTAGAGTGTTGACCCCGAATCAGCCACCAAGATTTGTATCTACGACCAGATACAGTGGTATCAGCGTCGTGCGTGAAATGATGGGACGATGGTTAAGTTTCTTTGAAGAAGTTATTTGTCTGCTGTAATAGGGTGTTAAGATTTCCAGTATAAGAGTGAGGGTTCGTAGTTCCAATTAAGAACTTTCTTTGACTGAATTGACTTTTTGAATTTGGTGTTTCTTTCTGTTATCTATATTTCGGAATATTATGCCACCTTGAATCAAGAAAGAAGGTACTGAGATTACACGTTTGGAACACAGCACTGTACGGCAGCGAATATTGAACTGTGAGCAAACCGGGAAAGAAGAGAATCACGTGATTGAGAAGCGGTTTTACAAAAGAATGCAGAAATACAAAATTAAAAGGATTGATGAGTTGTGGTGCGTACACTATTATTATAGGAGAAGGCAAAAGTTGGAATCCGTTCAGCAAATTACGTTAGCTGTTAGTGTCACTTTGAGATAAAAGAATTGAAACATTGAAGGAAACCACAGCGGGGGGATTCAGATAACAGAGTACTTAGGGAAGAGTGAATGCTTTGTGACATGTGTGACAAACGGTTAATACGGCAACAGCAACTGCAAATATTGCTGACTGGGAAGTTCTTGGTCCGTTCACAAAAGACATTTCTCTCTTTCTACGCAGACAACCACCTTGAAATCGCAGAATTTATTGGAAAGAAAAATCCTATGACTGATAGTATTTGTGAAACAATCTTGTGTCACGAAACATTCCTGGCAGATTATAACTGTGTGACGGACCGAGACTCGTACTCGGGACCTTTGCCCGCGAAAGGCAAAGATCCCGAGTTCCAGTCTCGGTCCGGCACTCAGTTTTAATGTGCAAGGAAAGTTTCATATCAGCGCACACTCAGCTGCAGAGTGAAAATCTCATACTGAATCTCTTGTCATGTGCCACGATGGATTCAGTGACGCGCAAATACTGGCAAATAGTAGACCTTTATGATTCAGCGATGAAATACTTGGATCAACAGATAAAATGTTCCATTTCTCGTCCTAGAAGTGATCGTTGCGTTGCACAAAAGTCTCCGTTGCGGCTGCTCTTAGAAAGCGCGTACTCTTTGCGAAGTGCGACGCGCGACATGGGAAACTTTTATTGACAGGCTGAAATCAGTTTCCCGTATTACTGTACGAGGCATGCGGGAGAGGTAACGTACAATCAGTCGTGAAATGGAAACCACAGTGAAAATTCGATGATGCTTTGCACAGATATGTTGGAAAGTGTCTCTAGTATGCCAGAAAAATCACGTCACGTAACTCTTTTCAGGTCTGAGTGCACAGAGAGCATGTAGAGATGCTTAGAAAATATTGTTTCTCGCGAAGTATGAATGCCTGTGATGGATTTCGTCTGATTTCGTGCAGCCCACATAACGTAACAGTCGTGCGTTTCCATCTTCATGGCAATTCTCGACCACACACTACAGAGCAGGAGGAGGAGGAGATTAGTGTTTAACGTCCCGTCGACAACGAGGTCATTAGAGACAGAGCGCAAGCTCGGGTGAGGGAAGGATGGAGAAGGAAATCGGCCGTGCCCTTTCAAAGGAACCACCCCGGCATTTGCCTGAAGCGATTTAGGGAAATCACGGAAAACCTAAATCAGGATGGCCGGAGACGGGATTGAACTGTCGTCCTCCCGAATGCGAGTCCAGTGTGCTAACCACTGCGCCACCTCGCTCGGTACACACTACAGATCAGTGAGGACTCGCCAGCAGCGTTTTTGATGGGAAGAGCTGGATCATCCACCTTACAAACCGGACTTGGCTCCCTCTCACGTCGGTCTGTTCTCGCAAGAGCCTGTGGCTATGAAGAAAACGTTCTGGCAACAAGGTGAAGATCAGCGTAGAGAACTGGCAGAAAGTGCAGACGGCTTCTTTCTATGACTAGGGTACAGGAAAGTTGGTACACTGCTACAACAGATTTGTCACTCTCAGCGGCGACCATGTAGAGAAGTAGCTGGAAGGTGTATCTAACTGTTGCAAATAAAACGTATTTGATTTCCGCTGCGGTTTCCATTTCGCGACCGATGGGACCTTATTTTCCCAACAGCTCTCGTACATATAGATCCTGAGGAAAAATTGCCATCCCAGTTTTGAGCCGTGAAACGAGTGTTAAAGTGTCAGTAATCATTTAATAATATTTGAAGGTAGTATCTGTTACCGAAAAAACAGTTACCGTTGATGACCATGCAGCTTTGCTAGAAATGAAATGATAATTAAATGGACACCATAGTAGCAAACAGGCGTTGATATACTTCATTGGGGACATGATGAAAATTTGTGCCCCGACGGGGACTCGAACCCGGGATCTCCAGCTTACATGGCAGACGCTCCATCCATCTGAACCACCGAGGGCACGGAAGATGGTGTGTCTGCAGGGACTTATCCCTTGCACGCTCCACGTGAGACCCCCATTCTCAACATGTCCACACGACTAGATTTGTAGTGTGCCTAATAGACGTTTGCCCACATACTCATTACTCGTGGCACATTAATCTACCAAGTCCCGCACGAGTTCGGGCATAGCGTGTGCGTTCGCACAAGAAGGCCAATGGCCGGGAAGCCATATTTTAACTATATATGAAGGTAGTATCTGTTCCCGAAAGAACAGTTACCGTTGATGACCACGCAGCTTTGCCAGAAATGAAATGATAATTAAATGGACACACATTTTCAACATGTCCCCAACGAAGTATATCAACGCCTGTTTGCAGCTAAGGTGTCCATTTAATTATCATTTCAATCATTTAATACTGTTAAACGCACTGAAATAGGATTTGAATTGCTAAGTAAAAGATTCCGGGATCCGAATACTGGACTGGAACATGTACATCGATAACAGGTTATACATCAGACTCCCTGACATATTAAAACTGTGTCCTGAAAGGAGACTCGAGCTCGGGACCTTTACCTTTCGCAGGCAAGTGCTCTACCGACTGAGCTACCCAAGTGTGACTCACGAGCCGTCCTTACAGTTTTACTTCCGACAGTGTCTCAGCTCCTATCTTCTAGACTTAACAGAAGAAGCTCTCCTGCTTACCTTGCAAGACTAGTATTCCTGTAAGAAAGGATAGTTTGGAGATATGGCTTAGCCGCAACCTGAGGGATGTTTCCTGAATGAAATTTTCGCTCTGCATCGGAGTATGCGCTGATATGAAACTTCCTGGCAAGTTAAGCTGTAAGGACGAGTTTTGACTTGTGCTTGGGTAACTCAGTCGGTAGGGAACTTTCCAGCGAAAAGCAAAGGTCCCTATTTCGAGTCTCGGTCCGGTACATAGTTGTCAGCAGGACTCTCTGTTGCAGAGTGAAAATTTCATTCATCTTATACGTCGATAACACGTTACTCCAGTACCATCCTGCTCTAATCTCTACCATAAACGAAACAAGGAATAGTTCGCAGTCATTTGGGAAAAATCACATGAAAAAACAACCAACGTAATTTATTGGTTGTGTTGATCCTCGACGGGTCAGTCTCGTTCAAGGAACACCACAGGTCAGCTAGCTGATGGCTAAATGTTCTAATATGAGGTCTCTCCCAGCACGCTTGCACGCACTGTCGAACTCTTGTAGGCTTCCCACGTACCCCAAACTATAATCCATGAGTAGGTCCAGTGTGCCTAGCAAGTACGCTGGTTTGTTGCAGGCCCTGAAATGGCTTCCTTCTGACCAACACACGACCATCTGGTGTGGCCGACCGGGCTCTCACCAGAAAACACTACGGACCTCCACCCTGTCTGCAAATGGCGGTGGTTTGGGTTCAGTGGAATGCAAGCTTCCGAGCGTCTGTCTCGGAGCTGTCCGTGATTTGAGTCAGTTCGCTGGATCGCTGTGGCCCCGAATGCTGCTCATATTACTGCTGCAGATACAGTACGCTGCGCCAGAGCCATACGCCGTACACGGTGGTCTTAACTCTCGATAGTGCCACATGGCTGGCGGGATACCGGTCTTCTTGCGACAGCACATTCTCTTGACCACCGCTGCCGGCAGTCATGCACAGTTGCTATATTCCTACCAAGTCTTTCTGCTGTATCGCAGAAGCCATATCCAGGTTCTCATATTAAACGACCTCGTTAAAACTCAGTGAGGCATTGATAACGGCGTCTTTGTCGCAGTACAGGCATTCTTGACTGTCGTAGACTCACCACGTTCAATCTCAAAGGTAATTAATGCTCACGACCGTTACAGCGTGTATATAAAGCAAACCTGATTTGCATCCTCATAGAGGCGTTACTAGCGCCACTCTTACGCGACACGCGCGAAATTGGAATAGACGTAGTCTTTCATATGTAGAATCACACATACCAACTGTCGATTATGTCACAGAACTCCTTGGTGTTGCGATTTCCTTTTTCTGTGAGTGTAATAAGGAGATGAATTTTTCATGCAGATGTAATGTATTGTATACGATTCATATTTTTCACTATTAATCTTACAATTATCGACATAGTCACTAAAAATTCATTGTTACATAGTAAAAATTCACAGCTATAAATTTCCAGGACTGTCTGTACGGTCACAGCAATCTGTATGGGGCTAGGAAAGTTTATTTTATACCCTTGTAAGTAGGCTGTTTATCTTTTCTTACTGGCAACGTTACTTAGCGCTCTCTATGAATATCCCTGGCTGTGCTGTGTGCAGTCTGTGGCAAGTTTGCATTGTTGTGTGCAGTCTGTGGCTAGTTTGCATTGTTGTGTGCAATTGTAGTGTCGGGCAGCGGCAGCTGGATGTGAACAGCGCGTAGCGTTGCGCAGTTGGAGGTGAGCCGCCAGCAGTGGTGGATGTGGGGAGAGAGATGGCGGAGTTTTGATATTTGTAAGACTGGATGTCATGAACTGCTATGCGTTTTCAACACTATTAAGGTAATTTCAAAACTCCGCCATGTATTATATTTATATATAATTCTTCAGGAAATTTAAAATCCATTGAGATATATCACACAGACAATTTAAAAATACAGAAAATAATTATTTAAACATTAAATTATTTGTGGACTATATATTCACTCCTGGAAATGGAGAAAAGAACACATTGACACCGGTGTGTCAGACCCACCATACTTGCTCCGGACACTGCGAGAGGGCTGTACAAGCAATGATCACACGCACGGCACAGCGGGCACACCAGGAACCGCGGTGTTGGCCGTCGAACGGCGCTAGCTGCGCAGCATTTGTGCACCGCCGCCGTCAGTGTCAGCCAGTTTGCCGTGGCATACGGAGCTCCATCGCAGTCTTTAACACTGGTAGCATGCCGCGACAGCGTGGACGTGAACCGTATGTGCAGTTGACGGACTTTGAGCGAGGGCGTATAGTGGGCATGCGGGAGGCCGGGTGGACGTACCGCCGAATTGCTCAACACGTGGGGCGTGAGGTCTCCACAGTACATCGATGTTGTCGCCAGTGGTCGGCGGAAGGTGCACGTGCCCGTCGACCTGGGACCGGACCGCAGCGACGCACGGATGCACGCCAAGACCGTAGGATCCTACGCAGTGCCGTAGGGGACCGCACCGCCACTTCCCAGCAAATTAGGGACACTGTTGCTCCTGGGGTATCGGCGAGGAC
The DNA here is from genome assembly GCF_021461385.2 of Schistocerca piceifrons. NCBI lineage: Eukaryota > Metazoa > Arthropoda > Insecta > Orthoptera > Acrididae > Schistocerca > Schistocerca piceifrons. The sequence goes on from NC_060142.1 coordinate 654,171,508, forward strand.
CATTCGCAACCGTCTCCATGAAGCTGGGCTACGGTTACGCACACCGTTAGGCCGTCTTCCGCTCACGCCCCAACATCGTGCAGCCCGCCTCCAGTGGTGTCGCGACAGGCGTGAATGGAGGGACGAATGGAGACGTGTCGTCTTGAGCGATGAGAGTCGCTTCTGCCTTGGTGCCAATGATGGTCGTATGCGTGTTTGGCGCCGTGCAGGTGAGCGCCACAATCAGGACTGCATACGACCGAGGCACACAGGGTCACACCCGGCATCATGGTGTGGGGAGCGATCTCCTACACTGGCCGTACACCACTGGTGATCGTCGAGGGGACACTGAATAGTGCACGGTACATCCAAACCGTCATCGAACCCATCGTTCTACCATTCCTAGACCGGCAAGGGAACTTGTTGTTCCAACAGGACAATGCACGTCCGCATGTATCCCGTGCCACCCAACGTGCTCTAGAAGGTGTAAGTCAACTACCCTGGCCAGCAAGATCTCCGGATCTGTCCCCCATTGAGCATGTTTGGGACTGGATGAAGCGTCGTCTCACGCGGTCTGCACGTCCAGCACGAACGCTGGTCCAACTGAGGCGCCAGGTGGAAATGGCATGGCAAGCCGTTCCACAGGACTACATCCAGCATCTCTACGATCGTCTCCATGGGAGAATAGCAGCCTGCATTGCTGCGAAAGGTGGATATACACTGTACTAGTGCCGACATTGTGCATGCTCTGTTGCCTGTGTCTATGTGCCTGTGGTTCTGTCAGTGTGATCATGTGATGTATCTGACCCCAGGAATGTGTCAATAAAGTGTCCCCTGCCTGGGACAATGAATTAACGGTGTTCTTATTTCAATTTCCAGGAGTGTATATAAAACTATGTAAAAATCTTATATATATATATATATATATATATATATATATATATATATATATGTTACTTTCTTACCCACAGCTTCACCTAGGTTTGTGTATATCACATTTTTTGCATGCACATCTCTCTTCCTTCCACTCCCCCCTTCCTCATCCTCTCTTCCAACCTTTCTCTGCTCAGCCTTGTCCGATCACTCACCTGCAACCTTGAATGCGTTCCGACACTACCTACACCACACACTGGTCCAGCACGACAGTCGAGAGGTCAGACATTACCGAAGTTAATCACCTCTGTCCTTACCCCTACCGGACAGGGTGACAAGAAAGCAAGTTAATATTGCACTGCCATCCACTTCTGAGACTTGGTTAAAGTCTCATGTCTCTCACTCATGGGAACGTAGTTTAAAATCGATTGTAAAATTTACACCGAAGAGACAGACAGACAGGAAAACTATTTATTAACAATGAAGGAAAATCGATGGTCTTTTGCTGCTGCTCCTTACACAATTCCTCTGGAGAATTCTGCTTCGGGGACTGATGACCTCAGATGTTAAGTCCCATAGTACTTAGAACCATTTCTACCATTTGAGTTCTGTTTCCTGCCTCTACTTTTGAAAATATTATTGCCTCCGGGTACTGGCAAACATCAGCTTTGATCTCAAAGTCACCAGCCATTAAGCTTGTCTAGTAGGTCGCTATTAGAATCATCTTAGGATTACATAAAGAACTGTTCATTATCTCCAGATTGGACAAAGCCCTCTCCCCCCAGGTAACAGAATTCTGCACTCCTTATAACAGCCTAGATGAACCACTATACCATACGCCTTAGTATTAGAGACCTATGAGACCCCATTCCTTACACAAAGTCTCTGAGAGGAATTACAGTTAACAATAGCAAAGTTTCTGGAAGGTAAGGACTTATCTATTATCACTCTTGTCACAGTTTGTAACTGGAGACTAAATTCTTATTTCACTAGTTTCAAATCTATAGTTCCAGAGCCCCAACGCATCGTTTACATCTGTAAGTCTCGTAAGAATTTGTGGCAGATTTCCCTGACCAGTATAGAGAGACGTACCATTAATATAGCCGACACGACACAGTGCGACGATAGCTACCTACACAGAGAGGACTTTTGTAGGGCCATCTTAGACTGGGTTCCAAACAGAACTATCCTTCTCGCTCTGCTCACAGATATCCAACAACGCCGTGGACACCCTCTGGTCAACAGTGTCACCAGCGTAGACGTCCTCACAAATTGCGTTTCGTCATTTTTAGTTCCACTGAACGTCCCTATTGTAACGGCAGTGTTGTCCCTTATCAACGACCGGTAGACACGTGCTTTATGTTATCAGACAGAACTTCTTTCCTTATACCCTACAGCCATTTGAAATGGCTAATAGCCAATATTACTGCATGACTTTGAACAGAAGTTCAGCCTTTGTTGAGTAAAAGGACATTACGCAATTAGCGAATACGAAAACTCACGAAAGAGAGATTCGTCATAGTTGAAGTTGAGCTGTCAGTTCTACTTCTTTCCCACAAGTCTTCCGACTTCCTCTCCCTTGCCAACCTCTTCTTGTCAGAATGGAATTTGCGCCAGTCTCATTTATGCTACGCTTCATTAGTTTGGTCTTTCTTTGAATTAGAATCAGTTCCTTGCGCGTACTCACCACACTGTACATTTCATTCAAAATGACCAGTCTCTCACTGGGAACAGCAGTGTCTTCAGCGAATCTTTTCATTGTAAAATTTTTTAAACCCACTAAAATAACTTCAGAAATCAGTGAATGTATTACTTCAACAGATTCAATCATTTTTTACAATTATGTAGCAATATGGTTTGCAATGTATTTCAAACACATTTTAACAAAAGAATAAGAGCGGCAAACAGCTCACTATCTAAACCAATAAATATAACTTAACTTAAAATGGGGATCTTATTATTTATTGATATACACTGGATGTATATTAATGTATCACTTACAATAATCAGGAAAGCTAAATGTGCCAGATATGTGTACCAACACTTAAATTGCAAACCCCAGACCAAAACTTCTAAATCGCCAGACATCTGAGTCAAGTCGTATTATTTTCCCGGGCACATACATTCTGTAGACGCGTTGCAGTGCTGGCAACGCCAGCGGGGGCGCGCCACCTACCGACCAGTAGATATAAACTACACACGAGAGTTACAGGAATTTGTGAAAGCGCATTATAGAGACGTTCCTGTCGAAACGTAGTACGCGGTTTGTATTAAGGAATATGAACGTAACTTAAGTCCGTTTTAATACAGCTCAAGAGTAGAAGGCAAATGATATTTAAATTATTCCGTTGTCTGGCGACCGGGGCGACGTCGCGGTGTATACGATCGCCGATTGTTGACGGCTTCCCATTGTCTCAATAAAGAAGTAAGGAAAATACAACGTATTCCAAAAAGGTCTTTACAGCTTTGATCCTAGATATTTCAGAAACGTGTTAAAAATGGCTCTGAGCACTATGGGACTCAACTGCAGAGGTCATTAGTCCCCTAGAACTTAGAACTACTTAAACCTAACTAACCTAAGGACATCACACACATCCATGCCCGAGGCAGGATTCGAACCTGCGACCGTAGCGGTCTCGCGGTTCCAGACTGCAGCGCCAGAACCGCGCGGCCACTTCGGCCGGCTAAAGCGTGTTAAAAGGTGATGGTTCATTTATATATACATAAATTTACAGGGCAGCATCTGATATTAAATTTAAAAAAACAACCAAAAATTGATATGATAACTGAAAAGTCCGAAAGAGAATGTAAATAAAATTACTCAAACCCGAAAACTGAGTGTATAATTCATATAACGGCTGCAACCGAGTGAAGAAATCGAGTGGACGAAAAAACAATCGACTGACCAATCGATTGTTAAAAACAATCGTTTGTCCTTCCAACTCTCCCAAGTGCTGTCAGCGAACGCTTGTTTTCCGAATACGATTATTGATATTACTGAAGTGTGTGAGTAGTGTGATCGAATCGTGCGTCGTGAAGTGTCAGTTTTTTTCTGAAATAATAGTGTATTAGAGACTGGAGTGAGTGATTAAAGATGTTGCTGCAATGAATCGCAAGCTAACGGATTATTTTGGAAAACCTGATCCTGAGCCCAAAACTCTCGTAAGGAATCTGAAGCTTGCACTACAGAATTAGGACCGTCACAGGCTTGTGGATCTAGAGCCTACAATTTCGACAACACAAAACAAATGGCTAGGGTCATTTCTTATTAATTTTAAATAATACTTCCTTCATGTTACTGTAGTTTTTTACTAGTAGTTATTAGTGTAATTAAGTAAGATTAGCGCTATTATGTTTAATCGATAACTAATGGTAAGAATACAACTGGTTGAAAACATAAAAAGTGAGGTAAATTTTTAAAGACGCCTTTCGTCTGTAAGGAGGCAAAATATTTTCTGCGCAAACCAATATTATTTAATTAATTTGCACTGAAAAATAACACTTTATTGTCGTATTTTTTTACTAAAGCTTGCCATACGTATTTTTGGTATTAATAATATGGACACAATTTGTGAGATGGTGGTTGCTTATTCTATGACTGAGGACACAACTGAGAATGCTGTAATGACATTTCTTTAATGTTGCAAACTTTTCACAGATATACATGCTTTTACCCAGTAAACAATGTGACAATGTTAAGACAGTTGTGAAAATGACGCATCTTGTCCTCTTAAATTTAACTAATCCTAAACACAAAGATATTAAATTTTAACTACAAGTTTCTTTACAAAATTATTCTTACAATTATGTTATGATGTTGGTTAGTACTACAGTAAATCATCTAATTACAGTTCAAAGCTCAGTACTATTTAACATGACTGTGAAGTCTACGGAGGATGTTAGTTTTGCAACAAGTTGAGCAAAAGATTACCCAAGGTCGTTCGAGTTTACAGTGGACGCAAGCTGGTGAACCAACAAGTTTACACCTCTGCACGCATTATTTACCATAGCTGTGATGAGCTATCATATACATGGCCGCTCTCGTCCTCTGAAATTCCTATAAACACTTATTAAACCTTTGTTGAATTTTCTAGCAGAAACTCTCCCTATCTTTCTCGTTATGCGAGAAAACAAGTACTCATCCCTAGGCTTGGAACATGGCGATATACACGCACATGGCTGGAGTAGTACGCATATTATAATACCCTCTCAGTTCTCTCAAGAAAAATTAACTAACTGGCTGACTCGTTGCTCCGCTCTTGGAGCTAAACGACGATACAGCTAATTTCCAGCTGGACGTCAGCCGCTGTGAATGCAGTGTTCACATAAATTTCTCCTCTGCGTCGTACAGAGCATTGTACGCCCCATTGTCCACTTGACGACTGTTCAGAGAAGAGACTTCGAAAATATCCGCCTTGTCTTTCTCGTAGCCGAGCTGTCTACCCACCTGGGATCTTTCGTTCTCTGTGTGATGGTTTTTTCCGACCAATAGAGTCTGAGTCACCAGGTCGGTCAGTCATTGACTCCCGCCTTGGGACATGTCCTGAGTGATTTCTGTGGTACCCCCTGTGGTGTGGCCTTCACCTTTCCTCGCGATTGCTTACAAATCAAAACATTTCCTCTCGCTGCTTGTCTCACCTTCTGCTCATAGACATGCATTAAATGATCGGTGTGTTAATACCGTCGATTGAGTGTCATCCTTTTTGAATTACATACTTATAGGCAAATTTGCTCATTACCACCGAATTAAGTTAGGTGTCATATTTACCTTCATGTTACGATGTATAAAGCTCTTATGTAAGAAGCGAAATTGACCTTCATTTATTCTGTCTTGCAGCGGTCTCTCCGCGATATTTTCAGAAATGTTAAAAATTATGTATCTCAGTATATATCTCGAAATATCTCTTCTTATCTTACCGATTATCAATGCAAAGTAGTTTCAAGCCCAATTATTCCTTGGAGCGTCCATTTACTCCATGGAATAGCTTCTCTGCTATCTATGTTTTCTCGTATGGAAAGAGGGATTCGGAATTCTTGCCGATTAGTCGTGAAAGAATGGAGGATGTATATGTATGTATTGTTGAGCTAGTCTCCATCTTGATTCAGTATGAGAAGGAATTTAATACATGAACTAAACTAAAGTAAGTGTGTTCGCGTATTATTTAACTCATTATTATTGACAGTGTCTGCTTACTACGCTGTGTTGCACGGGATCAGTGGGGAACGTCTGATTTACACTGGACGAACCTGCCGTTTTGTATGCTCAAGATATCCAGTTACTTCAAATAAATAGGCTAACACGGTCTTACCAGCAGATCTCCGGTCTTCCCCATGTGATCACCGAAAGTTAATAATTATTACAAATGTTTCCAGGAGATCGACTGACAATTTTCGTCGCACCGAGACTTCGAAATTGCTTCACTGCCTTATGGAATTTAAGTTAAGCTCAATTTAATCAGGGTAGAAAAGTATTGAACTGTGTGAATGTGATAAGCCTGCTTTGTGAATGAAAATTCCCTTAACATACGCAAGTTTTTACTATCCTGATCAGTGAAGCTAAATCAGGCCTTACAAATTATTCAAAGCTTTCTTTCTCAACATGTGAGAGCATTTCAGAAGTTTCTGAAAGCTTTCAGACTACTAGAAGAAAGCTTATGGGTCTGCAGTGATAATGTGATGCGGAATCATTCCTGGTTTTGCTGTTATTAATCTGACTGGGACCGACTGATGGCACAGGGCGGAACCAAGCAACGACTTTCACTGACACAGATCGATAACGTCATGCTAAAGTTTGAAGCCTATCTGTAGGAACATTTGCAAACAAAACTTCCACGCAAAGGCCACTAAATCGAGAGATACTTAGATTTTATACATCTTTGGACTCATAAATACCGTTCACAGACAGGTTTCACAAACAAATAAAAGATACAGTGTGTAAACTGTATCTTGGCAGTCCTGAATTGGTAGAAGGCAGGTGATGACAGTCACTTGTTCCGGGCTGCTGGTAACGTTAGGTAGCTGAAACACCGTCTGAAGTTGCCATTGTTGTCTGATTTCTTACTTTTTACTGCTTCACTGTTCAGAGTCTCTTTTCCTTGTGATTACTGTATGGAACTGCTGAAGTTAGTAACTTCATTAAATATGTCAATACACAAAACCATTTCAGTACTATTTACTAAGGGCGCTCGTACGAATGTTTGTAGGGGGATGGGGCAAGACCGAGGGATATCGGGTAATATTAATATTTTGGAAGAGAAATGGTGACGTTTTAGTGGTCATAGTGAATTAAAATTATTTACATGTGTAAATAACGCTATATACCTTTGTGTTGAGCCACTTGTACGTAATACTGACATTTAGATGATATTTAATTCACAGGAAGAAAGACCAGAAAGAACTGAAACATATTATGACCCATATGATATAGGAAGAGCTGTTAAAGGCGCCTTAAGTGATAATGAGAAGCTTAAGTTTTAAAGAATACTTGGAAGCCTCCTGCAAACTTTTCCTTTCCTACTCAATTAGAAGGGAAGCAAAACCGAAGATTGAAGCATGAGTGGCTGAGCCAGTACAACTGGCTTTCATACAGTTAAATGTTACGTGGTGGATTTTGCACTGCATATGTTCTGTTTTCTCCTTCAGGTGCCGGAATCTGCTCCCAGGAACTTATTACAGCTTTCCATTATTCTAAATAATTGAAAGCCTTAACTGGCTTGGTAAAAAACATAAATAACTTGGAGGTGTCGTTTTTAATTGGAAGCACTTCAGATACAAAAACATTATTATTCAAATAGTCTTCAGGCTTGGCTTTTCAGCAAAAATTTCTATGTTACTAACATTTCGAGTGATTACAAGATTTTGTGTTTGCACTATTTTTCCTTTACTTAATTCTTTACCTAAGGCATTTTTAATTTATTTTTATACGCGTTGAAAACACTGGTGGAAGAACCATTGGCCTAATACAAAAAGGCTACGGAAGATCTTCATAATCATGAAAACACAAAATATCACAAATTTTCCATGGAGAAGGCTATAGAGTTCACCAAGTCTACGGAATCAAGTAAAAAACGTATTGTCGTTGTCCTCGATGCCAAGAAATCTTCAGTTATTGTAGAAAACCGGAAACGCTTGAGGCCTTCTATGAAGACTATAGTCCTGTGTGCTAGAAATAACCTACCTTCACGAGGACATCGTGGTCATGGTTTAATTCCTCAGCTAAAAGAAGAAAAAACTGATGATCTTTTAGAGAGAAAATATGGACTGTATCAGGGTCTTTTGGCTCTTTGTGTGGATGCTGGAAATGAAGATTTAAAACATCATTTCAGTACATGTGGCCGAAATAGTTCTGTGATAAGTAACAGAGTCCAAAACGAGGTCATACATTGCAATGGTGACGCTATTCGCTCCTCAATATAGAGGGGTGTGAAAAAAGTGAAATTTTTTAGCATTATGTGTGATGAAACAACTGATGTCACTACTAAGGAACAGATGACATTTTGTATTAGGCACATTGACACAGAGACCTTTGGTACCGAAGAAGACTTTCTTGGTTTTACTGAGCTTAAATCAACTACTGGCACTTCGACTGCAGAAGCCATCGATGAAGAACTCAAAACACTGCGGCCGAGCTATCAATATCTTTGTGGACAGGGCTATGATGGCGGCTCAAGTATGGCTGGGAATTTAAAGGAGTTCAAGCTCTTATTTTAAGTAAACAACCGTTGGATATTTATACCCACTGTTTTGTCCACTCTTTGAACTTGTCCATTTCTAAGTCTTGTGATACTCCAATAGTTAGAATTACGATGGGAATTGTAAGATCAGTTTCAGCATTCTTGTCTGCCTCTGCAAACAGAAAGGCTTCCCTAGAGGAAGCTATATCACATCTACCGTTCACAGAATCCAAGAAAACAAATTTGAAGGCAATGTTTCCAACAAGATGGGTGAAAAGACACCATACCCTTATTACTTTCAAGGAGCTATTTGTCCTGGTCATGACCTTGCTTGAAGAACTTTCAAGTAGTCGTGAAACCAACGCAGAAACGGCTAGTAAGGCTTGTGTGTTTAGTTCTGCTGTCCGAAGAGGAGACTTCGTAGTAGCTTTAGCAACTGCAGCATAATGCTTCTCTTTAACTCTTTAAGACTAAGCGAATAGCTGCAAAGTCCTAAAATGAATATAACAACTGCCTTAAATCATGTCAGAGATGTGCTTGAGGTGTTCAACAATATAAGGACGGATTCGGAAATAGAATTTGGAAGTATTTTTTAAGACGCTGTTGAACTGGCAGAAGATATTGAAAGTGTAGTAGCAATGCCAAGAAATATTTCAACACAAACCAAAAGAGACAACGTTCCTGCTTCAAACGCCGAGGAATACTTCAGCCGAACAATATTTTTACCTGTTGTGGATCGTTTTATTGCCGTGCTAGAAACAAGATTTCCCCGAGATTTTCACGCCAAATTACCACTTAAAGGTCTTATTGGTGCATACTGTTTGAAATACAGTGAGGATGAAGTGATCCAGGCACCCGAGAAATATGAGCAGTTTTCGGAGAGTCCTTCGCTTCGCTAATGAAAAGAGAGCTGAAACTATGGAAGAAAAAGTGGGCTAATGAAAGTAAAAGGCCCGAAACAGTAACTGAAGCTTTAAAGAACTGCGACAAACGGTTTTTCCCAAATGTATATGTTTTACTTCAAATATTTGGGACTACTCCTGTCACAACAAGCACTCATAAACGAGGCTTCTTTGCTTTGAGACGAATAAAGACTTATTTGCGTAACACAGTGGGGCACGTGAGACTAAATGGCTCTTGCAAATATCCATAAAGAAAGAGATATGGACATTGAAAATATCATTGACATATTCAGTAAAAAGAAACAGAGGCCAATGAGAATGACAAATTGTGCAGAAGACGGAAATATACAATGAATTTTGTTACAGAATTTTCTTATATTCATATCAAGTTCAAGGTTTTACATTCATGTCGCCTTTATATCCAGAAAATTAACGAAAACTTATTTGTTATAAGTTGAACTTTTTCATGGTTTATGTAATGTATGAAATCTCCCTTGTGAAAATAAGTTTCTTTTACCCTGAACTCCAAAACAGTTACCAAAAACTACATTAAGTAACACCAAATTTTACCAATTTCTCGGCGGAGGAACCCAACTCCCCTTCTGTTAAGAGATATTCCACTCCCCCAAAACCTCCCGCCCCCTCCCCCAATTAGCCCCCCCCCCCTTGGCTGACTTCTAGAACCACCTCTGCCCTCTGGGACCGGTATTTAATTTCTATCAATGCTCCTTCTGTGTGTGTGTTAAATAGTAGCAACGAAAGACTATATCCGTGTCCTACCCCATTTCTAATTCGAGCGATTTGTGATGATCCTATTCCCTTCCACATCAGAAGACTTCCTACAGTTATGATAAATTCTGTGAGCTTATTCGTTAGCAACAGTGCTGATTTTGCTTAGTGTTAACCAACTACCGCTCGTTCAGCAGTTTCCAACTTAAAAGAACAGTATCTGAACCCTGACAGTGCTTTTTGATACAGTGATTGTAGCTTTCTGCGTGCACGTGGCGTGACAGAGCAGCAGCGAGTAGACATATACGATAGTGAGTCGTCATTTATCGCCCGCGTTCGCTAATGTGTTCGGCCTAATTATTCACGCCGCGATCTGACTGTCTTAAGGCTTCTGTGTGAGGTGATTAATGTATTGTGGTGTACAGAACTGTAATTAGAACTGTTTTGGAATGAGTGATAACGTCAGCAATAAATCTTAGAGTCTGTGATTCGCCATTAACTGTTCTGAGCTGATCCTCCGAGTGTCCGCTTCCTAATAGTTACTACCTAAATAAAGCACATGATTCCTTGTTGGGTCAGAGATTTTCTCTGCTCAGGGACTGGGTGTTGTGTTGTATTCATCAACATCTCATCCCGATCGACACGCCAGTCACCGATGAGGCGTCAACTCAAAAGACTTGCACCAGGATACCGGCCTACCCGACGGACAGCCTTAGCCACACGACATTTCATTTCATTCTTGCGGCGAAGAGGAGAGAGTCAACACCGACAGTTATAGCATATTTGCTGGTGGTGTCAAAGCTTCTTTCTTCGTCCACCGTCCCTAAGCCGGCCGCGGTGGTCTCGCGGTTCTAGGCGCTCAGTCCGGAACCGCGCGACTGCTACGGTCGCAGGTGCGAATCCTGCGTCGGGCATGGATGTGTCTGAGATCCTTAGGTTAGTTAGGTTTAAGTAGTTCTGAGTTCTAGGGGACTGATGACCACAGATGTTAAGTCCCATAGTGCTCAGAGCCAATTGAACCGTTCCTAATCTATCCAGTTGGGTCTTGTATACTATCCTTCTGTCCCCAAAACTCACATGTGTTTTCTGCGAATTTAGAGCACCTTGTGCAGTTTTAGTTCCTCGACAGATTTTCTTAGATCGACAAATCTTATGAATATGTGAGAATATTTATTAAGTCTTGTTATCAAGTTCGACGTAAGAACTGCCTCTCTGGTTCCTACACCTATCCTAGATCCAAACTGATCGCAATCTAACGTATACTTAAAGTTCTTGCTCATTATTTTGCACGTTAGTTTTCTCACAAAAATGGATACATAGGATATTAACATCATTTTGTGACAGTTTTCGCACTAATTTGCCGTTGTTATCTTCTTGATTTTGAGTATGATATTATTTCTGAATGTCTGTCCAGACGTATAGATTCTACACACCAACTTGATTAGCTGTTTGACGGCCATTTCTCCCAATGATTTCAAGCCTATCGAAGATAATCTTACAGTTCTACACCCTACAACGTAGGTCCAGAAATCGGCAGCCAACTCTGTCAAAGAATCGGCGGAGCCTATGGTTCAGACTCTCTAAGTGACTCCAAACCAATGTACACACACATATTCTGAGTACCATGGCACAATATCTTAAACTCTTCTCGCATCCTGTGTGCTTGGTCAATAATCTTTACCATTTTCGACAGCTTTCTGAAGTAACTGCCGATAGGCTCAGAAGTCGATCGGCGGATGTTATTGTTACCGCCATAGGCCTCAACCTGCATGTGTCTGAATTCTACTACCTAAAGAGTCGCAGGCAGGATCTCCCCCACTTATCGAATTAGGGAGTCCCAGAAGACATACACAGTGCACACTCGACTTCATTCCAGCCCAGGGAGCTTTTGCCCCAAAGGGCTGCATACGTAATCTAAAATTGCAACTCCCAGTACCAAATACACATTTCGCCCCCTGTGCGTGCTCGGACCCTGCCGAAGAAAGTGACCAATTAACCACTTGTAGGACGAATGGACGAGTCCACACGGCCTGTCTCCACATCGGGCCTTGCACATCGAGCCACGCGGACGGGTTACAACCTGTCTCTTACCCAGAGGTGAGCGCTGTTGCCCTGCATCGGTCCCTCTTCGAGGTGCTTTGGCGTCAGAGCACTTGGGCGAAACAAGCGATACTTCATACATCCGGTGTGATGTGCCAGTCTCTCGGCCGCTGCTACACCCCGACTCAGCAGTCTGCAGACGGCTGACCGTTGGTAATAGCATCTGCAGACTGATAGTCAACTACGGTCAGCTCCTCCTGCGTCTGCACACAGCAAGCATACTCCCTATACATCCTAATACCTCAATCAGAATGAATACAATAAACAAACACGAGCCTTGCCTTTTAGGCGTAAATTTGCGCTACAAAATCTCGTAGAATCACTTACGACAAGACAGTGGTGTTATAACTGCATTAGTTGAGTGCACGACCGCTGACAAGAGAATGCAAGGTCGGATGGTTATGCTACTACACTGCTCTACAAAAGTGTGGAATATTGTCGTATAATGTAGTGTACAATACTAGAGGTCTCACTGACCTAGGCACTTCATGTATTATCCAGTTAGAGACGATATATGGGTGGTGTTTACTACTGGCATACATTGTGGGCGTTTCCCAATCATGTAAATATGCCGCTGCCACAAGGGCAGTCCAGTATCAACAACGCTTGATTCAGTTTGCGTTCAGTACTGCAGTAACATTCCACGTAGAGGGATACTACACTTTGACAGGGTCACGATAGTGGATTTACCTTCAGCAGGTCATACGCTGCAAGATGGTGCCCCTCGGTTACATGTCACTTAAAGTAGTGTGTTTAAGATGTGGAGGAAATAGAGACAGACGGTAAACGTCAACGAGACACCTCGCAGTGGTCGTCTTGGTATGACAACATCAATGTAGGATCGTTTCCTCTAACTGACTGCTCCTGGGCACCCAACATCAAATGTCATAAATATTGGAAATGCCTTTTCCTGGGAAACAGGGATTCGTATCTCAGACCGAAGCATACAAGATTGCATCAGAGTGGTCTTCATTACAGAAGACCAATGAAAACTTGGAGTGAACCAACGGAACCGACGCAACCGACGAATCTCGGCTCTTGTACATCAACAGTGGACTATTTTAGAATAGAGTAACGCCATGTTTGCTGACGAGATCAGGATTGGTTTGCGAGCGGACAATAGACGTGTTAGAGTTTGTAGAAGTGCTAGACGACACCAGAAATGCTGATACGTTAAGGAAGTTCATCCGTTTCGAGGTGGAAGTGTAATGTTCTGGGCGGCAGTAATGATGGGACTGCGGGCCCCTCTAATTTCCATATACAGCAATTCGATGGTCCCCGAAACCCCAAAGAGGTCCTACAAATGGTTGTAATGCTCTAAAGACGTGAAGTCGGAGACGACGTGGTCCCAGTCGATGACAATGCAAGACCGAACCGTACCTGCTAGTGTCTCGGTATCTTCAAAGCTCCAAAATCAACCGAATGCATTGGCCAGCACTGTCCCCAGACATGCATGCCCTCGAGAGCACATGCGACCTGTTGATAATGGGTGTTCACAGCGTCCAAATATACCTGACTATCTTCAGGACCTCACTGGAGTTACCATTGAGGAGTTAGACCTCATACCTGAAGATATACTTGATGGTCTCATTCAGAGCACGCCTGACAGAAAGGAAAACCTCACCTGTGTGTGGAGGACATACTAACTACCAAAGAGTGATAATAGTCATTGTGAGACAAAGATTTCCACTGTTTTTGTTTTCAAGATGTACACTTCAGAGAGAGTCTGCTTCGTTTTGCAATGATATTTTTGTAACTAACCTAAATTGTTCTTGTTTTCAGAAGGAACTGTGTTTATTTCGTTAATAATATATTGTGTAAAACTCAATGAGTGCATTATAACAAGTCATTGTAGTACACTGTCTGGCAATTCTAAACTTTTGTTCAGGTGTGTATATTCAAAATATTGCGACCGTATCACTGCAGATGGTGCAATGCTACATTATAAAGAGACGATCTACAAAGAAGGATATCAATAAATGAAGGATCCATGTCATCACCGCTTGTTAGTAACACAAGTAATTGTTATGCCCATTTAGAAATACTTCGTTTCACTGGTCCGATATTTCATGTGTCTGTTCTTGTCATTTGTAGGGTAACGGCAATACAGCTAAACTCACTCAAAGTAGGATATGTAGTGGAAGCTATATGTGTATGGTTTCTATATTACTACATTTCTTCATATTCGTTTATTCTGGTAGGGTTCCTATTCTCCAAATTCTCAAGCTCTCACTGTGACGTTAACAGTATTTTTGAGTCAGCTGCCGTCGAGAACACTCAGGGACTCTAAGCACCATGCTGGCTAATCTAGCAGTTTCGAAAATCTAGGAAAAATGTGCCGGATGTTTCCTCCCGTAGCGAATCTGTCCTCACTACATTCAGAAAGAGAAAGGGCAGGGAGCATGAGGACACTCGCGACCTCGTGTGTAACTTGTGAAACTTCCCCTCAGAAAATTTATAAATGACTGTGCTGAAACTGACACACAATATTTTTAGCGCAACGCAATCTGACTTTTAATAATCCCTACAAATGAATGGTCCTGACTAACATTAACCTATACCTTTCACAAATCACTTACCTCACAAAAATCTTCGTTACTCGAACTACTGCAATACAGCGGGCGCCCATACTGCCACCTAAATAAAAGATTCTAACTACTGAAGGCACTAACTACTGATAGGCATAGTTAGCAAATGAAAGATTTTGATAGAGAACAAACAATGCATTTACCTTAATAGTGTTCAAAAGTCATAATATATATAGCAGTTCATGACATCCAGTCTTACAAATGTACTGTCTCTAGAGGACACACGTCCAAATCATCCGCTCTCAAAAGTCCGCCATTTCTCTCCCCACATCCTCCACTGCTGGCGGCTCACCTCCAACTGCTCAACGCTACGCGCTGTTAACAGGCAACAGCCCAACACTACAACAGCGAATATTACAACAATGCCACCCAGCCACAGACTGCACACAGGACAGCCAGTGATTTTCATACTGAGCGCTACGTGACGTTACCAATATAAAAACCTAAACAGCCTACTTACACTTGTTCTTACAAGCAATGGAGCTCCTTCCAGGTAAAGACTGCAGTTTGTTCGAGACTCTCACATGAAAGAATATTAAATTGGTTAAAATAATTCAATTGTTTCTTGTTATTCCATTTCGGATCATTCTGCAACACTCTGCCAACAGTTTGGCCGTAGTCACTACATTATGCTATCCAAAAAGGCCACGGAACACACACCTGTAGCATAAAGGCTGGAAAAAACTGTGAAATCTCCGACCTGCTTTCGATCTTGTAAAGCTTATCTAGTCTCCCCAATTGAGGATCACTTCTTACATATGGTTAGTTGTAAACTGACGTTGGAAGAATCATAAGAGTTAGTTGAAACATGGTGTAAGCATGTGCCAAGTAGCGCTGATATCGATTATGATGACAGCGCTATGGTCGCTTGTTGGTTTTTTCGCGCCAAAACGAGCGAGTGAGTCACGTGGTGGTGTTTAACCGTGTGCTTGGTGTGGAGATGATAAGGAATGAGGCTAAGAGAAAAAGTAAATTTTGTTACTATAAAGGTGTTTGATGCTGTGTAGTCATTCGTGTACCTCACGAGACGTAATCCGCTGTTCGTGAAGTCAAAAACCACGAGAACAATCGCGAGAACATGATTAGATGCGCGCGAGCATCTCATCCGCGCTGGTAAATGAAACTTAGATTACCTATATTGCCACGAACGCCGCATCTAGATTGCAGTACGGGATGATGTATTGTGATGTAGTGTTACTGTATGTATCAGTGTATCAACATATTTGCCTTTTCTGAAGAGTGTAACAGTGCAGCCCTGTGTAGTGCAAGTGTTAAGAAAATTCGTCAATCGATTATAGTAGCCTAAAACTTAAATTTTGGCAATTGGCACTCCTTTGTTCCCTTTGTTAGTTATCGTTTATTACTGCAATACTCAAGCTGCTGTTCCTAGACCGCAAGGGAAGGAGCGAATGACGATTGGATTTACGAGGTGACTGGGTACAATCAGCAAACACTGTCGGAACTATAACCCCACCCTCCCCCATTCGCTTACAATTGGACGGAGTTTAACATCTCCTCCACATTGAGAACTGTAGAGATGAAACGTTAATATGAGTAGGGAGTGAACTGGGCTGTAACTGGGACAGTTTTTAGTAAGGTATTATCCCGAAGCAGCATGCAGCAACCACTTATGTGAGCCTAAATGAAAAACACTGCATCAGCGCTATGAATCCATTGTATTACTGTATGTGGCGGCTCACTCATTACTAAACTGAAATACTTGTATCTGTGAAACGAAACAGGTACCGCGACATTCAGTGCAAACAGAAAAAACCATTCTATTGAAACATCACAAAATTAGGTATGACTTGGCATTCAGTGCGTGCGAGAGCAGCGGTTATTGTGATGCTATACTGAAGAGCCAAGGAAACCGATACACTTGCCTAATATCGTGTAGGGCCTCTAGTATGATAAAAAAAATTATTATTGCTATTAAATATATTTCAATTCTTTCAATTTAGATCGGTATTTCATACTAGAATGTCGTGTTCCCAGTTTGGCACAGCTTTGCCACAGGAGACACGAAAGCGGTCGAAGACGTCCGTCTTCTGGTCGGCTCCTGATCGTTGTCAGGAGGAGGCTAGTTTTTGAATACGCAAAGACTTCTATTACTTGGAAAAGAACAACCCGGATTTCTTTACGTAATCAGTATGATTTTTAAATTACCTAAGGGACCTTTAACAATGAACAGTAAGAAAAAATGCATTTGCAAATGAAATCATTCATAAATGGGGCAGCTATGAATTGTATAGATGACAAGGAGCGGCCTTCTGTCTACGACCAGGATGCCGCAGTATTCTCTGCTGTAGTAAAGGCTGTTTGACATTTACAAAAATAATATGGCATGGAGGATAAAAAAAATATAAAGGAAAAAGAACAGAATAAGAAGTCTGGTAAACACTAAATATATTCAAACAATTCTCACTACCAAATTAGGGCTTATTTATAAACAATACAACTTACATAATTACTTTTCTAACAGTATGGTGCGATCAGATGTCAGCCAGTCCTGTGCTGTCTCCTTGGTTCACGTTTTTGTCACAAATTATAGTCACTACTTTTCTCCTTTCGTTGAAGATAATTCTTGCACTGTTCAACACCTCCGATAACAATAACTTGCTGAATTACAGTCTCGAACATAAATTACTTTAATGTTATTAATTAATAATGTTGTCTGCACGCTGGCAAGACCGCTCACTTTTTTAGCTTAAAGTCGACCTTCTCCACGCTTTCACACCACAAGCAGAAGTACATTAAAAAAATCTGAAGATCTACCAAAGTTTTTCTTTTTACTGTCATCTTTTATTTAGATCGAAGCGGAACGTCAGTTCAGCTTCTGTTAAAATGTTTCTTTGACTGCGCAATCGATGTATTAGCGTCCGCGCTAGATGCGCATCTTTACAGTTACGTAAATTATACAAAACAAATGTCTTTCAAAGAATACTCAAAGCTTTCGTAGTACGGAAATACCAATAATATTACATCGCTTCCCACGTGAGGAGTAATGAGTCTGAAAGATCGTTACGACTCACGCGCAGTCGTAATATTATTGGATTCACGTACTTAGTGAATGAAGTATTTAAGGATGTCTCCTTGTAGGGAGCAAAACAGACATAACATAAGGCACATAGAATTATATGCGTTTCATACTAAGTCGTCAAAACTAATCACAGTTGCTTGATCATTAACAAACTTGGTTGTGGCATGATGTCATCATAAGTGTTCAAGGATTTAACATAGGTTCTCAAGAATTACTCTCATTCAGTCAATTGAAACATTGAAATACTAACATAGATACAAGTACAAATTAAATACACATACAGATACAAAATACATAAATATTGACAATAAGAAAAAAAATCTATTACAGTATTGGTGCATTTCCGCCAATTGTGAACAGAACATAAAACTTTTATCAGTCTTTCTCGTAGCGACGTCACTCTTCACTTTGTAGTTGGGAGTATTTCCCATGAACTCGGGTGATTTTCACAGGCGAATTCTTTCATCACCTGTCACTTTTCACTGCACTAAAACTGGGGATCACCTTTTCACATTCTGGTGGAAAAACACTGGGAATTTCACTATGTGAAGGGGGAAGTGATATTTCTTGACTCGACGATCCACCGGGTCATGTCGGGAATCAGGAAAGTTGATGACTGGTTCAATGACGAATGAGTCAGTTTGGTGGCTGTCTTAATCTCATTCCAATTCATGTTTCAGCACATGAAAATACAGAAAAAAAATCTGTATTAGGACTTGCTCATTAACTAGCATCTTAATCTAAGGGAATATAGAGTAAGAATTTAAGACAATAAAAATTACTACATAGACTATGTACATATACATTATATATTATTCATATTTTGTGTCTAGGTTTTATGTTCTTTCGTTAGCAAATATTAGCAAAACACGTTTCATCTGGTACAGGTCTTTCTTAAGCAATGTATTTAGCAATATTGCCGTAGCAATTTTTATAGTTAAGGAAAAGTCATCATTAGTGTCCTTTAAATGTAAATATAGTAAAATCGTGCGTAGTTTATCAACGTTTTATTATTTTTATGTCCATTTTCATCTCAAATCTGATGCACGCTTGCGCCCGTTATGGAGAGGAATGCTTATTGTTGAGTACGGGCCGGCGAGCAGTCATTGACTGTTGCCACAGTGCTTCACAGTCACGTGGTAACGAACTGGCGGTTTAACAGCGTTGGCAGTCCGCGTCCTGCGCGAGGCAGATAGTTCTGTGGCTGCCAACCTTTCTTTTAACTTGTGCATTTTGTTGAATCGTGGGTACTGGAGCAGCTCGTCAAGGCGACATGGTCAACCTGGACGGTAAATTGACTGCACCAGCGACGAAGAACAGTCATCGATGAAAATGACTACTGTCTCCTATTGCAGTAAGTACAATAGCTTGTCTATCCTTTGACTGATAGTCACTGTATCGTCGTTGCAACGTGAGAATACTTGTAATGCTACTTCACACGCGGCACATCACTCGTGTCCATAAGTTTATTACAGTTTTGATTCACACAAGAGATAACTAGTTTCTCGTGCCCATACATGTGTCAAATTACTATTTTACACACGTGTCCATCATTTTGTCACAGAGTCACACGCAGCAATCCATACGTGTCCATATAGGTCTCTCTATACCACAGAGTAGCACAGGTAATGCTAAAATTACTTATCATGAAAGGATCATTTACAAAATATACATAGTTTTTTTTTTTTAATTACTGTCCAAGACCTAACGAAAAACGTGTTTGCTATTCTGAATGGTGCTTCTGAAGCACGTTAGATTTTATATATATTTTAAATCTGATTCTTTTCCTTTTCTTATTGTTCTATAACAGCCCCTTTTTTTTTCATTTATTCGGTTACATCAATAATCAGTAAATATACCCACTTTGGCGTGCCGAACAGTTCACGTTCAAAACTTCATCTAGCAGAAATCGGGAAAATTATTCCTATTTCCTAGGATGCTTTTGCTCACAGCAAATCAGATTTACATCACGTTTCGATAATTAACTGCAGATACGCATTAACCAACGAGCCACGATCGTCAATACACACAATATACACACGTCAAGTCTTTTGAACCAATTTCCAAATTTCTTCCCCTACCGGGTAGGCTAGAAAGGTAAAAATGCTAAAGAAGAAAAATACAATAGGATAGTGCAAGGAAAGGAAAGATACGAAGATAGATAATGGGTGAAATAATCAGTTAAGCAAATTCATTCTTCGGCTCCACCGTTTTTAGTGTCATCCACGTGGCATAACTTGACTTCAGTATTAAAATGTCGCACAAATCCGTTTCCAAAGCATCTTCAAATATATCTCAACATCACGGCATGCGGACATAGCAGAAGAATATAAGCAGATTATCTCAGTCCTCAACTAGGTGTCTTAATATCGAAGGTTTCTGTATAATACTCGTGACATAGGAATAGTCTCTCTAAGTTTCTCCAATACAGGACCTAATTCTTATTATAAATGCAAATTTCTTAACTGGTTGACTCATAGTAACAAATAAATTAAGGTGGCTCTCCAGTTGCGAGTACCATTATTCATTTCTTTGTACATTAACTATATGTTGCTGCTTATACTCGGTGTAATCTACAGATTACAATGTATCAGTTTTGCATCGTACATGGTTCTAGCGACTTAAAATATCAATCCTTTGAAGGCTTAACTTAGGTTAATACTTCACATATACGGACATTCTGGTCTGAATGAGGGATTTAAAGAAAACCTTTACTACTTGGTAAAAAGGAGATTTGCCATAACTTAAAACTAAAGCAGCAGGTGGCACTTTGGCACATCCCTTACTCAATCCAACGACTGCAGTCTTCTCGTGCTCAAGAAACTTAAAACTACCTTAAAACTAAAGCAAATCTTATTTTCCAAATACGTAGAGTACCTTCTTCAATCACTTCATATCTTTCAAGCTCCATCATTACTTCATGACCACTTCACTCAAATGATTACGTCACCTGCAGAATACATGTACATGCTGTTGATTCACTTACTTTCTAAACAGATCACACTCTTGTTTCAAGTTGCAGCTTAACATAATAAATGATATTTTTTTTAATGTTTTTCATGGTACTTCTTCAGGTCTACATGGTGGTAAAGTCCTTTTATTCGTCCACTAACTGGATCTGCCAACACGTAACAACCAATATGTGGCTTCCTGACTATAACAAACGGTCCTTCGTATAAGTGTTGCCACTTACGATTTTTACGTAAGATGAGAGATGGTTTGAAGTGTGTCCTCAGAAGAACACGCTCGTTCAGGCGATACGACAGAACTTTATTGACATGCCTGTCAAATGCCTTTTTTCTTAAATTGGCATGAGTTGTGAGAGAGATCAGGGCTTGTCTTAACTTATTATCTAGGTTGACTTCTGGACCTTCTATCTTGGGGATGGGATCAGTCCATTCATTGCTTTCCCTTTGCCTGGAGATTAGTTCTGAAGGTGTGAAACCGGTCGAAGTGTGCGGAAGATTATTTACAATCTCTTCAAATGGAGTAACGAAATCGACCCACCGTGTTTGCTGGTTCGGTACATAGGTGCGAATAAAACGATTAAATTCTTTGAAGACGCGTTCTGTCGGGTTACTTTGCGGTCTAAATCTTGAGATTAGAATCTGTCTAATACCATTATTGGAAAGAAACTGTCTCCACTCTTTTCCAACGAAGTTTGAAGCATTATCAGACAACATGGTTTCCGGCTTACCAAAACGAGGAAAATAATCCTTTTCTATTCGTCTTATTAAAGATTTTGCACTGGAAGACTTCATCGCGTATAAACGCACGTGCTTAGTGAAGAGGTCTAGCAAAACAGCAAGGTACTTAGCACCTACTCTTCCTCTAGGAAGTGGACCTGCATAGTCGAGACTGACTATTTGGTTAGGACGCTCAGTGTAGATAGGATTCAATGGTATGACATTCGAAAGATTGAAGGGCTTTGCCTTCTGACAGATTACACAAGTGCTTAGCAGTTTGTGAATTCTCTTATGCAGATTGGGTACGTAGCAATAGGCAGAGATCTTTCTTTTACACTTCTCGGGGCCATAATGTCCCCAGGATAGGTGAGTGTACCATATGAGATATTCAACGTACTCCTCAGGAATACAAACACACCATTGCTCCGTCAACATAGATGTACGATGAAATAAAACACCATTGTGTGATTTGTAAAATTTCGACAAACGATGATTGGGGTTGTCTTGTAGAAGCTGTTTGACTCTCTTCCATTTTCGGTCACTTTCTTGCAGAGTACCCATCTGTCGGCAAAGACGTAGAAAATAACTACGATTCAAGGGATCTTTCATAAGGAGTATCTTGTGATTGGAAATCTGTTCTACAAGTTCCGTAGGCTCCGGCATACCTTCCGGCATGCGTGACAGTGCATCTGCAACGATGTTGTTCTTGCCTTTCACGTAAACAATTTCGAAATTGTACTCCTGTACAAATAGGCACCAGCGAGTAAGCCTCGGATGATAGAGCTTACACGAAAGGAGAAAGCTAAGAGCTTGATGGTCGGAATACACTTTGATCGGATGGCCATAAACGTAATAATTAAAACGGCGGAACGCCCACACAACTGCCAATCCTTCTAACTCTGTAACAGAATACGATCTTTCGCACTCCGTCAGCACACGACTGGCAAAACTAACTATCCTAATCTCTTCTTTATCTCTAGTTTTCTTTAGCTGGAACAAACAAGCGCCCAAACCTTGAAATGAGGCGTCACAAGAAATGCAGAATTCGGAGTTCATATCCGGATGACTGAGGATATTGCTATTCAGAAGAGCTTGTTTGATTTTGTCAAAGGCTTGCTGACATTCAGAGGTCCATACCCAATGAACGTTTTTCTTTAATAGATTGTGCAATACTGGACTGTTCATGGATTGATTTGGTATAAAGCGACGAAAGAAAGACGTTAACCCTAGAAACCCTTTTAATTGTCTTTTGGTGCAGGGCACAGGGAAGTTCCTTATTGCAGACAGTTTGTTAGGATCGGGAGAGATTCCCTCAGAAGAGATAATATGACCAAGGAATTTTACTTCCTTTTTTACAAACTTTGATTTCTGTAAATTGGCAGTAACGCCAAAGTTAGCAAACCTCACGAAGATTTTCCGAATCAAGTCAAGATGTTCCTCCCATGAAGTCGAGGCTACTAAGATATCATCGACGTAGACAGTTATTTTGTCCAGTAAATCATGACCTAAGACATGGTCAAGTGCGGCAATAAAGACACCTGAACTAATATTCAAGCCAAAGGGTACGACACGAAATTGATATGACCGACCCGCAAAGATAAAGGCCGTGTACTTCCTTGAAGAAGGCGACAACTTCACCTGCCAATAGCTACTTCGAAGGTCGATGGAGGTTAGAAATTTGATACCATAAAACCTTTGCAGTTGCTCCTCCAATGCTTCCGGTCGGGTACACACAGGAACAATAATTTTGTTGATGTTCCTAGCGTCTAGAACAAGCCTAACACTTCCGTCCTGTTTAAATATAGACAATAATGGGCTCGAATATGGAGAGTCAGAGGGCTCAATTATTTTCCAGTTTAACATTTTTCGGATTTCCTGTCGTACTGCTTCCTTGCGGGATTGCGGAACTGCATAGGTGGTTTTACAGTAGGTGCTGTGGGGCTTAACCTTCATGTCGAATACATAGTTGGCTATGATTCCCGGTTTCTTAGAAAACACTTTGGTAAATTGTGTCAACAGATCGTATAGTTCCTTTCTTTGTCGGTCACCTAATCCTTCAGATTCATTAACCTTCGTCAGTAATTCTTCATGTGTCGGTAATAAGTCAAAGTCTTCGGCTGCATCTATTGACTCGTCTAAATAATTGAAATATTGTTGCCGAGATGTGAGCTTGCGGAGCTTTACTTTATGTTCTTGGCTGGACAACTTAACTTTGGTCCTCATAAGTCGAATCACTATACTCTTATCACTGCATCTGAAAGTACATGTACCTTCATGCAAATCTATGATGACATGATTCTTACGTAGAAACTCCATTCCTGGGAGGCAAGGTACTGACAGATTTTTCACAACTAGAAAAGTACATGGTATGGTGTCTGATGCAAATCTCACTGGTACATGAATTTGTAGCGTCACCTTTTGAACTAGAGAGCCTACAGCTCCGGAGACGGTACACCCTTGTACTGGAAATGACAGAACTTTTGCTACAGAACACACTTTCTTATATACACATAAAGACAAAACATTGATATTGGCACCAGTATCTATTATAGCGACAAGTGGTACATCATGAATATGAATCATAGTGGATGCCTGAACCTGGTTTTCCCATAAATCCTCACCATTCAAAACGTCATTCTCCTTCAGCAAGTCATCTCGTAAGTCAGAGTCATTGTCATATCGTATAAGGTTGATTTGCCCCCTAATGAAATCGCCCCCAACATGTTCCGCAGCTTCCCCAAGGAGGCAAGAAAAAGAAGCTGCTTTTAGTTTTCCGCATGTTCATTAGATTTAATTTCGCTCACAATTACTTTTGAAGTACCGGGCGGTACGCTCGGTACGAGGTTTGCTTCCGTATTCCACCTAAGTTGCGAGCTATTTGCCGGAATTTCAGTCGAGATGGTGTGTGTTGGCGGGTTTGCTCGGGCATAATAGATGCGAGAATTTTGAGGTTCATGATTGTGACTTTGATAGTTGGTAAAAGGCGGAGGACTATTCCTAAAGTTTGGAGCATACTGTTGTTTGTATTGCTTGGAAGGATCTGGAGAATTTCTCCCTTGAGAACAGTGCTGGAATCTAGGCTGGTTACCATACTGCTGCTGACTGTTGGTGTTAAGCCAACGTCCTTTTCCATTGAAATTATTATTATAGCGATCATTGTAATTAACTGGTGAATTACCGTATTGCTGTTGTGTTGTCTGGTATATGGGGTGGTACCTATTTTGATCCTGGAATTTATGTTTCTGCTTCCCGTTACGGCAATAGTAGTTGTTATTATCGCACGGAACGTCGTGTCCTTTACTGTTGTTGGGTTGGTATGACATACCTGAGTCTGCGCCTACACCGTGCGGCTGTGTAGTGTGCGGGCCAAGATTACAATTACTCCGCGCACTAGCACGCACGACGTCTTCTTGAATCATGTCAAGGTTGTCAAGTACTGACAGAAAAGCCTCCGTGTCGTCGTCACTGACATTTACTAACTTCTCCCTGATTGATACCGGTAGCTTTGACTTAAGAATCATAATTACGTCCTTCGGGGAAATGGGCGTGTCCCAATATTGTATTTTTCGCAGGTATTTCTCGAAGTACCTACGGAGACCAGCACTTCTCGTATTAAATGGTTCAGCATTATATACCTCCTTTCTAAGGCGTTGTTGTATGCCTGAACTCCAGAATTTGTTCAGAAATTGCTTTTCGAAGTCAGCGTAATTATTACATCTGTCAATTACTTCTGTTCCCCAGACAGAACCCTCTCCTTGAATGTAACCTACTATAAAGCGCATACGTTGCTTGTCATCCCAGCTCTCAGGAAAAACACCATTAAATGACTTCAGGAAAACCATTGTGTGGATGTTGCGTTTCTCTGGCAGAAAAGGCTGGAATACGCGGTGCTTGAGAACGCTTTCTTCTTTCATGAGCTCGACAAGAGTTACTTGATCATTCTGGTTGCGTACTAAAGGATTCTTACTACTGTGTCCATGTACAATTGGAGAGAATTCTACACGAGACACGGGATTATTATTGTATTCATGTTCTGAAGAAAGCAAGTGTGAATGCTCACTTCTATTGTCATTAGGAAAATCATTGACTTGTCGTTTCAACTGCTCGATTTCCTCAGTGAGGTGTCGTTTCCACTCGGGAAGATCTCGGTGAAAAACTCTACGAATCTCTCCTAATTCAGTGAGAATCGTATCTCCTGATGTACCTGGAGCAGCTAAAACTTCAACTGTGGCTGACTTAACGGCTTCTTTTAAGTCGTGTTGAACCTTGTTTGCTATGTACTGATCCTTAGTCTCGACCCATTCTACAAATTCTTTTCCTATCGTGGAACGTACGTTGGCTGCAGCATCATTCACCCTCTTTTCAATGTTTATTTCGGATAGCGCCTGTGTCAGGTCATTGACCTGGCCTTGCAGAGTGACGACATTGTCTGCAAGCTTGTTTACTTTAGCTCCGACCTCAGCGGACTTTTTTGAAACTTCTGTTGTAACTGCCTGGCAACTTTCGATTTGTACTTTGATGTCTTTGTGCACGTTACCTACTGTGCTCTCACATGCATCTACCTTCTGCAGAATACCTTCTATCCTTTCATTAACTTTAGTACTTAATTCCGAAATATATTCCACCGTGACTGTCCTAATTCTTGCCTCTAAGTTGGCATCAATATTATCTAACCTATTTTTCATTGTACCAATCATGGTATTCAGGTCAAACCATTTTCGCTCTGTCTGCCGTTCCTTTTCCCTTTCTTTTTGTTCCCTTTCTTGTCTATCTCGTTGTTTTTGTAATTTATAAACTTCCCTTTCCCGTTTCTCCTGTTCTCTTTCTTGAAAAAAAATTCTCATCATTTCAACCATCAAATTTTCTCCCGCTTGCTGTGACGATGATTGCTGTGACGATACGTCACGCACACCATCATCGTCTACCGTTGTCTCCATTCGCGATTCGGGTCTGCCTGTTCCCGTTCGCGAACGTAGTGGGTATGACTTGACAACTGTGTCATCACCGTCATACAGACTGTTTGTCGGCTTTCCTTTGTCATCTGCCATGTTTATTTTCAAGTTTGTGACGTAACTGCTCAAAGAAATATTTCGCGGTACGCTGATCGTCAACTCTCAGATGCGCGCGCTGATAGTCAAACGTCACACCGCGGTAGGTGACAATTGCAGAGCTATACCGGGTAGAAGACAAGATGGCACCTAACTTTGAAAATAAGTGACAAACACCTACTAGACACTGAATCCTGCTATTATGGCATCCATCTTGTGTTCTTAACCGTAGCAACAATGAAGATGCTCATAATACTAACAAATAAACTTTGCATGAAGAGATGACCAGAAATGAATTCTAACTACGTAAATAAGCAACTCTGCAAGGAAATAACAGCGATAGGATAAAATGAAGCAGTAAGGAAAGAAATTCCGGAAATCAGTTATATTATACAAGACGCGAGATTTTATGCGTAATGAAAACCGTACTTACATCAGTCGTTTTGCGCACTGCTGTTATTTTTCGAATTTTTCTCTTTGTTTTTTATACTTCCTCGATTTCGTTCAGTACTTCCTTTACGGCTTCCCGATGTCCACCGGATGATGTCATGAAACAATAACAGAACAGATTAAAATTTTTTATCAGGTCCCTGTTCGGGCGCCACATCTAGTATGATAAAAAAAATTATTATTACTATTAAATATATTTCAATTCTTTCAATTTAGATCGGTATTTCATACTAGAATGTCGTGTTCCCAGTCTGGCACAGCTTTGCCACAGGACACACGAAAGCGGTCGAAGACGTCCGTCTTCTGGTCGGCTCCTGATCGTTGTCAGAAGGAGGCTAGTTTCTGATTACGCAAAGACTTCTATTACTTGGAAAAGAACATCCCGGATTTCTTTACGTAATCAGTATGAATTTTATAATTACCTAAGGGACCTTTAACAATGAACAGTAAGAAAAAATGCATTTGCAAATGAAATCATTCATAAATGGGGCAGCTATGAGTTGTATAGATGACAAGGAGCGGCCTTCTGTCTACGACCAGGATGCCGCAGTATTCTCTGCTGTAGTAAAGGCTGTTTGACATTTACAAAAATAATATGGCATGGAGGATAAAAAAAATATAAAGGAAAAAGAACAGAATAAGAAGTCTGGTAAACACTAAATATATTCAAACAATTCTCACTACCAAATTAGGGCTTATTTATAAACAATACAACTTACACAATTACTTTTCTAACAGTATGGTGCGATCAGATGTCAGCCTGTCCTGTGCTGTCTCCTTGGTTCACGTTTTTGTCACAAATTATAGTCACTACTTTTCTCCTTTCGTTGAAGATAATTCTTGCACTGTTCAACACCTCCGATAACAATAACTTGCTGAATTACAGTCTCGAACATAAATTACTTTAATGTTATTAATTAATAATGTTGTCTGCACGCTGGCAAGACCGCTCACTTTTTTAGCTTAAAGTCGACCTTCTCCACGCTTTCACACCACAAGCAGAAGTACATTAAAAAAAATCTGAAGATCTACCAAAGTTTTTTTTTACTGTCATCTTTTATTTAGATCGAAGCGGAACGTCAGTTCAGCTTCTGTTAAAATGTTTCTTTGACTGCGCAATCGATGTATTAGCGTCCGCGCTAGATGCGCATCTTTACAGTTACGTAAATTATACAAAACAAATGTCTTTCAAAGAATACTCAAAGCTTTCGTAGTACGGAAATACCAATAATATTACAGGCCCCAGGGAGCACGCAGAAGTGCCGCAGCATGACGTGAGATGGACTCGGCTAATGTCTGAAGTAGTGCTGGAGCGAATTGACAACATGAATTCTGCAGGGCTGTCCATAAATCGGTAAGAGTACGTCAGTGTAGAGATCTCTTCTGAACAGCACGTTGGAAGGCTCCCCAGATATGCTCAATAATGGTCACGTCTGGGGAGTTTGGTGCCCAGCGGAACTGTTCAAACTCTGAGGAGTGTTCTTGGAGCCATTGTGTTAGCAATTCTGGACGTGCGGGACGTCGCATTGTCCTGATGGAATTGCCCGAGTTCGTCGGAACCCACAATGCACATGAATGGACGCAGGTGAAAGACAGGATGCTAACGTACATGTGACCTGTCAGAGACGTGTCTAGACGTATCAGGGTTCCCATATCACTCCAACTGCACACGCCACACATCATTACAGAGGCTCCACCAGCTTGAACAATCCCCTGCTGACATGCAGGGTCCATGAGGTCGTCTCCATACCTGTATACGCCCATCAGCTCGATACAATCTGAAATAAGACTCGTCCGACCTGGCAACATGTTTCCAGACACCAACAGTCGAATGTCGGTGCTGCCGGGCCAGGGCGAGAAATAAAGCTTAGTGTCGTGCAGCCATCAAGGGTTCACGAGTGGTCCTTCGGCTCCGAAAGCCCACATCGATGATGTATCGTTGAATGGTTTGCACGCTGGTACTTGTTGAAGACCCTGCGTTATCTGCAGTAATTTGCGGTAATTTGAACGAGTCTCTTCAGTCGTCGTTGGTTCCGTTCTTGCAGGATCTTATTTCGGCTGCAGAGATATCGGAGATCTGACGTTTTAGCGGATTCCTGATAAACACGCTACACTCGTGAAATGGTCGTACGGAAAATTCTCCACTTCATAGCTACCTCGGAGAGGCTGTGTCTCATCGCTCGTGCACCGACTATAACACTAACTTCAAACTCACTTAAATCTTGCTAACCGGCCCTTGTAGCAGCAGTAACCGATGTAACAACTGCGTCAGACACTTATTGTCTTACATAGTCGTTGCTGACCGCAGCGCCATATTCTGCTTGTTTACATGTCTCTGTATTTGAATACGCATTCCTGCACCACTTTCTTTGGTACTTCAGTGTATATTGCAAATTTAAAGTATCGATCTGTACCTACATATATAGGACGTTGGACTGTCCACGTCGATACACCAACATATCTGGCAGCTTCATTCACGGTGTGGTCATGTGCACGTCGAAACACCATATATATTTATTGACACTCTTTTACGTCTCGGCTTCGACCCATCTCATTGCGCTGATTCCATACAAATGACTAGTGTACAAAGTAATTCGTGTACTTACAAGGCTGATGGAGGTGGGTAAATATACCAGTCTGAGGTAACGGATCCTGGAGCAGTAACAGAGGTGTCGGAAGTTATAAACAAAAATCGTTCTGATGCCTCTGACGGTGGACCTGTTCTACTACAAGCTGTTGGCTTTCTATGTTTTGGGCGGAGGTGGTACGGACCAAAACACGGAAAAAATGGCCACTAAACATGGATTCTAAAGAGGTAAAGGACTTGTTCATGTTTTCCACCGTGAAACAAATCTATAGTACTGGACAAGTGCTCATAGATCTTCAAGGAAGCATTTTTAGAGTCCATGTTTATCAGACTTCTTTTCTTCATTTGGTTATTACGATGTGCTCCCAAAATACGTAAAGCAAAGAGCTCGCAGTCCAATTGGTCTAATATCTTAGGTTTCACAACGATTTGCGTTTGTAATCTTAGATTCCGAGCAAGGATCCCTTACCTCAAACTGATACATTAGCCCTCTCCTTGATCGCTGAAAATTTGTTACATCTACACGGAATTGCCTTGTGTACATATCACATAAGCACAGGTATCAGTCCTACACCACTTGCAGTGCTCCATAGTGGGTAGTGGGTAGTTGTACAGGGATCAGTAACATTTTGTACTGTGAACGAAGTAAGCACTTGCGTTAACTCAGTCCTTCACAGACAAATAAACAATTATGACACACAGAATCCTATTGGAGTGATTGCACGAGAAAGCAGAAAGTCTCTCTACCAGAATGGTGCTGTCACTTAACTGACAAGAGGTGTTATTGACAACTATAGTGGAGGACTCGCGAAAAATATTGCAATGGCTCTTGTGTGCCTTTATCAGGATGCCAGGTTGGGTATCGATTTACCAATTTGCGAACCCGACCACGGAAACACAGGAGGCTCCTTACTGGAAAGGAATCTGCCGATAAAGTGAGACGCAAGCGTAAATTCCGTTGCACGTTTTACACGCTAGCAGGGGTTGACGTCCTCAGGCATGCCAGCGAGTTTCCAGCCGATAGCTCTGGCGGCATTTCCCACGGTCGCCAGTGATTTAGGCGTCCCTTGTTTGCAGTCAACTCCAGCAGCCTGGCTGCGCCCGTCCGCGTAAATTTCATTATGGCATGGCGCTTTTGTATCGGATTACAACGCGCCAGTTTATGGGCCTTTGTGCGTTTTTTCCACCCCCCCCCCCTCCCACCGCCCTTCTGCCCTAGTTCACAACCTATGGCTACACTCACTTTTTGCTCACTTGTATGTTGCCGGATGCGTGTGTGCGTGTGCGTATATGTTTGTGTGTTGCCGCGTAACCGGTGTGCATGCAGAATGTATCAATTTATTAACCGCGTAAACGTCGACAAGAAAATCCCGTTATTTACTGGATGGTCCTGCTCGTGTGCTCCGCACCCCTCAGCGCGCGCTTCGCTGTTTCTTCAAAGCCGATAACGCCGGTTCAGCTGAAGCTAGAGCCAGAGTTACTCAAAGTGTACGTCACCCTCCTGGTACTATCAGCTGTGTAGTTCTCAACGTCTGAGAAGTACCTGTCCCAATAACAACACAACAAATATGATAATTTTCAGAGATGAACAATTTGGGTCGCAGCGGAAAGATTAATTTTATTGACGTGTTTCGCCTTCTGATGAGCCGGCCGGTGTGGCTGAGCGGTTCTAGGTGCTTCAGTCTGGAACCGCGCGACCGCTACAGTCGCAGGTTCGAATCATGCCTCGGGCATGGATGCTTGTGATGTCCTTAGGTTAGTTAGGTTTAAGTAGTTCTAAGCTCTATGGGACTGATGACTTGACATGTTTAGTCCCATAGTGCTCAGAGGCATTTTTCGCCTTCTGATGATGCCCCAGGAAGATGAAACGTCTCAATAAAGTTATTGTTTCTCCTGCATCCGATTCAGTTTTGCTTTGGAAAAACTACCCACAGCTGATGCGACAGTCACTCCGTGGACTGGGAGGAACTTTGATTAGTATGATGTTGCTGAAATTTGTTGTTGAAATTTCATAACCACAAAAAAATTGTTCAAATGGCTCTGATCACTATGGGACTTAACTTCTGAGGGCATCAGTCCCCTATAACTTAGAACTACTTAAACCTAACTAACCTAAGGACATCATGCACATCCATGCCCGAGGGAGGATTCGAACCTGCGACCGTAGCAGTCGCGCGGTTCCAGACTGTAGCACCTAGAACCGCTAGGCCACTCATAACCGCATGCTTGATCTATATCGACATCTACATATACTTGGATACTTTGCAAATCATACTTAAGCGGCTGCCAGTGGGTTCATCGAACCACATTCACAATAATTCTCTATTAGTCCAGTCTCTAACAGTGCACGTAGGAAACGAACACGTACATCTTTCCTTGTGAGCCCAGATTTCCCGTATTTTATAATGTCGATCGTTTCTTCCTATGTAGGTCGGTGTCAACAAAATATATTCCCATTCGGAGGAGAAAATTAGTGACTGAAATTTCGTGAGAAGATCCCTCTGCGACGAGTATCCGCTTTGTTTTGATGATGTCACCCCAAATCCTGTAGCATGTCCGTGAGACTCTCATCCCTATTTCTTGATAATATAAAACGTACTTCTCTTGTTTGAACTTTCTCTATGTATTTCTTTAATCATTTCTGGTGAGGATTGTACACCGCTCAGCAGTACTCCAAAAGAGGACGGAGAAGTGCACTGTAGGCCGTCTCCTTAGTAGGTCGGTTGCATCTTTTAAGTGTAATGCCAATGAAACGCAGTTTTCGGTTCACCTTCCGCACAACATTTTCTATGTGTTCTTTCCAGTTTAAGTTGTCTGTAATTGTAATTCCTAGATATTTAGTTGCATTTATGGCTTTCAGATTTGACTGATTTATTGTGGAACAGAAATTTAACGGTATCCATGTAGCACTTACATGAATGACCTCATATCTTTCATTATTTAGGTTCAATTGGCTATTTTCGCACCCTACAGATACCTTTTCTAAATCGTTTTGCAATTTCCTTTGATCTTCTGATGAAATCACTAAACGATAAACGACAGCATCATGTGCAAACAATCTGAGACGGCTGCTGAGATTAAATCGTCTATATAGATAAGTAACAGAAGAGGACCTATAACACAACGTGAGGGAACGCAGGAAATCACTTCTGTTTCACATTATGACATTCCATTGTTTACTACGAACTGTGATCTCTCTGACATGAAATCATGAATCCAGTTACATAACTGAGGCAATAATCCATACTCACGCAGTTTAATTACAAGCCGCTTGTAAGGTACAGTATCAAAATCCTTCTGGAAATCTAGAAATTTGGAATCAGTTTGAAATCCCTAGTCAATAGCACTCATTTCCAACCGTGAAGGGTGTAGCTGAGAGAGGCTACAAGGTAATCTGGCAACGAGAGTGCATTAGCGTTGTTTGTGTTTAGTGTTGTTACCATACCTGATAAAGTAAGTAATGAGCCTGAGCAGCGCACAGTGTTGAGTGGTCACTGTGAAGAATATGGAGATGTCACCCGCACGAGTCGGATAACATTATGAGTACCTGTCAATTTTGAAATGGACATATTTGTGCTCTCCATTTGGGCTGCTGATCGGTTCGTTGAATATCTAGTTATGTGGGACATTTATATGTGACAGAGGACCGACGTTGGATTACATGGGCACACATACTCGTCGTCAAGGTCTGTCATCTGGCCACAATAAGCGAGGATCACTGTATTGTCCACCATGCAGATCCTAACCAATACATAGCCGTGGTCTCCATCAAAAAACTAGTAACAGACTGCCTTTGACATCTTGTGTCATTCTGCACCATCGGTCGGAGACTAGCAGCCTCCACGATAGATAATTACCATCCCATGCGTGGGCTGCCATTGACACCATAAAGCGGACTGCTCCGTTTGGAGCGGTGCCATGATGGGTAAGCATGGACTGCGGATGGATGGTGTCTCATTGTGAACGGTGAACTGTGCTACTGCGTCACCGTGAAACATCATCGTCGGCGATTATAACGACGAACGGCGACGAGCTGCCATTCTCGCAATGTTCTCGAGAAGTATAGAGGAATTGCTCATGGCTTCATGATGTGGAGAGCCGTTGGATATGGATCCATGTCACGCCTGGTAGTGACTGAGGGAATTCTGCCAGCAAAGAGGGAAGGCACGTACATCCTGCTTCCTCATGTGCTACCTTCCATGCGACAGTGTCATGGTGCCATTTCCCAACGGTCCAAAGCTCGTCCGCACTTGGCACGTATTTCTATGAGCTGTCTGCGTGATGTTGTGGTACTTCTCCCGCCAGCGCGATCCGGGAATCTGTCCTCGGAAGAACATGTGTGGGACCATCTGGGACCTTAATTCCGTCCCAGTGCCGGGTTGCCACAGCAGAGGACACAACGGCCTTGATACACCCTTCCCAATCAGCGCGTTCAAACAGGCCAGCGGCTGCACCTTCATACTGATAACGGAGTTCAAACTGAGAAGTTGTTCGTAAATCTGGTTCGATTTTGTGATCACTCAGATTAATATCACCAACACTCTTAATCATGGCTGAAAGCAAGGGGAAACTACAGCCGTATGGCTGTACTGTATGGTTAAATGATGATGGCGTCACTTGGGTAAAATATTCCGGAGGTAAAATAGTACCCCATTCGGATCTCCGGGCGGGAACTACTCAAGAGGACGTCGTTATCAGGAGAGAGAAAACTAGCATTCTACGGATCGGAGCGTGGAATGTCAGATCCCTTAATCAAGCAGGTAGGTTAGAAAATTTAAAAAGGGAAATGGATAGGTTAAAGTTAGATATAGTGGGAATTAGTGAAGTTCGGTGGCAGGAGGAAGAAGACTTCTGGTCAGTTGAATACAGGGTTATAAATACAAAATGAAATAGGGGTAATGCAGGAGTAGGTTTAATAATGAATAAAAAATAGGGGTGCGGGTAAGCTACTACAAACAGCGTAGTGAACGTATTATTGTGGCCAAGATAGACACGAAGCCCATGCCTACTACAGTAGTACGAGTTTATATGCCAACCAGCTCTGCAGATGACGAAGAAATTGAAGAAATGTATGATGAGATAAAAGAAATTATTCAGGTAGTGAAGGGAGAGGAAAATGTAATAGTCATGGGTAACTGGAATTCCACAGTAGGAAAAGGGATAGAAGAAAACATAGTAGGTGAATATCGATTGGGGCTAAGAAATGAAAGAGGAAGCCGTCTGTTAGAATTTTGCACAGAGCGTAACTTAATCATAGCTAACACTTGGTTCAAGAATCATAAAAGAAGGTTGTATACATGGAAGAATCCTGGAGATACTAGAAGGTATCAGGTACATTATATAATGGTAAGACAGAGATTTAGGAACCAGGCTTTAAATTGTAGGACATTTCGAGGGGCAGATGTGGACTCTGACCACAATATGAACTGTAGATTAAAACTGAAGAAATTGTAAAAAGGTCGGAATTTTAGGAGATGGGACCTGGATAAACTAACTAAACCAGAGGTTGTACAGAGCATAAGGGAACAATTGACAGGAATGGGGGAAAGAAATACAGTAGAAGACGAATTTGTAGCTCTGAGGGATGAAGTAGCGAAGGCAGCAGAGGATCAAGTAGGTAAAAAGACGAGGGCTAGTAGAAATCCTTGGGTAACAGAAGAAATATTGAATTTAATACATGAAAGGAGAAAATATAAAAATGCAATAAATGAAGCAGGCAAAAAGGAATACAAACGTCTCAAAAATGAGATCGACAGGAAGTGCAAAATGGCTAAGCAGGGATGGCTAGAGGACAAATGTATGGATGTAGAGGCTTATCTCACTAGTGGTAAGATAGATACAGCCTACAGGAAAATTAAAGAGACCTTTGGAGAAGAAAGAACCACTTGTATGAATTTCAAGAACTCAGATGGGAACCCAGTTCTAAGCAAAGAGGGGAAAACAGAAAGGTGGAAGGAGTATATAGAGGGTCTATACAAGGGCGATGTACTTGAGGACAATATTATGGAAATGAAAGAGGATGTAGATGAAGATAAAATGGGAGATACGATACTGCGTGAAGAGTTTGACAGAGCTCTGAAAGACCTGAGTCGAAACAAGGCCCCAGGATTACACAACATTCCCCTAGAACTACTGACAGCCTTGGGAGAGCCAGTCCTGACAAAACTCTACCATCTGGTGAGCAAGATGTATGAGACAGGCGAAATACCCTCAGACTTCAAGAAGAATATAATAATTCCAATCGCAAAGAGAGCAGGTGTTGACAGATGTGAAAATTACCGAACTATCAGTTTAATAAGTCACAGCTGCAAAATACGAGTACTAGTGCGAATTCTTTACAGACGAATGGAAAAAATGGTAGAAGCTGACCTCGGGGAAGATCAGTTTGGATTCCGTAGAAATGTTGGAACACGTGAGGCAATACTGACCTTACGACTTATCTTAGAAGCTAGATTAAGGAAAGGCAAACGTACGTTTCTAGCATTTGTAAACCTAGAGAAAGCTTTTGACAATGTTGACTGGAATACTCTCTTTCAAATTCTAAATGTGGCGGGGGTAAAATACAGGGAGCGAAAGACTATTTACAATTTGTACAGAAACCAAATGGCAGTTATAAGAGTCGAGGGGCATGAAAGGGAAGCAGTGGTTGGGAAGGGAGAGAGACAGGGTTATAGCCTCTCCCCGATGTTATTCAATCTGTGTATTGAGCAAGAAGTAAAGGTGAAACGTCCCCTTAGAAATATTATACATGACTGTGCTTAAACTGACACACAATTTTTTTTGCCGCAACGCAATCTGACTTTCAAAAATCCCTACAAAAGAATGGCCCTGACTAACATTATCCTATACGTTTCACAAATCACTTACCCTCACAAAAATCTTCGTTACTCGAACTACTGCAATACAGCGAGCGCCACTACTGCCAGGTAAATAAAAGATTCAAACTACAGAAGGCATTAACTACTGATAGGCATAGTTAGCAAATGAAAGATTTTAATAGAGAACAAACAATGTATTTAACTTAATAGTCATCAGAAGTCATAATTCACTCCTGGAAATGGAAAAAAGAACACATTGACACCGGTGTGTCAGACCCACCATACTTGCTCCGGACACTGCGAGAGGGCTGTACAAGCAATGATCACACGCACGGCACAGCGGACACACCAGGAACCGCGGTGTTGGCCGTCGAATGGCGCTAGCTGCGCAGCATTTGTGCACCGCCGCCGTCAGTGTCAGCCAGTTTGCCGTGGCATACGGAGCTCCATCGCAGTCTTTAACACTGGTAGCATGCCGCGACAGCGTGGACGTGAACCGTATGTGCAGTTGACGGACTTTGAGCGAGGGCGTATAGTGGGCATGCGGGAGGCCGGGTGGACGTACCGCCGAATTGCTCAACACGTGGGGCGTGAGGTCTCCACAGTACATCGATGTTGTCGGCAGTGGTCGGCGGAAGGTGCACGTGCCCGTCGACCTGGGACCGGACCGCAGCGACGCACGGATGCACGCCAAGACCGTAGGATCCTACGCAGTGCCGTAGGGGACCGCACCGCCACTTCCCAGCAAATTAGGGACACTGTTGCCCCTGGGGTATCGGCGAGGACCATTCGCAACCGTCTCCATGAAGCTGGGCTACGGTCCCGCACACCGTTAGGCCGTCTTCCGCTCACGCCCCAGCATCGTGCAGCCCGCCTCCAGTGGTGTCGCGACAGGCGTGAATGGAGGGACGAATAGAGACGTGTCGACTTCAGCGATGAGAGTCGCTTCTGCCTTGGTGCCAATGATGGTCGTATGCGTGTTTGGCGCCGTGCAGGTGAGCGCCACAATCAGGACTGCATACGACCGAGGCACACAGGGCCAACACCCGGCATCATGGTGTGGGGAGCGATCTCCTACACTGGCCGTACACCACTGGTGATCGTCGAGGGGACACTGAATAGTGCACGGTACATCCAAACCGTCATCGAACCCATCGTTCTACCATTCCTAGACCGGCCAGGGAACTTGCTGTTCCAACAGGACAATGCACGTCCGCATGTATCCCGTGCCACCCAACGTGCTCTAGAAGGTGTAAGTCAATTACCCTGGCCAGCAAGATCTCCGGATCTGTCCCCCATTGAGCATGTTTGGGACTGGATAAAGCGTCGTCTCACGCGGTCTGCACGTCCAGCACGAACGCTGGTCCCACTGAGGCGCCAGGTGGAAATGGCATGGCAAGCCGTTCCACAGGACTACATCCAGCATCTCTACGATCGTCTCCATGGGAGAATAGCAGCCTGCATTGCTGCGAAAGGTGGATATACACTGTACTAGTGCCGACATTGTGCATGCTCTGTTGCCTGTGTTTATGTGTCTGTGGTTCTGTCAGTGTGATCATGTGATGTATCTGACCCCAGGAATGTGTCAATAAAGTTTCCCCTTCCTGGGACAATGAATTCACGGTGTTCTTATTTCAATTTCCAGGAGTGTATATATAGCAGTTCATGACATCCAGTCTTACAAATTTCAAAAATCCGCCATTTCTCTCCCCACATCCACCACTGCTGGCGGCTCACCTCCAACTGCGCAACGCTACTCGCTGTTAACAGCCAGCTGCCCAACACTACAATGGCAGACAACAATGCAAACAAGCCACAGACTGCACTCAGCACAGCCAGTGATTTTCATACAGAGCGCTACGTGACGTTGCCAATAAGAAAACATAAACAGCCTACTTACATAGCCCCCATGATCCCCACAAAAAATTTTACAAATTGTTTTGGGCAGTGTCCAAAAATGATTTGATAAAATTTCGCATAATTACAATAACAAAGATATCAAATGCAAACATTGATACAATGTTGGTTGAAAGCTAAAATTTTCTCACAGTCCATAAACACAGTCCTGATCGTTCATCACAGTAAAATAGCAGAGTTTTTCTCAAAGTCTGAGCAGTAAAAGAAAGTGCACACGGAAGTAGTGGATTTCCATGCAGTCTTGAAGAAGTAGTGTTGTCCTTCCAACGGAAAGACAGTGCTGGCTCTTAACATGCAGACAGGTAATGGGCCACAAAAGAGCAAACCCACAGCAGAGTCAGTCGAAGTTTTGAAGAATATTGGTAGGTAGGTCATCACAGAGCAGACCCACTGTAGTCCTGGTAGAGAGTATGGTATTGGTGGGCCACCAGAGGTGCAGACCCACTGCAGTCCTTGTAGAAATAATGGTATTGGTGGGCCATTAAAGACGCAGACCCACTGTAGTCCTTGTAGAGATGGCTAGCAGCCTTCCGTTGCGACTGTGCAGGTGCACAATCACCATCGAAGAGTCTTGCGGAGAATATAGCAAGTCTATTAACCACCACTTGTGCACTCACAAAGTTTTTTTTTCTAATTGTCCTTAGAACCAGCAATGCTGTTAACTAGTCTCTTGCTGAATTATTAACACACGTCCAAACACTAACAGTCCCAACTGCTCACATACTGCTCACATACCAACAGAAACATGTGCAGTGAAATGTAACTTACAAGTTACTTAATTTGATGAACTGGTGTCCATTACAATTTTATAACATAAGAATACAATAAAAAAGGTACAAGATACATCATTAAAGGACATAACAATACAGATAACATTTGTGGTAATGCAGGGTTTGCAGAAGAATCGAAATAACATATACATCAGTGTTACAGGAATCATGACATAAGGAAATACATAAAAGATCAGAATAACTTTTGAAACGTCAACTACACACGTGAGCATTAAAACAAAACAGAATAAATAATGTCTAAACATCTTTACAAAGTAAATAACATTGTATTTGAAAAATTCTACAACATAAATCTTATTAGCTAAACACTTAAAAACAGGAAAAAGATAAAAACACAAGGGTACATAAACACTTAGCGGAATAATACAAAAGGAAAGGCAGGGTTCGTTTTCAGTGTGACATTTGGTACTGCAGTCCAATCCAAAACTTCGTTCAGTAGATCTTTCCTCTGTAATTATTACTACTCTGCCAATGGTTGTCATATGGGTGGTGTCTGTTTTGGTCACGATTTGTGTTGTGAGAATAGCCTTGTCGTGTCCAGTTATTATTTCTTTCATCGCGGAATTGCGACGGATGTGACCTGTAATTGTTGTGTCCCTGTTTCCGCGTTCCACGATTGTCAGTATCAATTTCTAATTCTTGTAAGAGTCCCTGAAAAGCTTCAACGTCGTCTTTGCAACGTCCTGCCAAAATAATATGTCGTAAATGTTCAGGTAATTTGATTAAGCAAATGCGGATGAGTTCTGTTGGGCTGTATGGGTTTGACAGGTACTGATTCTTGTGCAACATGTCTTCAAAATATTTCACAAGACAGGAGAATTCAGATTGTTCGAAATGTTTCATCATTATGATGCTATTTTTTACTTGGTCTTGTGTAGCTTGAGACCAATATGCTGAGAGGAAGGCATGATAAAACTCTCCTTCATTGTGACAGTCGTGAATGACCGATCGCATTCTTACAGCTGGTTCATTCTAATCTGTGCTGCAATGACCAGTTGTGGGGGAACAATGAGAGAATTGATGAAGCCACGCTTGTGGATTAATGTCGTTGCCAGAATTCTGAAATGTTTTGAATTTGCGTGTAGTAATGGACAGCTTATAGTCAAAATCATCGTGTCGGCGAGTCGCATGTCGGTCATTGTTGCGTCGTTTCCGCGGTTCCATTTAAAAATTCGGTGCACCTTGTCAATTTCTTTCATAATTTCCGAAATGCGCTGTGTTATTATTTTGCGGCTTTTTCATATTTCTAAGTCCCTCTTCCCGCGTTGGAGCGCGAATGTCCTCTGAAATACGTAATTCTTGTATTACCTGTGTTAGCTCATCTTGTACTTCCCGGATTTCTCTTTTGTACTGTGTATTGATTTTATTTTGATTTTGTTTGAATTTTCTAATTTGTTCATACTCTTCAGTGGCAGTGAAGGCTACAGGTCTTGTGTCATTCAGATCATCATCTACCTTTGTATATAAATTATTTAGCCGATCCGAAAGTTCGACTACTTTCTCTGATAATGAACTAATTTCCTCCACATGTCTTTGTGAACCAATTTTCAGAGTATCTACTGTGTCCTTTAAGCTTTCCTGAGTTTTTGCAAGTTGTGTAACCGAATCGGTAGATGCAACTGAGTCAGTTTTAGCTTGCAAGCTTTCATGATTTTCATGAACAATAGTTTGCAGTTCTTTTATGGTTGCCTCGTGATTCTCTAATGCATTTTCATGCCGCGAAAAAATAGTTTGAAAATGCTCACAAATTTGTGTGTTTACGTCATTACAGACTTTTTAACATTTCGATTCAATGTTATGTAACTCAGTAGTTAAATCTTCACGTGTCTGTTCAAGCGTGGTTTCTAACTTCCGAAGATTTTGTTCCATTGTGACTAACATTTAAAGCTTTTGCTGTGTTTGTCTCTGATTTTGTTCCATTGTGCTTAACTTTTGAAGGTTTTGTCCCATTTGTTGCATTAATTGTAATAACAATGCACTGGTGTCTGAAACATGTTCCTCAGTGCTTTTTGGCAGTGAATTTGCACCGACAACACTCACATTTTGACAAGCGGAAAATGTGTCTTCACTCATTTGAGAAAGCGGTGAGAACCCAAAACCTGAGTCTACAGTATTTGCAATATTGTGTTCTGTCATTCCCGATTCCTTAGGCGAGCTGTTGCCGACCGATCGATCGACAATGCTTCCCAGGTCACTAATTGTTTCACTGTCTACACCATTATTTGCCGCCCGCTCCATTTCCCTATGCACAATTACCAAATTACTACTTTGAATGTTTGTTAATTCATTACACAGTGGTGCTGATAAGCTACGCTCGTCGTCACTATTATTTCTCAGTTTACTTTGGAGCCTAGTGTTACGTTTTTCACACGCCGTTATTGTCACAATATTTCACACGATAACACAGAAAAGCACAATTTGAAGAGCAAAAATAAGAGAACACATTAACATAGCGCTGAAAATAATATCTAGTTAATTGCAAGCGCAGCTGTGAAATACTTGGTGCAAATCTACATGCATGCCACAACTGTTTTACTGTACGACAGTGAAAGACTGCAACTACAAAGGAGATTCTCTCTACAATTACGCGCTAGCAACAAACAAAAGCTACACTAATTACACAAACTACAAGAAAAAATCAGAAGATTCCAGTGAGGTATCCTCCGCTAAGGGTCCACATATGAAACGTCGCCTTAGAAATATTATATATGACTGTGCTTAAACTGACACACAATATTTTTTGCCGCAGCGCAATCTGACTTTCAAAAATCCCTACAAAAGAATGGCCCTGACTAACATTAACCTATACGTTTCACAAATCACTTACCTCACAAAAATCTTCGTTACTCGAACTACTGCAAAACAGTGAACGCCACTACTGCCAGCTAAATAAAAGATTCAAACTACGGAAGGCACTAACTACTGATAGGCATAGTTAGCAAATGAAAGATTTTAATAGAGAACAAACAATGTATTTACCTTAATAGTCATCAGAAGTCATAATATATATAGCAGTTCATGACATCCAGTCTTACAAATATCGAAACTCCGCCATTTCTCTCCCCAAATTCACCATTGCGGGTGGCTCACCTCCAACTGCGCAACGCTACGCGCTGTTAACAGCGAGCTGCCCAACACTGCAATGGCAGACAACAATGCAAACTAGCCACAGACTGCACACAGCACAGTCAGTGATTTTTATACAGAGCGCTACGTGACGTTGCCAATAAGGAAACATAAACAACCTACCTACAAAGGAAGCAAAAGAAAAATTTGGAGTAGGTATTAAAATCTATGGAGAAGAAATAAAAACTTTTAGGTTTGCCGATGACATTGTAATTCTGTCAGAGACAGTAAAGGAATTGGAAGAGCTGTTGAACGGAATGGACAGTGTCTTGTAAGGAGGATATAAGATGAACATCAACAAAAGCAAAACGAGGATAATGGAATGTAGTCGAATTAAGTCGGGTGATGCTGAGGGAATTAGATTAGGAAATGAGACACATAAATTAGTAAAGGAGTTGTGCTATTTGGGGACCAAAATAACTGATGATGGTCGAAGTAGATAGGATATTAAATGTAGACCGGCAATGGCAAGGAAAGCGTTTCTGAAGAAGAGAAATTTGTTAACATCGAGTATAGATTTAAGTGTCAGGAAGTCGTTTCTGAAAGTATTTTTATGGAGTGTAGCCATCTATGGAAGTGAAACATGGACAATAAATAGTTTGGACAAGAAGAGAATAGATGCTTTCGAAATGTGGTGCTACAGAATGTTGAAGATTAGGTGGGTAGATCACGTAACTAATCAGGAGGTATTGAATAGGATTGGGGAGAAGAGAAGTTTGTGGCACAACTTGAATAGAAGAAGGGATCGGTTGGTAGGACATGTCCTAAGGCATGAAGGGATCACATGTCCTGAGGCATGAAGGAATCACAAATTTAGGATTGGAGGGCAGCGTGGAGGGTAAAAATCGTAGAGGGAGACGAAGAGATGAATACACTAAGCAGATTCAGAAGGATGTAGGTTGCAGTAGCTACTGGGAGATGAAGGAGCT
Source organism: Schistocerca piceifrons (assembly GCF_021461385.2). Classification (NCBI taxonomy): domain Eukaryota; kingdom Metazoa; phylum Arthropoda; class Insecta; order Orthoptera; family Acrididae; genus Schistocerca; species Schistocerca piceifrons. Next base: position 654,214,744 of record NC_060142.1, read on the forward strand.
TGCAAAGGATAAATTAGCATGGAGAGCTGCATCAAACGAGTCTCAGGACTGAAGACCACAACAACAACAACACTCTTAGTCCGTGTGGTTTCATTTCGTTTCCTACACTTCTTCTGGGTGTCTTGCCATTTTGTCACTTTGTTTGGTTCAAATGGCTCTGAGCACTATGGGACTTAACATCTATGGTCATCAGTCCCCTAGATCTTAGAACTACTGAAACCTAACTAACTTAAGGATAGCACACAACACCGAGTCATTACGAGGCAGAGAAAATCCCTGACCCCACCGGGAATCGAACCCGGGAACCCGGGCGCCGGAAGCGAGAACGCTACAGCACGATCACGAGCTGCGGACCGTCACTTTGTTTACAATGATTTTCAAACCTTACAGTGTCCCAAATCTCTACCACGTATACGAATGTCTTTCACAATTTCTAAACTAAATGTAAGCCATGGCTAAATTATGCTCTGTACCAAATTCTACTAGATGGCCTCCTATTTCATTCAGATCCTACAGTCTATGTTCTCCTACCTTATTTTTTCCCATGTCTTCTCCTTACTGCTACCAAATTACAGTCACTCATTATAATTAAATTATCATATCTCTTAATCATCTGAATAATTTCCTTTACCTCACCACACCTAGTTCCAATCTCTTCATTACCTGGTTGGCATATAAAATTGTATTTCTGTGGTGGGTGTTGGCCTTGATCTATCTTGGCTGTGATTATGTGTTTACCAAGTATTTCATAGTAGCTTACCTATTTTCTTATTCATTATTAGGCCTACTCTTGCGTTATCCCTATTTGATGTTGTGTTGATAATCCTGTACTAACCTGATCAGTAGTCCCGTTAATCATGCCACCGCACGTCACAAATTCTTACTATACCTAACTTCGACATATCCTTTTCTCTTCTTAAATTCTCTAACCTACCTACACTAATGCTCTGCTTCCCGAGCGGGAAGGCGTGCCAACCCCGGCACGAATACGCCCGGCGAGTTAATGTCGAGGTCCGGTCTGGCGCACAGCCTGTGGATATTTCTTTAAGGCGGTTTTCCATCTGCCTCGGCGATTGGGGGCTTGTTTCCCTTATTACGCCTCAGTTACACTATGTCGGCGATTGTTGCACAAACACTGTCTCCACGTACCAGTACACCATTATTACTCTACAACACAAACATTAGGGGTTACACTCGTGTGGTATGAGACGTTCCCGGAGAGGGGCGGGGGGGGGGGGGGGGGGGGGGGAGGGTGTCCACTGGGGGCAGAACCGCACAATAACACTCAGTTCTGCGTGGGGCGGCGGCGGGGCGGGTGGACTGCTGTGGCCTGTTGTGGGATAGTGAACCACTGAAGGCCACGGCAAGACGAAGCCTCTCTATCGTTTCTAAGTCCCCGGTTCAATACACACACACAGTACACACACATACCCATTTAAGGGGCCCATCATTCCACGCTCTGGCCTGTAGAATGTCAGTTTTATTATTCTCGTCATCAATAAAAATAAAGCTGACATTCTAGAGTCCCAATGGAGATGCCATCATCATCAGGCGATACAACAGTGCTGCATGGCCTCGGGAAGAAAAAATAACGGCTGTAGTTTATCCTCGCTTGCAGCTGTTCGCAGACCAACACAGCTACGCCATGTTGGCTAATTTTACGAAGCCAGTTCAGTCAGTCATCCATAGTGTTGCCCCTGCCAGTAGAACAAATGCCGCTACCCCTTTTCAGGAATCACAGGTTACTCTGACATATCCACACATGCATCACCGTGGTTTGATCTGCAGTACAGCTATCTGTATCGTCGAGGCACGCGTGCCACATCACCTGAAGACAACATCTAAGGGACAACTTGGAGAAAAAGTGTAGTGTGAACGAATTTAACGTGACACGTTGAATCGCATTGGGAAAGAAGCCGAAACTATCCTATCAACAATACTACGGCGCGGTAAAAGTTTGAAAATATCCTGAAATTGAATCTAGATGTGTATATTTTCCATAAGATAAAGAGAAAGGTGCGATCCCTACCTCTCGACAAATATTTCAGTCAAAAGCACTCAATATTGTGAATGGCGTACACATAGTCCAAACAGAAGTCTTCGGACGTATTTGTTGTAAGCACGAGAGGTTTTATTCATGGTAGTAATCTCACTGTTAAACGAAGTACTTCACTAGCCCAACTATAACAGACGATTTTTTCGAGAAACACTTCCACTTATGCAGGCTCTTAAAGCAAATACGTTGGGGGTACTTTTACCCTCTATAGCAGATCGGCAGTGCAAAGTATACGAGCTATATCACTAAAAACAACAGTAAACGATTAATTAGCAAGTTGAAAAGTGGCGAAGTGGTGTGCACGAATGACTACGCTTCAGATAATCAACAGTTTTAAGAACTTCATGTGATACCGAAGAATATGAGGTGGCTTCAGAAAGCAACCTGGCTGTTGTAAGGGTTAGAAAACTAAAGCGGTAGCCTTTTAATTAAGTGAGCGCCGATTAGAATGCAGTGGGATGGCAGACTGACGGACGGTCAGAGCGGAGGTACAGTGGCGAAGAGTTACGATAAGAGCCGAGTCGGGCGCGGTAGCCCACGACAGTCAAAAAAATGGTTCAAATGGCTCTGAGCACTATGGGACTTAACATCTATGGTCATCAGTCCCCTAGAACTTAGAATTACTTAAACCTAACTAACCTAAGGACAGCACAGAACACCCAGCCATCACGAGGCAGAGAAAATCCCTGACCCCGCCGGGAATCGAACCCGGGAACCGGGGCGCGGAAAGCGAGAACGCTACCGCACGACCACGAGATGCGGGCACACGACAGTCACTGAACACGGTAAGGTTAGGCGCAAATCGAGAAGCGTGTAGCACGTGTAACGTGACACGAGACTACAGCGCGACACGCACGTGCCGCACGGGTCGCGCGGGTCCAGCGCATATTGCGACGCGTACACCATACTTCGCACGCGCCGACTGGCGACGCTCTGCGCTGACTGAACCGAAGCGCGCGCAACCTCTTATCTTTCTCAAACGATTTTACAGAAACTATTCTCTGAAAATATATTATTTTTGCCTTGCTTGTAGCGTTATATGTCAGCTTCGTGACGAAGTGCCCATCACCTCGCTAATGACCATTCTTATTGTGATGTACGCATTTTAGTAAGACACTACGCAAAACTCAAAAAGTTTGCAACGAAAATTAGGGGTCGCTATGATTTTGCCCGATCTCGAGAAAGTGGATCCCATGTAGCGCGCTCACTTCCGATCTCACGCCCCCGAGACTGAAATACTCGCAACATTTCTCGTATCTCCTAAACCGCTCGAGACACTTTTTTTTTTCACTAGCTGCTTATATTTTATGACCCACCGTCTAATTTCTTATGGTGGGTCGTATATTGCCACTTAGCCGCTGTGACTGGGTCCGGGGTCCGCAGTGACTCAAAGTAACACCACACCGGCTCCCGTCCCCACTCACACCGTTGCCCGTGTCCCGCCACGTGGAGGCGGGCTCTGTTTAGATCCATTTGATATCTTTTTTTTGTGCAGCATTAGAAAAACTTATAACTAATACAAAATCAAGTAAGAAATTAATAAACAAAACTAAATTAAATATTTAGAAAGAAGGAAGGAAGAGAACTGAATAGAGAAGTTATAGGTATAATATTGCCCGTCACCTGGTTGTGGGCGGCGGCCCGGGTCTTGGAATGACCCTCAAGACGCTGGCCGTTGCTCACCATGCCTTTAACATCTACCATCCTAAAAACTACCTTAACTAGAAGAGATTAGGGTACGTTAAAGCTAGAAACTAAGACTAAGACCTCCATGTCCAGCCTGCTAAACTATTTACGATGTACAATAGAGAGGTAACTGATTTTGTGCTTGGCTCAGAGTGGCTAATGAAAGGGTACTCGTGGTAAAAGTAATAAGGTAATGACGCTAACGGTTTGTGTTGAGCCTACAAGGCTCCTAGTAGAGTACATCACGCGCAAGCACCTCCCGGCCCCGCCGACAACACGACCTGAACGGTGGTTTTCCCCGATCTACCATAGGTATCCGTCGGGTTGGGCTCAAAGGAGAGGAACCACAATTAAGATCCTTCCATCCAGGACGTGCGCCGCCTCTTACCAGGGGGGCGTAGGTCCCTTGAAGAGGTGCCCAACTTTAAGCTTCAGATGAAAAGTTCTTAGTATAGTGGAGGTTGAGGTATAGGCTGTGTAGGTTGGTTGTACAAACAGTTAACACTGAGCCAATGAGACTTACAATGATACGTGGTGTGGCAGTTAGCACCTTCCGGCCCCGCCAGCAACACAGCCTGAGCGGTGGTTTTCCCCGATCTACCATAGGTATCCGTCGGGTTGGGCTCAGAAGAGAGGGACCACAATTAAGATCCTTCCATACAGACTGTGCGCTGCCTCTTAACGGATGGCGTAGGTCCCTTGAAGAGGTACCTAGCTTTAAGCTCTTATTGGACATGGAGATGCTGTTAACTATTTATATATATGGTGCAATCTGTTTTTAGGATTGTATGTGACTTGTGCACCTCTTGTCGGTTGTTCCACTCTGTTCTTTGAATTTGACTTGGTTGACACTATGGATCATCCGCGCTGGACGCTTCAATATCTGTGTTGGTGCCCTGGTATGTATCTGTTTTTTCTTCATCACTCGTGGTGCTAATCATATCTGTGTCCCCCAGGGCATCGTGACGTCTCTTTGGACCGACTTGCCTTCGGTAGGGTCTGTTGCGCAAGTATTCTATTTGTTGGATCTTCGAGATTTCGTCCGTTAGTTTGTTGAGTTCAGTCCACCTTTCCGGGTCGCGTATTATGGCATGTAGTTCGTTCTGTGTGTTCAGGCGATTTATGTGTACTGTGTATCTTATGTTCGTGCGTTGTCCGCAGAAGAAGACATTATGTTCAGGGGAACCTTCTTCCCCGCATGTGCATCTATTAGTCTGCTGCAGACTCACGCGGTACAGGTGCGTGGGATAAGGGCCATGTCCTGTGATGAAATGTACCATACCGCGGCTGGGATCAATATGTTTTAGTTTTAGTCTTTCCCGGATGCCAGGGAAGAAGTTGTATACACGGTGGCCCTTATCGCTGTTGGTCCACTCGCTCTGCCAGGTATCCACTCGTCATGCTCTGAGTCGGCGTGTTGTCTCAATCGGTACACCAGTGATCTGCCGAACCTGGTCTATTCTCCCCATCCTAAGCCAGTACATTGCTGCGCGGTACCTGATGGTGATATCTATGGGGAAAATTCCCATCACGACACATAGTGCGTCATTTGATGTTGTGTTGAATGCCCCTGTTAGTCGAAGTAGAACACTTCTTTGGCCTCGACATACAATGGTTCTGTTGGTTGAGAGATTTAACCTGTGGGCCCACGTACTGGCAGCAAAGCATAGTACTGACTCGAAGAGAGCGCAATGGTATGTTCGTGTCACCGACAGGGGTAGTCTGAATTGTTCCGAATTTAGCCTAGCCAGTTTGTGTAGTATCTTTTCTGCTTTGTTTGTGCATATTCGCATGTGTTCGTGGAAGTTCAATCGTTCATCAATGTATACTCCTAGATAGCGTGTGACTGCTAGTCTTTTTATGTTTGTGTCCCCGATTTTGACTATTGGGTTCCTGCGCAGGATACCCTGTAGCAATGTATAAGTTGTTTTGTTTCCTGCTATTTTTAATTTATTATCTGTGCACCATTGGGTTATTGTCCTAAGTGTTCCGTTGGCTCTTTCTTCTAGCTGGGCACGGTTATTTGCTGAAACTACGACGAGTAGATCATCAGCATAAGCGACAGCTCCATCTGTCAAGATGTGCTCCTCTAGTAACTGTAGGAGCGGTTCTATAACTACACTCCTGGAAATTGAAATAAGAACACCGTGAATTCATTGTCCCAGGAAGGGGAAACTTTATTGACACATTCCTGGGGTCAGATACATCACATGATCACACTGACAGAACCACAGGCACATAGACACAGGCAACTGAGCATGCACAATGTCGGCACTAGTACAGTGTATATCCACCTTTCGCAGCAATGCAGGCTGCTATTCTCCCATGGAGACGATCGTAGAGATGCTGGATGTAGTCCTGTGGAACGGCTTGCCATGCCATTTCCACCTGGCGCCTCAGTTGGACCAGCGTTCGTGCTGGACGTGCAGACCGCGTGAGACGACGCTTCATCCAGTCCCAAATATGCTCAATGGTGGACAGATCCGGAGATCTTGCTGGCCAGGGTAGTTGACTTACACCTTCTAGAGCACGTTGGGTGGCACGGGATACACGCGGACGTGCATTGTCCTGTTGGAACAGCAAGTTCCCTTGCCGGTCTAGGAATGGTAGAACGATGGGTTCGATGACGGTTTGGATGTACCGTGCACTATTCAGTGTCCCCTCGACGATCACCAGTGGTGTACGGCCAGTGTAGGAGATCGCTCCCCACACCATGATGCCGGGTGTTGGCCCTGTGTGCCTCGGTCGTATGCAGTCCTGATTGTGGCGCTCACCTGCACGGCGCCAAACACGCATACGACCATCATTGGCACCAAGGCAGAAGCGACTCTCATCGCTGAAGACGACACGTCTCCATTCGTCCCTCCATTCACGCCTGTCAGGACACCACTGGAGGCGGGCTGCACGATGTTGGGGCGTGAGCGGAAGACGGCCTAACGGTGTGCGGGACCGTAGCCCAGCTTCATGGAGACGGTTGCGAATGGTCCTCGCCGATACCCCAGGAGCAACAGTGTCCCTAATTTGCTGGGAAGTGGTGGTGCGGTCCCCTACGGCACTGCGTAGGATCCTACGGTCTTGGCGTGCATCCGTGCGTCGCTGCGGTCCGGTCCCAGGTCGACGGGCACGTGCACCTTCCGCCGACCACTGGCGACAACATCGATGTACTGTGGATACCTCACGCCCCACGTGTTGAGTAATTCGGCGGTACGTGCACCCGGCCTCCCGCATGCCCACTATACGCCCTCGCTCAAAGTCCGTCAACTGCACATACGGTTCACGCCCACGCTGTCGCGGCATGCTACCAGTGTTAAAGACTGCGATGGAGCTCCGTATGCCACGGCAAACTGGCTGACACTGACGGCGGCGGTGCACAAATGCTGCGCAGCTAGCGCCATTCGACGGCCAACACCGCGGTTCCTGGTGTGTCCGCTGTGCCGTGCGTGTGATCATTGCTTGTACAGCCCTCTCGCAGTGTCCGGAGCAAGTATGGTGGGTCTGACACACCGGTGTCAATGTGTTCTTTTTTCCATTTCCAGGAGTGTATGTCCCAGAAGATGGGGCCGCAGATCGTCCCTTGTGGACAGCCTTTTGTAATTCGTTTAATCACTTTCTGGTTGTCCATTTGCCAAACGACCGTTCTGTCTCTGCAGTAGTCCATGAAACTATTATACAGAGACTCCGGTACCTGCAGGTGTCTGAGCCTCTTGAACAAGGCCGGCCACCAGAGGTTGTCGAAGGCACCTGAGATGTCTATCATAATTGCAAGTGTGTATATGGAGGGTGTGTCGTGTACTATTTGGAGTGCTCTGTTAATTGCGTCGTCTATAGATTTCCCTTCCCTGAAGCCGTATTGGTGTGGTATCAGTCCCCGAAGTGTTTGGTGTGCTTGTAGTCTATTGCAGAGTAGTTTTTCTTGTACTTTACCGAGTGTATTGATAAGGCAAATTGGTCTGTATGACTTGGGGTCTGATGGGTCTTTGTCTGGAGCCTTTTTGATGATAACCGCCTTCGAGGTCTTCCACACTGCAGGCACACGGCCCAGCCTTAATGCATCGCTTAACAACGTTGTGAGAAACGGGGTGATCTGCGGTGCAATTTGTTTCAGTACCTCAGAGTGGATACCATCCGGTCCAGGCGCCTTTTTGTTTTTGAGTTCTGAGATCGCTGTCGCAACTTCTTCCTGCGCAAATGGACAGGTGACGGTTGGTGTGGTGTATACTGTGTCTACTTCGCGTCTCAGTGCTGCATGTTGTGGTGTGTCTGTGTCTGCGATGTCGTCGGGCAGGAGTTTGCTCAGCAGGAACTCCGCTGTGCGTCTCCAGCCCTTAGTCATCTCACCATCCTCCTGTCGCAGCGTTCCCAGAACCAGTGGGATCTTAGTTTTCTCTGTCACGATTTTGTATGGTTCCCCCCAAATGTTTAATTGTGTTTGTGCTGCTACATGGCTGTTCCAATGGTTTTTCCTGGTCTTATTCAGCTCAAGTTTATATTTATCCTTGGCAAGCCGGTAGTCGTGTAGTCTTAATTGTCTTTCTCTATCTGAAATTGCTCGTTGGTAAAGTTTACGTTTACGTTTTGAGTCTTGTTTGAGTCGTGTTAATTGTGTAGTCCAGGGAATATTTTGGTGTTTTGTCATTCTTTGTGTTAGTATGCAGGTGTTCTGTGTGTGTGTGATGATATCTGTCAGCATGTGAGCTCTGTAATCAACACTGCCGGTGATGTCTTGCGGTATGTGCTCATGTATTTTTTGTCTGACCCTGTCCCAGTCTGTTTTGTCAAATAATAGTCTTTTTGGTAGTGTTTCTGTGTTGACGTTTGGTGTGCCACTTAAGGTTAGTGTGATGATGTTGTGGTCGCTAGCAGTGATCTGGTCATGTACGGTCCAGTCTCGTACCTGGTTGGTGGCGGCATTATTAACGAGGGTGATGTCTATGTTTGATGAATGACCGTTGTGTCCGATGTCAGTCGGGTGATGTCCTTCCTTGTTGAGTACGAGTAGTCTGTTTTCTTGGATGATGTCATTTATTATTCTACCTCTGTCGTCAGTTCTGTCTGAATGCCACAGGGTTGATCTGGCATTTATGTCTGCACAGATGAGAAGTTTCTTGTTGCCAGCGTATTGCGCAACATCTCTGATGTGGTCTGCGTATGGTTTGATGCAATGACAGAATTGGGTGTACAGCGACGCGACTTGTGTGTGACTTCAACTGTAACTAGGTGCTCGGAACAGAGCTCTGTAATTTTGACTGGATGTATTTCTTTGTTTAGGATTATGACAGATGCCATGCGTCCTGTCCCCTCCGCAACTGTCACCGCACTTGGAGGAAAGTTGGGGATATGCCCTTGTCTAGTGTAGGGCTCCTGTATGCACGGAATGTCACTTTTTAGTTCACGTAGGACCCGTGGGAGCTCCGAATTTACAAGTATACTCCGCATAGCATTAAGCTGTGCTATTAGCAGTTTGGGTGTTTAACTGTGGCGTAGCACTTGCTGCCAGTTTGACTGTAATCGAAGTATGTTCTCCCATGAGCCCTTACGTGATCCTTGTAAAGCTTGTCCATATCGAATGGTTCCTCCCTGCGGGCGCACACCTGCATGAGCAGGTCTAGTAGGCTGTCTGGATCTGTTGGAATGTTCTCCGTTTTGAGAATCAGTCTATCGGTTTGCTCTGATGTACGGAAACAAACAGATTGGCCGTACGGGTGTAGGGTGCGGATGAGCATCTGCTTTGCCGTCTCTAAGATGTCTCTTTTTTCTAGCCTACTTAATTTTACATTTATATCTAGCTTGTCGTAACTAAAACTATCGGTGTCGACGGCGTGTGTTGGCGTCTCTGCAGCTGTGACGTGTCGTGATGGTGTAGTGGCGTTGTTGTGCACCTCTGCGGGGGGGCGCTGGATTGGCTTCCTCGTTGGTTGTTGTGGGGGTTTCCTTGGGCGTCGGCATTGAGGTTGTTGGTTGGGGGGCTGCGAAGGTGTTGGTATCATCAGGGGTATGCACTTTCGTATCACTAGGTTTTGAGGCAGCCTGCGATTGCCGCGATTGGTCGTCACACGCTTTCACTTTCGGGACTCTCTTAGGCTGTTTGGGTTTTCTATGCGGTTTTAGTTTCCTAAAGGCTGCGATGATTCGTTTGTTTTTTGTGTGTGTTTCGTTTGTGCAGTCTTGATGTGTATCAGATGTGTTGGTTGTTTGTGCCTCCATTCTGCATTGATTTGACGTGATTTGGTTCCCACTTGACTGCTCGTCTACGCTACCTGTGACAGACATAACAGCTTTTGGTATGTTACGCGCACTGTCGCCTCTGTTGCCAGATCCTCCGCAGAGTTTTGTTGCGGTTGTTGCTGCGGCTTTTTGTGTGGCATTCTTGGTGTCTGCCGGCGCTGTGGCCTGTTCAAGGTCGGTATTACGGTTTCGAATATCATTGTTATGAACACTACAATCTCTGGCGAAAGGGCAATAATAGACGTCGTCTTCTTCCTCTGTCAGTGAGTCAGAGAGAGTTATTTTGCGTTTGATTTGATTACAGTCTCAGGTGTCTGATTTGTCCATGTTTTCCGTTTGGACTCCAGTTGTGCTTGCTTGCGTTACGGTTGTGTTTAGCACCATTGGGTTCAAGGTCTCACCTTGTATGAATTTGATTGGTTTGATGCGTCCTTCGCATTTTGTAGTGTCGTATCTGCGTCGTTGTGCTGGAGTGGATGGGTGATCTTGAGTGGTTAGCAACGCTGTTTTGTGCAGTTGCTTTGGTTGGTCATGTGTGGTATGGTTTTCTGGTCTGTCGGTATCAGGATTTGGGGTTATCATGTCTATTCTCAGAAGTTCGTCTTCGAGTTCGTCTATCCTGTTCATAAGGGTCGTCTGGAATGTCATCCAGTACATTATTTGTCTTTTGATTAGTTTGGCGGCTTCTGGTGACATTTGTCCTGTGAGTGTTAGGTCGTCTATGTATTCAGTGATTGCATGATGGCTGTCTTCCAGGTTTGTATTGTGTATCAAGCCTGGAATGTGACCATTGTTGGGGTGGTCGTCAGGTAATAGTTTTTGCCTCTTACGCCAGAGTATTGCACGTAGATGGTTTCTGTGCCTGGTGGATGGTGACTTGTATGATCTAATTTTTTCAGGGGTTGATTTATGGAGCATGTTGTTTGACTCAGGGGGTGTTCAGTTGCCATAGTCAGTACTGTCAATTAGTCTATCAAGCAGCTGTTTGTAGGTCTGGCAGACGCCACCCCTGCTCTTATTGCAAATTCGATTTCTGTTCCTGCACGGGATGCAATCGATGGGCTCTGATGCTCGACAGTCCGCGCGTTTCTGGCCCTTTTTGCCACACCTTGAACAGGTCGTACCTGTGTCTGCGCAGGCTTTGGTTGTATGGCCAAGGTCACAACAGTTGTAACACTGGCTCACTGACGTATAGTCTTTGACAGATAGGGATTGGAGGTCTATGTACACCCTACCTTTTTTGGTGAGGTACCAATAAATTCTTGGTGTGACTTCCAACACTTGGTGGTTGTATCCCTTTCCTTTGGGCCCTGTGCGGAATCTGATTTTCACGTCTTTGTCGAATTCGTCTTTTGTGAAATCGTCACTGAGATTTTGGTCGTATAAACACTCAAGAAATTCTCTATCCGAGATAGTGTCTGTCACTCGATAGACCATCACCAAAGGTTGCCGCTTTCTGGGCCCCTCACAAGTGATATTCTCCATATCTTTCGTCTTTTCTATTATTTTCCTACAGTCCTCGTGTGTTGCTGCTTCGACAATCACAGCTGTCTTCGTGTTTCTTATTGACTTAATGTGTAGGTTGTCTCGTCTTGGGTTGATGTTTTTTGTCAACGTTTGTTTTATTGTTTTCGTGTCTTGGTTGTTGGTAGACTTTATGAAGAGAGTGGTTGCCTGCTTGGCTTTTGCCACCTCAATGCGTTTATGTTCTTTGGGTGCGGTGGAGAGTGCCGCAGCATATGTTAGTGCCTTGGCCTGTTGCTGTGCCTGTTCAGTAACCTTTCCTGTCAGATCCCTAATTTGGTCCCTGAGCTCTTGGTTTATTTCAGCGACTTTTGTATTGTCTTCCTCGAGTTTGTTGACCTGTTCTGTGAGAGACTCAATTCTAAGGTCCTTAACTGGGTCAGCTGAGTGCTGAAGTTCGCGCAGTAGATCTTTGTTCTGCTCTTGCAGCAGCTCGACCTTTGCTTCTGCTGACGTGAGTTGGAAAGCCAAAGGGAATATTTTATTCCTTATCGTATTCAGTACGCTACTCGATGCGTGTTTGGCCTTTAATTCCGCCCCAATGTCATTTAATAGCTCGTCAATTGCAGCGATCTTCTGACTCGGTGACATGACGGCATATTCGTGGGCACCAGACGCCATGCCTATAGGCGATACTTTGCAACTGGTGCTGGTCTGCGCTCTACTAAGCGTCCCTTTCGTGGACTTGGGTGTGGTGTTAGAACCACTTAGTTGGCGTGCTCGATCCAGGATTGCGAATCTGTGTTATAGTTCTTAAAGATTGACCTTTATTTGGTGTGTATTGCGTGTGCGGCACCACATTGTGACACGTAAGTCCCTAAAGCGATACGTCACAGGACGAGGCCGAATGTGGGCTGGGTGGCTTCGCCGGCGATGTCCGATCGACACCGAGCGCCGCGGTCAGCTCCGCACGTCAGCCGGCCACGTGGTTCGCGGGACCAGGTGGGGACTGTGAGCTCGCGTAAGCTGCTGACTCCCGCGGTTGGGCGCGGAAACACGAGTCGTGCTTAGCAACACCGGTTTGCTGTGGCCAGCGCAGTTTGGCCTACTTGCGAAACTCACTATCGACAGTTTATGACTTTTACCTATAATATATCTATAATTCAGAATTATGATCGTTTCCCTTCACTGTATGGGTATTGTTCACACTGGTTTTCTTCATATTAAGCTAGCCTTTTCTGCGAGATTTGCTACCATATGTTAGTCTTCGTTTTTAGTCTAAGTCCGTTATTATCAGTTTTTTATTCGGGACACTTTTGGAAGCTACCCTTCACTGTTCTAACATGTTATCGTGAGTTTGGTGGATATTTAACGTCTAATTACGGAGAAAAATCCTACCATACGTTACTTTGATGATTCGTCACACGGTAACTTTCCTTTCATATTGTTTTTAGCACTTTCACAGCACTGCGGTTAGTAATGTTAAGCGTTCCTAATCGTATTAGTAGTGTTTTTTGATGATAGTTGTAGTGAAATACCTTTGATGAGGTCCGCGAAGTCACTAATGCACTATTTCTCTAGTCTAAACACGAGAAAATTTTGTAGGACTGCTTCACTTCACTATTATCCATCACTGATCATTGATTTTTCGTTCACTGGCGTGATTGTTCCCGAAAGAACCGACAAAAAGACCGTAGTTGCGGGAGCGCGCGCGAGACACGCCCGTACGCGCTCGTGGTAAGGACTCGAGACATAGAAACGAAAGTTTGGCGAATGATAGCACATAAGGAGGAGAGTGTTTTGCCAAGTATTAAACACACGGAACTTTCTTATCTATGGCGATTTATCACTACTTATACTTCTTTTTTTATTTATCTCACTCCAGTGACTGTAATTTTTTAAGAGTTATCGACAGCTAGCGAAACAAGAGCTTCCTAGTATGAAAATAAACATGAAATTTCTTCTTTTATGTTACTGCAAACCGATACTACGAGGTTTTTCGTAAGCTATTGAGCTCTGTGATTGCCAATTACTTGTTTAATGAGGCCCTCCGTTTAGGAATTCTGTCTCAATAGCTGATGTGAGATGAGTTTGGCAAATTACATTGTGACAAAGGAAGTACAATTAAACCAATCACCAAGAGAAATGTGACCATTACTCATAAATGGTGATGCTTCTTCGAATGAGAAAAGGTTAACAACTCACACAAAAACAGATTGGCAATTCTGTTGAAATTTTGGTGGAATCCCCGTAACCCATCGTATTTTTAACACTGAAACCCATCGTATTTTTAACACTGAGCGACTGGAATGGAAACTTACCAAAGGATTTTATTCCTTCTCTTGATCTGAGCAGTATTAAAATAATGACGAGCGTTCCTTCAGGCGGAATGATAGGCACATGCCAGATACTGTTTACTCACCTAGGGCTTGCCAAATTGACAATGCGTGATCGCGAATAAAATAGTTGTTATTGAGAAAAATTAACAATTGAACTGTCGCACAACACAATGGTGAGTGTATTGTCAGCAGCGAAGGATAATGCGCACGACAAGAATGCACAAGCTAGCCATGTGTGCCTTGTGAGATGGAGTTCGAAAAACATTGTCATGAAAGTAGATCTGCCTTTGTCAGCAGCACATTTCAACAAATTAAATATATCTAATCATAACACTCTTTTAGGATATTCCTACTTTCGTAATAATACCGACCATTTTGTTCATTTGTGTATCCTGTTGTTGTATAATTAGTTTATTAATGCTGATAATGTCCATGCAACAATTGGAATGCTTTTTCTCATAACGGCGAACCAATTAAAACATTGTCATTTGTGACTGATTTTCGACTGTTTCTAGCTTGCAGTGGAAATATGTTGTTCACGTGCATGTAGTACTGTGTGTCGTATTACATTATTACATACATATCGGAGTAATCACAGTGAAACTTCTATACTTCAGATCTTGGACGCTTTTTACCACAAGAACAAAGGGATAACAACTGTGGAGATTATCCCTTTCGAAATTTTTGTAACAGATCGTAAAGATACGCTAGCTTACTAGGTAGCGAGAAGATAACCTTGATTTACTTTCCTGCCTTGATTCTTAATCACATGATTTTATAATATTCCTTGCTTCCTTATTCACTACCCTCTGTCCCTTCTTGCGATCTGAAAACATCGCGGAGGCATATGGTGTAATTCCAGCGGCCATTGGCTCTTCGGTTACTGAAGTATACATTTTTCTTGACAGAAGAAAAACAAAACAAAACTATGCACATATAAATAACAGAAACGTATAACGTGCTAACGAAGAAAGCTGGAGCGTTTAAATGGCGAAAAACGAAACACTACCCAAAGGCAATAAAATTCAGTACACAGTAAGGCACAATTTATCGTATGGGCAATATTACCACTGCTCATATGCGCCGTTCCGATGTGAGCCGGGCTACTTTTCCACTTCCCGCCTCAGATTTCCCACGGTGCTAGCGAAGCAAGTGCGACGCGCGGCGCGAGAAACTGTGCCTCAACCACAACGCCGCGCGACCTGGCGCAGGCGCGTGTCGCGTCCCAGTCGCGTCGCGTCGCAATTTGCGCGGTCACATTGGAACATGTGATGTTACAAAAACACGCGCTGCGCTGCGCCACGCCACACGCGCTATACGCGTCTCAATTTGCGCCTAGCCTAAGTCAGCCGCTGTGCTCGCTTCTGCTGTTGAAATTCTCTTCCTATTTTCTACCAGTGATCATTATGACCAATTAGTTATGATCATGCTAATTTTTATCTGGAGTATCAAGTATAAACAAAGACTGAGTTCCGTGGCAGCCGGTAATACAAGATCCTGGCATTGTGCACTAAAAGACTCGCGTAGCAGCTGAATGAATGATACTAAAACGATCAGAATTGGAATTAGCCTCATTGAGACTACAACTAAAGGCAATCGGTATCCAACAGTGGTCTTAAACCCACTTAGAGGGGTAGATCCGTCTGACCGCTAACTGGCTTGATTCGGGCGTCTTCACTACGATGTTTCAACTTGTTTGTAACAAATTGTATCAAAAGATTTTGAGGCCAACGAGTGTCTAGAATATAATTGCTTTAAGCAGAGCTGCGTTGCATTATTTGGTAGCACCGAAATTCCTCTCCAAAACCGTAGCTACATCTACATTTACATCTGCATACAAACTCCGCAATCCACCATACGGTGCGTGGCGGAGGGTACCTCGTACCACAACTAGCATCTCCTCTCCCTGTTCCACTCCCGAACAGAACGAGGGAAAAATGACTGCCTATATGCCTCTGTACGAGCACTAATCTCTCTTATCTTTGTGGTCTTTCCGCGAAATACAAGTTGGCGGCAGTAAAATTGTACTGCAGTCAGCCAAAATTCTACCAATGAACCGAAGACGACTATCCGCCTTCCCCACAACTGCCATTACATGCTTGTCCCACTTCATATCGCTCTGAAATGTTACGCCCAAAAATTAAATCGAAGTGACTGTACAAATTTACTAAGTCCAGAATCCACAGGCTGCGGAATAACGTACGAGGGGCTGAAATGCAGGTAAGGGCAGGCAACGTTACAGGTCGAGAAAATGCGTAGGCTGACTACGCTGCCACTGCATAGGTAAGACACAAAGAGCACCGACCTGCCACGCACCCCTGTAAATCTACCGCTTATTGTACCAGACTGTCCAAGGGGCCCAGTACGCTATAAGTTAGGGTTTGCCATTCCGAAGAGGGGATGTTACAAAGCTGTATATAGGCATTGGGAATGTTACAAAAGGTGCGATCGTCCCTGAAACGGGTAAACGGAGAAGTACGAAGAAATTCATGCAAAAGGACAAACGTTATAGTAGGGTAGTGCACTGTAAGTAATTGCAGCAGCAGACCGGTTCGGTAGTCTGTCTCTTGCGTGGTTGGCACGTGGAGGTAGTACCGGTCGAAAAGGGCTGCGTAGTAGCTGTGAATCGGGTTCTCGTTGCTGAAGCGGGCGCCGAAGTTGGGCAAGCTTAGCTGGGCGCGACGAACAGCTGCACAAAGGCGAACGGGGCCAGCGCGTTGTGGGTGCAGAAGACCAACGGACAGCACACTGCGAAGATTGAGCTGGTGCAGAAGCACCGCAGAAAGAGGACGGCGCTAGCAGAACAGCGCGGTCGAGCGCAGCAACCAGGCAGTACTTCGGAGAAGTCGTCGAAACCTAAGAAACCGAATTATACAGCAACCGTTGAACAGTTGAACTTTGGAAAGGAGAATGAATGAGCAGTTCACAATGGAAATGTAGAAGGATGGACTACTTCTGTTCTTGGATGTTCTAGTGAAGAGAAAGGCAGATGGCACTTTTGGATACAGTGTGTACCGCAAACCTACTCACACTGACTTATACCTACAATCCAACAGTTGCCACCATCCGGCAAAGAAGAACGGAGCGCTCAAAAAACTGGCCCACAGTCCTGGTACTGATAGTTTGGCCACAGAACACTTACGATCAGTGTTCAGCAGGAATGGGTACTCCTCTAGAGATATCCAGAAGGCACTTCAACCTGCCAATCAGCCAAAGGACCCATTACAAGAACCAGAAGAGGCAAAGAAGATGGCACACCTGCGATACGCCGGACCTGTCTCTGCCACAATCAGCAGGATTCTCCAGAAATATGACATCAGGAGCATATTTTGCCCACCCACCAAAATTAGGTCTATGCTGGGGAATGTAAAAGATGACCTGGGGCTACTCAAGCCAGGTATTTACAACATACCATGCCAGCTTGGGATGTCATACATTGTCCAGACCACCAGAACTGTGGACATCAGGTGTAAAGAACACCAGAGACACACCAGACTCAGACAGGCAACTAAATTGCCATAGCAGAGCATTGTCTGGAACTTGGTCACTCAATGGATTACAATGCCACCAAGATTGTGACACAGACCTCTAGATTTTGGGTCAGTGTCATAAAAGAAGCCATTGAGATTAAGGTCACAGATAATCTAATCAACCGTGACTCGGGATACCAAATTAGCACTGCCTGGAATCCAGCACTTGAGCTTGTGAAAACTCAACGCAGGACACTTCGGGATTCTACAAGAAATAGAAGCGGAGACCGAGGGAACAGGGAGACAAGGAGTGGAACTCACCCCAGAACATGAACTCGACTTCAGAAAACGGCCACGCCGGGCGCGGACGGCGGTCTGAACACCGGCGACCAGAGAGGGACAATGTAGCCGCATTTGGCGGGCGCGGACTGCAAACGGAACACACAACACGGTTAGGATCGATTATGGAGTGCCCAGCACGAAACACAAGTGGAAATCATAGTAACAGTCATGAGACAGAGTACCCAACGTCTCAGATCGGGTCTGACACACCTCAGATGACGTCCACAACCGTCGAGGACGGCCAAAACGGGCGCGGACGTCCGTCGGAACATCCGTGACTGCGGAGGTCCATTGAAGCCGAATCTGGCGGGCGCGGACCACAGAGGGAACACTCGACTCAGCGCACACCAAAGACGGAACGCCCAGCTCCTCCCAGGCATAAATACTGGACTCGATCAACCCAAGGACCAATCTCAGGTAGCACCTAAAGAAGACAGCGAGGCACGCTGTTGAAATATCGTACCAGAACGATGCGAATATCCGGCTGGATTCCCGAATATGTCAACAGATCGCCAGGAAAGCATGAAGTATAACCGGTTGAAAGTAGCATATCAGGGAAAGCCAAGAGCGATGCTGAGGAGGTTGTTAAAATGGGTAGTATAACGAGGGAATTAGGCAGCCCAGAGGTGTTTAGCCCAGATCTGCATTCAATGAGAATTTTATTAGTGGTTGATAGCAAAGTAGAGACCGAACTGACAATAGAGGTGCCACTAAACTTGGGTGATTCAATCTCCGAAGGCATTGAGGCTACTCAAGGCAGGTCAGAATCAGTAGTAGACCAGATGATTTCGACTGTACCAGGGGAAGAGAAAAATGTCTTCTTGCTGTCACTTCTTGCAACTATGACCCAATTTTGGGAAGACATCAATAAATATATTAAGCAAGTTAATGAACAATTAAGATCCAGTACTGCATTGGAAGTGTCAAATTTGCCTGAGGAGGTGAAGGAAGACATTGCTGAGTAGTTCACCCAGTGTAAGTTGCAATTGAGGCAGCAAGTAGACATTAAACTACAACAACTAGTAAATAAAGTGGCTACTGAGCTCGACCAAGTGAATAAGGAATGTGCTAAGGGGTACCAGGAGGGGTTAGACAAATTAACCAAAGCACGGGATGAGCACACTACTGCATATCACAACTTCACAACTGAGATGGAAGATAAACTGACGGATTTTGAAACGAAAATAAATACTGAAGTAGGTAATATAAGTGGTAAGATAAGATACTAGTTTTCAGTTGCATATTAAGGACACGAGTCAGGCTTTGGCCACTAGTCGAGCAACATGAGACTCGTTTGAGAGACATCAAGAGGTCCATGGACACTCGAATAATGCAAAATGAGCAAGCAGTTACTAAACTGGTCACAAAGGCAGGCCACGGTTCGTCGAGCAATTCAGCAGAAACAGCGTTTATTCAGTGTCGTAAGTTCAGTGCCATTGAGCCACAGAGAACCTTTAATCCTAAAGTATTCCTGAAATAATTACGTGAGGCAATGCCAGAGTACTGGACGGAATGAGAGCGGATTTCGTATTAGTGGGTCACATAAGGGGTGATGCCTTTCAGTGGGCTAATGAGGTGGCTATTGACTGCAAAGATTTCACAGATTTTAACATAAGTTTTTAGAAGAATATTGGTCTGGAGAAATTAAGCAACAATTATTAGTGGAGTTTTGGGGAGGCACGAAGTACCAAGCAGTGTGTGGCATGATGAAACAGTTTTGTGACTGATGGTGGTGCCACAGAAAGCATGTAGACGGGGGAATGGCGTTCGAGTAGTTTGCCGCTGCGACAGAGCGGATGTTGCCTTTTTATGGTAGGAAAGAACTGGTAGCAGCACCACGGGACAGCTACGAGAAATTTGTGAGTTTCTTAGGCAGACTCGAGCGTTTACATTTGTGCGATGGGAATCAGCGACAGCAGCCTTTGATGCGAGAAGATATACAGCCGGTAAGATTTGTTAAGAGAGGTGTTCGTGCTCGGAATGCGAGAGACAGGGGTAGGGAAGAGAGAGGAGAGAGTTTGAACTAAATAGTGTCTCAGTGATGGGTTGACTGCAGGCAGCTCACAGGATGGGCCCTTATAGTAACAGGTGTTCACATCCGAACCTGCGGGGGAAGAAAGTGAAAGAAAAGAGCGAGGAGGCCGTAAGAGATGGCCTTGACGTTCGGCAAGGTGCACAGGAGGGGACAGAGTCAGCTGGTGCTGGCTGGACGCAGGTGACACTGGAGTCGCGCGGAGCGAATATAGAAGTAGAGCGCGAGAGAAGAAAGGTACTGGGGGGTCCCGCGCACAAGCTGACAGGCAATCGGCAGCGTCATGAGCGCGCCGGAGATAATGGCAACACCGCGTTAAGTGCAGGAGGCGGGCGAACTTACGGAATAGATCGAGTGTTTGAAGAGACGACACCCACACCTGAGGGCAATAATAATAGTAAATCTCTTTTTGTCAAAGAGTGTGGGAACTACGGCATGCAAGAGAAAATGTGGAATCTGGCTGTATGGATAGTAATGTTAATGTTCCAATAGCGGAACCATTAGAGGAAAGTGCCAGCAGTGAAGAGCGAGAAAGCGACATTGTTTTTGAGTTCATGTTTGATGGAGATAAGCAACATGGACTACCTTTAAGGTTAAACAACGGAGAAGTTCAGCTCCTCGAATCTCGCACTGAATGGGCAGAAGTTGAGCGTATGTGCGAACTGTCGCTTCACGACAGATTGGTTCATGGTTCTTTGGTTTGGCAGGTAGGATAATTTCAATCTGGAAATGTTACAGTTGTTCCAGAATATGGCCGACGAGATATAATTGACGATTTGATAGCAGAGGAGGAAGCCACTCCCATGGTCGCAGGTAGTGAACCTTTGTCGAGGTGCAGGTTGGACGAGTGACAAGTCAGGTGTTAGTGGGAAGCGGATCAGAAATTTCCGGAATTTAGGAAGAGTACTTCGTGAGTTTGCCATAACAAGAAAATATGGCAGTGTGGCCAGTGTCCACAGTGAAAATATTTGGTGCTACTGGAATGTTGTCAAAGGATATTCGCCAGCAAGTAGTGATACCAGTGCAGTTAGGGGGATTAACGGTAGAACATTCATTTCTTCTCATTCCTGGGTTGAATGTAGTGTTATTAGTGGTTGTGGATTTCCTGAATGCGTTTAGAAGCAAACAAAATTTTGAAGACTGGGAGTTGAGATTCCAAGTAGTAGGTAGAAAACTAGTGGTCCTCTTTGTTAAGAGAAAGGATGTATTTAATAGTCCTAAGGAGGCACCGTACGTAGGAGATGGTGGCTTTGCAGCAGAGGTGAAATTAGTAACGATACATAGCTTGAGTCGCGGTAAGGATGTGATGGAAACGATTCAAGAGAAAATACGAGAAAGGGTGTCAGAGGTGAGGAGTTTGTCTGAACAACAGAAAAAGGAACTAAGCGAAATTTTAAAACAGAATTGTGGAGTCTTTTCTGATGCACCAGGTGAGGTACCGAATTTCGAGTGCAGTTTAACTATTAAGCCTCATGAGATCTATGCCCCCAAGACTTACGTAATACCGTTTGCCCAGAGAAAAGCACTACAAGAAGAGATACATCGCATATTGTCATAAGGCAGAGGAGGGGCTTAATTAAAGAGCAAGTAGTTAACACTTCAGTCCGTTGTGTGTAGTACCCAAGAAGGATGGAGGTGTGCGACTTGGCTTGGATGCGAGGAGATTGAATGCAATTGTGGAACGAGAGACCGATATCGATAGACGAGCTTTTCCAGAAGTTCCATAGAATAAAGTTTTTTTCATCCATGGATGTGACTTGTGGATATTGGAATGTACGGTTTGCATAACGATCTCGGAAATATACAACATTCCTGCATAAAGGAAACTGTTATCAGTTATGCGTCTTGCCATTGGGTCTTAACATTTCTGTGTGTGTCTTTGTAAGAGCCAAGTACCAGGTGTTGGGACCTGAGCTAAGCGTACTGTGTATGTTGATGATGTGTTAATAGCCACAGAGACGTGAGAGCAGCATTGTGCATTATTTGAAAAAGTACTGGTGACCGTGCAGAAAGGGGATATGAAAATTAAATTTAGTAAGACAGATTGGCTGAAGGAAAAGATTAAATATAACAAGAGAGTGGAAAACGTAGATCCATCGAGGAGTTTCCTCAGCCAAAGAATAAGAATGATTTAAGATATACATATGGCCTGTTTGGGTTCCTTCGACGTTTTGTGTCCTCACAAGCATTTAATAACCCAGCGTTGAATCAATTATTGAAAAAGAATGTGCCCTGGAAGTGATCAGAGGAATCTGCGGTGGCTTTTCAGAAACTGAAGACGCAACTCTTAAATATCAAAATTCCATATCATCCAGATTTCAGTAGACCTTTCTACATCTCTTCCGAGGCTTGTGGCTAAGGGATTGGTATAGAACCATTTCAGGAGGGAGAAAAGGAGGGAGAACAACGCTGTCAGATCATCGCATTCGCTAGCAGAACGCTTACGTCAGCTGAGAGGAACTACTGTGTGGCAGAACAGGAAGCCCTGGCTATATTGTATGGGTCTCAGAAATTTTAGGGTTATTTCTTGGGTCATCACACAATAGTGCTTACTGACCATCGGTCGTTAAGCTTTATGAAGAGATGCGTAATATTAGGCTGGGGCGTTCGGTGCTGTATCTACAGCAGTTTGATAAGGAAATTAGAAAACATTTTCGCAGATGCATTATCCAGAATGCCGGTAGGGGGCACAGCGCTTGAGAAAAAGGGAAACTTGGATGGTTTGCGGGTGTGGATGATCAGAGGATTGAAGCTTGAGGCCGTTATTAGGAGAGTATGTAATGATATAAGACCACAGCAGAATCAGGACGAACATTTACGATATGTTAAGCAAATTTTAGGATCAATGCAATATCGCAAAGTGAAAATATTTTATGAAATTTATCAAGCGGTGTTATTTAGGACGAGGAGAGAGGATCAGGAAGAGCAGAAACTCTGTTTCCCGCAGCAATATGTAGATGAATTAATAGACCTAGTGCATGAATGTTATGGACGTTATGCGGCACGAAAGTACATTGCTAAGTACAAGAAGCAGTAATATTTGAGAACATGTGGTGAAGGATGCAGAGACTAGTCCAAGCTTGTGATCAATGTCTAAAGATGAAAGCAGTTACGGTTCCCATTCAATGTTTGCGACAGAATGAGCGAGTAGAAGGACTTCGAGAATTGATTGCAGTGGACTTGTTTGGACCTCTCCCAGTATCCAGGGGTGGTTGTACTTATATTTTTGTAGTGTTAGATACTTTTGCGAAGCACGTAGAGTTACACTCAATCAGGAGGGCTAATGCCCGGATATTGACTGACAAACTGGAGGAAGATTATTTTGTGGAGGTGGGGAAGTAAACTTCTTTATTGTCAGACAACGGTCCTCAGTTTACAGCCCACAAGCTTACAGAAATGTTGGAGCGAACATATTAACCTCAACGGAATCCCAGTGAGTGAGTCACGAAAGAGTTGAACCGATTATGTAATTCTTATTGTCACAGGATAAATACAACTTGGGGTAACTTTATTTTTGAAGAGATAATCAATAAAGTATGGCATGAAGCAACTGGTTTTATGCCACGTGAAATAATGTTTGGGCATTAACAAACGAATGTTAGTGGGGTGGAAGTAGTTTTTCTGGTGAGAAAATCTATAACTAAAGACTGAATAGAATAGTTGGATAGAGAAAGAATGCGTCGACAGGCTGATCAAAGAAAGAAAAGACATGATGCTAGGACTCAGGCAACTGTGCTGAAACCAGGGGATCTCGTACCAGTTAAGACCAAAGAGCGATCGAAAAAGGTGCCCCAAGAGATAAGGAAATTTTTGCTAGTGTATCATGGCCCATTTTTGGTGGAGAGTTCACCGCATATTAATGCCTATCGACTCGTCTATCCTGATTACAAACGAGTTTTTGGACTAAGGAATCTAATAGAATTGAAGAGGTTGTAAGTAGGCTGTTTATGTTTTCTCTATGTAAGTAGGCTGTTTACGTTTTCTCTATGTAAGTAGGCTGTTTAGGTTTTTTTATTGGTAACGCCACCTCTGTATGAAAATCACTGGCTGTGCTGTGGGCAGTCTGTGTCTGCTTTGCATTGTTGTAATACTCGCCATTGTAGTGTTGGGCAGCGGCAGCTGGATGTGAACAGCGCATAGCGTTGCGCAGTTGGAGGTGAGCCGCCAGCAGTGGTGGATGTGGGGAGAGAGATGGCGGAGTTTTGAAATTTGTCATGAACTGCTATATTTATATATGATGATATCAAGGTAAATACATTGTTTGTTCTCTATTAATATCTTTCATTTGCTAACTATCCCTATCAGTAGTTAGTGCCTTGAGTAGTTCGAATCTTTTATTTAGCTGGCAGTAGTGGCGCTCGCTGTATTGCGGTAGCTTGAGCAGCGAAGATTTTTGTGAGGTAAGTGATTTGTGAAACGTATAGGTTAATGTCAGTCAGGGCCATTCTTTCGTAGGGATTTTTTTGAAAGTCAGATTGCGTTGCGCTAAAAAATATTGTGTGTCAGGTAAAGGACAGTCGTGTATTATTGTTCAAAGGGGACGTTTCATATGGCGAACCTGCCAGGATACCTCACTGGAATCTTCTGATCTTTTGTTGTAGTTTGTGTAATTAGTGTAGATTTTGTTTATTTCTAGCACATAATTGTAGAGAAAATCTCCTTTGTAGTTGCAGTCTTTCATTGTTGTACAGTAAAACAGTTGTGGCATGCATGTAGATTTGCACCAAGTATTTCGCAGCTGCAATTAACTAGTTATTATTTTCAGTGTTATGTTAATGTGTTCTCTTATTTTTGCTCTTCAAATTGTGCTTTTCTGTGTTGTCGTGTGAAATACTGTGACAATAATGGCGTGTGAAAAACGTAATACTAGGCTCCAAAGTAAACTGAGAAATGACAGTGAAAATGAAAGCAGTGTGTTAGCGCCACCGAGTAATGAATTAACTGATGTTCAAAGTAGTAATTTGATAATTATGCATAGGGAAATGGAGCGGGCGGCAAACAATGGCGTGGACAGTGAAACAATTAGTGAAGAGGGAAGCATTATCGATCGATCGGTCGGCAACAGCTCGCCTCAGGAATCCGAAATGACAGGACACAATTTTGCAAATACTGTAGATTCAGGTTTTGCGTCCTCACCGTTTTCCCAAATGAGTCAAGACACGTTTTCCGCTTGTCAAAATGTGAATGTTGCCGGTGCAAATTCACTGCCGAAAAGCACTGAGGAACATGTTTCAGACACCAGTGCATTGTTATTACAGTTAATGCAACAAATGGGACAAAAGCTACAAAAGTTAGACACAACACTTGAACAAAATCAGAAACAAATGGGACAAAAGCTTCAAAAGTTAGACACAATGGAACAAAATCTTCAAAAGTTAGACACCACACTTGAACAAGCACGTGAAGATTTAACTACTGAGTTACATAAAATCGAATCGAAATGTCAAAAAGTCTGTAACGACGTAAAAACACAAATTTGTGAGCATTTTCAACCTATTTTTTCGCGGCATGAAAAGGAATTACAGAATCACGAAGCAGCCATAAAAGAACTGCAAATTATTGTTCCTGAAAATCATGAGGCCTTGCAAGCTAAATTTGACTCAGTTGCATCTACCGATTCGGTTATGCAACTTGCAAAAACTCAGGAAAACTTAAAGAACACAGTAGATTCGATTTCAACACAAATGGACACTCTGAAACTTGGTTCAGAAAAACACATTGAGGAAATGTGTTCACTATCGGAGAAAGTAGCCGAACTTTCGGATCAGTTCACTAACTTATCTACGAAGGTAGATGATAATCTGAACGACACAAAACCGGTAGTCTTTAATGACACAGAAGAGTGCGAACAAATTAGGAAATTCAAACAAAATCAGAATCAAATTAATACGCAACACCAAAGAGAAATCCGGGAAGTACAAGATCAGCTGACTCAGGTAATACAAGAATTACGTATTTCAGAGGCCACTCGCGCTCCAATACGGGAAGAGGGACTTAGAAATACGGAACAACCACTAAATAATAACACAGGACACTTCGGAAGTTATGAAAGAAATTGGCAAGGTGCACCGAATTTTGAAATGGAACCGCCGAAACGACGTAACAATGACCGATATGCGACTCGCCGACATTATGACTTTGACTATAAGCTGTTCATTACTACACGTAAATTCAAAACATTTAAGAATTCTGGCAACGACATTCATCCACAAGCATGGCTCCATCAATTCTCTCATTGTTTTCCTCCCAACTGGTCATTAGAGCACAGATTATAATTTATGTGTGGCTACTTAGAGAATGAACCAGCTGTAAGAATGCGGTCGGTCATTCACGATTGCCACAGTGAAGGAGAGTTTTACCATGCCTTCCTCTCAGCATATTGGTCTCAGGCCACACAAGATCGAGTAAAACAAAGCATCATAATGATGAAACGTTTCGAACAATCTGAATTTTCCAGTCTTATGAAATATTTTGAAGACATGTTGCACAAGAATCAGTACCTGTCAAACCCATACAGCCCCTCAGAACTTATCCGCATTTGCTTAATCAAATTGCCTGAACATTTGCGACATATTATTTTGGCAGGACGTTGCAAAGACGACATTGAAGCATTTCAGGGACTTTTACAAGAATTAGAAATTGACACTGACAATCGCAGAACGCGAAACCGGGAAAACAATCACTACAGGTCACATCCGTCACAATCCCGTGACGACAGAAGTAATAACTGGACACGACAAGGCTATTCTCACAACACATATCGTGACCAAAACAGACACCACCCTTATGACAACCGCTGGCAGAATAATAATTACAGAGAAAGATCGCATTTCCGTAGAAATGAATATGACAGAGATATCCATAGAAACAGACAATATGGTAATCAGAACTATTATTATCAAGGGAGACAGAATAATTTCAGACGCAACAGTTCAGCGCGCAGTTACGATTCAGGGAGAAATTCTCCACCACGTGACCGACACGAAAGAAACTGTGTAAACTACCGACAAAACGACAGACCTGAATTCCATCAGAACTGGCGAGCTTTAAACAGAGCTGGGCCCTCTCGGCAAGGCGAATTTGTGGAAGTTAGGCCTCCTAATCCCAGTAACGACGCGCGGCAACAAAGAGATAGACAATGACTCGCACAGCAGGCAGCTGCGTGCGGCTGCTGGCTCAGGGAAAAATAACAAAGACGCTAGCCTTGAGAAAAAAATTTAGCATTCTTTACCGATGTAAACAACATGATAATTGCTTTGAAATTGGAACTCTGCGTACTAGGAAGAGTAAAGGTTTACACCACATTTCACATGTAAAACCGTTTATTGAAAGATAATCTGCTTTTTAACTTTGTCTTTGTCATATAACTTATCACTTTACATTACTAGTATGCTGTGTCAGGCTTAAGAAACTGTTAACATACAACTATGTTTGAAGTTAAATATCCAGTCCAGAACCTAGGGAACATTTTTAAACAGAAATTACGAATGCATTATTGTAGTGAACAGACGACACAGTGTTGTATTTGTACATTCTTGCTTGTTAGTTGCACGATTACGTAACGACTATAAGGCTCACATACTTAGAACATTTACCAGTACTGCTAATGAGATTTTAATGCAACATTTTGGTTTACTTGAAAATATATTCTGGATTTAAAGTACTTTCAGTGAGATACCAGATGGCACAGTGGTTAGTTTATGTGACAGCTACACGATTTTATCACGACGCTACTAATGAGTGACAATTTACAATGTTGCTTTTGCAGTGTTTCTGTTTTATATCTGCACAGTTTTCTGTTTTATTCTGGAAAGTAAAACAGGTTTTAGTAGTAACTTTTGTAGTATAGCTACAATGAGACTGCCTTTTCCGTAGCACAACAATACGTTACTGTACAGTACTTTCTTCATCACGGCAATAAGCGTAATAAATAAGACATTTATACGCAAAGCATTTCACTTTTGTGTATTATGAGGTAAGTACATTGACTTCTGCAGAACTTAGCTTTCGGAGGACGATAACTACGACACTTCCACAGAGATTATGTTGCAACAAGACGCATATTTAGCGCTACAGTACACGTATTTGAGTGATTAATTTTGTACTTAAAACATTTATTTTTAAAGATTTTTTGAATTACAAAGAAAGTTTTCCGTGATACATTTCATTCCATTGCTGTAATCTGTAACACCTGAGGGTATAATTACATTAATCCTCAGGGGGGTACACGCTTACTTTGTGTACCATGTGTGTGGCAACCACAAGGAACCCTAGCTAATATGGTATTTGCTTATACAACTTTACACATCGGTACCATATTTCTCTAACACATAAATTACACAGCTATCTGATCATTTAACTGAGAGATAAACATTTTTTTACTACATCAGTGACACATGTTTACGCAATACACAGTTGGGTAACTTCACACTTATGAAACTGTATTTTGTCTGTACTTTGTAAACTGTTCATATTTTTTTGGAATCATTGTGATACTATGAGAGCTTTGAATGATGTATTGGTAAGGGAGCATGATTTTAAAGTACGTTTGAGGTAGATGACACTATTGAAATGAGCAGAGAATTTTTTTTAGGTTTTGAAATTATTGGAGGAAGCTACGACGATTTTGAGATTTGACTGAGGTGTTATGATGTTATTATTACGACGACGATGCGTACTATGCCGTTGAGATATGTTTATGATCAATAAGATGTTGCTACCGTATATGAGGAATAAGAAGTATGTTGGAAACCAAGAATCGTACTTTAAGAGTTATGAAATGTGTGTAAATGCGTGACTGTATCACAATGCTGGCGAATTTTTTATTTGGACACTTATATTTATAGGATTTTCTTTCTACAGATTTGCAACGCTAATTCTTGACCTGTGAAATATTTTTATGTGAGACTGTCACTGTAGCGGAAACTGCTGTCGTAAATATTTCCGTAAGAAAGTTAAGTGACCACCTGCACGTAATGCGTCGTGGGCACCCAGCTGTGTCGGATGCCTGGAGAGAGGGCCATTGGCACGTGCCTTTCAGAGCACAGGAAGGAAAAAAAAAGGGAGGCCATTATCCTGGCCATTGTCATTCCTTTAGAGAAAGCATCGCAAATCCGACACGCTAATTACTTGGAAACATAGCGTACCTTCTGATATTTACTGAAATGCCTAATGAAATGACAAGAAATAGTTTGTCTACACACCTGACTATGACTACTGTCTTTCTAGATTAGAGATTTTTTTACTACTTATGAAATGCCACATGACTATTGAACGATGTTCTTACGCTTTGCTTTGTACATAGTTGCTTATTTCATTTGATATCTAGTTTCTAGCTGCACTGCAGCATTGGTTAAAATAAAATTTTATAGATGTACTAATATAAATATTTTCTGTCTACAGATCGAGTATATAATAATTTTTTTCAAAAAAATGAGGGAGCACAAAGCGACATTGACCTTCACAGGAACTGCATTCATAATTTTCTTTTCAAGTACTTGGTAATTTCTTTTGTAGAATAAATTGTGATGCATCACTCTAGTGTTAAGATGTGGCCATTTTTAGTGTAATATTTTTTTCTGCTTGAGCTATGTCATGTTTTGATATAAGTTATTACATTTGCTGCTGCTAGCTTTGCCAATCTGTATTTTTTGTCATTGCTGCTTGTGTTAATTGTTTTGTGCTGCTGCATTGCCTCGTCCCTTAGTTTAGCATCTGAGCTCAGTAGATTTAAGTTAGCTTAAGATGGGGTAGGCTATATGAGAGAACGAGATGTGATGAATTGGAAGAAATGCATTGAGAAGCTATAAGACAATGGTTTGGCCAAAAAAAGTATTTTGAAAGAGGATATGAGCAAAAAAGTAGGGTTTAGGGACAACAGGTTTACGTAGGATTTTCTTGGAAATAAATAATGAGGTAAGAAATATGTGAACATATAAATACAGAAAGCATGCTTTGATAGGATTTTTTTGGTGGAAACAAATTTTGAAATAAGATGAAAGATCTATGGAATGAAGTTTTAGGTTGGACTGCAGTACCAAATGTTACACTGAAAACAAACCCTGCCCTTTCCTCTTGTGTTATTCTGCTATGTGTTTGTGTACTCTTGTATATTTGTGTTTTTCCTGTCTTTATGTGTTTAGCGGATATGAGTTACATTGTAGAATTTTTCTGATACTATGTTATTTACTTTGTAAAGATGTTAGACATTATTAATTCTGTTCTGTTTAATGCTCATGTGTGAAGTTGATGTTTCAAAAGTTATTGTGATCTTTTATGTATGTACTCATGTCATAATTCCACTGATGTATATGTTTATTTCTATTCTGTTGTAAAGCCGGTACTACAAATGTTATCTGTATTGTTATGTTTTTAATGATGTATTTTGTACCTTTGTTATTGTATTCTTATGTTATAAAATTGTAATTGTCACCAGTTCATGATATTATTAACTTGTTAGTTACATTTCACTGCACACGTTTCTGTTGGTCATAGTATATGAACAATATGTGAGAAGTTGGGACTGTTATTGTTTGCACGTGTGTTAATAACTCAGCAAGGGACTGGATAACAGCATTGCTGGTTCTAAGGACAATTTCAAAAACTTTGTGAGTGCACAAGTGGTGGTTTATGGACTTGCTATATTATCCGCAAGACTCTTCGATGGTGATTGTGCACCTGCACAGTCACAACACATGGCTGCTGGCCATCTCTATAAGGACTACAGTGGGTCTGCATCTTTGATGGCACACCAATACCATTATTTCTACAAGGACTACAGTGGGTCTACATCTTTGATGATCCATCAATACCATTATTTCTACAAGGACTGCAGTGGGTCTGCACCTCTGGTGGCCCACCAATACCGTAATCTCTACCAGGACTACAGTGGGTCTGCTCTGTGATGACCTACCTACCAATACTCGTCAAAATTTCGACTGACTCTGCTGTGGGTTTGCTCTGTTGTGGCCCATTACCTGTATGCATGTCAAGAGTCAGCACTGTCGTTCTGTTAGAAGGACAACACTACTTCTTCAAGATTGCATGGAAATCCACTACTTCTGTGTGCGTTTTCCTTTACTGCTCAGACTTTGAGAAAAACACTGCAATTATACTGGGACGAATGATGAGGACTGTCTTTATGGACTGTGAGAAAATTTTAGCTTTTGACCAACATTGTATCAATAAGTGTGTGCATTTGATTTCTTTGTTATTGTAATTATGAAAAATTTTATCAAATCATTATTGGCCACTGCCCAAAAAAAAATTTATAAAATTTTTTGTGGGGAGCATGGAGGCTATGTAAGTAGGCTGTTTATGTTTTCTCTATGTAAGTAGGCTGTTTATGTTTTCTCTATGTAAGTAGGCTGTTTAGGTTTTTTTATTGGTAACGCCACCTCTGTATGAAAATCACTGGCTGTGCTGTGGGCAGTCTGTGTCTGCTTTGCATTGTTGTAATACTCGCCATTGTAGTGTTGGGCAGCGGCAGCTGGATGTGAACAGCGCGTAGCGTTGCGCAGTTGGAGGTGAGCCGCCAGTAGTGGTGGATGTGGGGAGAGAGATGGCGGAGTTTTGAAATTTGTCATGAACTGCTATATTTATATATGATGATATCAAGGTAAATACATTGTTTGTTCTCTATTAATATCTTTCATTTGCTAACTATCCCTATCAGTAGTTAGTGCCTTCAGTAGTTCGAATCTTTTATTTAGCTGGCAGTAGTGGCGCTCGCTGTATTGCAGTAGCTTGAGCAGCGAAGATTTTTGTGAGGTAAGTGATTTGTGAAACGTATAGGTTAATGTTAGTCAGGGCCATTCTTTCGTAGGGATTTTTTTGAAAGTCAGATTGCGTTGCGCTAAAAAATATTGTGTGTCAGGTAAAGGACAGTCGTGTATTATTGTTCAAAGGGGACGTTTCAAGGTACGTGAGTGCAGAGGGTGCTAATTAAGCATAAGGAGACTCTCAGTCATGGGGAGGCTTCACAGTTTGCGACTGTGAGAACCTTAGCGATCTGAAGCAATTCTTCCATTCTGTGCTTCAGTGTCTTCTGCTACCCATTAGTCTATCAAAAAATTAATCACAGGGCTGCAAAAGCAGGGAGCCCATAGAAAGCAGAGCCCATAGAAAGCATTAACTATTAAAGAAGGATTACATTTAAGTTTTTCTGTAGTAGTAGTTAAGTGAGCAAGACGTGTTGATGTAGTTGTAAGATGTGGAAGGGGAGTCCTGTAAGACGTGTGGAACGGACTGAGCAGCCATAAGCGCTAGTCATTCATTAGAATAACCTTGTATATAGATCAGAGTATTAAGGTGATTCACAAATTTAATAACACAAAAGAGTAACTGGAAGTGCGATTCTGGTAGACATACAAATGTAAAATGACATTGTTGTAGTGGCAACTTCTGCCACCGAATGTAACAGCAACACCAAATGTAGCCGGAAGAGGTAGAAGGCACCGTATTAAGACTCATCTGAGCTTTCCAAGTGATTTATTGTTTCCAACTACAGTGCCCCTGTTCCTCTCGAACTGCATCACTGGGTCCCGCCATGCTGAGGACACCACTTCACTGTCAGTGAAACAGCTTGGCATGGAATGGCTGCCTCAGAGATCTGTGCATGCACTGCTGTGTGTCAGCCTTGTAAGGCAGCTGAGTTGCGTCGTCATCAGGATGCCGGCAGTTGTCTCAATGGCCCGCATCCCTGCTCACTCGGTGCTGGTCGGTGTGAGCTGCAGGCGGCCAAGTGCATGCTTCTCACCGGTGTGGCTAAGTTTGTGGCGACAACTAGCGCCTGTGATCTGAAGTCCGATACTGCAGCCCTCGCCTTGGGATGCCTCCAGCTTGTGTTGGAAGCTAGGATGGCTGCCTGCGGTAGCGAGCCGTGGAGTGGCCTACCACTGGCTGGCTACAGACCCAGTGTCAGCCTCACAGGGTCGAACCAGTGACCAACCGTGGACTGGCACGCTGGCGCCCCATCTGCTGCTGCCTGAATGAATCTCGGTACAAACCCGCACCTATTTATATGTGACTGTGCGCCTCTGTTTTGCCGTACATGCCGCGGCGCATCATGTACCCATAACGCGCTAGGTTGGCCAGTGGACCCCTTCTGCCTGTGACTTGCGACATGCAAAACCACTATGAATAGTCTTCCAGTAGTTTAATGGCCCTGTCGCCACCATTATACTTCGCAACTGTTGGTCTGCATAACTCACTGCAATCCAGCCTTCACCTGGCTGTAACTTGTGTTAAGAATATTGCACAAAACTAACTTTCCCTATCCTAAACGGTGGTGGCACTACATTACTCCTCTCTTTGGGAAGACCCAGTTCCCAGGTCGACCCCTAACTAGGACTTAACTTGTTTGGGTCGGCACCATGGCATATTTCCTTACTATTAGAGAACTTGAATGTGGTTTAGTGCCCCTTAAAACCATGATATGAAACAAAACGTAATGCTCGATCAACCTCTTACCTACTCGTCTCACGCCCTCGGTATCCAATCCACTGGGACTTGGACTACTCTTGGATACCTCTTGAAATTAGCTCTCCGCCTGATCAGAAAGAAAAGAACATATAACAAAGTTAAGGCTGCAATGACACTTGGCACAGAGGTGCTCAAAATGATCGTTATTTGCCGTTGCCTTTCCCTATACCGAGCGACATGTTGCACAAGCTGTTTGGCTGATATGCTCCCTTCTTGCTCTAAAATGAGCCGGTTTACGGATCTCAACAGACCTGGCTCCAGAGTTTGATTTAAGAAGGTCAGATTCTGCCTTGGCAAAAACTCTAAAGTGGCTTCTGGCCAGTACAGCTGTGGCTGCATAACATTCAATTGTGTGACTCCTGAAACTGACGCTGGCAGGTGGAAGGTTGGTCCTATTATGTTATACTTACTCCCATTAATTAAAATTCAGCTTCGCTTGAGCTCTATACGTTTCGCTTCCAAAAATATTCCCCACTCAAAACAACTTTCTACTACTACCAAATTCTCGTAGATGGAGAAGATCCAGTGCATCTCGACCCGTTTCAAGCTAAATTTTGGCTCCATGATGTCCCTTGGACAGTCTATTCCTTTCCCCCTGGCTAAAAATAACTGCACCGTGTATGTGTCCAGGTTGGTACTTACCGCCCTGGCTGGACATACCATTACCTTCCCTCTATGACAGCTTCATAATTCCTCCCTTCACATCTCGGCATACTGGTTTCTAGTTGCTGAGATCAGCAATACATCTTTAGTTTTCACTTCCACAAACTTGCTCAACGCTCCCCACTTCACTGGATATGGGTGGACTGTGTGACACTGAAACCTCGCGTTCTTCAGCATAACCGGGAATTGTACCAAAATATACACTCATGCGTTGTCGGTTGTTACCCTTACTTTGCAACATGGTAGAAATACAGCAAATTTTGCTCGCTCGGCTTCATTATTAAATGTAACGCAGACGGTAGTTCCTTCTGCGCCTTGTGCAACCTGCGTAAATATTGATCTGTAGGTAACAAATCGGTACTCATCTGGTCTTGCTATGCGTGATGCAGTGTTTCTTGCAGATTCCATATTCCTCCCTGAACATCCCACACACTGTCAGCTACTCCTTGCAAAAGTTTGGTTTACATCACCCTGCTATCTAGCACTTCTAGATGCCCCTGTAGGGTTCCCAGGTTACGATTTATTACGTCTTCCGACGCCATAGTGTATCACTTTACCTGACCTGCAAATGCACAGAGCAAACACGCGTTATTCAGAACTTCCCCTTTCAATATACCTATCTGAGTAGCATGCCAAGCTTACGTTGCCCTCCTCTCCTCTGCGAATGGCCTCACCGCTCCCACAGTATTGTTCAGTTCTTTTATATAGCTTTCGCCTGCGGTTCCGAAAACTGTCTTTAAAATTTTCCCCCCTGCACTCAGCCATCCTCGTTTCCGTCTTACCCATGGAACCGCTTCCTCCATCCATCCTACCTGCATCCGTAGCGTCTTATAAGCCTCATGCTATTTCTTATACCCCCCTGCAACTTTCTTCAGCATTCTCTTGCTCTCTGCTGCACATTGCCTAAGCTCCTCGAACACTTCCTCAAGCCTCCTTACTACATTCCGCATTTCCCATACGTTCCATAACAACCTTAATGCCCACTGGTGATTTGACACCATCACATCTTACTATAATGAGTACAGCACACCCCCATACAGGTGCTGCCCCCATTCCGATGATGAAGAGATGAATCACTGCCAAAGTTCCCTCTTCACTCTGTCTTTCTTTCTCATTCCTTCCTGTGATAAGCCTGGAATCATATCTGGGCAACCCTTAAATGGCCGTAAGCACCCTTGTGTACCATGGTTGTTCTAATTGGCAGCTGAAGCTTAACATTAACGGGGGATGTAGTTTCAACAACTTGGTATGGCCCTTGATACTTCGTGAGGAACTTCTTCGTTTTCCCTTTTTGCTTATAGGGGCTGGACGTCATTACCCATTGTCCCACTCTATACTGTGGTAAACTTCCTTTCTGCTTTACTGCGTCTTATTGCCTTTCCAAAGCCTTTGAATTCGCCTTTTTTACCCGTTTCCAAAGATACTCGATTGTCTTTGTGAATTGACGTACAGATTCACCGGCCTTTCCTTTCTTTAGCCCCTCCAAATCAAATGATGATGGCATTTTTCGCCTTTACACTACCTCATATGGAGACAAACAGGCATTTGTATGGACTTTTGCAGTGTACATAC
This sequence comes from Schistocerca piceifrons, assembly GCF_021461385.2. Lineage (NCBI taxonomy): Eukaryota > Metazoa > Arthropoda > Insecta > Orthoptera > Acrididae > Schistocerca > Schistocerca piceifrons. The sequence continues at coordinate 654,250,075 of NC_060142.1, forward strand.
ATTCAATATGCTTCAAATACTCGTCTCACTAATGGTAATGACATTCCACATAAAAACTCAGCATCATCGTGATTGTTCTGTGTACTCGTTCTGTCCTTCAGTTGGCCTGTGGATGCAACGCACTTGTCCTCAACTTCCTTATGTTCAACAATTCACACTGTTCCTTCATTAAATCTGTCATGAACTTGGTCCCTTGGTCAGTAATTATTGTCTCCGGTACACCAAACTTCAAAACCCAGTTGTTTACTAATGCTTGTGCGACCATTGCTGCCTGTTGATTTCGCATAGCCACCATCTCCACATACCTCGAAAATGGTCTGTTATTGTCAGAACGAATCTGTTCCCTGATGGTGTTCGCCTGAAAGGTCCTAAGACATCGATCCCCAGCATAGAGAAGGGACATGTCGCTTCCAGCAATCGTTGTAGCTGTATCGGTTTACGGCTCATATCCGCTCTCTGTGCACATGGTATAAAATTCTTGACATACTGATCCACATCTAACTTCGTACCTCTCTACCAATACCTCTCTGCCACTCTCCTATTCGTCGCTCTACACCCTCCACGACCAGATAACACATGATCATGTGCTTCCTTTAAAACCTCATCCCTCAACTTTGCTGGCACGACTACCCTTGGCCCTAACTTCGTTTCCCTGCACAGAAGACCGTTGTACATATTAAATTGTGACTGTGTCCGATACAATTTACAATTGTTGTCCGCATCCTGTAATTCTTGCCATACTTCTAAGTCATAGCCTATGACTTCTACTATTGTCACCTTCCTACATAGTGCATCCGCATTACCGTGGTTCTTCCCAGGTTTGTGCACCACCCCATAGTCGAATTCACTAAGCCCCACAGCCCGTCTAGCGAGTCTAGTGGATGGATCCTTCAACCCCAGCAACCACTTCAGTGCCACATGATCTGTCACTCCTGAAATCTTCTCCCATGTAAATAACAATTGAAACATGTAATTCCATAGATTACGCAAAGCATCCCCTTTTCAGTTGATGAGTTATTCCTCTCTGCTGCATTCAACTGCCTAGGCACATAGGCTACAGGATGTTCTTTCCCATCAATATCCTGACGAAAAACGCACCCTAATGCTTGATTCGATGCATCACATGGTAATATAAACTCCGAAATCTGCAAAACCCTTCACGAACTTTCGATAAAAACTGCAAATTAGGATGAATGAGAGCACTTCCTAAACTGTTTTCGGTCCCCTAAATTCCTTACAGCCTGTACCAGCCTCGGATCTGTTCGCACTCGATCCTTACTGATAATATAACACAAATATTAGACTTCTTCTAATGCAAAATGACATTTCTCCAGGCGCAATGTCAAACGAGCTGCTCTTAACCTCATAAAGACTTCCCTTAACTGCTGTCTATGTTGCTCCATACTACTTGAAAGCGCTATAATGTGATACAAATAGGGCAGACACTGCTGTGGTTTCAAACAGCTCAAGACACTGTCTAGCAACCTATGAAACGTTGCTGGAGCGTTTTTCAAACCTAATGGCGTTCTAATGTGCTGGTAATGGCCTCCAGGGGTAGAGAAAGCGGTTTTTGGACTGTCCTCTGGAGCCACCTCTAATTGATGATAACCACTTGTCAAATTCATCGTAGAAAAGTACTGGCACTGTCATAAGCCATCCACAGTCTCCGATATGTTTGGAATGGGGTACGCGTCCGTTACTGTCTTATTATTGAGGTATCGGCAGTCACAACGGAACCTGTATTTCTTAGTTCCATCCATAGATTTTTTAAGCACAACGACAATGTCCACTCCCCAGCAACTATTACTATGGTCTATAATACCGTCTGCAAGCTGCTGATCGATGAAATCCTCCACAATCGGCTGCAAATACCTCGGTATTCCGGTACACAGGTGCTTCATTCCCTGTTGGTATCCTATGTTGAACTAATGGAGTTGCTAGGAACGGGCCTCGTGGAAAAAACAAATCCTTAAATTCCCACAATAACTCTTGCATATGCTCTCTTTCTTCTCCTTTCAAATGCTTAATTTTGTCATGTAATGCAGTTCCATCGGCAGTTAGTGGTTGATCGCTTCGCCTACCTCTCAAACACCATTCTTCATCATCTGGCACATCCAAATTTGCTGCTAAGACTCCTTTCCAAGAATTCGCGTCTGCAGCACAAAAATTTTCCACGTTCACGGGAGCTACTCGCCCGTCGTTCCCCTCCTGTACGTGTACAACACTACGTTTCACAAAACAACCCAATGGACCCAAGACTTAATTATCCTCCAATGGTTCAATAACACATACTGTACCCACAGGTAGATTTGACTCCACACTTACCCAAAGCGACCTCCCAGTGCCACGGAACACACAATCATGCGAATTAAGCCTTCATGCTAATGTACGCAGTTCAGTTTGTTTGTTCATTACGTTGAACACCCCTCGCGACAGCTCTGCATTGAAAACAGTTTTCCCTAGCTGAACTAACATTCCCCCAAATTTCACAGTTCGTTGTCGAAGATCAATTTTGGCATGATGTCGACGCAAGAAATCTACTCCTAGGATCATGTCGTAGCCCTGGCTTACCCATGGTACTACCTCCATTCATGCATTAAATCGGACTTTCTCTATTCGAAAGTCAACTGTCACCGATCCCAAAGGTGTGACCTCCTTATCCCCCACTCCACGCAACCTATAATGGGGTGGTCTAGCTTCCTTCATCTCATTATATTCCTAGTAGCCACTGAAACTTGCGCCCCTGTGTCCAACAAATTCTTAAACTTTTTAGTTCCTATGGATCCTACCACTAAACATTCCACCTCTACATACGTATTCGTAGCATTGAAACTAAATGGGAGCTCGCTTAGGTGGGTCTTGGGGCCCCCTCTGCCATTTAACCCTTGTTCACCTCTTCTATCTCCACTTCTCCATCCTCCCGCTACCGATTTCTAATCATTCCTTTATTGCTCGGTGACTGAGTACGTTGCTTCTGCAAATGTCCCATACCACCACACTTAAAGCATTTCACACCCACTGTAAACACTGCTGGCCTCTCACGTACCCCCGTTGCCACGTTTATTTCCTCACATTGAATTTCCAGCTGAATGTTCAAATACTAATCTTTCAGTTTCCCTTCACGCACTGACATATGCGCCGACAACCCTCACAAAAATATATCAAGTGCCCTTTGCTCGGCGTCCTGTAATAGAACACTAATCGCTTCAGCGCTCTGACCCAACTCGTAAGTACACTCATTAATTTCCTTTGCCTGTCCGAAAATTTCCTCATCGTCTCCCCCTGTCTCTTTGACATTGTACTTAACCACTCTCTAAAGTACCAAGCGCTATTCTGTTTTTTGTACCTTTGTAAAAGCACTTCCTTTAACTCCTTAAACTGTCCTGCATTCCTTAAGGCTCCAGAACACCATACATGTGTTATCGCTTCACCCGTTAATCTGATCTTGGCTATATGTAACAACTGCTCATTAGACCAACCATTCGTCACCGCTGAAGTCTCAAACCCTCCACGAACAAACGCACATCCTCAGATGCCTTGCCAGAAAACGGAGTAATCAAACCCGTGGCAACAAAATCCATACTGCTTCTGGTTCCGACAACCCCCGCGTCCCTGACTCTGTCACTGTGTTACTTTCTTTCCCAGTTAGTCACGAAACAAAACATTTAAGTGCTAGAATAACCCGACACCTTACAACTCGGTATCATCATATTCGGTCACATCATACTCAAAAAAATACAAAAGTAATTAAATGCCACAAAAGAAAAAATAATAAATCTTACTACCCCAAATAAACCAACATTTATTCTGAAAAAAAAATAACACGCTTAGGCAGAACATCTAAAATATCCTGCATTGAGCCATACTCAAAAACATGGAAATGAAACAAAACATCCAATACTCAAAAGAAAACTGGTCAAAGATCACCAGGTCTTGTGAATGTAATGCGGACGGTGGGCTCGAACGTCGTACTGGAAAGACGTCATCCGTTATTCTGACACCAAATATAGTGCCAACTTCAGCCACTGAATGTAACATTAACACGAAATGTAGCAGGAAGAGGTTGAAGGTACGATATTAAGACTCATCCGAGCTTTCCAAGTGATTTATTGTTTCCAACTATAGTGCTTCTGTTCCTCTCGATCTGCGCCACTGGGTCCCACAACGCTTCAGATAAGCAATAGTTTTAATAACTTCATGTGATACCTAAGAAGATGAGGTGGCTTCAGAAAGCAACCCGGTTGTTGTACGGGCAAGTTGTTGCCTTTTTAATTAAGGGAGCGCCGATTAGAATGCAGCGTGATGGCAGACAGACGGAGGGCCAGAGCGAAGGTAGGGTGCCGAAAGGTTACGATAAGAGGCGAGTCGGGCGCGGTAGGCCAGCAAGGTGACTTGCAAGAACGTGAAGGTGGAAGGACACAGAAAAACTACGGGTAGCTTACAAATACGATGCAGCATCCACAGACGAACACCTCTTGGGGATGGAGAAGGTGGACTGGTACAACCAGAGGCAGTCGAAGGGTAAAAAAGTAGTTCGTTTGAAAAAACTTTAAATTAGAGCAGAGAGAGAGAGTAAAACTTGCAGAAGTGTGTAAATCAAGAGTGTATTTGCACAAAAAGCAACAGGGAAAATATAAGGTAAAATGTGTTCGCGTTCTGGGCAGAGATGGTGGCTGACGTTACAGATGGTTTAGTCGGGGAGACGGAGCGCACAGCTCGCTATTGTTGAGAATCAGCGGTTAGGCTGGGGAGCAGTACGGAGGGCCGGCAGTTGCGCTCCCACAAGATTACCAACTAAGCTTTGCTTTTTGGCTAAATCTGCATATGGCCGTGACAAAGCAACCTGCGCGTATGTGGTTATGTTATGTTAGCTGTGTATGACTGTTTACCTTAATTGGTGTCAATTACTGAGGTACAGACGCAAATAGTTAATTGAGCAAAGCTTAGTTCAGGCAACAACAGGACAATCTCTGAACACGGTAAGTGAGCTGCTGTGCTCGCTCCTGCTGCTGCAATTCTGTTTTTGTTTCCTGCCAACGATCATTTGGCCCAATTGGTTATGATCATACTTATTTTTATGTGGGGTATCAAATGTAAGAAAAGACTGGGTTCCGTGGCAGCTTGTAATACAAGATGCTGGCCTTGTGCGCTACCTCGTGGCAGCTGAGTGAATGATATTAAAACGATCACAATTAGGATCAGCCTGATTACGACAACAACGAAGGGAATCGGTACGCGACACTGGTCTTAAACCCACCTAGAGCGGCAGATCCGTCTGAACGCTATCTGGCTGTCTTCTGGCGTGCAATCTACGATTTTGCAACTTGCTTGTAATAAAGTGTATCAAATAATTTTGGGGCCAATGAGTCTCTAGAATATAGTTGGTTTTACCATTACTTTGTAGCACCAGAATTCTTCTCCAGAACCGTACTTTTACGTGTTTACTAACAAGGAGACGCCGCCAATTGTGAAATTTAGATTCGATTCATACTGCGCTTAATAAAAGTTCATGGGCACAGGTGTAATGTGGCAAAACACCAAGATGATCTTCTCAGTCGTTGTCGAGAAAATCGACAGTTAAAAGAAACCGTTGCGGTGAAATACTCTCTACGAATTATAATTTTTCTGCAGCGTCGTGGCGTAGCGGAAGCGCCCGGGTTCGTAATCCGAAGGTCGCCGGATCGAATCTCGCGACATGCAAGTTTTTTTTATTATTAGTTTTTTGTAATTCATATATATATATATATATATATATATATATATATATATATATATATATATATAAACTATTAATGAATTGCTTATGCATGTTGGTGAAGGCCGATCGCTCTCCAATTGTACCGCCTCCATTTTTTCGTTTGTTTAACAGGGTGTACCAAAGCTCTCACGTCCGCACTGGTTTTCGACGATGTTATAAGTTGCGCTAGGGACCGCATCTACCTTCTTTCGAAGTTAGCAGGCAACTACGCTGTTATGCGGCGGCTCGTTTCGGCCCATTCAACATCTGTCCTTCAAGTGTAACGAGCGAGTATCGGAGTTTATATTTCATACCTGCCACAGCAAATTTGTGTTCGTGGGATCTCTATTCTAATTCGTACGTTTGACTTACGCTATACGTATTCGTTTTGGAATATCGTTTCTATGTCTTCCGTCTATACGTGGTTAACATTATGAAGACAATTAATAACATTTGCGAAATACAACTTTGTTTGCGGAAAAAATAATGATGTTCGAAGTCGCCAGTTTTTCCACGATTAACGACTTTCAACAACTTATTATATGCATAATTGTTGCAACTGATTGCCGGGACTATATATATATATATGTATGTATATATATGTGTGTGTGGGTGTGTGTATACACACATATTTGAATTACAAAAAACCAATACTAAAAAAAAAAAAAAAAAAAAGGTTGTATGGCGCGAGATTCGATCCGGCGACCTTCGGATTACGAACCCGAGCGCTTACCGCTGCGCCACGACGCTGTAGAACATTATTAATCATAGAGAGTATTTCACGGCAACGGTTTCTTTTAACTGTCTATTTTCTCGACAACGGCTGAGAAGTGCATCTTGGTGCTTTGCCACATTACACCTCTGACCATGAGCTTTTATCATGCGCAGTACTAATCGAATCTGAATTTCACAATTGGCGGCCTCCCCTCGTAAGTCCAGAATTACAGGGGGTCGAATATCGTACGAGGGGCTGCTGAACTGCAGATAAGAGCAGATAAGATTATAAGTCGAGAAAGTGCGTAGGCTGACTTGGCTGCCACTGCACAGATAAGTCACAAGGAGGACCTGCCACGCACCCCTTTATATCTACCGCTTACCGTACCGGACAGTCCAAGGGGTCCAGTACGTTGGTTTGTCATTCCGCAGAGGGGATGTTACAAAGTGGTACATTGGTGTAGGAAATTTTACCAGGTATTCCGAAGCGTAAGACTTGGCGTAAGGAATTGTGGGCTAAGAGATCAGAGAGACATTGCCAAGAAAAAGGCTGGACACAACAAAGTTAATGGTGCACTGGCTAGCACTCATCTGTAGTTATAGACTTGGTGTGCAGCTGTATAAAAAAGATACACCAGTGTTGAACGCTTTTAGTGGTCATCTCACGTCGGAAGTAGTTATTAAACTTGATCCACCAAAGACGGACTCAGTCATCTGAGCTGGAACCTTCAGGTATGGCTTCAGAAATCGTCACCTAAAACACTACTCCTAATGTTATACAGGCAGTGAAATGAAAACGAGACAAATGGAAGAAAGTGACTACGCCATTTAATATTTCATAAGTAATCGCCGTAACTGTTTATACATTTATTCCACTGTTAACAAGACGGTCAGTGCATTTATGGAAAAGCTGCAAAAGCTTCTAGCGCATCCATGATTTTACCCAGGCGAGCATCCCCTCTTCTGAAGCTTGTATACGACCATACAAGTCTTTCTTATGGGCTCCAAGAATATGAATATTATGTGGGCACCGATCGGAAGCGTATCGAATATGTGTAAGGACACCCCAGAGAAACTTTTGTAATGCACTCGAAACATGTTACATCGCGATATCAGTGTGTCGTGTTCATTGTCCATATGTATATTCCAGAGCATAAACAGTGCACGTAATTTGCTATGGACACTCATGTGCAGATCCGGAAAGAGTCGCAGTTGAAAGATGACAGTTCTCGGTCCTCTAGAAGAGGCCTCAATGAAAAGTTGACACCTCGTATAATGTGACTCAGCCAAGGAGTATTTATTACATATCACTTAAATTTTATGTATTTGAGTTAGGTATTTATAAAATTTATTAATGTAATGTCGTTATAGTGATACTTGTATGCTACTTCTTATTTCTATAGATTTATTAAAATGACTAACTTGTTCGAAAATGGTTTCTCCATTCAAATATATACGTGATCATTTTACCACAGTAAATGCAGTTTTGTCGCTGACTCTCTCTGACAATAAAACACTCTGCAACAAAACTGAAGGATCGCTTTCCCGAAACCTCGTAATTGCTTCCCATTACAACACAGAAGTTTAAGTTTTTGCCCGACGTAGATAACAAACTTCCTCTGTAATGGTGCGAAAGGGTGGCATCTTTCGCTGCCGCCTTCGGGCTCGGCCAGTCTTCGAACAGCAAAATATCGATACGTGTGAAGAAAAGGCCACAGCTCGGAAGATCACATGAGCTGTAAGGTGGGTTAATGGTGTTACATAGGAACGAAATTTCACAACAGAAATGCCCTCCACCACTGCGGACGTGTCACACGAGGAGGAGGTCGTCACACCTCCCCTCCTATTCATATTTACGTAGACATCTACATCTACATCTACATAGATACTCTGCAAATCACACTTATGTGCCTGACAGAGGATTCATCGAACCACCTTCACAACAATTCTCTACTATTCCAATCTCGAGAAACGCCGTTGTTTTAATGATGACCGCCCCAAATGTTGTATCATGTCCGTGACACTCTCTCCCCTATTTCTCGATAACACAAAACGTGCTGCTCTTCTTTGAACTTTCTAGATGTACTCCGTGAATCCTATCTGGTAAGATTCCCACACCACGCAGCAGTACGAGTACTGCAAAAGTGGAGGGGCAAGCGTAGTGTAGGCAGTCTCTTTAGTAGATCCATTGCATCTTTAAGTGTTCCGCCAATAAATCGTAGCCTGTACTTCGCCTATGAGTATTTTCCAATTTAAGCTGTCTATAGTTGTAATTCCTACGTATTTAGTTTATTTTACAGTACTTAAATTTGACTGAATTATCGTGTAGTCGAAGTTAAACGGATTCCTTTTGGCACTCGTCATTATTTAGGGCCAATTCTCAATTTTTACACCATATAGATATGTTTTATAAATAGTGTTGCAATTTACTTTAACCTTCTCTGTCTTAACTAGACAACAAACGACAGCATCACCTGCAAACTACCTTACACTGTTGCTTAGATTGTCTGCCAAGTCGTTTATATAGATAAGGAACAGCAGAGGGCCTAGAACACTACCTTGGAAGCGCCAGAAATCACTTCTGTTTTACTCGATGACTTTCTGTCAATTACTACGAACCTTGGCCTCTCTGACAAGAAATCACGAATCCAGTCTCATAATTGAGACGATATTACATAAGCAAGTAATCTAATTACTAGCCGCTTGTGAGGTACAGTGTCAAAAGGCTTCTCGATATCTAGAAATACTGAATCAATTTGAAATCCCTTGCCAATATCACTCAACATTTCTTGTGAGGAAAGTTCTAATTCTGTTTCACGAGAACGATGTTTTCTAAATCAATGTTGACTGGGATTCAATAGACTTCATAAAGTCTTAACACAATATATGTCCCAGATTCCTGCCTGATATCGGCATTAGTGATTTGGACCTGTAATTTATTCGATTATTCCTATTGCATTTCTTGAATATTGCTGTGACCTGTGCAACTTTTCAGGCCTTTGGTAATGATCTTTCGTTGAGCGGGCGGTTATATATGATTGTTAACTATGGAGCTGTTGTATCAGCATACTCTGAAAGGACTCTAATTATTATAAAGTCTGGAGTGGAACACTTGCTTTTATTAAGTGATTTAAGCTGCTTCACCGCTAAGAGGACATCTGCTTCTAAGTTACTCATGTTGGCAGCTGTTCTCGAATCGAATTCTAGAATATTTACTTCGTCTTCTTTGATGAAAGAGTTTCGGAAGGCTATATTTAGTACCTATGTTTTAACAGCACTTTCATCGATAGTATTTCCATTGCTATCGCGCAGAGAAGGAGTTTAAAATTTCTTGCCGCTATCATACTTCACATGCTACCAGAACCTCTTTGGATTTTATGCCAGGTTTCAAGAGAAAGTTTAGCATTGGAAAGTACTATTATAAGCAACCTCGCATTGAAGTTTGCGCTAAGTTTCGAGCTCTTTTAAGACATCGACAAATATGAGGATTTTGTGTTCGTTAAGTTTGGCATGCTTTTTTTGTTATTTCTGGTACGATGTTCTGACCTGTCTAGTGTACCAAGGGGTATAAACTCCTACGTTTGTTAATTTATTTGGTATTAATATCTCAACTTCTGTAGATACTATTTCTTTGAATTCGGGCCACATTTGGTCCACGCTTATATTGTTATTTTGGATGGAGAAGAGTTCACGTCTCAGGAAGGCGTCCAGTAAATTTATATGAGCTTCTTTGAATGGTATGTTTCCGTTTATTTTCGGAGTATTTGGGAGTCACAACATTGAATCTCGCTACAACCCTGTGTTGACTAATCCCTGTGTCCGTTTTGATGATCGTTATTAGCTCAGGATTATTTATAGCTAAGAGGTTCAGTGTGTTTTCACATCCGTTTAGTACTATTCTGGGCTCATGAACTAACTGCTCGAAATAATTTCCAGACAATACGTTTGGCACAATTTCGGATTATGTCTTATGGGTACCTCTGGATTTAAACACGTATTTTCGGTAGCATATTGAGGGTAACTTGAAGTCACCAACAACTTTAATTGTGTGAGTCGGTTACGTGTTTCATTTGAGTTGGAAGGTAAATAAAAGAATCATATTATTATTTTATTCCGCTTACCAAGAATGACCTCTAGCCATACTATCTCGCAGAACTGACTATTTCAATTTCGTTACTAGATAAACTACCTCCAACAGCAACGAACCCCACCTCCACCAACTGTGTTTGGCTTATCCTTTCCGAACACCGTTAGGTCCTTCGCAAAAATTTAGGGTGAACTTATCTCCGGCTTTAACTAGCTTTCAGTTCCCATACCGAATTGAGCATCAGTGCATTCTGTTAGCGCTTGGAGCTCTGGTACTTTCCCAACACAGCTGCGACAATTTGCAACTGTTATAACGATCTACGTTCTTACGGTGTTCGACCTACACCCTTTGTGACTGAAGCTCTTTTTGTGTTTCACCACATTTTTTGTACCTCTGCGACGCAGGGTAGAACTGCAGGACCCAACGTTGAAATCACGCGATTTTCGTGCGGGTGGCCGAGGAGAACATTTCAGACTCACCTCCGCTCAGGAGAGACACGGAAAGACCTGTGGGGATGGCATAAACGTAGTCAATGAAACCACCCCTTCCCTTGGCGCATAGTTTTCGCATATTTCCCGGTCGAAAACGATAGTGCACTGTTTGATGACAAACGGGACGGTGTTCTTGACAAGTCTGACCACTGATAACACCATCTGGGCTTTTCATCCCTACCATTCGAGAAGGAGGAGGAGATTAACGTCCCGTCGACAACGAGGTCATTAGAGACGGAGCGCAAGCTCGGGTGAGGGAAGGATGGGGAAGGAAATCGGCCGTGCCCTTTCAAAGGAACCATCCCGGCATTTGCCTGAAGCGATTTAGGGAAACCACGGAAAACCTAAATCAGGATGGCCGGAGACGGGATTGAACCGTCGTCCTACCGAATGCGAGTCCAGTGTGCTACCTACCATTCGACAGCACTGTTCTTGCTACCCACTGAAAGTAATCTCTCCAGCTCGAACAGTTCATGTGTGTGTCCAACGGGCACAATATTTGGGCGATCAGACATGTCACCATCGTCAGGTGCGCTGACAAACTGAGCTCCTGAAGGCGGACGGCCGTCTTAAATCCCCTCCCCGTGCGAGGTTTTCTCTCCGCGGTCGCTGAGACGCTGGCGTCGGCGTCTGTGGTGACGTCGGTGTAATTGCCTCGTCCACGCTGGTCAACCTTTTGTTTTTTTGCTGAGCGTCTTTTTAATTAGACTCAGTGCTGGTTCCCATGCCTTTTTGACGGTGACAGCAGTTTTTGCTGTGCCATATAGGGTGGAAACACTAGGAACTGTTCAAAACTAATCTAGGAAATTTGAACCTGATCCAAAAAAGAAAGTCGTTTTTCTGTTTCTATGGCATGATCACCCGAGGGTTCGACATTGACATGACAATATGTACCTCTATGATCAACCAGTCTCTCTATATCCTCCCTGCGACCTATGTATATTTGTTGAGCGTGTTAAAAATGTACCTGTCAGAAATTTCGACACCAATTCAGCCCTGCGATTGATTTATCGCCTAAGGGCTAGGCAACTCCTTCAACCGGCATAGGTGAAGGTTGCCTACTTTCAGGCACTAGAGAATCCGGAATGCTGGATTGGTGTCGATGTTTGTGACACGTACATTTTTTAAAGGTGCATGTGTGACATCGAGGGTGTTGCCAAAATGGTGTGCCCATTATCACCAAGTTTGTTTAACTTATTTATTGAAAAAAACTATTGAAAAATTGAAAAGAATAACCAAAGGAATTAAAATTAACGAGGAAATAATACACCTTATCCGTTTTGCAGATGATATAGTAGTACTTGCTGACTCAGTAAAGGAAATAGAGTTTATGTTGCTAAAATTTGCAAAAATCCTAAGAGAATTTAATCTAAAAATAAGTAAGAAGGAACCAAAAACTATGGTAGTAGGGAAAACAAAAGAAAATGGTAAAATTAATATTAAACTAGAAGAGGATTTTCTAGAGCAAGTTGAGAACTTCTGTTATTTGGGAAGTACAATAACTGACGACAATAAATGTATCACAGATATATAGAGAACAATAGCCTTGGCAAAGCAAGCTTTCCAAAATAAAAGGAATTTACTAAAAAATTTCAAATGGCTCTGAGCACTATGCGACTTAACATCTGAGGTCATCAGTCCCCTAGAACTTAGAACTACTTAAACCTAACTAACCTAAGGACATTACACACAACCATGCCCAAGGCAGGATTCAAACCTGTGACCGTAGCGGTCGCGCGGTTCCAGACTGAAGCGCCAAGAAACGCTCGGCCACCACGGCCGGCGGAATTTACTAACTGACAATCATATAATCCTAGAAAGTAGGAATAATTTTGGCAAAACTTTTGTCTGGAGTGTCTTAATATACGAATGTGAAGCGTGGCCTCTGGGAAAGGCAGAGAAAATGAGACTGAAAGCAATGGAAATGTGGATACGGAGAAGAATGACGAAAACAAGCTGGGTGGATAGAAAAAGTAATGAACAGGTCTTAAGAGAAGTGAATGGAAAGTGAACGCTGCTAAATTATATAGGTAGAAGGAAATCAAAACTAATAGGGCACATAATGAGACACAACAAGTTCCTAAAGAATGTATTTGAAGGAAAAGTTTTAGGGAAAAAACCAAGACGCAGGCCAAGAGCAACATCAAAGAAGATATGGGGATAAAATCGTATGAAGGATTGAAGAGGATGACAATGAAGAGAGGGACGTGGCTAAATCGACAAGGCATAACCTTTAGTTTATGATGATGAGAGGGATATTTTGCCATTTCATTTATGCATTTTACAATATCGAACCCTCCCGTGATCACGTCATGGAACGGATAAAGAAGCATAAAAAACCCTTTTCTGTTCCGGATCAAGTTCAAATTTCGTTGAGTTGTTTTGAATAATCTTTAATGTTTCCACCCTGCGTGGTACAGCAAAAATTGCTATCACTTTACACTCTATAGGGATGCGATCACGATGAATGAAGTTGGGGCATCGCAGTGTCCTAGAGTAGGCTTGAAATACCCATGGGGGTGACAGCAGTGGCCACATTTACCAAGAACGTCGTCATATTTCTCATCGCACTGCGAAATGTTTTCGACCACAGAATGTGTGGGAATCAAGGCGTCAAGGGAAAGGGTAGTCTCAAGGACGCCCTTTATGACATTCACTGAGGTTTTTTCATGTCGGTTGTGAGCGGTTTTGTGTCTGAGATGTTTCTCTCGGCCACGTATAAGCAAACTACTTGGTTTGAACGCTGGGTGTCATGGTCCTGACCTCCATAGCAAAGGTGTCAAAGAAAATCGTGAAATGTGTGTGAGACGGGGTGCGACGATCTAAGGGTTGGGTAGTTTGGAGAAGGAGACCAGACAGCGAGGTCATCGGTCTCATTGGATTAGGCAAGGAAGGGGAACGAAATCGGCCGTGCCCTTTCAAAGAAACCATCCAGGAGTGATTTAGGGAAATCACGGAAAACCTAAATCAGGGGTGGCCGGACACGGGATTGAACCGTCGTCCTCCCGAATGCGAGTCCAGTGTCTAATCACTGCGCCACCTCGCTCGGTGGCGATCTAAGCATCGTGTGACACATCCACGGGGAGTGGAGCAGATTTGTGGTGAAACTTGACGCCAATGTGACATCATTAATCCACCATACAGTTCACATGAATTACTGAACTGCGAGGTTTTTTCTTGTGAAGTGTGAAGTGGCATAGCACCAAGGTTTTGCACCATTACAGAACAAGTTTAAACGCATCTCTGAGCCAAATATTAAACTTAAGCGTAAAAACTGGTGGTATTTACGGCCGCCCCTTGATTGAATGATGCTCTAATTCTCTTCCCCAGTGTACATAGGTCTGAGAAACGTTACAATGCGTACAAGTTCATTTCTTGTCCGCCAGATTCGCCTGATATGATTCCCTTTGAGCCAAAGTTATACATCGGTGTGAGAGACAGTTAAATGGTTTCAAAAAAGTAATCATTTAATTTTGTTACGCAGTCTACTTGAGGTGTGAATATTGCAAGGAACTGTAACATGTCAGCTCCTACCCAAGCTCGTAGGGTATTGGTGACCGTTGCTGCGAATGTTAGCGCAGGTTCTTTCGGTTTTTTGGCGACTGTGCTATTCTATGATCTCTTAATCTAATTAAATGGTGGTGGTCTTGCCTACCGCTGCTGTTTTCAGAGACGAATGTTTCCGACCGATTCGATCGTATTTCTTAACACTTTTGGGAAAAATAAAGTTCTCGGAGAAATTGTAGGAAGCAGCACCTCACAGCGAGTACTATGAATGTTAACTGAAAATGGCCTACTGAACTGTCCACCTTCTGCCCTGGAGGCTGACTGGCCGAAAGGACTCCGCCTTACATAATTACGTGGAACTGATTTGGCAATTCGTGGGCGTTCTGCAGTGGAACTGAGGTTTTAAGAGTGTTAAGTTCATGATAATGGTGATTATGATCCCCATCGATCAGTATAAGAGTTTTTGTGAGGAATGCATCTACTGAATGGGGAAACTTTTCCTGGGTGGACAGAGGTCTCATGTTACAACTTAGCGACATTAAATTGCTGGAGGTAGTGTTTGGTAACAGCAAGGTGGAACTGGACCAGTCCTATAGCTGACATTTCATAAGCTCCTCTGGAAACTCGTGATGTTCATGTGTCTGTCATTCTCCTGTTCAGCTAGATACCTTTATCCAGTTTTGTTTATTGAGTAGGTACTATTAACCCGCTGGAGAGGTTGTAGTGACTCGGCTCTGAAAGTCTACTGATAATGTGGTTACTGCTGAGCACTGATTACTGTATAGAAGACAGGACGATTTTAACCAAGTCTTGCAGGCCAAAGCGAGGCCGACTACCCTTACTTAGTATGATGTTATATGTGTGGCAGTGAAAAGATATAATTTGCGTCCGACAACATATATTTGGGAGGAGATGGACTAACGGAGCGTGGTGGCGCACTGATCGGCACTTGCCCGCCATTAGGGATCACGACGTTTCAAATCCGGGTCCGGTCATCCACCTTTAGGTTTCCCGCGATTTTCTAAATCGCTCCAGGAGAATTCGGAGATGGCTCCTTTGAAAGGGCACAGCCGAATTCTTTCCCCGTCCTTAACTAAATAATCTCTCTAACGACGTCGTTGATTATGCGACGTTACACATTAATCTTCCGTCCTTCTTTAAACACATTTTTAATGGGTCGCTTTCTTGCCTGTCTATCTGCTTGACACAAGTTTTGTGATTGATTTTAACCAAATTCCTGAGAAGCTAGAGACTAAATGTTAAACATAGTTCATAAATGGCTGAGAAGTAATTTCTTCTCACTTTCTAGCCTGTATGTTCGGTAGTGGTGGGGGTGATAAGGGTTATTACCAGCAAACATCTCAGCTCCTCTGGACGACCAGCATGTTGTGCGAGCAATCACAGAATGCATTCCAGGCGGATATGTATATATATGTACACCGAGAGAGGTGGCGCAGTGATTGGCACAATGGACTCGCAATCGGGCGGTCGAAGGTTCAACCCGCGACCAGCCGTCCTGATTTAGGTTTTCCGTGATTTCCGTAAATCACTTATGGCAAACGGCGGGATGGTTCCTTTGGAAGGACGCGGCTAACTTCCATACCAATCTTTCCGTAATCCGTTGGGACCGATCACCTCGCTGTATGGTGCCCTCTCTTAAAGCAATCAACCATAGGGAAAATCCCCAAGAAGGCATTGTTTTTCTACATCTGAAAGATTCTGTCCATTCAAATTTCGCTCCAGTCGCTGAGTATGAACTAGGTTCTACAATAGGGCTTTGAAGTTGGATCGTCCTGCGGCGATATTGCAGAAAGGCTTTGATGGAATTCAGCCACTCTACATGACTGCTACTAGCTGTGGTCACGGGAATGTACGGTCGCAAAGAGACCGGGCTGCGGACGGCCACATGAAACTACCGACAGGGAAAAATGTCGTCTTCGGTTTATGACTGTGGCACACTGTAAAGCATCTGCGTCTGCAGCAGCAAATTGAGCAACAGCTGGCTCCGCAGTGGCACAATGAAGAATTACAAATCGGTTCTTTCAAGGACAGCTGCGTGTTAGACGCACTGTAAAGTTTATTCAACTGACCTGCGATTTCAATGCCGACCACCGAGAGCACTTCGTAGGACAGGTTGGAAGTCTTTTGTGTTTTCTGATGAAAGATGGTCCTGCCTCTTTGTCAGTGATGGCCGTCGTGGTTATCCCAAAAAGCCTGAATGCAAACTTCTATGTCAGTCAGGTGAATCAAACTGTTGATTTGCATTCGCACTGCAGAGAGTGCTTGCCAACAGTATAAGCTCACCCACATACCGTAGCTATAATACGACATGCTCTACAGACGTCGTTCGCAACCAGCATTAACCGTCTCTGTATTGGGCGAACGGTTCAACAGGCTTGCAACTCCACCACTGCAACTGACATCCAGCATCTGCACACTTACGTTCAATATTTTGACGGTTACACCAGTTATTAATGTACCAATATTTCACATTTGCAGTGGATTATCTCGCGTTTGCATAAACTTGTGATCTTGCAATGTTAATCAGTTAAACATGTTACCTGGACAAATATATTCCTGAAATCTCATTACTCTACATTAATTACTTTTTGGTGTTGAGATATTCCCCTCCCCCCCCCCCCACCATCTCTCTCTCTCTCTCTCTCTCTCTCTCTCTCTCTCTATATATATATATATATATATATATATATATATATATATATATATATATATCACTTGCGTCCTTTGATGTCCATTGTCCATTCCGACGGACTTGGGCAATTGCAGCAGGACAATTCGACATCCTACACCAGCAGAATTGTTAGAGAGTAGCTCAGGAACACTCTTATGAGTTTAAACACTTCCGCTGGCCACCAAACTCCCCAGACATGAACATTATAAGAAAAATTCGCGCACTCTGACCGCGCAACGCGTTGGCTGGTTTACCAATTTCTTTGGCTCTTCGGTGTATGCATATAGAGCGAAGAAAATTCGCGCACTTTGAGTTCGCGGTGCGACTCCTCACATATTAGCAATACAAAAATGTCTGTCACAAAATTTTGTCCTGCGCTTATTGCAGGTGGTAAACGACGTTAATCTGGCAACACTGTAATAGTGTGTACGGTAAGCACCTATGTCAGTAATCAGAAATAGTGCCGTGCAGTTGGTGCAGCGGATAGTGTTCTGTATTAGGGCTCAGGAGGTCTAGGATTCGATTTTGCGTCGAGGTTCATCTTTTTTTATTTTTATTTTTTTTTGCTAAAAGTAGTCAGCGTGCTACGGTACCTGGCGTCTTAATCGTCATACAGCGCTTACAGTGGGTCTTCTAGAAAATGTCTGAAGTTGCGTACTACGGACATAGAAACGGTAATACAGTTATTTTCTTTGGTCGGCTCTTAAAGAAACCCTTTGCATGTGGTGGACGCGAATTGCTTGGCACCACTGGAACCCCCAAATGGTCCCACCGACTAATACCAGCTATTATTCCAACAATATTGAGTTCCATTACATTTCGTTAGGGCCACACCTTACCAGTAGGTCTAGCAACGTGCTATGTAAATAACTTCGTTGGAATCATTGGAGGAAGGTACACAGAAAACAGGTTTGGAACGTAGTAGATGCTGTGAAGCGAATCAATTCGCGCCCACGACGTATAAAAGGTTCCTTTGAAAGCTGAGCAATGAAAACGACTGTATTTCCATTCCTGTGTTCGTAGTTCGTCACTGCAAATGTTTTGTAGAAAACCAACTGCAATCGCTGTATGATGATTAAGACGCCAGATACCGTACCACCCAGACTTCCTTTAGTTTCATATACATGTTTATGGTACACTGAGAAATTTCGCAATCTCAAGGATAAAAAGCCAAAAATTGAATTCACTAAAAATAAATTTTAGTTATAAGACGTTCTGAAATCAGACTGAAAAGTATAAAATAAATACGCCTAGCCCCATACAGATTTATAACCCCATGCGGACAGTCTTGATAATTTGTGTTCATGAATTTTAAATGTCTATGACAAGACTTGTTAGATCTGTAACGACGATCATGGGGCACAAGCAATAGTTAACAGTTAACAGGTGAACTATTACCGTGCCAGTTATGTACTGTAAGCATCCCCTCTTTTTCGCCTTATGCCTTACAAGTATCGTCATTGTTATCAAAAATTCTCAACCAAAATATTCAAAACTCTGTGTCTGCCCTTATGAATCTAAATGTGTCTAGCAGAAATTGTTTTATACTTTTTAGTCCGACTTAAGGATGTGTTTATTAAAACTAATTTTTATTTAAAAAATTACTTTTACGAAATGTATTGAGTAGTATGGTGAGAGATTTGTCTCACGCAATGCACGGCTTTAAGCATGTATGGACTTCGGCGGTGAACGTGAATGGAATTTCCGTCCAGTCTTATTAAAGTTCTGCGATAACAGATGAGAAGAACATTCCAAAACTCTATGGAGCTTAAGTGAAAGTCACATAATATTGCTGGCTTTTAAATTTTTAAGTTTACATTGAACCATGAAATTCGATATCATCCTTAATACATGAAACTGTAGTATTACTTCTTGTGTCTTACATCGCTCCACGAACTATATACCTTACAGCAATGACTTGTAGTCTCTGTGAGATATATAGCCGAACCATTGCTACTGTCAAACAGCGGGGGAATATGTGGAAAAGCTAACAAAGATATGGTTTCTGAAGAGGGCCAGCAACCTTTCCAGTTATTGCTGAAACAAAGGTCTGGATATTTGGTTTATCTAGCCCTATAACACCGAGCAAATGAGTTTCTTATGGAACTGCAACCTTCTCAAAGGAAGGGGGAAAAAAATCTGTTGTATTTTACCTTCTTAACTAAAATGTTTCAGCATGCAAACAGATTTCCGGGCGAGGACTATTTTGAAAGATTAATCACCAGGAGAACAAAAGAGGCACTAGACATGCCTGAGGGTGAAATGTTAGATCCCTTCAATGGATAGTTAGGATACAGAATTAGAAATGAATTATCGATAAGTTGGTGTTATATGTAGGGTGTATAAGTGTAGATAGACCTAGACGTGCCTAAGGGCGGTGTAATGAACAACGTTACTTCAATATTAACGTCACCTGCGGGCTATTAATTATAGCAATTAGATTCGAATGATTTTAGGTTGGGTAGGGCCTCCAAGTAAATGTGACAAGAACAAGTCATTAATGCTTTTCTTTCACTTGTACAGCAGGTGAGGTACTGAAATGTGGGCACATGAACGTCTTAATGGCTGTACTGACAGGTGTAGACCACTTATTTGAGTAGATAGGACCGTGTGCGGAATATCAAGTCGTAGTGTTTCTGATAAGACTAGTCGACGTAGAGAGAAAAAATTGTCACCATGATGTTGTTGTTGTTATGGTCTTTAGTCCTGACATTGGTTTGATGCAGCTCTCCATCCTACTCTATCCTGTGCAAGCTTCCTCATCTCCCAGTATCTACAGCAACATACGTACATCCTTCTGAGTTTGCTAAATGTATTCGTCTCTTGGTCTCCCTCTACGATTCTTACACTCCACGCTGCTCTCCAAAACTAAATTGGTGATACCTTGATGCCTCAGAACATACCCCATCAACGGATCCCTTCTTCTAGTCAAGTTGTGCCACAAACTCCTCTTCTCCCCAATTCTGTTCAATACCTCCGCATTAGTTATGTGATCTACCCATCCAATCTTCAGCATTCTTCTGTAACACCACATTTAGAAAGCTTCTATTCTCTTCTTGTCCAAACTATTTATCGTCCATGTTTCACTTCCATACATGGCTACACTCCATAAAAAGTACTTTCAGAAACGGCTCCCTGACACTAAAATCTATACTCGATGTTAACAAATTTCTCTTCTTCAGAAAGGCTTTCCTTGCCATTGCCAGTCTACATTTTATATCCTCTCTACTTCGACCATCATCAGTTATTTTGCTCCCCAAATAGCAAGACTCATTTAGTACTTTAAGCGTCTCATTTCCTAATCTAATTCCCACAGCATTACCCACTCTAATTTAACTACATCCATTATCCTCGTTTTGTTGATGTTCATGTTATATCCACATTTCAAATCACTGTCCATTCCGTTCAGCTGCTCTTTCTGGTCCCTTGCTGTCTCTGACAGAATTACAATTTCATCGGTGAACCTCAAAGTTTTTATTTCCTCTCCATGGATTTTAATTCTTACTCCAAATTTTTCTTTTGTTGCTCAATATACAGATTCAATAACATCGGGGATAGGCTACAACTCTGTCTCACACCCTTCCCAACCACTGCTTCCCTTTCGTGTCCTTCAACTCTTATAACTGGCGTGTGGTTTCTGTACAAATTATAAGTAGCCTTTCGCTCCCTGTATTTTACCCCTGCCATTTTCAGGATTTGAAAGAGAGTATTCCAGTCAACATTCTCAAAAGCTTTCTAAAAGTCGGCAAATGCTATAAACGTAGGTCTGCCTTTTCTTTATCTATTTTCTAAGATAAGTCGTAGGGCCAGTATTGCCTCACGTGTTCCAACATTTCTACGGAATCCAAACTGATCTTCCCCGAGGTCGGCGTCTGCCAGTTTTTCCATTCGTCTGTATAGAATTCGTGTTAGTATTTTGCAGCCATGGCTTATTAAACTGATAGTTCGGTAATTTTCACATCTATCAACACCGGCTTTCTTTGGGACTGTAATTATTATACTCTTCTTGAAGTCTGAAGGTATTCCGCCTGTCTCATACATCTTGCTCACCAGATGGTAGAGTTTTGTCAGGACTGGCTCTCCCAAGGCTGTCAGTAGTTCTAACGGGCCGCGCGGGATTAGCCGTGCGGGTCTATGCGCTGCAGTCATGGACTGTGCGGCTGGTCCCAGCGTAGGTTCGAGTCCTCCCTCGGCATGGGTGTGTGTGTTTGTCCTTAGGGTAATTTGGTGAAGTAGTGTGTAAGCTTAGGGAATGATGACCTTTGCAGTCCCATAAGATTTCACACACATTTGAATATTTGAAGTTCTAATGGAATGTTGTCTACTCCCGGGGCCTTGTTTCGGCTCAGGTCTTTCCATGCTCTGTCAAACTCTTCACGCAGTTTTGTATCTCCCATTTCATCTTCATCTGCGTCCTCTTCCCTTTCCATAATATTGTTCTCAAGTATATCGCCCTTGTATAGACTCTCTATATACCCCTCTATACCTCTCTATATACCCCTTTCTGCTTTCGATTCTTTGCTTAGAACTGGGATTCCATCTGAGCTCTTGATATTCATACAAGTGGTTCTCTTTTCTCTGAAGGTCACTTTAATTTTCCTGTAGGCAGTATCTATCTTACCCCTACTGAGATTAGCCTCTACATCCTTACATTTGTCGTATAGCCACTCCTTCTTAGCCGTATTGCACTTCCTGTCGATCTCATTTTTGAGACGATTGTATTCCTTTTTGCCTGCTTCACTTACTGCATTTTTATATTTTCTCGTTTCATCAATTAAATTCTATATTTCTTCTGTTACCCAAGGATTTCTACTAGCCCTCGTCTTTTTACCTACTTGATCCTCTGCTGCTTTCACCACTTCATCCCTCAAAGCTACCCATTCTACTTCTACTGTATTTATTTCCCCCATTCTTGTCAATTGTTCCCTTATGCTCTCCTTGAAACTCTGTACAACCTCTTGTTTAGTCAGCTTATCCAGGTCCCATCTCCTTAAATTCTCACCTTTTTGCAGTTTCCTCAGTTTTAATCCACAGTTTATAAAAAATAGATTGTGGTCAGACTCTACATCTGCCGCTGGAAATGTCTTAGAATCTAAAACCTGGTTCCTAAATCTTTGTCTTTATCAACAATGATGTTGGTACGTATTAGGGTACGACATATCAAAACATCTGCCCCTATTCCCGTTACACCCTGTTCATTAGAAACTAGCTTAGTGGCCACCTTTTTGCTAATGTAGACTGCAATCTGCTCAGACTTTTTGTTTCTCTTTAACAGAATTTTAATGTTGTTAACAAACTTCGAAACCTTCTAAACATTTCACCTTAATTAAGGCCACAAAGACATAGTATTTCTGATCAAAATGCGATTCTGGTAGCTACAGTTAGGTTTTTGTTTATCATGCCTTTTGCGCTCTTGTGGTTATATTTATTTCATATGAACCTTCATCCCCTAACAAATGCTTATTTTTATCTGAGAGAGAAATGAAAAATCATTCTCGTAGTTTTAGCTTTAATTTCTTTAATGTAACGAAATATTTGCTTAAAAACTTTTATCCCATATTTCACCCACTTTTTTACTTCCATAAGCAATGAATCAGGGCATTTTTTATTTGTAATAAAGAAGTAAAAAAATTTCGAGTTCTAGCTTTGAAAATGATTTAATATTGAAATAATTTCGTAAAACTTTTCATTCCCTATTCCGTTCCCTTAAGCAACTGAATTTCCAAAAATTCTGAAACACGTATTTTTTTATCTCTGACTGAGACTACAGTTATTAGTTTTCGTAGCTAGGGCTCAAAACTGCCTCAGTAGCAACGTGTTTTCAAAAAGCCTTTTATCCCATATTTCAAAGGCTTACGAGTTAAATTTTTAACAATCCTTCTTAAGCGACACCCACACAATAAGTTCAACACCCTCTGCAAATTTCAATTCCTATCCTCAGCGGTTTGGGCTGGGCAATGACGAGTCAGTGAAACTGTGTGACAATTTCATCCCTGGGGGAGGGGTGGGGGGGCGGGAGGAGGGAGGAGGTTGATTTACCAAAGACAGTGAAACATGATTTTTTTCGTTTGTATCTGAGAACACAAATACCATTCTTGAATGATTTTGGTTTCATTATGCTTTCATAATGAAATATTTTCATAAATCATTTCATCCACAATTTCACACCATTAGAATTTGAATTTCCATAAACAGTGAAACGCACATTATCAAAGATTTACCTTAAAAATGCTTTAAATACGAAATATTTCAATACAATCTTCCAACTTCTATTTCCAAAAACAGTGAAACCCGTATTTTATATTTCCAACCGAGAAGTAAAACACAGAATTTCATAAATTTAAAAATACCTTCATAATGAAATAATGTCACAAAAATTTCATCCTTTATTTCACCCCCTTAGGGGTTGAATTACCAAAAACATTGAAACACATGTGCTTTTTTGTGATCGAGAATTCAAATACTAATATTCATAACTGTAGGTATAAAAACACTTTAGTAGTTCTTTAATAATGATTTAACTCCAAAAAAATCTTTAATCCCATTTTTCACACCCATAGCGGCTGAATTTCAGAAATTGTTGAAAACCGTATCTCTTTATTTCCGACTGAGAAACTAAATATCGCCGTCCGCGGTGGCCGTGCGCTTCTAGGCGCTTCAGTCCGGAACCGCGCGACTGCTATGGTCGCAGAATCCTGCCTCGGGCATGGATGTGTCTGACGTCCATAGCTTAGGTAGGTGCAAGTAGTTCTAAGTTCTAGGGGACTGATGTCCTCAGTTGTTAAGTCCCATAGTGCTCAGAGCCATTTGAACTAAATATCAGTTTTTGTAGGTCAGGCTTCAAAATTGCCTTAGTAGCGAAATTTTTCAAAAACCTTTCATTCCCTATTTTACCTCCTTAGGGGTGGTATTTCGAAAAGTCTTTCCTTAAACGACGCCTGCAGTATGAGATCAACACCCTCTGGAAATTTCTAGTTTCTATTCTTAGTGATTTGGGCTGGGCTATGATGAGTCAGTGAGTGAGTGAGTGAATCAGTCAGTCAGTCGGGACACTGCCCTTTATATAGAGAGATCAGAGAAGTGCGGGGCAATGTGGAAGGTTAGATCTGCTCAGATCAGTACAAGGTTATCAATATAATAACAAATATTTGTTGTGGCAGTCTTGGATTCTGACATAAAATATCGATTATGAACTACAGATTGAAAGTGAAAAATTTGCAGACACATGGAAAACTAATGAAATATGTGTCCTGGATAAATTGTAACACCAACAGTTAGTACATCGTTTCAAAACGAACATTAGGCAACGATTGACTGATGTAGGTAAAATGAGTAAGATGAAAGATCAACTGATAATGTTCAGAGATAAAATAGTAAAGGCAGCAGAAGAACAATTAGGCAAAACAACCAACGCAATGGGAGTCTTTTGATAACAGACGAGATATTTCATTCAACAAACGAAAAGATAAAGTATAAAAATCCAACAAATGAGACAGACAGTTCCATACGTCTGAAATATAAGATTCATAGGAAGTGCAAATGGATAAACAAAGATGGTTACAGGATGAATGCAAGAACTAGAAAGCATACAGCACCGTGGCAAATACCGCTTACAGGAAGATTAAAGTATCTTTACCTAAAGAAAATCAGCTTTATGAACAGCAAGAATATACATCGTAAGGCTGTAACAGGAAATTAAAACTGAAATAGTCTTTCCAAAAAATGTCTAGGACTCTGAGGAACAAATTCTGTTGCAGACAAAATCGCAGATGCTTCTCGGTGACATCAGGTATGGTTTACTAGAATTAGCTGGCTCTGAGAACATTTCACCGAAATAGAAGGCTCTGCTCTCAAGGCGAGATGCATCTGCATATTACCTAGCGCAGTCGCTAGATAGATAAGACCGCTTTAGCTGTAATTCCTTTGTTTATAGGCTCCATCTGTTCGCAACGTTGCAGGTCATGTTCCGATCGAGAAAAGGGAATGGAATGCACATAAATGCTTCTACACTAGTTGCGCCTGTAAATAAGGGGCTTAGCCCTAAAGCGCTTATATCTTTTCAAGACTAAATATCCAGGATATGGCTGCTCTGACTTCAAAGTCTGCTGCGTAAACTGATAGAGTTACCAACAAGAAAACCTTTAGGAGAAGTGCAGCTATGCGGAGAAAAGTATTTTAGAAGCTCGACCTATCCCCTTCCAGGTAGGGCAGATTACTGAGTTATAGGTAAAACACACTGGATACAGACATCGCTGAGTGGCTATGATCCGACGCCTGTCAGGTACATATTCAGTTCTTAAGTATATGTATCTTCATCGAGGACCATCGGCAAATATTCTGTCTCTAACAAAAGTTGTTGTCTCCGACGAGATCTATCATCCCTAGACGTTTGTCGGGAAGACTTTGAAACATCCCGTAGATAAGGGCTACAAACGGAAAACAAACCGGAAAAGCAGGAAGTAGATGAATATGAGATGAAAGACGTGATACTGTGACAAGAATTAGACAGTGCACAAGAAGACCTAGGTCGAAACTAGTCCACTGAAGTAGATGATATTCCCTCAGAATTACTGAAATCTTTTGGAGAACCGATCGTAACAAAACTGCTCCAGCTGGTGTGCAAGATATGTGACAGGTGGAATATCCTTGGATTTGAAGAAGAATGTAATAATGCCAACTTGGAAGACAGTATTTTCTCTCAAGTGCGAAAGTTGACGACTTCGTAGTCATCAGTTTCAGAAATCATACATGCAAAATACTAATAAGACTCTTTTATGAACGGAAGGAACACACATAGAAGACAACTTCTAGGAAGTTGCGTTTGTTTTCAAGAGAAATGTAGCAACATGACAGAAAATACATACCCAAAGACATGTCTTAGAAGTTAGAAAAAACGGCAAAAATATATTTTGGTTTTCATAAATTTGTACAGTAATTTAGACACTGTTCATTGGAGACCACTGTCAATAGCAAGAAACATGCTTCTCAAAAAATAAATAAATAAATAAAGTAATTGTTGAATATCATTTTACTTGCTTCAGTTATTTTCTGAAAGTGTAAGCTGAAGCGCCAAAACATTATAACCACCTGCTTCGTGACATGTGCAGCCTTCTTTCCAACGTAGTGTAAAGTGGCACGATTTCGACAGGTCCTTGTTAGGTTTCCAGAGGTAGGTGGCATCACATGTCAAGCAACAAGTCACGCGATTCCCGTAAATTACGCAGATGTGGTTTGTGGACGGGAAGCAGGTGCTCGACAACGTCCCAGTTGCGTACCATGTTGTTCATATCAGGCGAATTTGGTTTTCAAGAAATAAATTTTCATTCATCACGCTTCTCAAACCAATGCACACTGCGCAACAAAATTACGGGCTCACATCCCCGAAAACCCAGCCATTGCTAAGCTTAAGTTCGAAGTTTGGTTAAAAGGTGCGTACAACCTTTCTCTGTAATGCTGAGGAAAAAAAAAAAAAGAAAAAAGAAAACGTGGCGCTCTGCGACGACACCCTCGGGTTCGGCGACGCTTCAAGCAGAGAGCTGTCGACGCTTGCGGAAAAGAGACCACAGTGCACAAGTTCACGTGATGTGTAAAGTGGGGTAATGATGTCACACTGGCATCAGATTTCACCACAGGTCAGCCCAGGGCTATTGTGGACGTGTCACTCGATGGGAAGGACGTCACATGCCCTCTTATCCAGATTTCACCCATTTTTATGGCGCTTCAGCGATGGAGACGTCGATTGATGGAATCTCGCGGTTTTGTTATGCGTGGCATAAGAATGCATTCCTGGCACACCGTCACCCAGAATCGGCGTGGAAAGGCCACACGGTGTGGTAGAAAGGATGTCAGTGAAACCATATCGTTCCTTGGGTCGTTGATTACCACACATTTCGCAGCACATTTCCCATGAGCAACCAGACGACGTTCTTTGTAACATGAGACGGTCCTGACATCTTCGCCCGTTTCATTCCTTCTCTAAGGACAATGCTGGCTGCATCGCCATCGAACGTGAAGGTACCCGAAAGGAGCGGATGGCTACTGCAGTTTTTGCCCTCTTGTAAGGGCTGCAACCACTAGAGAATGTTCAAAGCCAGTCGATGAAATTCGAACGTTATCCAAAGCATTCTTTTTCAGTGCTCTTTGTGTCTTCCAATGCCTTAATCATGGAGGGATGTGACATTGGCACACGCGTGAATAAATCGACAAAGGCTCCCTCTAAGACCTCTCAGTTCTGCAAAACCTTCCGTGGCACCCGGCAAAATGTATTGAAAATTTTAAAAATATACCAAGACGGGCACAACCCGTGACTGGAGTACCAGGGTCCTGCAGTCAGGCTACACAACACGTCAGTGGGTCGAGATGGCTGAGAAAAATTGATGCTAATGTATAAACTCCGTTTAAATTTATCGTTTTGTCAGTTAACTTTGCAGTAGGTGCGTGATTACTAATACTGGAAGTATGGTTAGGTATACTGTATCATTCTGCGATTGAAAACGACATTATTTTGTGACTAAGTAATCTTCCTTTGCTCGGGACTTGACTGGACAGTTCGACTGGCTTCTCCACCTATGTTATACATATCTGATTGGTGTCTAGTTTGCAGCCTCTAAGAGCAGTGTTAACTGCCACAGGCATAACACATTGGCTGGAAGGGTGGAAGTCATCTCACGAGAGTGTGAAGCTAGGCATTAGTTGACGGTGCCCGATTCGGAGGTGGCCCAGGAGGTGAGGTTGACCTCATCCCGCCAGAGTCAGCGTTATGACGAACGCCACAACTGGGTAATATGTTCATTTCTCCTGCAACAGATGTATGCGTCTCTTGACTCAATAACAAATATGTAAACGATTTTTTGTCCCGCAGTCTTTGTCCTGGCTCCGTGACACGTTATCCAACACTAAAGCCAGGAGTTCCGGCCACGCTGCTGGCAAGATACGTCAGGAAAAGTCTCAACTGTCCCCTCCACTACAGTAGGCTGTCGGGACTATGTCCTCTCCGAGCAGACACACGGCTGCATCACGTAAGAGTCCGCTAGCACGCTCGCATCGTCGTGTACCAGTGGTGGCTCACGCTAGATCCTCCAATCAGGATGCGTGTACCAGCTATGTTACCAGCAACACACTAATGTGTGATGCATTACCTATCAGCCAGGTGCAATGGACAGCTGTGAATACAATTTTGTGTGGCCCTTCAACGAGAGAGCTTTCTGAACTAATGAGATAGCACATAATTTGCGATTAATTCAGTGCAACATCATTAGATGTGATCTCACATTCTTGCTAAAGAATAGACTTAAGGCACTTTCAAAATGGAAGGTAAATACATACAATTAGTAGCGTAGAGCGTTTGAATATGAACGCCACCCTACGGAGGGAGCAGCACTGCCAGATGAAGTGAAGCATGAATACGTGCTTTAGGCCAAGGAGAGTAACACCGTTCCCAGCCTTGTATGAAGTTATTAAACCATGTAGAGAAACTGTCTGGTCCCATTCCTTTGCAGACTTTAGAAGTTATAAATTCCAATCAGAAGATATGTTCCCAGAGACCTTTTCAAGGCTCAATTGCAGGATCCTCGGTTTCGTACGATGCTAAAGTGCTGTTCCAGTACACTTGTAGAGCCTCTTCAATGTTTTGAAGCATAGACGGAATCCGAAGTGGCTTGCGACGTGAATGGGAAACTGGTTTCAGGACTGGGGCATGATCGGTCCGTCGGTGCAGTTATGCAAAGCCACTGTGCCAGGGTGGTGTAGTGGTTAACAGATCGGCCTAGTGAGGATGTGACTCGCTTTTTGAATCCGCCTTTGGTAAAAATTTTCGTTCTTCGGTTCAGCCGGCATATGTCTATCAAAGGTGTCAATTCGTTCCACATGTTATTGCGGAAGTTCGCCCCATATTTATTTGACATGAGGTGGATTCCATCACTTTGGTAATGGTCTGGAGTAAATTCAGAGAAGTTGCAGTTACTTTGCTTCACGATAGAATGGTCGTGGCTACTTCCCTCACCTTTATCAAGATCTTAAGTGACTTGCGCTGCGAGCAGGAAGTATGACCCACTCAACGATGCTGACGTGGTAAGAGCGGTGATGCCGCCCCCCCCCCCAACCCCACCCCTGCCCCCACCCGCCGAACCGCTCCCTCCTTCCTCCCGCCATCCCGTCATCAACTGTTTCCGTATCCAGTACTTATCATTGGCAAAGTACATTCTCTCCTGTTATTTGCTTCCAATGGTTTATCTCGTCCGCAGCTCGTGGTCGTGCGGTAGCGTTCTCGCTTCCCACGCCCGGGTTCGATTCCCGACGGCGTCAGGGATTTTCTCTGCCCCGAGATGACTGGTTGTTGTGTGCTGTCCTTAGGTTAGTTAGGTTTACGTAGTTATACGTTCTAGGGGACTGATGACCTTAGATGTTAAGTCCCATAGTGCTCAGATCAATTTGAACCATACAGTTCTCAAGGGACTGCACGATCTTTCATTTTATATTTTATAGAGTTTTTGTGCTATTAACTTTTCTCACAGGACAACGGTTCACCGACGAGTAATCTACTATTGTGAGTTGATTTCGTTCCACAGTGTAACAAAGCTGTTCTATATACAGGGTGTTAGAAAAAGGTACGGCCAAACTTTCAGGAAACATTCCTCATACACAAAGAAAGAAAATATGTTATGTGGACATGTGTCCGGAAACGCTTACGTTCCAAGTTAGAGCTCATTTTATTACTTCTCTTCAAATCACAATAATCATGGAATGGAAACACACAGCAACAGAACGTACCAGCGTGACATCAAACACTTTGTTACAGGAAATGTTCAAAATGTCCTCCGTTAGCGAGGATACATGCATCCACCCTCCGTCACATGGAATCCCTGATGCGCTGATGCAGCCCTGGAGAATGGCGTATTGTATCACAGCCGTCAGAAATACGAGCACGAAGAGTCTCTACATTTGGTACCAATGTTGCGTAGACAAGAGCTTTCAAATGCCCCCATAAATGAAAGTCAAGGGGGTTGAGGTCAGGAGAGCGTGGAGGCCATGGAATTGGTCCGCCTCTACCAACCCATCGGTCACCGAATTTGTTGTCGAGAAGCGTACGAACACTTCGACTGAAATGTGCAGCAGCCCCATCTTGCATGAACCACATGTTGTGTCGTACTTGTAAAGGCACATGTTCTAGCAGCACAGGTAGAGTATCCCGTATGAAATCATGATAACGTGCTCCATTGAGCGTAGGTGGAAGAACATGGGGCCCAATCAAGACGTCACCAACAATGCCTGCCCAAACGTTCACAGAAAATCTGTGTTGATGACGTGATTGCACAATTGCGTGCGGATTCTCGTCAGCCCACACATGTTGATTGTGAAAATTTACAATTTGATCACGTTGGAATGAAGCCTTATCCGTAAAGAGAACATTTGCACTGAAATGAGGATCGACACATTGTTGGATGAACCATTCGCAGAAGTGTACTCGTGGAGGCCAATCAGCTGCTGATAGTGCCAGCACACGCTGTACATGGTACGGAAACAACTGGTTCTCCCGTAGCACTCTCCATACAGTGACGTGGTCAACGTTACCTTGTACAGCAGCAACTTCTCTGACGCTGACATTAGGGTTATCGTCAACAGCACGAAGAATTGCCTCGTCCATTGCAGGTGTCCTCGTCGTTCTAGGTCTTCCACAGTCGCGAGTCATAGGCTGGAATGTTCCGTGCTCCCTAAGACGCCGAGCAATTGCTTCGAACGTCTTACTGTCAGGACACCTTCGTTCTGGAAATCTGTCTCGATACAAACGTACCGCGCCACGACTATTGCCCCGTGCTAATCCATACATCAAATGGGCATCTGCCAACTCCGCATTTGTATCCATTGCACTGACTGCAGAACCACGTTCGTGATGAACACTAACCTGTTGATGCTACGTCAAGATGTACTTGATGCTAGTGCTGTAGAGCAATGAGTCGCATGTCAACACAAGCACCGAAGTCAACATTACCTTCCTTCAATTGGGCCAACTGGCGGTGAATCGAGGAAGTACAGTACATACTGACGAAACTAAAATGAGCTTTAACATGGAAATTAAGCGTTTCCGGACACATGTTCACATAACACCTTTTCTTTATTTGTGTGTGAGGAATGTTTCCTGAAAGTTTGGCCGTACCATTTTGTAACACCCTGTATAATATGTTTACATGATCAAAATACATAGAGTCCATTAAATGCTCGTTTGATACTTGAATGCAGCTTTCCGTTTCTCCCTTTTGTAACATAATTTCTTCTGGGAACGGAAATACCTGTAGTAGTAAATGGAGTCTCATGCCTCCATGGTCAGCGGCCAGAAGATTAGGATACTGTTTTTTTTTTCTTTTTTTATCTTTTCTATTTTTTTTTTACCTGGTAACAGGTAAATTATAACAGCCATATCAGATGAATAGGTATACGATTTGTATCTTTTCAGAATCTATAAGCGCTGCAAGGGCAGGAGAAAGTTTAGGTTGGGATCTGGCATGTATTCTAGCTGATGGCGGTACCAGTGTATTAAAAATGTAAAAAATTTTTGAAATGTCTGGACTCCATCCCAACCTCTTAGGATGGATATTTTAGTGTGCTGAAGAGGGAACTGGGTAATGCTTTTTTTTCTGCTATCACCCAGCCACTGCTATCTGCTAAACCGTTTTGATTCTTTATACTGCTTCTTCTTATACACTCCTGGAAATTGAAATAAGAACACTGTGAATTCATTGTCCCAGGAACGGGAAACTTTATTGACACATTCCTGGGGTCAGATACATCACATGATCACACTGACAGAACCACAGGCACATAGACACAGGCAACAGAGCATGCACAATGTCGGCACTAGTACAGTGTATATCCACCTTTCGCAGCAATGCAGGCTGCTATTCTCCCATGGAGACGATCGTAGAGATGCTGGATGTAGTCCTGTGGAACGGCTTGCCATGCCATTTCCACCTGGCGCCTCAGTTGGACCAGCGTTCGTGCTGGACGTGCAGACCGCGTGAGACGACACTTCATCCAGTCCCAAACATGCTCAATGGGGGACAGATCCGGAGATCTTGCTGGCCAGGGTAGTTGACTTACACCTTCTAGAGCACGTTGGGTGGCACGGGATACATGCGGACGTGCATTGTCCTGTTGGAACAGCACGTTCCCTTGCCAGTCTAGGAATGGTAGAACGATGGGTTCGATGACGGTTTGGATGTACCGTGCACTATTCAGTGTCCCCTCGACGATCACCAGCGGTGTACGGCCAGTGTAGGAGATCGCTCCCCACACCATGATGCCGGATGTTGGCCCTGTGTGCCTCGGTCGTATGCAGTCCTGATTGTGGCGCTCACCTGCACGGCGTCAAACACGCATACGACCATCATTGGCACCAAGGCAGAAGCGACTCTCATCGCTGAAGACGACACGTCTCCATTCGTCCCTCCATTCACGCCTGTCGCGACACCACTGGAGGCGGGCTGCACGATGTTGGGGCGTGAGCGGAAGACCGCCTAACGGTGTGCGGGACCGTAGCCCAGCTTCATGGAGACGGTTGCGAATGGTCCTCGCCGACACCCCAGGAGCAACAGTGTCCCTAATTTGCTGGGAAGTGGCGGTGCGGTCCCCTACGGCACTGCGTAGGATCCTACGGTCTTGGCGTGCATCCGTGCGTCGCTGCGGTCCGGTCCCAGGTCGACGGGCACGTGCACCTTCCGCCGACCACTGGCGACAACATCGATGTACTGTGGAGACCTCACGCCCCACGTGTTGAGCAATTCGGCGGTACGTCCACCCGGCCTCCCGCATGCCCACTATACGCCCTCGCTCAAAGTCCGTCAACTGCACATACGGTTCACGTCCACGCTGTCGCGGCATGCTACCAGTGTTAAAGACTGCGATGGAGCTCCGTATGCCACGGCAAACTGGCTGACACTGACGGCGGCGGTGCACAAATGCTGCGCAGCTAGCGCCATTCGACGGCCAACACCGCGGTTCCTGGTGTGTCCGCTGTGCCGTGCGTGTGATCATTGCTTGTACAGCCCTCTCGCAGTGTCCGGAGCAAGTATGGTGGGTCTGACACACCGGTGTCAATGTGTTCTTTTTTCCATTTCCAGGAGTGTATTACTGTAAATTGTACATCTGACAACATGTTCGATTTTCGTAGTTTTTATGTATGTATGTATGTATGCATGTATGTGTGTGTGTGTGTGTGTGTGTGTTTGTGTGTGCATGCACGAGCGCCCTTCGGCCGTTTTTTTAATTTTTTATCATAGTTAGTGTTTACTATTTTGCCACTTTCATCGATACCCACTTTACAGGTTATGTGTACAGTCACATGTGCATATGACTATCATCACCGATCACCATTTGCAGGCGGCCTTGTTCGTGTTTTCTTCTCATTGGATTGATATGTTTAACGTTTCTGATTGCCTTATATTGATTGTATCTGTGCTATTCCTTTTGGTTACCCAATACCGATATTAAGTGGAATTTTGGATTTTTACCAATAAATGTCACGAGTTGTGTTGATCGTAATCGTTATGTTACCACCTATGCGTTTCTTACAGGCAAAATACTCGCGATGAAACTATCCTCCATCATCAGAACTGAAAACTAATACTCCCGAATCAATAACCACCTCCCAGCTGACTTCAGCTGTCGAGGTGTTTGTTACATAGTTAGAGCACTTTACGTATATCAGAGAACCTTAAATAATGCTTTTGCACTAACGCAACTGGAACATTTCAATTCGGTTCCGGCTTTCCGGTCGCTCGTATCTGTTTCCTGTTCGGCTTTAGGAGCATACGATTGCCTTATCAATGCGTAGTATTACCATCGTGTTAAGTGTTCTTTATTCTTATTAAGATTAAATGTGATTAAGCAGTTTCTAATTAGGTGTACTTGTAAGCAGGCCTTAACAATCCGCGTTATTGGCCTCTGTGAGGTAACAAGCCTCAATACAAGTGGAACATACGCCGAAAAATGTACTGCAGTAAATAAACTTTTCCATTGAAACTGATCGCGTGGAAGACGGATTTATTGCATTGTGGAAGTACTCTGAACGCCGCTCTATACGGTAAAGCAAGGATCAGCCGTGTGCCGACGGGTTTCAGATGGTCCATATATCTTAAAAGGCTTACGTCGGACGGAAAGCGACTCGCCTGCCTGTTCGCCCACAACAAAATTTACTGCCGCCTGCTTTGACAGGTGGGCAAGCTATTCTTGAGGCCAGAGCAACGTTTCTGCACGCTGGAGAGGAAGGAACTCGTGGCCAAAAACGAGACTCGGAAATGGACACGGTTAATGCTGTGACTGAGCTCCGCTGATACACGAAATTACCAGCATCAAAGTCTAAACTAAGATGCACAGTGGCAATAAATTTATGAGAGTAGTCCTAAAACAATTAACAAAATACATTATACAGGGTGATTCAAAAAGAATACCACAACTTTAAAAATGTGTATTTAATGAAAGAAACATAATATAACCTTCCGTTATACATCATTACAAAGAGTATTTAAAAAGGTTTTTTTTTCACTCAAAAACAAGTTCAGAGATGTTCAATATGGCCCCCTCCAGACACACGAGCAATATCAACCCGATTCTCCAACTCGTTCCACACTCTCTGTAGCATATCAGGCGTAACAGTTTGGATAGCTGCTGTTATTTCTCGTTTCAAATCACCAATGGTGGCTGGGAGAGGTGGCAGAAACACCGTGTCCTTAATATACCCCCATAAGAAAAAATCGCAGGGGGTAAGATCAGGGCTTCTTGGAGGCCAGTGATGAAGTGCTCTGTCACGGGCTGCCTGGCGGCCGATCCATCGCCTCGGGTAGTTGACGTTCAGGTAACCTTTTTCGTAGGACTCTCCATACAGTTGATTGTGGAATTTGCAGCTCTCTGCTAGCTCTGCGAGTCGTTTTTCCTGGGCTGCGAACAAATGCTTGCTGGATGCGTGCTACATTTTCATCACTCGTTCTCGGCCTTCCAGAACTTTTCCCTTTGCACAAACACCCATTCTCTGTAAACTGTTTATACCAACGTTTAATACACCACCTATCAGGAGGTTTAACACCATACTTCGTTCGAAATGCACGCTGATCAACTGTCGACGATTCACTTCTGCCATACTCAATAACACAAAAAGCTTTCTGTTGAGCGGTCGCCATCTTAGCATCAACTGACGCTGACATCTAGTCAACAGCGCCTCAAGCGAACAAATGTACAACTACATGAAACTTTATAGCTCCCTTAATTCACCGACAGATAGTGCTTAGCTCTGCCTTTTGTCGTTGCAGAGTTTTAAATTCCTAAACTTGTGGTATTCTTTTTGAATCACCCTGTACATCGCAATTACCTGTAAAGGCTGACACGCCTGCTAATACATATAAAATAACAGGACAAGAAGGATCCACAACCACAGATAATGCGAGATAACTGAGAAATTATGATACGATCCGCCGCTGACCTGACTATGAAATATTGATCTAGTTCATACAAATGTTTTCGAAATGTAAACATTTCAGTTAAGTCTCTCCCTGATTGGGCTCAAATTTTGTTTTTTGACGTATTTTGATTACACGTCAAAGTAGGTGTTCTACGTATAGTCCATGAACGCGGCTGTAGTTCTGTACTTATCTACTTGAGAATTAATTCTGACAAATCCTTATTACTTAGTAGGTCTTGACAAGACTGTTGTATTCGTTGCTCCAGTTTTTCAATATCAATAGGAGTGCTGTATATTTCACTTTTGAGATGACTTCAGGCATTGCAATCAGTTGAGCCTGGAGGCTAAGGTACACGTCCACTTATTCATATTCCACCACACTCGCACAAGAACCGACATGCTTGTTTCTCAGTCCCCAACCATGGCTCTTAGATAAGGTGTGTTCTTCATTGGACACGAATTTAATAAAAATGGCTCTGAGCACTAAGGGACTTAACTGCTGAGGTCATCAGTCCCCAAGAACTTAGAACTACTTAAACCTAACTAACCTAAGGACATCACACACATCCATGCCCGAGGCAGGATTCGAACCTGCGACCGTAGCGGTCGCGCGGTTCCAGACTGTAGTGCCTAGAACACTCGGCCACTCGGGCCGGCCTGTCATAATCACTTTCGATTAATCGACATAAGAATTATAGCAACATCACTGAAGCAATTTTACGTCTTTGGGGAGTCCGTTAGTTTTCGACCGATAGGCAAGGTTAGGCTCTTGCAGACCGTGAGGTCCATCTTGTTCCAAACAGAAGTCTATCTTCTGCTTTAGGTTCAGCTGGATGTTAGTTGATAGAACTATGTTTGAAGAAGAGACTCCCTTGCATGGTGGGGGACCACGCTTTCGTGGAGATTCGACAATGATTAAAGAATTCGGTGAGACCATTTAAACTTACTTGCTTTAGTGACGCTTAGTCATCGTGGGGAGTTGGGGAGTTTATTTGGGCACCGACCGGTGGCGATTACTCCCAGATTGAACACGGGACTGTGTGCTTGCACGTAGTAATACGGATGCTAAGTGGTAGCTAGTATTTAGTTAAATAGCAGCTGACTATATCGTCATATATATACCTTGTTTATTGGTGTTGCCGTAGATTTAAAGACGTCGCCGCCTCCTGAAGTATAAAATAGTTTTTGCATATTTAACAGAACATGAGTTCCCAATGCATGTCGGTAATCCGTATCTTGTATTTGTCGGTTTGTGTGATCCTTCAGGTGTGCAAGATATTTGGTTGCATTAGGTTATGAAATATCTGTTTATTAATATATTTCTTCTGGATTTATTTGAATTTGTACATTATCATTATTTGTATTAAGGCACTTGTCATGGTCACCAACTTATCGAAGCTTCTGATCTCAATGAACAAACGGGAAGTACTCAGGCCGTAATCACAAATCAAACATTGAATTCCGATCTCACAAGACACTCATAATAAGCTACTTTACTTTGCATGTTATTAGGTTCCATGTCCAGTCAAGGTAGTCGTTTCGCTGGCGTTGCTTTGCAGATTGATATTTCTTACATATGAGGCAAATGGATTTATCACACTGTTATCGTGTTATGCACTAATGATAATCATGCGCAGTAATTAGCCTGCTATGGATTAATGATCATTTGTACTTTAAAGCAAATATTTAGAAAAAACTGAAGAAACGTTCACGTAACACAGGGAGAAAGCTACTATATGTTCAATATGGTAGCATTAAGCTGTAACTGAAAATTTTGTTCAGATTTCAGTATACAGTGGCAACATGTCTATTAGTTTGAGGATACTGGAAATACAGTGTCCAATGGGGAGAAGATACTTGAGGATTACAGAGTGGAAGTTATGTTTCTTACTTACAGAATTTATTGGTACATATATTACAAATTCGTATTTCGTAGTGCGCGCGAACAATAATTTTTATAACTTCAGGGCAAGAATTCTTTCCCTCACTGGTTTTATTTTTAATTGATGTACCTCCTGTGTGGGATGTCTACTTTCACACATGGCTGATGATCCATCCATTTTATATTGTTGTTTAAGGAAAGTGTTGGAACTGCTGTCTACATTGTTCAGTTTCATGACTCAGTTATTAATAAGTGGAGAATTATGGGTCATTCGTTGGCGATCCTGCTAAAATTAATTGTGTTGGGGAATATGCTATGGTGTAATCTTTCTTGGATAGTTGTGTGTATGTCTGAGGTCCATGTTTGAGGAAATTCCCCCCCCCCCCCCACCCTTCTTTGTATCTAATAATGTAGCAATTGAAGTACAGGTCTGATTGTCGGTGCATTTCCAGATGATTAAAAAGTGTTTATAGGATTAAGCGGAATATGATGTACTTCATTCATTTATTATTTATCTGTTTGCTTGGGAGGTACGTCTGGCTTGACAAATTTGTCAGCAATATTGAATCTGATCTAATGTTGGGCGTAACAGTAGAGTGTTAGAACTATTTGTGCTTCTGTGAACATTCAGACGGGTCTTTTGATGATTACTCCGGAGTGTTTTTTACATATTTTATTTCTAGAGTAGTAACTATCTCAGTTTCCAGTATGACTACGTCTGAGGAAAGAGAGAAGGAAATGTGGGCAACGGTAATCCTTGTCTTTGTAGAGTCTTCGTCTTTGTCTTTGTCTTTGCAAAGTGTTGTTACAGAATTTGTGAACGTTTCTTCCCATTTTCTAGAGGAGCTGGAGTAGGGAAGTATTTTATATTAGATTTGTGTACTGAAGGGTCTTTTTAAAGTGATTGCTTGGCCTTTGGTGGTGTTATTATTATGCGCTCGATGGAGAAGACTATAGTCAGTCAGAAGAAACCCGAAAGGGCAAATTTTTGGAAAAATACGGTGAGATGGGGGAGAGCTTAGTTATGAAACATTCTGATTCTTATATCTGCTACGGTGCTGCTGCTTATAGAGATTTTGATATTTTTTTTTTTTTTGAGTCATCAGTCTTCCGAGTGATGTGATGCTTCCCACCATCAATTTCTCACCCTGTCAATCTTTTCATCCAGAGTAGCAACTACAACTAAGGTCCTCAATTAGATGCTGTATGCATCCTAACCTCTGGCTTACTCTAAAGTTTCGGCCCTCTGCACCTCCCTATAGTATCAAGCTATATACTGACGTATTAACAGATGTCCTAACTTCCCGTCCCTTCTTCTTGTCATTGATTTCTATATATTCATTTTCACTCAGATTCTGCAAAGAAGCATCTCATTCCTTACCTTAACAGACCATCTAATTTTCAACGATCTTCTGTTGCATCACATCTCAAATGCATCGATTCTCTTCTGCTCCGGTTTTCCAACAGTGCAATTGAATCTCAATATAGACAAGTTTAGTGTGCTGAAAACACAAAGAAAGAAATATCCTATATCATTTAGCTACAATATAGCAGGTCAGCAACTAGAAACAGTTAATTCCATAAATTATTTGGGAGTAGGCATTGGGAGTGATTTAAAATGGAATGACCATATAAAATTAATCGTTGGTAAAGCAGATGCCAGTCTGAGATTCATTGGAAGAATCCTACGGAAATGCAATCCGTAAACAAAGGAAGTAGGTTACAGTACACTTGTTCGCCCACTGCTAGAATACTGCACACCGGTGTGGGATGCGTACCAGATAGGCTTCATAGAAGAGAGGTAGAGAAGATCCAACGGAGAGCAGCATGCTTCGTTACAGGATCATTTAGTAATCGCGAAAGCGTTACGGAGATGATAGATAAACTCCAGTGAAAGACTCTGCAAGAGGGACGTTCAGTAGCTCGGTACGGGCTTTTGTTGAAGTTTCGAGAACATACCTTCACCGAGGAGTCAAGCGGTATATTGCTCCCTCCTACGTATATCTCGTGAAGAGACCAGGAGGATAAAATCAGAGAGATTAGAGCCCACACAGAGGCATACCGACAATCGTTCTTTCCACGAACAATACGAGACAAGAATAGAAGGGAGAACCAATAGAGGTACTCAAGGTACCCTCCGCCATACACCGTCGGCTTGAGGAGTATAGATGTAGATTTAAATCTCACTGCCATACAATGCGGTGCTCCAAATGTACATTCTCAGAAATTTCATCCTCAAATTATGAACTACAATTGATACTAGTAGATTTCTCTTGGTCAGGAATGCGCTTCTTGCCAGGGCAAGCCTGTTTCTTATGTCCTTTTTCCGTCCGTTATCGGTTATTTGGCCGCGTAGGTAGCAGAATTCCTTGGCTTGAACTGTTCAGTGGCCACCAATTTTGATGTTAAGCTTTTCACTGTTCTCATTTCTGCTACCCCATTACCTTCGTCTTTCAAGGCAGCAGCCTTGTCTTACTCCCTCTCCAATTCTGCTTTCCTCTCTAATCTCACTTCCAGTCTGTACTCGTGTTTTCTGTCGTAGGTAAAGGATTTTTATGAGCCTTCTGTTCCTCCATTCGACACGAATCTATCTTAGAATGTCCATTAATTTATTTCTTTCTACTCTAACAAAGACTTCCTTTAAGTCAATGAAAACAGTATAAACTGCTCTTCCACTTTCGATGTGTCTCTCGCCTACAATTATCGGCAGTCTTGTTCCATGTCTTGTACCTTTCCGTCTTCTTAATCCATTCTGCTCCCCAGAATACTTTTTTCCATTCTTCCGTGAGGTCTTATTTTTAACACCCATAGTAGAACTTTTGCTGCATGAAAAATCAAAATTCTGGTTCTAAAATCCTCACATTTCTTGGCACTAATTCTCTTGTAAATCGGAATCATTACTGCTAAGAGAAATTCATCCAGCTACTCATTTTATTCATAGATCTTATTACATAGATAAGGTAACTCTTTCACACCATCATTCGAAGGTCTGTTAAAAAAATCTGCTGATAATCCATCAGTTCCATTTGGTATGTGATTCTTCATCTCACTTAAAGCCCTTTCTATTCCTCCCTCGAAGATAACAGCATCTGCTGTCCTCTTCTAATTAAAATTCCTCTTCCAATTCAGTAGTGTTTGTTTTTGATCAGCTTCATGTAGGCATTCTACGTATTTATGCCTCTTTTCCCAACAATTCCTCCACTTTGCAAACTATAGTGCCATCTCCTCTATCTATTCACAAGCTTATCCTGCTTTCCCTTGTTTCAGCAGCTGTTCCATAGACTATTTAGTATTTTACTTCCTTTTCTACTTTCTCTATTTGTCTACATAGGTCTTTCATCCTCAACTTTCTCGAATATTCTGTTTCTCTCCGTAATTTATTATTCAGTGTCCTCTGCATTCTTTTTCCTTTCTCAATTCCTGATGTCTTCCATTTCTTTCTTTATTCCATCTTGTCCAGCAGTGTATTTCCTACACATTCTTTCATTATTCTCTCGAACTTCCTCACCCCTACAACTTC
This sequence comes from Schistocerca piceifrons, assembly GCF_021461385.2. Lineage (NCBI taxonomy): Eukaryota > Metazoa > Arthropoda > Insecta > Orthoptera > Acrididae > Schistocerca > Schistocerca piceifrons. The sequence continues at coordinate 654,291,150 of NC_060142.1, forward strand.
TGCAGATTCCTTAGGTTTCGTCTAAGCTTCTTTCATTTCTCACTTGTACTTGAGGCGCAGCGCACTACATCGCGCCTTTTGAGATCAGAGGTGTGTCAAGAGACGTGCAGTATGAGTCACGCCCAGAAGAGGCGGTTTCAGATGCTCGAGAGTATGTCGATTCTATGCGATCTGGTTGAGGCACTAAATCCCGTACATTCAGCTGCAGTTAAAATACTGCCACTTTATTTGCAGTACTATCTGTTTAATTTCCTAACTGTTTATTAATTACTACTGTGCTTAGTCGTGAGAGTGAATGAAGGTGTGAATGTGAAATAATGTTTTATGTAAAATTTTTACACTATATATTGAAGTAACAAGTCTCGTGTGGAATGTTCGAGAATGACGTGTGTTTTAGTCATTCGTATCGGGGAATTGGATATAAACTGTTTCGTCAGTTTATGGTAGTAGAGAAATGAGATTATGATTGCAGTAAAGTAGTTTTGTTAAGAGAGAATTAATTTTATTTTGTAGGTTTTCCAAATTTATTTAAATTAATTTACTGTTCTCATTCCGTGCTAGATTTTGATTATATGTGCGAGGGATTGATATTGCTTTCCGCTTGGCTGTGATGTTTCTCTGCCACCCAGAAATTAGTACATTCGGGCATTTCTTGGGGAAGTAGAAGCACCTTTTGTCCTTTTGTGTAGAGCGATGAGGAGAGTCGGGGCATGGATCTCATGGTGACTAGTCCTACTGTTGTATGCTCCGATGAAAATTCTTTATATTGTGAAATTTTGGTACCAAAACGTTAGACAAGTGCCGTAAAGTGGCGAAGAGAGTTCCACTTACTGCACGGTGTGAAATTCAGATATTTTGGTGACGTTTTAAACTACAAAAGTTTGTGTGGCGTGCTGTTTACCGTCGAACGTGAACATTTTGTCACGTGAGACTTATTATAGCAACATCTGAGAGAGCTATTCTAAAAGAAACAGTTTGTTTGTAAACTTTCGGTGAAAGATAATTAGTAATTACCATAAACTGGGTACAGTTATGAGTGATGTGTGGGTGTGGACTTTTGAGACATTGTAAAGCTTAGAGTAATGCTTGCTAGTGACTGGTATACCCAAGCTTACCGTAATAGAGTGAAATTTTACGAACAGATAGTTACATTTAACTTTTCCTACCACCGAAAAAACAATTTTTAGTGTGACTGGTGGTCACGACGTGTACGGCTCTTTTTTGTATAGCTTTTTTCGGCTGAGAACAGCATTGTGGTTACTTCAAGGAGGCGTGCGTGTGTGAAGAGATTCGCTACGAGGTGAGTGGAACTTCGCAACGCAACGTGCGGCCGCACTCTCTCTCCCTTTGGCCCTCCTCCCACTTTGAAATAAATGTGTATTCCAACGTTGCATCCATATCTTCTTCGTTTAGTATTTCTAGCTGAAATTTTTCTCTTGATTTGGCTCCTCTCGCTCCATTCAACCTTCTTTCCAAGTCTGCAACCACATAGTTTTGCCGGCCGCTGGTAGCCGAGCGGTTCTAGGCGTTTCTGTCTGGAACCGCGCGACCGCTACGGTCGCAGGTTCGAATCCTGCCTCGGGCATGGATGTGTGTGATGTCCTTAGGTTAGTTAGGTTTAAGTAGTTCTAAGTTCCAGGGGACTGATGACCTCAGCAGTTAAGTCTCATAGCGCTCAGAGCCATTTGAACCACTTAGTTTTGGTCTGCTCCAGGGTATTCTCTGTCATTTTTTAGGCAGTTTTTGTACTTAATATGAATTACGATATAATCAATTAGGCACCTGTCATCATTCAACCTAGATATCCACGTATATCTTTGTCTTTTGTGATGTCCAAAAACTGTGTTCCCAATCGCAAGAGAATGTTGTCTGCAATAAATAAGCAGCCTTTCACGGGTGTAGTTCCAATTTGAAAATCCAATTCTTTAAAACACCCCCTCTCCTTCTCCCTTTCCTACCACTGCATTCAAATCCTGCATTACGATGACGCAGGCACTTCTTTTTTCTACACCCATAATTTCCTTTGTTTTTCACAATATTCATCTTCTTTCTCATCTGTGTATTAACTTGTTGGCATTTATATTTCTATTAAAACGATATCCTTCCTTTCACTTCTTAATCTCATCGTCTTCGGTCTTTCATCTACGTGCTCTCCTTTCAATACGTTTTCAACAATAATTTTCCTATCAAGACTGATACGATTTACGTTCCCAAAATTTCATCTCTCAGTCTGAGACCTATGGTTCGCAAGTCTAGTTATTTTAGCGAGTCATTCTCTGTTTGCCTGCCCTCGTCCGCTTTATACGAGTATATTCCTCCTCCTCCCACAATGCCTTATTCTGTTTGCAAACACCAAATTCCGCCACTTCGTTTGCTGCATTCTCTAGGCTGTGGCATTACATTTGTTGCTTATCTGATATCCGATATTCCTCAATAGGTTCAGTTCATGTAGGTTTACTTTTAATCCATATTCTGTGATCTTTAGAGTGTCCATTCCAGTCCAGAGGCCTTGCAGAATATACTGTCACTGACAATGATTTCCAGGAAGAAAAAAGTGATTCATTCGATGAATAACTTTCAATATAAACAAGATGGATAGGAATACTATGCAAACCTTACCTCCCTTTTCAACTGGGTTACAAAAATACGCGAGAGAGAGCTTGGGTTCAAAGAGAAACACTATCGATAAAGTACTTGCCCAAGAAGTAGTTGTAACAACTGTGAAACTAAACCACCCTGACCTGTGACTTCTAGGCTCATCAACTCTGGCCACAAAATTTTACTTTTGCTCACTTTCACTCGTTCCTATATACAGGTTGTAACAGGTTTAAGTGCAGAGACTTTTATATGTGCTACCTTAATTACTGCACATGTCAGTGTGTTGGATGTTTTTACTCTGCACTGAACAGTTGCCTCGCAAAAAGTAATATACTTTACCATCTTACGTTTCTCCACGGTCACAACTGCACTACTAATAGGGTTATCCCTGTCAGTATGGACGGATTGTTTTGGTTCCACGTGTCCACCGTTCAGTACCTGACCGGTTGCCCGAGAGGAAAACAAGCATTAATGGCTAGCTCTCACCGCATATCCTCGGAGGTACTACCCAACTTAAATACATACCTGTAATACCATCAACAGAAATATCTGCACTTATACCTGTTACAGCTTTTATATGAGAACACCCGTAAATAAACAAAGTGCTTAAAACAATAAATAATTAATTTAGTCATTGACTGACATTTTAAAGGCAAAAATGTTCAAGGTCTCGTGCCCATTTGCTGACGTATTCCCGGATGGTTTTTCTCTTGAGATCTTACATTGACGAATTTTCAAATGTTTCGCACGCAGGATTGGCTGGCATTGTCAAAGATTCACACTCCCAGGAGTGAAGGGTGATACTGACACAAACTGCTAGTAATGAAACTGCCGAAACATCTCCAAACTAATGACGACAGGAGAGCCCGAGAAAAAAAATAGTATGCTATTTTACAGGCACTCCAGAAACGAACTTGGAAATTTTTTAGATATTGTCTGAAAGTATGGTAAGAAATATAAAATAGGATTACGTTAGAAATAAAGTCTGTTTTTTAATTAGGAGAAAAGAAATTTTTATCATCGGGAAATTAATTTTCCATGTACGGTTGTAATAAGAAGACAATATATAATGTTGTCGTTAACAGCGCGTAGCACTACTTATGCTACATCGAGAACTTTCTGCGCTGAAATGTTAATTAAGAAGAGTAGGACGGATAATGCAGTGGGATAAGTGTTCTGCAGTGAGGAGAGAGGAGGCAAAGAATGGCAGTGGACAAGAGGGAGTGGAGAGCACATTGGAGAGACGTTCTCTCGCAGAAAGGGAAGAACGCGCGTGGGAGGTGGAAAATCTGCTCTGCATATGAAAGGGAGCCGCGGTGCACAATGGGCGCGGGATGCCAGGCACAATGGCCACCGGTCTAGGGCCGAGGGCCGGGGAGCGCACCGCCAGCAGCCAGCCGCTGCATTTGCCGGCTTCCGGAGTGGTAGCAGTGGCCGACGTCTCAACGGAATGCGATCGCTGCCGCCGCTGCAGGCCGGGCCTCAGAGTTTGTAAAAGACACCTTGTAAACCTTATGACCACACGAGGAGTAGTCGTAATGTTTTAATAAACTCCGCGGAAAAATTTAGTTCCATGATGTTATATTGCACAGTTGTCAGTATACCAGGTGTACCCGCATGAAATGAGCGTTTTTTTGTGAAAATCAAACACTAATTTTGAATTGAAAAATAAAAAACATTTTATTCAAAGTACTGGCCATTACTTTCTATACATTTTGACCACCTTCCTGGCAATTTGTGGACACCACGCCAATAGAAATGTTCGTCTTTTGAAGCAAACCAATCAGACACCCAATTTTCGACTTCTTCGTAGGAATCGAAGTGTTCCTCAGCCAATGCGTGTCCCATTGATGAAAAAAAATGGTAGTCGTGAAGGGGCAACGTCTGGTGAACACGGCGGGTCGGGTAGCAGCTCCCAGCCAAGTGTTTTGATTGTATCCTGAACCAGTTTTGCTTTGTGTGCAGTTGCATTGTCGAGTAAAAGAATTACTTTGCCATGTCTTCTGGTCTATTCTGGTCATTTTTCGATCAATGCATAGTTGAAATTGTTCATTTGTTGTCTGTAGCGATTAGTATTCACACTTTCACCGGGTTTTAGAAGCTTATGATACACCACACCTTTCTGATCCCACCAAACACAGAGCATTGTCTGCTTGCCGAATCGATCTGGTTTTGCAGTTGATGTTGATGGTTGTCCCGGATTAACCAATGATTTTTCCCGTTTAGGATTCTTAAAATAAATCCATTTTTCATCTCCAGTAACAATTCGATGCAAAATTGACTTTCTTTCACGTTTTTGAAGCAAAATTTGACAAATGATTTTTCGGTTTTCCATCTGTCTTTCATTCAATTAATGTGGCACCCATTTTCCACACTTTTCTATCTTTCCCATATCTTTCAAACGGTCAGAAATTTTTTGTTGTGCAACATTTAGCATTGCTGCCATTTGCTTCTGTCTCAAAGTATCATCTTCATACAATATTGCTTGCAATTCGGCGTCTTCGAACTTTTTTGATGGTCTTCCACGTTCTTCATTTCTTACATCAAAATCATTATTTCTGAACCGTTGAAACCATCTTTTGCATGTTGCTTGTGATAGAGCATGATCACCATATGCCTCGCCAAGCATTCGATAGGACTCTGCCGGTCTGGTAGACCGTTCGCCGGGTGCAAGTCTTTCGATTTGACGCCACTTCGGCGACTTGCGCGTCGTTGAGGATGAAATGATGATGATTAGGACAACACAATACCCAGTCCCTGAGCGGAAAAAATCTCTGGGGCAGCCGGGAATCGAACCCGGGACCTTAGGATTGATATTCTGTCGCGCTGACCATTTAGCTACCTGGGACGGACGCCTTTTATCTGACTTGCGGAGGGCGGCCAATAATTAATGCTACACTTTATTCCAAAAGCTAATCGATTTTATCAGGATTACATGACAATATTAGTCCCCATTCCTTTCACTAGGAAACCGTACTTTTCAGCATCATCTCGAATCAATACAATGACTTTAGGCCACCTTACTGGGAGGGACCGTAAGTCCACAAGGTACCACCCTACTGGTCGACGTCGGAGCCAACATCTTGCTCCATTAATAATCTCCCCAACTTGCATGTACTGATTCCCGTGGAGTGCCTCCATCATTCTGTTTAACAGATGGAAGTGGGAAGGTGCGTGATCCGGGCTGTAGAGTGGGTGAGGAAGAACAATAAAGCTTTTTAGCTCCTATCGAGTGTGCAGACATTTGAGGCCTTGCATTGTAATGGAGAATAATTAGTTCTTTTTGCGCGTATGTGACGATGAACACGGTGAAGTCGTTTCTTCAGTATATTGAGGGTAGCAAAATACACTGCAGCACTGATCCTTGCACCATGAGAGAGGGTATGAAACAATCTAACCCCTAGACGCACCAGAATACCGTCATCGTTACTTTACTGGCTAAACGTGGGGATTTGAACTTTCTCTTCGGAGGAGAGGTGGAGTGCCGCCACTGCATGGCTAGCTCTTTTTTTGCGGTTCGAAGTGCTCTACGTATGTTTCATCACCTGTAACGATAAGTTCGACAGAAAATTGACACGATCAGCCACGTAACGCACACGCAAGCAATTCCACAAAAATTGTCCTTTGTTGCTTATCATGGTCTTCTGTTAGCCAGTGAGGTACCCAGAGACCACACGCCGACTGCTGGGCGAGTGTGTCAGCACCACCATCCGAGACGTACAGTTGTGCGCCGAAGAAGTTGACTGTAATCCGTCGATCACCTCGAACCACATTCACTGCACGTTCCGATACTACAGGAGTCGGCTGTGCGCCGCCGGCTGTCAGATGGGAGATTGAACGAGTGTGTTCGACGTAGACCTCTCCTAACGATTCACCGAACTTTCGTTCACTGCCAGGTCTCCGTAGACAATCTAAAAGCCCACTACAAATATCAGTGGGCTTTCTGCCACAAGAAACTCAACGACAGCTCTCGGCTAGAAAAGCAACTCCTTTACAGTTGACATTTGAAAGCCACTATCAAAACTTCATTAAAAACTGTAGGGGCTCAAGCGGAATCACTCCACGTTGTCCCTCACTACATTCCGCATTTTTTTCTGCACGAATTTTCCGAGAAAAGAATGCGTTGCGTTACTTATCGAACGTGACTCGTAAATGGATTCCCTGTTTAGACTAGTCTCTATTTCTTCTACCAGCCCTCACTGATACGGGTATCAGACAAAGGAACTAAATATACAAGTATCCGTCGAACCGTGGTATTGTATGTTACCTCCTCCACTTGTGGACTAAACATCTTGATGATTCTTCAAATGAATCTGTCTGCCTCTGCTATATTTGCGATTAATTTTAAGTTGTCATTACACTTAAAACCGCTCCCTAAATATACTCCCCAATATTATGGGATGTTACTGGTTCCAGAGATGGATGTTTATCAGGCGGAAGGATGCTCGATTCCTGTTCCACACCGCGTACGGAGCCTGTGAGTCCCACTATGCTGTAGGAGTTGGGTTTCCATGGGGCCTGTAGTAGTAACCCATGGCGTCATGACAGCTCAGCTGTCGACTACGTGAACTGAATTGTGAATCCCTTGAGGGAAAACGATGCTCTTTCCGCAAGGTACTAATGCTGATATTCAGAGAACCAGCATCTGAGGCGTACTGCAGAACTATTCTACTGCCGCCAAGGTACATTTCACTCAAGTACGTTGAAGATGAGATGCGAAAAGCAAGGGCTCTTACGGAGGTTTTAGTGAGTCGGTCCTCCCTGTTCTCTTAGTGGGTGGGACAGGAGAGGAAATGACTAACAGTGTTGCAAGATGCCCTCAACCATGCGCCATACAGATGACATCTTCTGACAAAGTAACTGCTCGCGTCAAATGTCTGAACAAAAAAATGGCTCTGAGCACTATGGGCCTTAACAGCTGAGGTCATCAGTCCCCTAGAACTTAGAACTACTTAAACCTAACTAACCTAAGGACATTACACACATCCATGCCCGAGGCAGGATTCGAACCTGCGACCGTAGCAGTCGCGCGGTTCCGGACTGAAGCACATAGAACCGCTCGGCCATCGCGGCCAGCAATGTCTGAACAGCGTGCCAGTGGTTTGAGCGTCGTGCTAGTGAACTAACGTTGATATCTTGACTACGAAATTCGCTTGATCTGGACTCAGCTGAAAACTTATAGGATGCTATCGGGTGCCAGCTCCGCGCCCCCAACCTACCGGTCAGAAATTTATGGACACCGACTAACCTCTATCTAGACTGATCTGTCTAGTACCTCGTAGCTCCAGAAAGCTGTAAAGGATTTATGGAATACTTGAAATTCTGAATCGCTACGCTATTGCGTTCGAAATATGGAGCAGCACGGTTTAATCGGGAGGGGGGGGGGGGAGAGGGTCGTAATATTGTGCCTCATAAATGTATAAGGCAGGTGATACCCCCTCAGATTTCTATAACATAAAAACTCCTATTCCAAAAAAGACAGGTGTTGACAGATGTTAGTACCAGTTTCATAACTCAACGCTGCAAAATACTGGCAACAGTTATATGCAGAATAATGAAAAATTCATAGAGGGCGATCTCGGATAAGAGCAATTTGGGTTCCAGAGAAATGTAGCAACACACAAAGCTACACTGACTGTAGTACTTCTCCTGGAAGGTAGGATGAAGCAGGGCATCACTACATCTATAGCATTTATAGATGTAGAAAAAGCTGTTAACAATGTTCACTGCATTACACCCTTTGAAATAGTGGAGGTAGCAAGGGTGAAGTACAACTGGTACAGAAACATAATTGCAGTTGTAAGGTTAGAATGAAATGAAAAGGATACAGCACGTAAGAAGGGAGTGAAATACGTTGTATCTGACGCCACTACTATTGACTCTCTACATCAAAGAAGTTGTGAAGAAAATCATGGACGTATTCGGAAACGGAATTAAATTTCAAGGAGGGTTTGCTTATGGCATAATTCTATCAGATACTTCAAAGGACTGTTTCGACGTATGAATTTCACCGTTCAGTCAGTTCTTCTCGCAGTATCTTAACTCCCACGTGCCGGCAGGAGTGGCCGAGCGGTTCTAGTCGCTACAGTCTGGAACCGCGCGATCGCTACGGTCGCAGGTTCGAATCTTGCCTCGGGCATGGATGTGTGTGTGATGTCCTTAGGTTAGTTAGGTTTAAGTAGTTCTAAGTTCTATGGGACTGATGACCTCAGAAGTTATGTCCCATAGTGCTCAGAGCCATTATCTCCCACGTATCCTCAGTCAGTTCCTCCACCCTTTCCATTATGTACTTTAATTTGTATTGTGTGTATAGTTCTTTTCCACCAATAAGCCTCCTACTCTTAGCTTAATATTCACAGAGCTTTCTCTCTTTTCTCAAAAGGTGATATCAAATTTCGTATCGGTTGCATCTATGTTTCCAACAGGCATGCATGTTGCTGCAGCTTCACAATTACCTCTATCCATTGCTGCTTTTCCATTTTGTAGTTTCTGCCAATGTCACCTCTTACACTCTGTAACTCCTTGAGCCAGCGTCATTTGCTGCATTTCCTGTACATACAGGGTGAGTCACTAACTATTGCCACTTAGAATAACTACGAAAGTGTAATAGCAGATAAAAAACTTTGAGAGAGAAATGTCAGAGCATGTGCTTCGATAAGTGCCATAGTGATAAGGAGTACTACTCAACCCATGATAAGAAGATTGCAGCACTGCATTGATACCAATAGTCATCACTTCGAACACCTTCTGTAAATGGACGTTTATGCCACCATTCTGACCTTCGTTGACCTTTCTTTCAGGAGTGCTAGTTCTGCAAGGTTCGCAGGAGAGCTTCTGTAAAGTTTGGAAGGTAGGAGACGAGGTACTGGCAGAAGTAAAGCTGTTAGGAGGGGGGCGTGAGTCGTGCTTGGATAGTTCAGATGGTAGAGCGCTTTCCCGCGAAAGGCAAAGGTCCTGAGTTCGAGTCTCGGTCCGGCACACTGTTTTAAACTGCCAGGAAGTTTCAAAGACCTTACTGTTACACGTCATTGGATCCGTCTCGATAGCGGCTATCAGAAAAATCAGAAAATAAGTACCAAACTATAGCATCCCATTTAGAAAAACAAATCTGATATTCATATCTCTTAAGCGACCCTGCCTAGTAACAAAAAACCAACTTGACATAATGGCCACCCTTGTCCCATGCAACTTTTGCCCTACAAACTTTTCAGCTCCTATTATACTTTCAGAGTTATCCTTGGTGGCAATAGTCGGTGACTCATTCTGTATTACCTCCCATTGTCAGCTAAATCTTGGATATAAAACGCAATAATTGATTTATCCAAAGGGCCTTGTCTTTTTTTCGTGACATTGTTGTCTACACTATTCAGTCTCTAAAAGCCCTCGTCTTCGACTGATTTCCTGTCCCGTTCTTTCAATTTAACAGATCCGTCCTCTTGATTTCCTACCTTCCTGCCAATTCTTCAGTTTTACCCTGTAATTGTCAACTAATTCATTATAATCTGGGCCTACATGTGTCCCTGGAGATATTTTTCAGCCTACACTGTGGTTCCGAAACACTTGCCTACCATTTTCTTCTGGTCTTTTGCACATGTACTGCCTTATTTCATGTTGTAGTGAGAGCAAATTTCTACCAGGCTGCCTCCTCTTTCATTCCTTTCGCCCAGATGATGTTCACCTAGTATATTCCCTTGGGTTATTTTCCCGAAATGCTCTTCAGATTATGACTGATTTCGATTTCTTCCACGAAATGAACAATTTTTTTTTCTATTTAGTAGCGAAGCTAATTGGTATTTATACTTGTCATCTAAGCAGCTTTCAGGGTTATGTATTTTCTTCACTGTTATTCAGCAGTTGTAAGTCAGAATGAAAGAAGCATTAGCAAGCAGGTGATGTATCGATATAGAGAGAACGTAACTTCGAAAGTGTTCCAGGTGTAGAAGTATGGAACCGCAATTTGGTTGCTATAATTACAAGTCTCCTGTTTGGTACTGATAAATAATGTTTTATTCAAAATAATCTTCATTGCTGTTTATGCATTTGTCCCACTTCTCCAGCAGACTACGAATGCCACGCCAAAAAAATTGTTGTTCCTTTAAAGCGAACCAGTCAGTGAGCCATTTTCGTACATTTTCATACGAAATGAAGCGTTGTTCAGCGAGAGCGTATCCCAGTGTTGCAAAAACTGTAGATGATAAACGGAGAGAGCCAAGTCTGGAGAAAAAGCCGATTGCCCTAGCATTTCCCAACTGAACGCCTCCATCGTTTTCTTTCTGCTTGTGATTGGGTGTTATCATGGAGCAATATGACACTGTGTTGCCTTTTTCCATATTCTGGTCGTTTTTCACGTAATTGTCGATTTAAATCGATCATTTGTTGTTGGTCATCAGATTTCAGCAGCTCATAATGGATGACACCTTCTCATCCCAGCAAACACTGAGCATTGTCTTCTTTCCAGAGCGATTTGGTCTGTCGGTGGATGTCGATGATCTGCCTGGATTCACCCATGATTTACAACGCTTAGGAATCTCAAAATATAATAATTTTTCATCGCCTGTCACTATTCGATGGAGAAACGACTTATTTTATATCTGACGAGCAGCATTTCACAAGTGTTCTTTTTATTTGCTTGCTGTCTTTCATTCAGGTCATGCGGAAGCCATTTTTTTAACTTTTTCCACATTTACCACAGATTTCAACGGAACAGAAACGGCTTTCTGCGTCATATTCAATTGTTCCGCGAGTTGCTGTTGAGTTTGCGTATCATCTTAATCTACAAAGGCATGCAGTTCGTTGTCTTCGAACTTTTTCAACAGTTTCCCGCGCTCGTCGTTTTTCAGGTCAAAATCATAATTTTTGAATTTTTTGAACCACTCGAAACACTGTATTTTCTCAAGAGAATGATTGACGAATGCTGCTACAAGTATTCTATTCGATTCTGCAGCAGTTTTCTTCAAATGATAACAGAAAACCAATGCTGTCCGCAAATCGTAGTTCGTAGGCATAAAACTCGACATGTTTACAGGTTTGAAACATACCGATGTATGGGACTTGGGTTAATGTGTGTCTGCCTTTACAGGACGCAGATGGCGCTGCAGTCGCGGACTCATGAGACCTTAACTGACAGCTAGTACCATCTATAGGGAAACTCCGGTTTGATACTTTTCCACCTGGCATATGTTTGACGGAACATTGCATTCGTTCTGGCGATATTCTTCAGTATTCAATGAAAAGTTTGATTAATGTCACTGATGAGACACTGCTACCATACATTTGTGGGCAATACAATCGCCTAGAACTTCCTGACGGAGCTGAAATAGTTCATTCTGTTTGTAGGAATTATTGTAACAATAAGTGTCTTTAATCTGACTTTTTACGACCGCGAAGCCTACATACCACTTATTGTTCAGCAGTGTGCCATACACGAAATATGACACCACACTAAATTACACGGATTACGTGTATAAAACCCGAATAAAAGGGCTTGCAATATAATTATAACAAACATCTCGAGATCGTCTTTCAACATACGGAACTGATTATTAACATGAGGCCAGCTGCCAGATAGCAAGATGTAGCTCTGGGAACAACCAGGTTGGCGGAAAAGTTTTTGTACTCAGGAGAATGGATAGAACTGAGATTCACCGAAAAAGGACCCTCTACATGTAGGATGCAACCAATGAACTTGTCTTTCCAGTTGAGTAGTGGTGTTTGCACGTCGTTTAGCGCAGCTATTCTGCAGACATCGAATCTCAGGCTCCGTAGGCAGCAGACGTCATTTAGCCATCACGAAAGTTCGGAAAGGGAACCTAGCAGCTAAGCATAGATTGAGCTTACGGAGTGTCTTAGGTAAGGTATATAGGGTAGAAATACTTAGAACCTGGTCTGTATTAATCCGTTTGACAATATCTCAGTTATTACGCTTTGTGATCGGCCAACCCTGTGTACAAGTGTCGCCAAATCAGTACTTAGCCATTGTGGTATAGGTGTGGTAACAGAACAGATGTCATGGAAAATGGAAAAATGAAGCTGTATAAGCATTGAGACATTTTCATGTGTCAGGGTTTACCGAATTTAACGTACTTTTTCTGGGAGAGTTTGACCTTAACTATTACTCTGTGACCCTACCTTGGCCTGATAGTTTTCCTATAGTCATGTAATTATGTAGAAATTCGTGTAGATTCAGTTGTGTGAATGATTAAATGAATCATGTACCAGAATTATTCAGTTTTTGGAGACTTCCGAAGTCTGTACGCCACTCTTCTCGTCAGGCAATCATGCTGATATTCAGATTAAAAAAAACATTATGTATTATCCCCAACGCATGTCAAGGGACCGATTTTAGTTATTGTTTTCTCTGTGGAAAATTCAAATTGTTTTGTGAAGCGATAAATGTATGATGGTAATAATTAACTATATTAATTTTCCGCTACCCCCTTTTGGTCTTGCACTAAGCACATGATTCCTTTCCTTATAGTCCTCATTTGATCACCTCTTAAAATATTCTGAACTTACAAATGCTTCTCAGGCCGATTCGTAAAAGAGATTTATAACTGAATCTGTTATTATAAAGGAATCCCCTGTGGATCGTCACAACATTGTCGCAGCCACATCACAAATTTTTCCGTTCAGTGTTTGTAAAAAAGGTATAAAACTTTCAATTTCGCTCGACATAGCAGCCGTAGTGGACGAGAATAAAAAGGAAAAAGTGAGGAAACTTTCCCCTTGAAATATTAACGTGGTCAAAACATGTCCCTGTCAGACATAAAATAGAAACCTATCCCCCCACCCCTTTTAAGGTCAGTCCTGTATTGTTATGTGTTAACTAAGAGGTGAAAAATGATAGCAGTATGACAGTGTGACAATATGACACAAAGGACGTAGATGTCATACTGCATATTGATATTTTAACAAAATAATAATGGCTATTATATGTAACTGAAAACCACCATAGTTTCTAAAATAGGTGTGTATCACTCATACATTTACTCGTCTGTTTCTCTTCTCATTACTACCAGTTACATTCAGTATGTTGTTTATTTGTTGATATTCTCTCTCTCTCTCTCTCTCTCTTCAAATGGTTCAAATTGCTCTGAGCACTATGCAACTTAACTTCTGAGGCCATCAGACGACTAGAACTTAGAACTAATTAAACCTAACTAACCTAAGGACATCACACACATCCTTGCCCGAGGCAGGATTCGAACTTGCGACCATAGTGGTCGCTCGGTACCAGACTGTAGCGCCTAGAACCGCATGGCCACTCCGGCCGACCTCTCTCTCTCTCTCTCTCTCTCTCTCTCTCACAGGCACCACACACACATACACACACACACACACACACACACACACACACACACAGTCTATGGCTTTGATGGAGGAACCATCTTCTAGCACCACGACACACACCTCCTCCCATCACAGCATTACAGTACGTGCTGTTTTAAGTGCACAGTGAAATATGTTTAACGTGTAATTCTTCCATATTTGGTTTTTATATGCCACATTTTAATCTTTGATCATCATTGAGGGAACTGTTTAATTAATTGCACACAATAATACAACACATTTTACGTTCTATTCGTACGCCATTCTCTTCGGACTGTAATATACACTGTCATTTGTAAATCTAAATAAAATAGAAATGATGTCTTAGTTGTGTATAAATTTTATCTGCTTATTAAACTGTAGGTAATATGTATACATTTGATGGACTGATAGAAAGCACACTCATAAAATACTAATTTTGCATCTCACTTATGTCGTAAATACATAGTCGTACAGTCGCAAATATTAACCCTGTGATGTTATTCCATCAATACACTGAGTCGTAGTATTTATTAATATGTAGAGCGCCTTTTAACAGTGCCAAATCCATGGTAAGACATGAGGTAGGATGTTGAGAAACGTGAGTGGTTCTGCTGCCATGAATTTCTCTTTGTAGCTGTAGCAACGACTGCAGGTAAGAATGCATATGAACGGGAACAAATGAGTGTAATACTTAAGCTTCGAACACAGCGTAAAGCGTAGGCAAAGAGCGTTATACTGAACTCAAGCGACAACTTCAGATGGGGGGAAGTAAGATTAGGTTCTAACGTCCCATCGATACCAGGGTCATTAAAGGCGGAGGCACCTTATGCTGACTAAGGATGGAGATGGAAATTGGCCGCGCTCTTAGAAAGCAATCATCCCGGGATTTGCCTGGAGAGATTTAGGGAAATCACATAAAACCTAAATCTAGTGGGTCGGACGCGCAATTAAACCGTCGTTCCCTCGAACGCAAGTTAACTGAGCAAACCGTTGCGCCACCTCGCTCTGTCAACCCCACCTAGATGTAGGCTCTGTTCACTCCAGAGATGCTATATTGTGTGTTCGGAGAAGAGTGTGTTCTGACTACAAAATGCGACGTATAAACAGACTTTAAGTGTCTATGGAAAGGTAACAGACAACATGTTGAAAACCAGGATTGTTTTCTTTGGATATCCAACAAGAATGAGCCGGAGGTTTGCTACCTAACGGATTGGTAACCAATATTCTGAAAAGAAATCCAGGGGCCCTGGTATATTGAGTTTTACAGGATTTTCAAGAAGTGGCGATCACAAATATGGATGTTTTTCAGCAAGAACCCTGGGTCACATCAAGGGTTCCAAGAGGAGCCAAATCTCAAAAGTCGCTACACAGGGACCGAAGAAAGAAATAGAGTATCATAAAGAATCACCGCTGAAACATGGAGTGCTGCTTAACGCTGAAAGACAGACGTGGTCGGCATAACGTGATACACAGCTAGCTAAAATGATTATACATTTATTTTTCTCGTTACCTCACCTAGGAAGTTTTCAATTAACGATGAGTGTCCTTGAAAGCATGGTTCAAAAAATTACTACAAAACTGTTAGAGCATATGCTCCATACGTATCAGCTGCATCATAAATTGAACGAAAAACGTCCGACAAAGCAGCAATTAAACAAAGGAGGGAACAATGCAATAAAAATCTTCAGCCAAGAAAAAGATAGTACAAAGTACAGAAAAGAAGACACAGCCAGGAGCTGCAATCACTTGCGGAGAAAATAGTAGATACTTTGTGGTCCTGCCCATTCGTCGCTTATAGGGTGCCTAAAGGATGCTGCATTCTCGGAATGCTATGCATCAATTCAAGCAAATAACATTAATTGTTTTATATTAATAAAGTAGATTTGACAGTACTTAACTTGAATGTACAATAAGTGTCGCAAGCGAAGGGCGACGTGCAAACAGTAATGTTCTTCGCCATAGACAATGTCCAAACAGACAATGGATATGGATCACTAATTATTGTTCTAGTAGTACTCTCTGCTAGGCCGTGCTAATACTCAGCGAATACTGTTCACTAATGTCCGATGGAGGTTGGCAGGAGCAGAGCTTATAGTCACTTCGGCTAGATGCCGCTCATATAGTAGTGACGTCCTGGTCAGCACGCTTCTGTCTGACGTCATTTCACCGCCTTCTCTTGCGTTGTTCATCTTCGTTCCGGCGCTTTTGGTTACTTCAGAATATTACTCCTCCCCCCCCCCCCCCCCCCAGAGCGACGAACCGTCATCGTGTAGGGTGTGCGACCATGGCGGGGGAGCCAGGAGTGTGGACGCAACGTCGGGCCGTAGGTTGTGGGTACAGGGGGCGTCATTTCCGACCGTACCGCGCCATCCGGCTTGCGCTCTGGCGGAAACGTCCCCCGGAGAACGACCAGGAAGGTACGCGTCCATCTTCTGCTGCCATGAGCCAGATGAAGATGGCGGCGACTGCTGCGGTTTGGGCGGGTGCAGCTCCATTTGTGGGACAAGAGGGGGCGGAGGAGACGAAGACTCCATCTCCATGGGGTTGTCCCGCGGTGACGTTACGACACATGACACTCTCTGGCGGCTGCTGTGGCCTCGCTGTCCTCTGGTCCCGTGATTCTTGGGGGAGAGAGACTGAAAGATCATCGTGTACATGATAAAGTCGAAGTTGATTTTGATGGCAGTGCTACAAGCCATCCGGACCTAAAGAAAGATACATGCAAGCGCCAAGTCGACGGACGATCTCGCCTCGCGCCCAGCGTCTGCTACCACTAAAAACTCTGTAAAATACAATATCATGCGGCGAGAAGCGATACTATCGGCCTTCCTTTGGCGCCGGGTAGTGAGAAGGTTGGAGCAGGTGGAGCAGTTCCACCGGTGATGGTCCGTCTCGTGTGTGTGAACGATATGAAGCGATAAACAGTTGCAATGCTTGATCCCTGGTGTGTGCGGAAGGGAGTTTGTCCATCTGCTGCTTGAAGGGTCTGAAAGAACGTTTCGCTTTGACGTTTGACTGTGGATGGAACGGGGCACGTTACATGCTGTATGCCATTCCGCTCATAGAATGATTGAAATTCATGCGACGTGAAATGAGGTCTGTTGTCTGACACTACTACTTTAGGTAAACCTTCGAGACAAAAAATCGATGACAACACCTGAACTGCCCTACGTGACGTTTCAGCGGTCGTTCGCACAGCAAAAGGAAGCTAGCTATACGAGTCAGCCACAATCAACCAACGAGTGTTCCAAAAAGTTCCCGCAAGGTGCACTCGTTGCTATGGCGACTGCGACTTCGGCCAAGCAAAGAATTTTTGTGACGGAGCTAACTGATTTTCTGCACCTGCGTGACACTGTGATGTCATCTGTTGTATTTGGGCGTCCATACTCTGCGAAGTACAGTTTCGACGAGCTAACTGTTTCGTATGAACTATCCCCGAGTGTCCTTGGTGAAGTAACTGCAACACTTCTTTTTTGCAAGGCCTTAGGGATGAACACACGTGACTTTCCGCTGTCATTTTGAACAAGAATCACACCGAGGCTACGCCGACACAGCGAGGCTACGCCGACGTGCGACGTGTAGCGGCACACTACAGAGATATTCATGCTATTCTAAGAACGAGGGCAAGATATGCTAACTTGCTTGATAGACTGTTTCCCATAGCTCAACCTTAATCTTGAATAAAATCTTTATCGTTAAAGATGAAACTATTAAAACTCAATGTGAACTCTAACATATCCACGAGTTCGACGATTTCACCCATGCTCATTGACCTATTTTTATCAGGTTTTTCCTTATAATTTGCAAAGTTTCTGCTATTGGTGTATTAGTTTAGAGGTTCACGACGTCCTCTGGAATTTCAATGTCCTTCACTTCGTTCACGAAACACACACTATTTTTTACGTTGTAAACTTGCTGGTATTTATACGCAGATTTTAACTTACGATACAAAGCCTTATTCAAGAGCTCATTAACGGCTTGCTTCCCATTACAAATGAGACGCATTGGTTTGTTCTCCGTGTGTAGCTTTATTTGCCCTCTTGATTCTGATGTTCTTGGATTCATCTTTACTAATCTAGCTTTTTCGCTTGGAGTGAATAAAAATTGGATTGTTTCTACTCTAGCCTTTAAATCTGTCTGAAACTACTTTGTTCGATCTTTTTGGATTTCTTTAAAGTGTAGGGTAGAAGCATTTGTTCTGACCGTTTTTTTTTTGGAATTAAAGAACTGATATCTATCTGGTACCACATTCACTTGTTGGTAATAATAGTCAGTTAGCGAAGCGATTACTTGGTCATAATTAAGTTCACTCAGAGGGGCGTTAGGATAAAGCTTTTTGATACATGCCGAACACTGCTCTTCCTACCGTTGATAACAGATAAGGAAGTTTCACAGTGCTTGGTATATTGTGAGCTAGTAAATGTGTCTCAAACAATGACAAGCACTCGATTCACTCCTCTTCTTGGTCCTGAAACTGGCGAAAAGGTGGTATAGCAGCTGTAGTAGGCAGTGCTTGTTCCATCTGGAATGCAGCGTTGGCGAGTAGCTACTGCACGGTGTCGAGTAGTGCAGAAATCTGCTGTGTCTGGAACTGAAACATCTGCATTAGCTGTATGGCATCTAACACTTGAGACTGCGGCGCCTGGGCAAGGGGCTAAAGGATGGGGGGGGGGGGGGGATGGGAGGCATGTTGGAAGAGACAAATGCAACAAATAGGCAAACACAGCAAAGAAAATTTCTGCAACACCCACCTGAAAACACTGGTCAGCAGAAACGACAAGAACCTGTTAAACCAATTAAGCGCCACTGCAAAGTATAGACAACAGAGAATTAAGGCGCAAGCACATAAAATTGAAGCACATAAAAATGAAGCAGATTTGACAGTACTTAACCTGAATTTTCACTAACAAGGGGAGGCCGCCAATTGTGAAATTAAGATTCAATTCATACTGCGCATGATAAAAGCTCATGGCCAGTAGTGTAATGTGGCAAAGCACCAAGATGCACTTCTCAGCCGTTGTCGAAAAAATCGACAGTTAAAATAAACCGTTGCGGTGAAATACTCTCAACGATTAACAATCATCGACAGCGTCGTGGCGCAGCGGTATATATATATATATATATATATGTGTGTGTGTGTGTGTGTGTGTGTGTGTGTGTGTGTGTGTGTGTAATTCCCGGCAATCGGTTGCAACAATTATGCATATAATAAGTTGTTGAAGTCGTTTGTCGTGGAAAAACTGGCGACTTCGAACATCATTATGTTTTCCGCAAACAAAGTTGTATTTCACAAATGTTATTGTATTCATAATGTTAACCACGTATAGTTAACGGAAGACGTACAAAGGATATTCCGAAACGAATACGTGTAGCGTATGTCAAACGTTCGAATTAGAATAGAAACCCCACGAACACAAATTTGCTGTGGCAGGTATGAAGTATAAGCTCCGTTACTCGCTCGTTACACTTGAAGGACAGATGTTGAATGGGCCGAAACGAGCCGCTGCATAACAGCGTAGTTGCCTGCTAACTTCCAAAGAAGGTAGATGCGGTCCCTAGCGCAACTTATAACATCGTCGAAAATCAGTGCGGACGTGAGAGCTTTGGTACACCCTGTTAAACAAACTGAAAAATGGAGGCGGTACAATTAGAGAGCGATACGCCTTCACCAAAATGCATAAGCAATTCATTAATAGTTTATATATATATATATATATATATATATATATATATATATATTTGAATTACAAAAAACTAATAATAAAAAAAATGTTGCATGGCGCGAGATTCGATCCGGTGATCTTCCGGTTACAAACCCGAGCGCTTACCGCTGCGCCACGACGCTGTATAAAATTATTAACCGTAGAGAGCATTTCACCGCAACGGTTTCTTTTAAATGTCGATTTTCTCGACAACGGCTGAGAAGTGCATCTTGGTGCTTTGCCACATTACACCTCTGGCCATGAGCTTTTATTATGCGCAGTATGAATCGAATCTGAATTTCACAATTGGCGGCCTCCCCTTGTAAGTGTCGCAAGCAATGGGCGAAATCGAAACAGTTATGTTCTTCGCTATTGACAATGTCCAAACAAGCAATGGATGTGGATCACTTGTCAAAGAGGGCGGAGGAGCGGACGGAGGTTCAGGGCATTTTATTGTTCTAAGGGTGAGAAATTGCCCCTAAAAGTGAAAGAATCAGCAATGATCAATGGCATGAGGATGCCGAAATAGCAAGCCAGCGGGTGTGTTGGACCTTCCATCGAGCTACAGTCCCCCTTGAAGATATCTCCCGCAGACGGGGACGAAACGTTGGGAATTGAGACAAAATTCATCAACCGACCACGGCATAACAGCACGGATAATCATAATGGACATGACATTTCCAGCCGTGAAAGTCTACATTTTAGTGTAATGCAAACCAGTGCATTAAAGATACGTAACATGTAACCTCAGGCCATGTGGCCTATAGTTGAAGAAGTGTCATAATGATCTCTCCATTGGCAAAAGATTCGGGAATAGTTACCCATTCGGATCTCCTGGTTGCGACTGCCAAGGGGGAGGTTAGCATCAGAAGAAGATTGAATAATCAACGACAGGACGGCGAGACGGGGCGTGGAATGTCAGAAGCTTGAGCGTGGTAAAGAACCTAGAAAATCTGGAAAGGAAAAATTCAAAGGCTCAATCTATATATAGTAGGGATCAGTGAAGAGAAGTTTAAAGAAGACAAAGATTTCTGGTCAGATGAGTATAGGGTAATATCAACTTCTTCTCTTCTTCTTAACTATCGCTTCGGCCTTGGAGACCATACGCGTTCTGTACATTCCTCTTCCAGTGCTCTATGTTCCTGGCTTTTGTAGTCCATTCTGCTTTACTCAGGACCATTGCCACGGCGTCCTCGTCGATGTCATACATCCATCTGTGTTCGTTGCCTTCCTCGTATATCAACAGCAGCAGAAAATGTCATAACAGGAGAAGGATTCGTTATGAATACGAAGGTAGGACAGAGAGTGAGTTACTGTGAACAATTCAGTGATATGGTTGTTCTTATCAGAATCTACAGCAAACCAACACGAACAACGATAGTTCAGGTATACATGCCGACATCGCAACCTGAAGATGAAGAGATAGAGCAAGTGTATGAGGATATTGAAAGGGTAACACAGTATCTAAATGGATATGAAAATCTAATAGTCATGGGAGACAGGAATGTAGTTGTAGGGGAAGGAGTAGAAGAAAAGGTTACAAGATAATATGGGCTTGGGACAAGAAATGTGAGAGGAGAATGAGTAATTGAGTTCTGTAACATGTTTCATTCAGTAATAGCGAATACTCTGTTCAAGAATCACAAGAGGAGGAGGTATACTTGGAAAAGACCGGTTGATATGGGAAGATTTCGGGTTGGATTACATCATTGTCAGACAGAGATCACGAAATCAGATACTGGTTTGTAAGGCTTACCCAGGATCAGAAATTTATTCAGATCACAATACAGTAGTAATGAAGTTAGGCTAAAACTTAAGACATTAGTCAGGTATAATCAATATGCAAAGAAGTAGGATACAGATGTACTAAGGAATGAAGAGATATAGTTGAAGTTCTCTAAGGCTATAGATACCGCAATAAGGAATAGCTTAGTAGGCAGTACAGTTGAAGAGGAATGGACATCTCTATAAAGGGCCATCACGGAAGTTGGGAAGGAAAGCATATCTACAAAGAAGGTAACTGCGAAGAAACCATGGATAACAGAAGAAATACTTCTATTGATCGATGAAAGGAAGATGTACAAAAATGTCCCTGCAAACTCAGGAATACAGAAATACAAGTCGCTGAGGAATGAAATAAATAGAATGTGCAGTGAAGCTAGGAGGAAATAGCTGCAGGAATAATGTGAAGATATCGAAAAAGAAATGATTGTCAGAAGGACAGACTGAGCATACAGGAAAGGCAAAACAACCTCCGGTGACATTAAAAGCCAGGGTGATAACATTAAGACTGCAACAGGAATTCCACTGTTAAATGAAGATGAAAGAGCGGATAGGTGGAAAGAAGATATTGAAACCTTCTATGAGGGGAAGATTTGTCTGATGTAATAGAAGACGAAACAGGAAACAATTTGGAAGAGATATAGTATCCAGTATTAGAATCAGAATTTAAAAGAGCTTCGGAGGACTGATCATCAAATAAGGCAGAAGGGATAGATAACATTCCATCAGAATTTCTACAATCATTGGGGGAACTCGCAACAAAACGACTTTTCACGTTGGTGTGTATAATCTATGGGTCTGGCGACATACCACCTGACTTTCGGAAAAGCATCATCCACACAGTTCCGAAGTGAGAGCTTACTAGGGCGAGAATTACCGGAGAGTCAGCTTAACAGCTCATGCATCCAAGTTGGTTACAAGAATAATATACAGAAGAACGGAAAAGCAAATTGAGGATGCGCTAGATGACGATCAGTTTGTCTTCAGGACAGGTAAAGGCACGAGAGAGGCAAATCTGACGTTGCGGTTAATAAGGGAAGAAAGGCTAAAGAAAAATAAAGACACGTTCATAGGATTTGTCAACTTGGAAAAAGCGTTCGACTATGTAAAATGGTGCAAGATGTTCGAAATTGTGAGAAAAGTATTGGTAAGCTATTGGAAGAGACGGGTCATATACAATATGTACAACAGCGAAGAGGGATTAATAAGCGTGGATGAGCAAGAACGAAGTGCTCGTATTAAAAAGGGTGTAAGACAAAGATGTAGCCTTTCGTCCCTACTGTTCAATCTGTACATCGAGGAAGCAATGATGGAAGTAAAAGAAAGGTTCACGAGTGGAATTAAAATTCAAGATGAAAGGATGTCAATGGTACGATTTGCTGATGACATTGCTAACCGGAGTGAAAGTTAAAAAGAATTACATAGTCTGCTGAACAGAATGAACAGTCTAATGAGCGTAGAGTATGAATTGAGAGTAAATCGAAGAGAGACCAAGGTAATGAGAAGTAGTAGAAATGAGAACAGCGAGAAACTTAACATTAGGATTGATGGTCACGAAGTAAATGAATTCAAGAAGTTCTGCTACCTAGGCAGTAAAATAACGAATGACAGACGGTGCAAGGAGGACATCAAAAGCAGACTAGGAATGGCAAAAAGGGCATTCCTGGCCAAGAGAAGTCTACTAATATCAAATATCAGCCCTAATTTGGGAAAGAAATTTCTGAGAAACGTCTGGAGTACAACATTGTGTGGTAGTGAAACATGGACTGTGGGAAACCCGGTTCAGAAGAGAATCGAAGCATTTGATATGTGGTGCTACAGATGAATGTTGAAAATTAGGTGGGCTGATAAAGTAAGGAATGAGGAGGTTGTGCGCAAAAATCGGAGAGGAAATGAATATGTGGGAAATACTGATAAGGAGAAGGTACATCTGTTAAGACAATAGAGAATGACTTCCATGGTACTAGAGGGAGCTGTAGAGGGCAAAACCTATAGAGGAAGAAAGAGATGGGAATACAAGGAATATTCAAGTTCTAAGGCCTCCGATTTTTTTTCTCCGGTCTGGAAAGAGATAGAAACATGCGCATTGTTTTAAATTAAGGCCGCGTTCATAGTCAATACATTCCAGAGATGGCAGCACGGTACGGCAGATGGAATTTTACCGCCAGCGGCGAGAATGAGAACTGTTTTAAATACTTAAAATGGCGACGTTTCCTTACTTCAACAGCGTGCAATCATTCGTTTTCTGAATTTGCGTTGTGTGAAACCAATTGAAATTCATCGACAGTTGAAGGAGACATGTGGTGACAGAGTTATATATGTGTCGAAAGGGCGTTCGTGGGTGCGACAGTTTAATGAAGGCAGAACATCGTGTGACAACAAACAGAAACAGCCTCGGGCTCGCACAAGCCGGTCTGACGACATGATCAAGAAAGTGGAGAGAACTGTTTTGGGGGATCGTCGAATGTCTGTTGAACAGATCGCTTCCAGAGTTGGCATTTCTGTGGGTTCTGTGCACACAATCCTGCATGACGACCTGAAAATGCGAAAAGTGTCATCCAGGTGGGTGCCACGAATGCTGACGAACGAGCACATGACTGCCCGTGTGGCTTGTTGCCAAGCAATGTTGATGCGCAACGACAGCATGAATGGGACTTTGTTTTCGTCGGTTGTGACAATGGATGAGACGTGGATGCCATTTTTCACCCAGAAACAAAGCGCCAGTCAGCTCAATGGAAGCACACAGATTCACCGCCACCAAAAATATTTGGGTAACCGCCGGTGCTGAAAAAATGATGGTGTCCATGTTCTGGGACAGCGAGGGCGTAATCCTTATCCATTGCATTCCAAAGGGCACTACGGTAACAGGTGCATCCTACGAAAATGTTTTGAAGAACAAATTCCTTCCTGCACTGCAACAAAAACGTCCGGGAAGGGCTGTGCGTGTGCTGTTTCACCAAGACATCGCCGCACATCGAGCTAACATTACGCAACAGTTTCTTCGTGATAACAACATTGAAGTGATTCCTCATGCTCCCTACTCACCTGACCTGGCTCCTAGTGACTTTTTGCTTTTTCCAACAATGAAAGACACTCTCCGTGGCCGCACATTCACCAGCCGTGCTGCTATTGCCTCAGCGATTTTCGCCGCTGCCATGGAATCATGGCGTCAGCGTTGTGAAAAATGTGTACGTCTGCAGGGCGATTAAGTCGAGAAGTAACGCCAGTTTCATCGATTTCGGGTGAGTAGTTAATCAGAAAAAAATCGGAGGCCTTAGAACTTGAATGCAGCTCGTACACCAAGCAAATAATTGAGGAGGTAGGTCGCAAGTGCTACTCTGAGATGAAGTTAGCACAGGAGAGGAACTCGTGGCGGGCCGCGTCAAACAAGTCAGACGACTGATGAAAAAGAAAAATAAGAAAACAACCTCGTTCTCGTAGCACTCTCTGCTAGGCCGTGGTCCGTGAAAATACTCTGCGAATACTGTCCACTAACGTCCAGGTGAGACTGGCAGTAGCGGCGCTTATATTCACTTCGGCTAGATGCTGCTTCTATCTTGGTGTCGTTCTGGTCGGTGCGCTATTGGCTGACGTCCTGTTGTCTTGCGTCCTTGATCTTCAAATGGTTCAAATGGCTCTGAGCACTATTGGATTTAACATCTGAGGTCATCAGTCCCCTATAACTTAGAACTACTTGAATCTAACGAACATAAGGACATCACACACATCCATGCCCGAGGCAGGATTCGAACTTGCGACTGTAGCGGTGGCGCGGATCCAGAGTGAAGCGCCTAGAACCGCTGGGCCGCACCGGCCAGCTCCTGCACCTTCGTTCTGGTGCTTACGGTTACGCCAGAACAGATACAATCTGAAAAAGGATGATCACTCTTCAGTGGACTTCTGATAAGAATAACTTCACAAAGGTCGTAGAATTGAATATCTGTGTACACTTTTAAACACAAAATCCAAAACAGCCTGGTTTCCAAAAGCGCAAAAAAACAAATCAACTAAGGCTAGGAATGGCATAGAGTAACAGTATAAGACGTCGTCTTCTAAAGAGATACACAGTGAATAACAGAGTTTCCAGCTAAAACCGAAGAACGATACAGGCATACCGTGGACCGAAAAAAAGTGAGAAGTTCATGACAAGCAGCGTGATACTACAGGACTAATGGTATTTATAGTTCAAGTAAATAATATGGCGCTTAAGGTATCGAATGAAAATGCTAAAATATCAGAAATACATGTTACGAAATTCAAGTCATCTCGTCTCACTGTTTACGGTATAATGGACTGAAGCTGCTAAGAGGCTTATTAATATCATTCCTCTCTTTACAGTGGCCGTAAGGCCAGATTTAAATCACATCCACTCCTCTATAAGGTAGTAGTTTTCAAAGTTGGTGTGACTCTGTCATGCATCAGGAGCAGACTGACGTGGGGAACCGAGAGAAATGGTTGACGGAATTTTGTCTCACGGCTCGTATTGAAGCCCCGCTGTCTCACGACTTCAGGCGAGATGCCGAAAGAGTTCCCCTTTACACAGGTTTTTCTGTAGCTCGCAAGCGAAACAAATTGCAAGCCGAGAGGTAAATTCTAACGGCCGACGGGCTAATTTGCACGAGAGCGTTGTAGCGCACCGAGGCACTGATACTCCAGTGCTCAACGCTGAGGAGAGTTCGCCGTGCAAAATAATTTCTTTTATGTTGTGTATTTGGCACAACGACTCATTCTACATTTAGGCTTCCGTACTGTGAATTGTTGTTTATATGAGCAAAAACTGGAAATAAAATTATTATTTACATGAAAAGGTGGTTTCTCGAGGATATCACCCTCTTACACGTGGCTGCAAGTAACAGATTTACGTGGAAAATTATCATGTATCATGTACCGGATGTAACGAGTGTAATTGCAGATACTTTTATATCTGGTACCTTAATACGTACACACATCAGTGTTTTTTCTATGCGTCAAACAAGCTTCGCAGGGACATGTCACTAAGCTTACGACATAATGTTTTTATGCATAGCCATATATGGGCCCTAGAGTGAACAACACTTGGCAATATAGCCTAGAAGTATCGCATTCACGTGTGTGCACTTCAACTTGTCACTTGCTGCCTAGAAAAAAATGGGCATTAATGATTTGAAGTTGCCACATGTACCTAGAAGTACTACCCCACCTAAAAATTTATGACTCTTAGTAGATATAAATATTAGTCTGTAAATGATGTAAATAATGTTCAGTACATTGTCCTCAGTCAACAACTGAAAAAATGGTTCAAATGGCTCTGAGCACTATGCGACTTAACTTCTGAGGTCATCAGTCGCCTAGAACTTAGAACTAATTAAACCTAACAACCAAAGGACATCACACACATCCATGCCCGAGGCAGGATTCGAACCTGCGACCGTAGCGGTCACGCGGTTCCAGACTGAAGCGCCTTTAACCGCACGGCCACACCGGCCGGCCCAACAACTGAAATCTCTGCCCTTACACGCATTACACCTAGTATTTTCCTTTTCATCCCATCGTTTCTGTGCTAATTAATAATAATTATAATGGATCTAACATAAATGAGTAGTTGGAACTAGAAACAGAAAACCGGAATGGAATTTTAGGTTGTTTTCACCTAATGGAAGCGCAAGCTAGAAACACCAGTATAGTTCACGCAATAATCATGAAATGGCGTATCATTGCTCCTCTTTGGGAAATACTTTTCCAAATATACAGACCAATTCCCATAGTAAGTTTCTTTCTACAGCAGAGGAAATTAACTGAGTAAGAAAGGGATGTAATCATCCTATAATAATTAAGATAGAAATATGTTAAGTATTTCAGGTAGGATTAGACAACAGGGATTGTCGGTGATGCCAAATTCAGTGGTTTTGCAGTTTCAAAGGAATCTTCGCGTGAATGGTTCAGAGATTTTCAAAATGTAAATCTGATACACTAAATGTAAATTTGATACACTAAAGTTTTTTTTTAATCCAGGCGTTAAAACTATAACATATAAAACTGAAGGAAAAGTCCGATAGTTCGGTATAGCTGTATTTATTGAAGTCGGTTATAGACTCTCACAACCTGTTACGCAACTTTTAAGTTGCATTTTCTTAAGTGTATAAATGCTATGTCACATGGTATGGGGAGTAGTCACAGAATGCATCAGAGTAACAGTTGGCGTGACTAGGCAAGGTTCTCAGCCCTCCTCAGTTGATGAAAACCATCATCAATTGACAAAAAGAAACATCATCGATGAAGAATGTCATGTCTGTGTTAAAAATGTTGTGTCGGCTACTGTGTGACTCAGCACCGACACAAACAAGGAGGGAGAGAAGTTGCGATGGTCAGTAGCAGGAATCCTAAATGATCTGTACATTAAACCAAAATATAATACTTTATTTCTAAAAAGAAGAGAACGACTATTAGAGAACCATTACCTAGCTTGTTGTGCCTCATACTGGCAAGTACGGTTAAAATTCATTACTACTCGCAGAAAGCAGGCCGAGCGTCTTCTTCCTATTACTCAGTACTGACTATCTTGAAGTCCGTGACTGAACTTGGCCGACCGGCGATGGGCGGCTGGTTAAGTCAGCGTTGACTGGGGCCCTGAATTCTATGTTCTTGGAAGTGTGGCGCTGCCCACTTTCTCCATTGGCGCGAGGGTCAGCGA
The DNA here is from genome assembly GCF_021461385.2 of Schistocerca piceifrons. Classification (NCBI taxonomy): domain Eukaryota; kingdom Metazoa; phylum Arthropoda; class Insecta; order Orthoptera; family Acrididae; genus Schistocerca; species Schistocerca piceifrons. The sequence continues at coordinate 654,319,212 of NC_060142.1, forward strand.
CTTCGTAATGCCGTTTTGCGGCACCGGTGTGCAATGAATGATTACGACTGCAAAAAATAAACAAAAAAGAACACTGTCATCACTTTGCCGATTAAAATATGTTCTTGACGGCCTTGTTTGCTTGACATAGCCCGACAAGAACATATTTTAATCGGTAAAGTTATGACAGTTCGTGGCAGTTACACAGACTGAGGGGGACTCAGAACTTCGCCTAGCTAAGCCTACTGGTACTCCGCGACATTCCGTAACTACTCCCCACACTTTATGATATAGCATTTATATACACCACAAAATGAAACTTAAAAGTTGCGAAACCTTTTGTTTAGGTCTATAATGGACTTGACTAAACACAACTACAACGGACTATTGGACTTTTCCTTCAGTTTCTATTTAGAACCTATAATACTTGCATTTTTAAAAAACTGTTTACTGTACGCTTTTTCACAGCGTAATTTCCGCCACTATCTCGTCCTACTTTCCAAATATCACAGTGTGGAACAAAGTTTTAATCTGTCCACTCGGCTCAATTCTGCGCACGCTGCACTGCACATTAAAATGTTGAGGTTAAATTTCTTCCAAACACTTGAAAAATTGCTGTGCTCAAGCATATGCGTCTTGAACTAGCTGGTGCACAAGCAAAACCAGTAACAAAATCCCAGCAGACAGATAATGATAATAGTAGGTTGTGCACGAGTAATAACAGAGAAAGTCCAGGTGAATCAGATGTCTAAGACGTGATGAAAGCAGTCTTAGTGAGAAAAATCGTAGCTTACGCTATTGTAGCACGGACTCCAGTATATTATTTTTTCTCTAAAATAACTTAAAAACGTTAGTGATATTCATATTTATAGATTTTTGGAGAGACAAAATCAATAAATACCGAGTCATTTGGCATTGTTGCCTACGTTGTATTATCTATATGATAGGCACATAACAATATGTATGTACGTGAAGTGGAGTAAAGAGAGTGACAGAGTCAATTAAAACTTCTATCCATTGGGAAAGGGCCTCTAGTAATATTATATGTTGTATAACTGTCTTTCTTATCTTGCACAGCTTGTTTGCCTATTTTTATCGACTATTACTTTCACAATACTCTTTTGCCCATAGGCCATCACTTTGCAAAACCGCCTGTGTAGTGGTGGTAAAAGTGAAACTGCCATTTACTGTTCATTAGTGGAGAGCGCTCTGCCTCTCCAAACGTAAAGAGAACAGTACAGTTTCTGCACTCTGATTAGAGTGTCATCATCCTTCGAAGCGTCATTTCGGGTTCAGACCTGGCACCATTTGTCACTTTACTACAACAGTGGAAGTATCTCGCCCAATGGGAGTATCGCAGAGACACTCTTCTAATACTAAATCGCTATCGTGAGACGCAAAGAATTGACGATTTGCCCCGTGGTGGGGACCCTCTGCCAACAGTCACACGCTGTAATCATATTATGGCTCATAGGTCCTCGAAGAAGAATGCACCGGAAGTGAGTGCTCCCGTTTTGGAGGCTGTGTCGAGACTAACAGTACGCTCTATCATTTCATAATGAATTTGCCCTCCATGTGTCCATTACGAAGAACAATACAGATCTCCAGCAATATCAAGCCATAATATGGTGTCCAAGGGAGCACTTGGAATCTCAGATGGAACAGTCTCATCGCATTGTAATCACCGAGTAGTGTAAAACTGACTACCAGGCAATAATCACCGTTGATTATTGTACACGCAGCTAGGTATCAACGCAAAAGTCAAGACTGTTATCCGACAGATCCAGTAAAAACGCAGATCAGTCATACAACGACGTGAAAAGTCGTTAGAAGTCCCTTGCAGAAATATTGAACCATGCTACCTCTGTAGACGTCCATAATTCGAAAGTGTTGCCGGTGTAGGATATTTTGCACGAACTGAACTCCTGATTATGTATCATAATTGTGAGATGGGACTCATGTCGCGTGATCTGGATGGCCAGACTATCCGCTCAAACAGTTCAGAATGTTCTTCAAAGAATCGTGAACAATTTTGGCCGTTTGACATGGCTCATTGTCATCCACGAAAATTCCATCGTTGTTTGGGAACATGTAAACACAGCCCACACCGTTATGCAGCCACCACCAGCTTACACAGTGCCTTGTTGACAACTTGGATCCGTGACTTAGTGGGATCTGCGTCACGCTCGAACCCTGCCATCAGAACTTACCAAATGAAAACTAGACTTAAGTGACCAGGCTGCGGTTTTATAATCGATCGTCTAAGGTCGAACTGATAAGGTCAGGAGGCCAGGAGAGGCGCTGCTGGCTGTTAGCAAAGGCACTCGCATCAGTCGTCTGCTGCCATACCACATTAAGGCCAGATTTCGCCGCACAATCCTAACGGATAACTTCGTCGTACGTCTCTCACTCATTTCTGCAGTTATTTCACGCAGCATTGTTTGTCTGTCAGCACTTACAACTCTTCACAATAGTCGCTGCTCTCGGTCGCTATGTGAAGGCCGTTGGGCACTGCGTTATCCGTGGTGAGAGGTAATGCCTGAAATGTGGTGTTCTCGGCGCACTCTTGATAGTATCGATCCTGGAATATTGAATTCCTTATATCCGAAGTGGGATGTCACATAAGTCTTGCTCCAACTGACATTCCGAGTTCAAAGTCTGTTAAATCCCGTCGTGTGGCTTTAATGACATGACGTCATCGTAAAACTTTTCATACGGATTACCTGAGTACAAGTGACAGCTTCGCCGATGCAACGCCCTTTTACCTCTTGTGTACGTGATAGTACTGCCGTCTGTATATGTGAATGTCGCTATCCCATGACTTCAGTCAGCTCAGTGCATTCCATGACGGACGCCCGTCGTCGCCACTGATGGGTAAATTACGAAATATCAGTACAGGACCCTCCAGCCCATTTCCGGTCAACAGTTACCGTTTCTGTGCCGTGCTCTTCTTTTTATAAGATAACCTACACGGGTCACAACCGAACATCTTCATTGAACACTAAGGACATATTTTATTTTCAACAACAGCTGCAAGTTAACCATCCATATCTTCTATTTTCGCTCGGTCTTACGCACTTTCCCCTTTTTCTGTCACTGACTATACTGAAATTCTACAAAAACCTACAGTAAGGAAACAACGACGTTCCATATAGCTGTAGTGTACCTCAGAACAGTTGATACATTATTATCGCCTCACCTTGGAGGACGCCGCCACTGTTTCAGACTCTGCAGCCCCATAATTGGTTTTATTACTTGAGGCTTCTGTGTTACAAAGTAGTGCAACAGCAGCAAATCACGAGTTAGAGAAAAAGATTTGTTTGTGTAATGAAAACACGGTATTTTAGAGATGCTTTACTGACAGTTCTACAACTTTGATGGCTACGATTTTTTAACGCTGATTAAACGATTAAATTTTATGAATGTTGACATAAAATTTCCAAAGATGGTAAGGGCAGGTGTAGAGAGTTTCTGTGCATACTGGTGGGAAATGTAGTGACATCAGCATCAGCGCCTTCTAATCTGTGGTGTCATCAACATCAACGTTGTGGCTGTGTGACGCAGCACTTGCCTTGCTGAGGCAACTGTTCTTGTTATGTTTCGCAGTTCTGCCGATGACTGGGGAGGCCATGGAAGGAATGCCGGAGACGCCCCCCCTCTCCCGTGTCATCACCCCACGTCCACATCCCACCCACTCTTCATCATGCTGTCAGCTGCTAGTGCAGCAGAACAGTTCTGCATGCTGTGCAGAATTCCCGCCTCTGAGGACTGTTCTGACGTGATTTTCCAGGAATGCTAACATCCTCGCATTCGGTCACGTCAATTCCTTCTCTCCTGCGCCACCTAATCGTCATAATGCCGTCCGCCAATGACGAGTAAGTTAAGGGACTCTCATTTCTATCGAGCAAAATGCTCTGTATTCATGCACTACACTCTAGCTTTATTGCGACTGATGTGGGAGTGAGGGCATGAGTGACGTTATGTAGCTTTCATCATCACAATGTGTGATAATTTTAGCAATTTTAACCACATTGATTCACTTTCAGATGCACAAGTTCGCTGATAACCTCACTATTGAGCTCTCATAGAGTGACAACACACAGACATTCTGACTCAGTGGTCGGAAATTTTTTGTAAGAAGCTAATTATTTTCCAAAAATGATCTGAAAGAATTGATGATGCCACTCATGTGTTACCAACAGCAGCGCAATATAACATGAACCCCCACATGCAATTCTGTGCTCAAAAGTACACGTAGTATTTATCAACAACGTACTGTTGCTCTCCTTTCGAGGCCCCTGCTCTGTAGCGAAGGGACCACGCATTCCAGAGAGAAGCAGACTACATTACCTTTGCAGAATAAAATAATGAAGTCATATCATAGTCTTCAAAAATTGTTAATAAAATGGCACCAGAGCCTGGAAATTAGTAGTAGGACGTCAAATCAGTAATAATGGCACTCTGGCTGTAAAATACTACACCACAGTTACATCTGCTGTTTGCTCTTTGAGGATGAAAGGGCTCCCAGACTCTCGAAAAGAGCCAAGAAAAGAAATACCGTAGCAACGTGCCTCATGTGTAACACATGAAATGGTGTAATGTCACATCAACATTCATAAAGAACTCAGTGCTCAAAGTACCAGTACTACTTATCAACCATCTTTTCGAGGCGTCTGCGCTGTAGGGAGGGGACCGAGCAGTGTGGCAAGAGGCGGAGTAAGATCCTGTAACAGTGAAAAGTAATGGCATCGCTTAATGATGTCATATAGGTAATAAGTGAGCTCTTCTATACTTTAAGATATCTAGTTCTTTCTACTACCTTCCAAATCCACCCAACAACCCATCTTCAACACATACGGTTCTTAGAAAAGAAGAGGCATGCTCAGTAGCTTTTGACAGTGTAGAAAATATGAAAAAATATATCGTACAAAATCTTTATTAAAAGCGATATACCCATTTACACAAAGAAAACTACCATTTCTTTATTTCTGTTCTGTGTAGTTTTAACTTTTTCGCGAATTATTACGTGGAAGCAGCAAAGCCGAAACTTATTCGTAGCATTCCGCACGAATGCACATACACGCAGCCATCTCTTGCCGCGTCGCGCACCTAACGTCAGTTAAAGGTCGCCAGAAACTTACTTGCTGCTCGTATGTGTTGGGGTAGAACACCACAGCATTTGGAATGCAAATAAAGAGCACAATTGAACGGGCGGCGTGTTTGAACCTGTAAACAGTATTAACATCGTATTACACTGTATTCTGTAGCAATCACAGAATACTCTACTGAAGAATTCGTGTGTGATCTGCCTGTTGCCTGTTGTCCTTCATTCGCGGAATATCATGTGACATGAGGACAATATCAGTTACAGACAGGAGTCGTCTACGCTCTTTCCATTCGCTTGGGCTTCGCGCTGGGAGACTCGCGATAAATGAAAGCTAAGTAAGGAGCCAGTGCCATAGGGTACCCTTTTTGAAAATGAACTGGGATTCTATCCGAACTTGGCGACTCGTTTGTTTTCAACTCTTTCAGTTGTTTCTTTATGCCAGGGATCCTTATTACTAAGTCGTCCATACGGGTGTTCGTTCGATATTCAAACAGCGGTATGTTTGTACGATTCTGCTGCGTGAACGACTTCTTGAACGTGGAATTAAAGACTGCGGCTTTCGTTTCGCTATCTTCCACTGCTGCACCAGAATGGCCACTGAATGACTGGATTGAGGCGTTAGAAGCACTTCGCAATTTTATATTTTACCAGAATTTTCTCGGTTTGTCGGCCAGGCCTTTTGCTAAGGTATGACTATGGTAGTTGTATGCTTTGCACATAGGTCTTTTTACAGACTCGCGAATCTCTGCCGACCTTTGCGTGCTGCCATTTTGAACTTATCGTGCAGCAGCCTTGGCTCCTATATTTTCGGAATTTTTCTGTTTCTTTCTCCAACCAGTATTTTCACAAGCTCATGTTCTTGACTCCCAAGATATAGCCCATTTTTTCCTACAGAAAACTGTTTTATGGTTTTAACAATTAGCTCTATTTCTTCATGTAGTCCTTCCAGGCGACAGCAATTTTGAGACTTTAATTCTTCCTCTTCTCTCCTGCACAACACTCCTATGAAACGATCCACATCTTCCTGCCTGTACGTTGATAACTCCTTGCTAAATATTTATTCGGAATTTCTGTAATGAATTTCAAGTTTATAATTTTGGGAAATCAGTGTCCATTAAACGTTTTTGTTGCATTAGTTTTAATCTCTGCAGTCAGCTGTTATGTTGTCTGGTTTGCAGATTACGGGCTGCAACAGTTAGATACAATATAACCATTCACTTTAAACTATCCCTAACGAGAGTGGAAGTTTATAAAGATACGTTTCACATGTAGTTTAGTAAACGTCCTCCAATTCATCATCTTCAGCGAGTTCCCCGACATATGGCCACTTACCATTATTGTATATTGCAAATGCTGATATGTTGCACTCCCTAACTGAAACCAGATTTCTCTAGACAATTTGTTGAATGCCATACGTAAATCTCGCTTACACATATTTTATAGCTTATTCTTTTTCCAATTCCAGTTTATATTCTTTCTTGTGGCACTTTTTAGCCATATACTCTTGTTTCCGTTTTCAGACGTCTATCTCTTTCAAAAATATGGTTCAAATGGCTCTGAGAACTATGGGACTTAACATCTGCGGTCAACAGTCCCCTAGACTTAGAACTACTTAAACCTAACTAAACTAAGGACATCACACACATCCATTCCCGAGGCAGGACTCGAACCTGCGACCGTAAAAGTAGCACGGTTCCGGACTGAAGCGCCTAGAAGCGCTCGGCCACAGCGGCCGGCTTTATCTGCTTCATATACAATTTTCCTAGTGTACGTTAACTGCGCTTAAAAGGATAATTTACCTAATGAGAAACGATTTGTTTCTGTTCATTTCATTTAATCTTCTTTTTAATACTCGTGGAATAGCACCATTAACAGCAAACAGTACAAATATGGCAATATCTATGTTTGATGGTGTAGAGGAGAACAATGTAATAGACTGAGAGAAATCTCTTTCTCCTGCTTTAATATAGAACTTCTGTACAACACATATACCGTTTTTCTTGGAGTTGGTCTTAAAAATCTCCACGTAGTTTACAGGTTGACTATTAAAACTGTGTGCAGAAAGAACATAATTTGTACGGTTTCCTCGGCTTTGAGTGTCTGGAAGGCTTACTTGTACACCAGTCAGCTTTTGTGTACTGTAATTGCCCCAGCATACAAATTGGAGATGTTGATCAACACAACACACAAGATGTTCTGTAAGCCATTCAGTATCTAACACCACTAGGAAGCAGTTGGCGCAGAGTAGATTGAATCACATTCTAAATAATGTTTGTTGGTGTTTAATACGCTTTAACGTCGCACTGTACAAACATCGAATCCAATCTACAACTCTGTATTCTGGCTTCCAGTATGGTGATACCATTTTCTTTACCCAAGCAGAAAGAAAGAGTTTCCTGCAGCCACATGTCCGGACATTTTATAAAACCCATAAGGTAATTACCAATAACTTTGTTCACTCCTCGGATTGTTATTTGAGATCTAATTATGTAATATATCTGTTCTCCACAATTAGAGCTCAGCCACGTTAAACAAGCAATCCCTAGTGACTTATCGTGGTCCAAAGTCACATCACTCTTTACCTATCAGTATCCTTCCCTGTAGATACCGTGGTTTGTTATTGGGTACTCACGTATCTGCTTTTATTTAAAATCACAGGAAAGCTTTGCGTTTTGTTCAAATCCAAAAGGTAACTGTTCTCTAACGAATCTTCTCCAATATCACAGACAGCTTTTACATTGCAAAATCAATTTTACTATTGGCTACAGCCACAGGATATCCAAATTTCTCCTAAATCATTTCCTGTGCTTCCTTGCCAGTATTTTTTGCAATATTCCTCTTTCCGTCACACTGTCATTACAGTGTAGGAGAAACGGTAACTTTGTCTTGACATCACGTCTCACAGAGACGAACTTTGAGAATTCACGATGTTAGTAACCGTTAGATGACCCACACAACTATATCATTAACATTACTGACTTCTAGTCGCTAATGGCTGTCCACTTGAAAGCAGATTTTAAGTGGCATAGTGCAATCACAAAACGTTTCTGTGATGGATGTAAGCACATTTAAATTCGTCCTATTTTCGGTGTAATTTATGTTGCTTCTGTTAGTGTTGTTGTTGTTGTGGTCTTCAGTCCTGAGACTGGTTTGATGCAGCTCTCCATGCTACTCTATCCTGTGCAAGGTTCTTCATCTCCCAGTACCTACTGCAACCTACATCCTTCTGAATCTGCTTAGTGGTCTCCCTCTACGATTTTTACCCTCCACGGTGCCCTCCAATGCTAAATTTGTGATCCCTTGATGCCTTAAAACATGTCCTAGCAACCGATCCCTTCTGCTAGCCTAGTTGTGCCACAAACTTCTCTTCTCCCCAATCCTATTCAATACCTTCTCATTAGTTACATGATCTACCCACCTTATCTTCAGCATTCTTCTGTAGCACCACATTTCGAAAGCTTCTATTCTCCTCTTGTCCAAACTAGTTATCGTCGATGTTTCACTTCCATATATGGCTACACTCCACACAAATGTGTGTACTGTTAGTAATAAGGTTTTTCGCGTTCTCCAGCAATAACCGCGAACCAAAGTGTTCTTTGTCTGGCTTCACCTTCCTGCCTAGTAACTGCGGGAAGTTCAGCACTTTGGAAGAATCCATGTTGACGCTTTCCACTACATCAGAATACTGACCGATTTTGGCTATGAATCCTCCTTTTCTACTTTAAAGATACAAGTTGTCAGTACTCCAGTGATCTGCAGCCACATAGACGCTTTTTCGTAGAGTTTTCGTTGATTTATAGTACACGGAAGTGACTGGCACGGAGTACAGTGGGGTATATGTTTCATACTGTGTAAAGCGTCAAGCACACAGTCCATTGTCTTCCCAGGCATAGAATTCTTTTGTACTCATAATTTCTATCCCGGAAGCTTACATGTTCTACACCAAAGTGTATAAGTTTCAGTTAAGATTCTGGCAGCAATCAGCTAATACTAGGTGTACCAGGCAGAACGACGCGGCAATTGTAGGTGCCAGCAGTGGTGCTGACAGCTTCGCAGAATCCTGCAAAAGTAATTGGCCACTTGTGCTTCCGCATAATAAGGCACGCACAAGTCAAAACTACCCGGGGGAGAAATAAAGGGTTGTTTTGTGTGAACAAATGTGTATGTTTCAATAGAGATTTTGTACAGGAATATTCGTTTTCGTATCCTGGACCCTAACAAAAATTACTAAACATGCCCCCTATTTACGATGATCTGTATCTATTGGATGTGTGCAGTTAGGTGGGTTTGAAAAGCAGTCCAAGAAATTATCAAGTTTACATCTACATCTACATCTACGTGGATACTCTGTAATTACACTTAAGTGCCTGACAGAGAGTTCATCGAACCACCTTCCCAATTATTCTCTACAACTGCTGAAGGTATAATAGAGTTCTTTTCTAACCTGTATGACGTCACTTTATTTACTGTCAGGGGATCTTACTCGGCTTCTCACTACAATGCTTTATCCCCTCACTACAGAGCAGAGGCCATGAGTTAAACAACAGAGAGTGGTCGATAAATGCTACAGGTGCTTGTGGTCACTAAATTATGCACAGAAGCTGAGGTTACATTAGGGTGTTTATAACACTTTTGTGACTTCGTGAGGTCCTTCGGATGATTGAGGGCAAAAAAATATTTTTTTATACCAAATACCAAACCATTTGGCTAGAAGAGGGAGCATATTGCTCGAAGGTAGTGGGAATCCAACAAGTCGCACTTCTTTGGGAGACAGCATGATGTCGTCGAAGAGAAGACTCCGTGGGTGACAGGAAGGGGTGTAAGACGTCGTGGTCTCCTGACCTTCATTGCTTACATATTCCGCCCTCACAATCATATTCCGCACTTCAAGACGCTTCATTCGAACCCAAACTCGATAAGATAAAGTCAGTGTTGTATGAATTCATGTAAACGAAATGCAAATAACTAATAAATCGCAAGTGCGCACGGTGGCTGAAATACTCGAGGCTGGCGTACACACATACATTCCATACACGACGGTCACAGGAGCTTTTAGTTCGAGAGAGGCAACCGGATGCCAGGAGGCCAGTCCCAACCCATCTACGTCAGCCGGTGGACGCCCGTGGAGCAGACAGCGTTTCCCCGAGGGTTAGCAAGAACGACCCCATGTTCGGCTTAAAAGCAAATTCCGCTACATTGTGTGGGAGCGGCCAGCCTATGCATTCTTTACACATAGCACGCAGTTTCAGAGATTTTTCACAGGGAGACAGCAAACGCTAAACGCCAATACTACAGATTTCTGGACTGTTCGCCTTCAACGAAACGTCATTCTCCCGTTTTAGAAGAGCAATGCTGATTGGCAGTCGATATTTCTGACGCCTTGAGCTGAAGGAGTAATGGAAGAGACCGAAAGATATACCCCTTCATGGCTGGCGTGGAGAGGCGCCGTTCCGTAGTCGCTTTTGGAGTGAGGAACAAGTCTCTCCTCAGTACTTCACTGGGAGAGCACCTCTGTCGAGAGCGAATCGAAGTCCGACTCTCTATATTGAATCCTTGCGATTAAGCTTTGTTCACTGAATTAGCCGACACACTTATTGGGCGGTGTGAATGGACAGAGCTATAGTTAAACGCCTGCGAGCGAATTTTTGAGTGGCATCGCGGTGGACTGGTTATCTGACCGGTGTACCACGCCAATATTTAGACTAGGGGCGAATGGGAATCAAGGCATAGGGAGAGTTTGATTGACGAAAGTCAATCCAGATAGAACGAGAGTTATCTTATTTGTCAGCAGCGAGCGGCGCAGACAGTAGCAATTGCATCTTGCGGTATTGTGCGCTACAGCTCTTGCGAGCCCCATATTTCCACCACAACAGTACACTTCACTGCTTTTCACACGCGACAGCCTCGACCGTACCTAGCAACAACAATCTTAAACTTTGTATAGAAATTTCATTAGCGTATCCTATCCTTGGGAGGTAACTTCACATTCCGAAAAGAACCAGGATATAACTTGTTCAATTCATAACTAAAAGTGCCATTGTGGTTTCTCAGAATTTTGCAAAATAAATAATGACTTTCGTTAGTTTCATGTTTTTCTTACACTAACTAGCACTACTCCAGTACCCAAGTATCCCACTAGTTAAGTAAGAAATTTTGTGAATTTTAGTGTCATTTCCTTGCAGCGGACGGCTCCAGAAGATATTTATTGCTGAAAATTTTCCAGGCATTTGTCTTTAGAACGTTAGGAGCGTCTGTCTGACTTCTGTAGTAGTGTGGGGGTGGAAATTGCATCTCGCAGGAGGCACAGGGTAAAGGGTACATCTCAGATTAATCCGTTGCGCAGAATAACAGAATCTCAGATCAACCCCACGCGCAGGGGGTGGGGGCGGCTCGAGGTTCTCACTTGTGCACCTCACTCGGAGCTACTTTACTGACATCAGTATTCTTGCAAAAGCACAACAGTAGTGTCCTTAACGGTGGATATACCTCACAGCACTCGGATCTGCTGAGCTGTACTTGCATGTAATCGGCTGACAGCATGAAGGTAGGCGGGGCATTTGAAGTGTGGGTCGGGGGAGCCCTCTGCCTATATCCCTCCATGGCCTTGGCACGTGTTGGCAGAATTACGAAATATAACGAGCACAACCGCCTCAGCACCACTGGTTCTCCCCTCCCTCACCCTGACACATGTCGTGTATGTGACATGCTCAGCTGCGTCAGCTGTAATGTGGCACCACAGATAAGAATTCGCTGATGCTGATGTCAACACATTTTCCGCCGGCATGTACAGTGACCCACTACTGGGTGGAGTTTGGCGTTTGTTGACCAGATATCACCCGCAGAGGTCCGTTTCTTCTTCAAATGGACGAACTAAGGGAGCCGTGAAAACTGTTCCTAGAGGACGCAAATAATCTTCAAGCAACTAAAGAGCTACTGACGCGAAATTGATGTGAAATAATTCCAATCCCAAAGAAAGCAGGCGTTGACAGATGTGAAAATCACCGAACTATCAGTTTAATAAGTCACTGCTGCAAAATACTAACGCGAATTCATTAGAGGCGAATGGAAAAACTGGTAGAAGCCGACCTCGGGGAAGATCAGTTTGGATTCCGTAGAAATATGGAAACACGTGAGGCAATACTGACCGTACGACTTATCTTAGAAGCTAGATTAAGAAAAGGCAAACCTACGTTTCAAATTCTGAAGGTGGCAGGGGTAAACTACAGAAACCTGATGGCAGTTATAAGAGTCGAGGGGCATGAAAGGGAAGCAGTGGTTCGGAAGGGAGTGAGACAGGGTTGTAACCTCTCCCCGATGCTATTCAATCTGTATATTGAGCAAGCAGTGAAGGCAACAAAAGAAAAATACCGAGTAGGTATTAAAACCCATGGAGAAGTAATAAAAACTTTAAGGTTCGCCGATGACATTGTAATTCTGTCAGAGACAGCAAAGGACTTGGAAGAGCAGTTGAACTGAATGGATAGTGTCTTGAACGGAGGATAAAAGATGAACATCAACAAAAGCAAAACGAGGATAATGGAATGTAGTCGAATTAAGTCGGGTGATGCTGAGGGAATTAGATTAGGAAATGAGACACTTTAAGTAGTAAAGGAGTTTTGCTATTTGGGGAACAAAATAACTGATGATGGTCGAAGTAGAGAGGATATCAAAGGTAGACTGGCAATGGCAAGGAAGTGTTTCTGAAGAAGAGGAATTTGTTAACATCGAGTATAGATTTAAGTGTCAGGAAGTCGTTTCTGAAAGTATTTGTATGGAGTGTAGCCATGTATGGAAGTGAAACAGGGACGATAAATAGTTTGGACAAGAAGAGAATAGAAGCTTTTGAAATGTGGTGCTACAGAAGAATGCTGAAGATTAAATGGGTAGATCACATAACTAATGAGGAGGTATTGAATAGGATTGGGGAGAAGAGGAGTTTTTGGCTCAACTTGACAAGAAGAAGGGATCGGTTTGTAGGACATGTTCTGAGGCATCAAAGGTTCACCAATATAGTATTGGAGGGCAGTGTGGAGGGTAAAAATCGTAGAGGGAGACCAAGAGATGAATACACTAAACAGATTTAGAAGGATGTGGGCTGCAGTACGTATTGGGAGATGAAGAAGCTTGCACAGGATAGAGTAGCATGGAGAGCTGCATCAAACCTTTCTCAGGACTGAAGACCACAACAACAACAATTTACTGCCTGGAGACATAAGCAGAAGCGAAACGTGGGCAGTAGAAAATACGGAGATGAGGGCATTTTAAGTGTGCTTCTAAAAACACGTTTATAAAGATTCGTTGGGATGAACAGAAGTCGATGTATCAGGAACGCAAACCGAGGAAATAAGCTTATCTATGTCCGTAACAAACGACGGGATGCATTGATCTGAACCATATAATGCGTCTTGAAACATCAGATTTCACACACGTAAGAAGACAAGATCGGAAGAAACCATGTGATCCGACAAATTTGCTAGCTAGGTGTTTTCAGATTCAGGACATTGAAGTCTTATGAGATATTTACTGTAAACGTGTTTTGACATACGTCTCAACAAACCTAAACTACATATGCTTTCATTTCACTACACTTCTCTGAAACCGATGGATCTAAACACTGAACCTTGTCGACGATGGATTTTATCATTGTTGAGGTTGAAAACTGGCAGCTTGTGTGTGGTTCAGACTGACTCAATAACTAGAGAATATCTAAATTTAAAAAAAAGGTAAAATATTATACAGAAACAAACTGATGTCTTTGTTTGTTTCGTTAAAAGGATTGTAAAAAAAATTATAGACATTAAATTATGAGTACTTCGTGGTTACAAGTTTAGGTGCCAACAGATACTCAATCTTGTAATATACCTGTTGTGAAAACGATAGTTATCTCACCTTGTAGATCAATGTTTCGACACAGTTTTGCCGGCCGCGGTGGTCTAGCGGTTCTAGGCGAGGAGTCCGGAACCACGCCACTGCTACGGTCGCAGGTTCGAATCCTGCCTCGGGCATGGATGTGTGTGATGTCCTTAGGTTAGTTAGGTTTAACTAGTTCTAAGTTCTAGGGGACTAATGACCTCAGCAGTTGAGTCCCATAGTGCTCAGAGCCATTTTTGACACAGTTTTCACATCCTAGACTACAAGTTGCATTTCCATGTATCAGTACAATTTCAGTTCATAACCCATGTGTCTGACAAATGTAACTGCTATGCTAAAAATGATGATGTAGTTACTGATATGAAATGGTTTATTTAGATTCGCCTTACGAAGCATCATGTATTTCTTACTTAATACTTATAACGCAATAATTAAAACGATGTTACCATCTATAATGTTCTTATGGCAGCTAGTCTGGTTTCCTAACACAGAAGACTCCAAGAGGAAGTTAAGTATTGCAAGTACTAGACATGCACTGCTACGGATATTAGTACACGCAGCGTAACACCGTGCCTGTAGAACAAACATTGCCAGTAATGACAAGGAATTGTCACCAATGTTTTGAGGAACGTAGTACACATTACCCGTTATTTGGAACTCTAAGAACTGACCAAAATACATTTTGCAGGTATTCGAGAACATTACGCGTAACTCAGTACGCAGAAGATGGGAGATTCTCATCTCTAATAATGGACACACTGAAATAATAACGCCATAAATATGAATGGGGAGACCGCGAAGCAAAGTAGGCTCTATCCGCTTTCAGACTTGGGTGTTAAGATAAGCCCCTACGAACAAAACGCTGGCTTTATGGAGCGGTATACGTTCGTCGTAAAGAAGAAAAATGAAAACTAACAAATGCTGGAAGAGCAGTACTGTGGCTACTTACGGTCTTGATGAATGCTATATAAGGCAGGAAGAGGAGAGTAAATACACACAGGAGACGAATTTAGCGTCTGAAAGAAGGGAACTACGCAGTTATGCACAATGAAATCGTAATAGTCAGCCGCGACGCAATAGCAGAACGAAATGGAACACACCTCAGCTTCATTCTGGAGCAGTAGTCTATACAAAGATCTAAAAACCGGATTAGTATTTACTTCTATGGCCGAATGAACTAAGTCCGGGAAGGGGTGTATTCCGACATAACGATCCATTTGAACCGACTATTGTCAGTACCGGCCTGAGAACTTTCTCTTTGTAGTTTTGCTAAACGGGTCGTCCTCTGTCTATGATGCAGCACACTTCTGCCCTTTCACTAGACTTGGATATTGATTATTTGTTTTTGATAAACAAATGTGACCACATTTATTACCTGAGGACTGTATCGTAAAAACCAAACTGCTAGTGTAACGTCTAGTAAGAAACAAAAACAACATATTATGTAGTAACGAGAAAATTATATTATCATATTGTGTTATTGTATAAAATTATGTATTTTTTATTTTTGAGAATATCTGCGTCGGCGAGTAATGAAACCGCCACAGACGATAAATGTCGAACAAATATTAAAATAAGTAACTAGTATATAATACGTGACAAATAATAATTTCTTTGCCTTCTTCATCTGGGAGTCGAGCGAGTAAGATATCCTGTGTCGTAGTAGCGAACGCTAGTGTAGCATTCTTTTGTCGAGACTAAGAGATGTACGCCATTACGTGTGAATTCATAAAGGTGTGTAATAATTGAAATATTTAAATGTTTTAATAGATTTATGTAAATGAAAACTTGCATTATTAATTGTTAAAGCTTGCTTGACTATTATCCCATCCTGTTGAGACATTTTTTCAGTTATATAATTATTATCTGTGGTGCTGAGCTGCGTGGCGAACGAAGCAGGTTGACGCGGGCTGCTGATAGTATATAACTCACAGTACAAATAAGTTAATGTACCGTCCAAATCTAATAGGAATCTTGCTGTGCTCCGTTCTGGTCTGGCAAACTATATAGTGAAAACGTATTTTTTTTAATAGTCTCATGTTCTTGTGCTAGTCGTGGTATTGAATGGTGTTTTACCGAGAAACAAAATCCACTGCAAAATTTTGTTGTTGAACGATCATACGAACTGTAACATCAGTGTTCATAACCAAGTAATTTCAATTTTCAATAACTATAAAGTAGGGAAGATATGTTGATTTTTAGAATGAGTTACAGCCACGAAAAAACGTTCCTTTAACTGTAGGCCAGATACAGAACAATAAGATCTCAATATATATATTTTGCTTTGTTAAAAGGTAATGATGATTAAGAAATTCAAAGCACGGCATTACTAACAGATATTTCGCGGCACTTTTCGTATATGCGATAATAAAAAACGCGAAACTAGTCAGCAGATCCACTTAAATATTAAGTGCGAATCTATTCCGTCTGAAAGTTGCAAACGGTAAAAACCGCCGTATAAATATCAGTTCTTCTTATTCAGGGCAACAAACACTATACACCAATTAGTCCACTGCCCACCCTTAACAAAATATGCTCGCGCCTCCTCTTAGTACCGCTAGGTTAGCACGTAAAAAGAAAGTAAATTCTGTCGAAATTCCAGTTGGAATTGCAGTAGGAACACTCTGTCTCGCAACAAATCATGAGGACAGTTGAAGCAACCACCGAAAGGTTCAACCCTAAAGGCTACTGCGGACTTCTCTTAGTAGGTTTAGCAAAAGCATTACACTCAGTCTGACACACTGGGCTACTCCTCAAAATTTATAACCGTGGCTTCCCCAGAAAGATCCGATACTAGTAAAAAAGTATCTCTCCAATAGAACGTTCTTCGCAAACAGTGATACACTACTATAGACTCGAGGAAGAATACGTACTAGATTACCTCGGAGTTCGGTTCTGGGACCGATCTTTTGCATTTACAACCTGCACAGTCTGACTGCAATCTGCACTCTTCTGACACCCTAGGTACACAACATATATAATCTGGAGAGCGTGAAGGTGTCACTGCATTCCTCTCTTGCTCGACAAACAATAACCTGGTTATGAGAACCCTCCAAACCGCACTTAGTAGGACGAAAAACTGGGCACTTACCTAGAATTGAAATGCACCCACATTCATTGCCTGAATCGACACCGTCATGTATTTCAAAACATGATCAGCAAATTATAAGTTTAGTTCGTGATAAATATGAGACTCATGAGACTATACTAGCGTCCTTCAGTGATTCATCACTAGCTATTAAGCATCGTCCAGACAGGCTTAGTGAAGCTGAGTTCGTTTATAGTGGTAACAAAGATCAAACAGCGTTTTTACATTGTGGAGAAGGCTTGAAACGTTGGAAGGAATCGCACGATCCTTGGGTTTAACATGCTCTGCGCTTTCCCAGTTTTTCGGATGTATATCTCGCGGTGGTTAAAGATACTGTCGACACTGCATGACAAATACAATTTTTATATACAGTTAAGGCTAACCGGCCACTGACCTTTTTCTGTGCTGGATGCACACGCATTGCCCGAACTCTTATGGGACTCGGTAAGATTGTCTGCTGCGAGTAATGAGTGTAATGGGCAGGGGCACTACGAATGTAGTGTGTGGATATTAAGTTGGAAATGTGTGTCTCACAGGGAGCGTACAATGGATACATCTCTGCAGTCGCACTATCCTCTCTGCCCTCGGCGGCTCAGACGGATAGAGCGTCTACCATGTAAGCAGGAGGTCCCGTGTTTGAGTCCCGGTCGGTGCACACATATTCAACTGTCCCTGTTGATGTATATCAACCCCAGTCGACAGTTTCGGTTCTTGATTTAATTATGATTTCACACTACATGACAGAATACAGTCGTGTTACTTACAGGAAATGATGCACCTAATATTGATTTTTCTCCAAATTTTCAGGGAAGCTGTAACGACTGTTATCCGGAAAGCAGCGAGTGCTTGGTAGTCAGAACAGCAATTGACTGCCAGGGATTTTGCCGACGCTCACACTTGTAATATTTGTTTCCAGGAAGAGGTGGGAGTGCTGTTTTCCAGTGCAAACACTTCGCTGTTTGCGTGAATCATTCCCTCTAGTACTGTCTGCCAGAATACTGGTTTAGCAACAATAACCAGGTATTTGTCGTAATGAATTCAGTATCAACGAACAGTTTTGACATATAAAATGGATTGTTAATATATTCGTCTTGGTACCTTGTTAACTGTGTAATCGGAGATTGAAGTCTCTTTTACCACTAATGCCAATAAGCTCGTTGTGAGTATTTTAATAAGTAATACAGACAACGTACGTGAGGGTACATTTAATTTGAAACTTACAAAGAGTTTCAAATCTTAAGTGTAACACAAACTTAATTTTGACCGAAGTTTCGTAGTGGCCTTGCATTTTATGAAATTCATGCAAGCTGCGTGCTTTTAACATGCTATACAGATGCTTTGGAAGTTGAAAAATATGTTATTTTGTGGATTCATAGAGCTTGGAAGTATGGTACACATACCGAACTTTCTTTGTAAAGGAGTACAGCGTGACTTAAAAATTCCTGTCAGCAGTGTGAATATGCCTACTGCAGGTGCTTTAATATATAATATAGGCAAATTAGATTTGGTAACATGTAATCTGAGGTTTCATCGTGCTTGCGGTGTGTGAGGGATCTCAAAATGACTAATAAATAATTTCATTTCTTTTCGACATATCCACGGCCGGAGTGGCCGAGCGGTTCTAGGTGCTATAGTCTGGAAGCGCGCGACCGCTACGGTCGCAGGTTCGAATCCTGCCTCGGGCATGGATGTGTGTGATGTCCTTAGGTTAGTTAGGTTTAAGTAGTTCTAAGTTCTAGGGGACTGATGACCTCAGAAGTAGTCCCATAGTGCTCAGGGCCATTTGAACCATTTCGACACATCGAATTTCACATTGTGTTTGGAGGTGTCACAATTCTCAGTGTTACCGTGTGTGGTTGTCTCGTATTTTTGAACAGTCCATGTCGTTCTACAGTTTAAGTGATATACCGTAATAAAGCAAGTATTGTGGATCTGGTAGTACTTTTTTTAGATTTTGATGTAGTTGTTGCATGTTAGGCTTTAGCGAGCCGTAGTTTCCCGAAACGCACCTGTAGTTTGTTTTAGTAATACCTGTCACTAAATATTTTTCACACGCTTTATCTCTAATTTCTCTCTCCTAAACTGGTTATGAAACAAAAGCTCAGTAATGACAGTAGATACAAATTATGAGGTTCAATACATTTTCTGATTTTCTGACACATTTTAGAATTTACCTTGTCGCATCAAGCAATTAATTTGAGCCTTAAAACGTTTTTATACTGCTTAACCTCAACTAGGTGCTCAATCTTTTATGCAATGTTAACGATCATATTATTCTAGTGTTACATTATCTTTTTTGCGCTGACATAAGAAAAAGAAAGGAATAGTTGAGCCCTAACAAAGCAAGAACTCCTCTTACAGAGACCTGTGTGCATCCACAAATGATAATAATACGCATCTGGTGGAACAGTGACGGTGTGGTGTACTACGATTGATTTCTCGAGGGTTAACCATCACCGCTGACGTTCACTGTGAACATCTGAAACCTCTTACGGACGCCGTCCAAGAACAACGAACAGAAAGACTGTGTAAAGTGCTACTCCTCCACGTTAACGCCCGCCCGCATTCTGCGAGACTAACAAAAAAAAAAAAAAAACACTACATGGGAGACGCGCGGGATTAGCCGAGCGGTCTCAGGCGCTGCAGTCTTGGGCTGTGCGGTGTGACGGTACGTCACATAAATGGACATTTGGAGAAAGGGAAAGGAAATTTTTGTTTCGAGACGTGTGAACTATAAATTATTTAAAGACTGTGTACGTGTGGACGATGTATAACAAATAGTAAAGAACGTAAGTTGCGTTGAACTAAACACAGGCTTTTTTGGTATAATCTCTGTGTAACATAGGCCATGAAGATCAGAGACAATGCTTTGATTGAACTAGCTCTCCTGTTTTGTTTCGTCTAGCGGTAGGCCGCCATTATAGTGCTGTACTTTGAAAAATATAATAGAAATTGTCGTTATAAAGTGTGTATTATTGACTTAGTTGTCACCTCTCATGATTGCAACCATTAATTATAATTAACAAAGTTTTTACACAACTTCGCAGTACAGGGAGCACATCTCCCCTAGCAGGATTTAGTCGGCCATTACGCTGACTGTATTATTTAATTAAAATATCATGTCATAATATTAAATGTAAATGCGATAGACTTCTCAATTTTGTTCTTTCATTACTTTCAATGTTAAAAAGACTCAAAATAGATTTGGTTTATTAATATTTAGAATACTGAGTGAGTTCAGTACGTTTCATTTTGGCCGCCTAACGGCAGACGAGATTCTCTCCAGTTTTGCCATGCAAATAAATGAACAAAAGTATTGAAAAAATTACATTCCGCAATATCTCAGTTAATCTTTGTGTAATTTGGTACAGGAATAACCAGGAGACCCTGAGACCCATATAAATAATTACAGTTTGCGCAAGAATACGCATATTTTTTTTCCTCAATATCAGCGCTCACGCAAACTATTTATTAGAAGGCGGTGAGTCACGCGCTGTCTTTAAAAAAATATTATATCGTGCGTACTTCGAGGCAGCCGATGTCCGTACAAGTGTTATCGCGGTATAAGTCAATTAAAAGTCTCATGCTAGCCCACAGTATTTAAAGCCACCCCAAGCAAAATCTTAAAGTGTATAATTATAAAAATAAAATAATATACACTTATACCATGATAGCGGCTGGTCCCGGCGGAGGTTAGAGTCCTCCCTCAGGCATGGGTGTGTGTGTTTGCCCTTAGGATAATTTAGGTTAAGTAGAGTGTAAGCGTAGGGACTGATGACCTTAGCAGTTAAGTCCCATAAGATATCACACTCATAAGATTTCGCACACATAAGATATCACACACACTACACGGGACCTGATTGGGAAGTCATTCTGCACATACCTTATGCACCTCATCTCGCGCCCTCAGTTTTTCACATTTTCCGTTCTCTGTTGAACAAACTTCAGGGACCTTCGTTTCAGGATGGAAATGCGCTGTGAATGTGTCTCAACGAGTTCTTCTTCTCAAAACTACACGATTTGTACAGTCACGGAATCGAAAACGTTACCCCAGTGTTGACAGACTGCTGTAAATAGATAATGTATTATTGATGACTAAAATCTCTGTTATGTGTATCTGTTGGCTTATTAAACTTATTGTAAAACGCTCTTGACTTATGCACCAACCCAACATTCGTACATCAACACTGCAGAAATGGTGTATGGCTTACAGTGGTTCTAACGGCATTAATTTATGAGCTTATCTTAGCTATCATGTATAAAGTTATTCCAGTGTGCACAAAATCCACACAAGAGCGAGGAATCAGATATAGAAACTGGCATAAAATCGCCAAAATGTTATCCCATACAAAGGGTCCCACGTTTGACCGACACAGCATTTATTTTTATCTAACGGCAACCTCCAGGGATTAAGGATGATTGATGATGCTCCCTTTAGTCTTCGTTCTAATGACGTATAGTCAGTAACGAAGGATTAGTCACAAGCGAGTCTACAGATGCCTCCGGTCTCATCTTTTTGCTGCATCTGGACGCCTCCTAGTACATAGTGGCGCATCTGCCGCGCTCTGCTTTGTTTGTGTCTACAACGGCGGCACTCTACGTTTGCCACTGATCAAAGAACAACTCTCGTTCAAAAAATAAAAAGAGCACTTTCCCCTGACGATCAAAGCTAATGACTGCCGTCTGAACTACAACGGAGACTGGGAATAATTATGACCATTATCTTTTGAAGAAATGCTCCGTTTGCTAGCAGTCGGTTTGAGCACAGAGAACGAAGCAGTAAAAAAGAGACGCCATGCAGGGAACTGTCTTGGGCGGTGGAGTATTCCTGTGCGTACCTTCACCCCTAAAAACGACTCAAAGTGTACTTCACTCCTTTTCGCCAGTAGCCAAAGGACCAATTTATTATTCTGTACTTGTGCTGTACGAACGTCGGCCTTCCCTCTTCAACCGAGGACTCTACTGGCAAACGACAAATGACCACGCGTAATCATTTTGTCGATGGAACATTATCCTTTGTACTGTAGTCTTCTTGTGAAAACCAATTTACTCGCCAATTTCGCTATGTTAACGTAGTTACTGCAATACTGGTATCGGCAGTATGTATTACCATCATAACATCTATAACAAGAAAATATACCGAGGTTACAGACTTACAGTGGTATAAAATTGTGGTAGGGTATACACAACAACAGTATGACAAAAACTGACGTACCCATTAAATCGAGCATTGGTAGTTATATCACACAATGCTTAAATCTCTCTGTCACATCAGGACAAGACAATGGTTTGCAAAATAATAACACTCATAAAATTCTGCTCATATGGACGGATACAATAAAAAGTCAAAGTGTAATACTACTGGTAATAGGTAACCGGGCAATGGTACTTACACCATAGAGTGCTTCAACCTCTCTATCACTCTCTATCACATTAGGAATATACCATTTGTTGTACAATAATATTTCTTATGAAATTCTTCTCATAAGAAAGTTGAGGCATTATAATGACGTTCCAGGTGTGTTATCATAATATATATACAGCTTGCAGTACGAATGCCACGACCAAGACAGACACATCACACGTCTTGCCTCTTCGTGGTATAATGCCACGCATGCTGCGGCAGAGTAAATGACGACTGGATTTGGAAGCTAGTGCTGAGAGGTACCACCAGATGGCGGTCTGCACTGCATGACGTAAATTACAACCAATGTAACGGGGTCGCACTTTTGTTTAACATTGGAATTAAAAGAAAAACTGTAACATGAAAGCAACGTAGACAAGTAATCCTAACGTAAAAGTTTACACAAATTTTATGTAAAGGGGACACAGCATGCTGGAAACTGCTATAAATGGCTGCCTACGTCATCACATAAAAATTGGATACATTCAGTGATGCATGTACGACATAATATAATAAATTGTTTAGTAAATTTGTGCCAAGCATTATATGTAATAGACTTTGCTTGAGCGGAAAGCTACGCAGTAAACATTTACACAATTGTGAAAGAGGATATTACCTTATTTGTCGGTTTCAGTGTAAGCGGAGGATGACAATTAACAACTAGCTTAGAGGAAACTTTAAAACAAGCTCCTACAAATGTAGGATAGCAATACAAAATACCGTTCATGTATAAAAGCATGTACTAATTAAAAATTACATATGTAACACAAATTTTTTCTCATATATAAATTTTCATCTTTTCATGATCCTGCCATCACTATACAAAAACATTGTAGCAGGATTTTAATCATTAGACCCTTTAATTGTTACTTATTAGAGGTATTCATTATTGTATTTCGAATTTAGATTGTATCTGTACACACGAGTAAAATTTTATGAGAGTTGTTATTTTATAGGAAATTGTATAGTCCTAATGTGAGAGAGTGTTTTAAGAATTTTATGATATACATACCAATGACCGATTTTATGGTTTTGTCATTTAGCTGTTGTGTATGTCCCACTAAATTTTTTATATGACTGTAAACCTGTTACCTCAATATATTTGTTTTATAGGCCTGAATATGGCAGTACACATTGCTAAAACTAGTAATCCAGTAATTGTGTTAACTCAGTGATCTTGGAAAGTAAATTGGTTTTCACAAGAAGACCAGAGTACAAATTCAAACATCGTCTCCCGCACTGAACGATCATGTCGGGTATCCATACTATCCGTCGTGTCATGAAGAAGATTTTAGTGCACGGAAAATGACTTTCTTTTTTGAATGATTTCGTGATGCCTTCAGCTGACATTCTCTTCGTGATGCCTTCAGTTGCCATTGCCTTTACGTCGTGGACGACTGTACAATTTCGGCATTAGGCCATTTTCAAGTATCTAAAACGGAAGCATTATACATTGGATACAATAGTGCCACTTGTGATTTTAATTTAGGCACAAGTCACATCTATGGTTATACTAGACGCATTATAACTTACTTTATGGATGATTTTTAGTAGCAAATTATGCCATGTATGTCGTTGCTCCTATGACCCCATGTTATGCTCATAAAATAAATTAGACAAGTTTTATTCTATTTTACGAGCAAGTTACTTTCGAGCAGTTGTTGCGAAGCTCTGGTATACACATCGAAAAAAGTTCTGCATCATCCCGGTTCCCAGAATTCCTGAAGATAGACGTTGACTGTGGATATTGTATCACAGTCCATATGACTGTTCAGAGATGTCACTAAACCCGACCGAAGATGTAAACAACGACGCATGAGCAGCGCCTATTAGATGGAGGGGGTCCGACAGCCGATAATTTCCAGTAATTCCACCAGGAAGGAGGTACACGGCTCGTGTTGTCTGTAATTCAACCATGCCTAGACGGTCAATACCGCGGTTCGATCGCGTCCACATTGTTACTTTGTGCCAGGAAGGGCTCTTAACAAGGAAAGTGTCCAGGGGTCTCGGAGTGAACAGAAGAGATGTTGTCCTGACATGAAGATGACGTGCATCGCTCAGGCTGCCCAAGGGCTACTAGTGCACTGTATGACTGCTACCTACGGATTATGGCTTGGAGGAATCCTAACTGCAACACCACCATGTCGAATCAAGCTTTTCGAGCAGCCGCAGGATGTCGTGTTACGACTCAAACTGTGCACAATAGGCTGCATGACGCGCAATTTCACTCCCGACGTCCATGTCGAGGTCCATCTTTGTGACCACGACGCCATGCAGCGCGGTACAGATGGGCCCAACAACATGCCGAATGGACCGGTCAGGATTGGCATCACTTTCTCTTCACCGATGAGTGTCGCATATGCCTTCAACCAGACAATCGTCGGAGGCGTGTTTGGAGGCAACATGGTCGGGCTGAACGCCTTAGACACACTGTCCAGCAAGAGCAGCAACGTAGGGGTTACCTACTGTTTCCGGGTGACGTTATATGGGGCCGATGCACGCCGATGGTGGTCATGGAAGGCGGCGTAACGGCTGTAAGATAAGTGGGTGCCATCCTCCGACAGAGAGTGCAATCATATCGGCAGCATATTGGCCAGGCATTCGTCTTCATGGAGAACAATTCGCGCCCCATCGTCCACATGTTGTGAATGACTTCATTCAGGATAAGGTCATCGCTCGACCAGAGTGGCCAGCATGTTCTCCAGACATGAAACCTATGGAACATGCCTGGGATAGATTGAAAAGGGCTGTTTATGGACGACATGACTCACCAACCACTCTGAGGGATCCGCGTCGAATCGCCGTTGAGGGATGGGACAATCTGGACCAACATTGCCTTGATGAACTTGTGGATAGTTTGCCACAACGATTACAGGCATGCATCAAAGCAAGAGGACGTGATGTCGGGTATTAGAGATACCGGTGTATACATCAATCTGGACCACCAACTCTGAAGGTCTCGCTGTATGGTAGTACAACATGCAATGTGTTGTTTTAATGAGCAATGAAAAGGGCGGATATGATGATTATGTTGATCTCTATTCCAATTTTCTGTACGGTTTCCGGAACTCTCTGAACCCAGGTGATGCAAAACTTTCTTTTATGTGTGTATATAAGGTCCACTCCAATGTGTCCGGTTGGATACGCCCATAGAAATTTTGGACCCATAATCGCAGTTCATCTAGTGTGCACGGTTTTGCCAATAAACAAAGACCTTTAGTATACGCTGGAGGTAAAGGTCGACAGGCGCAATGTCTGGAAAGCGAAGCAGATTATCGAGAGGACGTCTACGACTTGTCCATGGTGCAGGTTGATTTTTGTTGACATTTTCACAAACACAATTATGACAGTGAGCTGGGGCATTATTAATTGCTTTTAAGAAGTCACACGTTATTAATAAATTTACAAACTTTATATTGCGACACCTGTCATTGGTTAAATGTTACGGATTTTTAAAATGTTCTAGTTCGTTATTTCTGCATAAAATTAAGATTTAACACGTCAGTGGCCCATGACTACCCCTTCTACCTGATATTTTAAGGAATTTACACAAAACTGATATGTAACTCTTCTCATGCGACGACGCTTCTGTCC
The DNA here is from genome assembly GCF_021461385.2 of Schistocerca piceifrons. Taxonomy (NCBI): domain Eukaryota; kingdom Metazoa; phylum Arthropoda; class Insecta; order Orthoptera; family Acrididae; genus Schistocerca; species Schistocerca piceifrons. Next base: position 654,345,255 of record NC_060142.1, read on the forward strand.
ACTATGGGTGCCCCTTCCGATCTTCTTAGGCTGTGCCACTAATTTACTTCGGAGCCCACTCCAGGCGGAGTTCCACAGCTTCGTCTGCCTTTTCGTGTAGCTTTTGTTTTTTGTTATGATTCTAATTCTGACTTAAACAAGTAGCCAGTAGCTTGATATTTAGAGATACTTATCCTTGAATGTCAGGTAAGATTAATGCACCGTTATTAAAATATGAATGAAACAAAGTTTTCATTTTGGTGCGCAACCTCCGAACGTATCACCCAGTCACATTGACATACTATTACTGGTGGTCTTTTCCACGAACATGTATCGTCTGCTCCTAGTATTTCACCCGACTCCTTACGTCATATTCACATTAGCACCGTGTGACCATTCCCGCACCTCACCCTGCCCCCCGCCCCCCCCCCCCTCCCCACCTCCACCGCAATATCTTTCGAGAAGCAGTTTCAATTTTTTGTTTCTTAGTTGACAAAAAAAGACACCGTTTAACGAATACATGCAAACTTAACCAGTAACATACTAAAACCTACTGACCTGTAAGAATTATTGGTCTTTAGGGTTTACTCATGTGCCAGTAAATCAAATCACTTTTATTATTTACTACAAGGACAATATTTCAAGTGATAATGAATTACGTTGATAGGATTACGAGTCATGGAAGATTGGGGTTGCTAAGCACGAATCTGCTTGGTTTTGCTGTAAGTTTGTAGGTTGTTTGGTCAGGAGGCAGACGACTAACCACGAAACACCACGTGACAATTTACAATAAAAAAAGTATTTCCTGAGTTGTTGTCCAAGGGTACAGATCCACATGAATCTCCATAACTTCAAGATCTTTACAGGCAGAAATATATCGAAATCATAGATATGGATCTCCAACGGCCTGGAAAACGAAAAGTTAGTCAACCTGTCATGACGAAACACTTTTCCTTCGAAAAAGTCTCGTTGCTAAAAAAAAAAAAAAAAAAAAAAAAAATTGCCGGAAATCGGTGCTCAGTCTTTGAAAATAGAACTTGTAGTGTTTCATCTGCAATACAACGTAAAATGCCTAAACACACAAAACGTGTTTTGGTTTCTATGAAAAGAGAAGCTCGAGAAGTAGTTGCTAATGTTGAAGCTTTGGTGAGATTTGTGTTTGTGTGCGCAGCTTCAAGCCCCGCAGAAGAATGTAGTTTTACTGCTCTAATACGAGTACCTTCATCAGAGACACAGCACAGGCATGAATTGTTGTTGGATCAAACAGACTTTAGAAACGTCACTATAATATTTATATCCAATTCTGACAACAGGAGAAATGTATTTCGATCACTGTAAGGATGAACTAGGTTAGACTATTTTACTTTATGCTCTTGATATCGTATTTAATTTTCCTTTCTGACTTTTAAAGTACTTGCATTATTATTCCTATATTACGTAGTTTTCCGTTTTTGTTTTTAAATGTATGTTTAATCTTTGAAACGTATACTGTATAAAATCGTGTAGGTAATACTCTATTTGTTTACAGTTCTAATAAAAATGAAATAGAATAGCTTCTGCGATTGTTTATGACTCAATAACCATACAAGTACTGTCGATAAATTACAATGTTATATTCCTTTTTATATTCGGTAATCGCAAAGTACCTTTTAATACTGGCTTAAACTAGCACACCTTAGGAATTTTACGTGCCATTGAAATATATGGTCTCGTGGATCCAGAATGTTGCAGGAAGTTGTTTTAGGTCCCAGTTTTTTCAACTTTTTTCGAAGAGATTTCCCGTTTAGACTCTTATGTGATCTATAAATTACTATTTGATCGCCCTCCCCCTTCCCACGACCAGATAACTTAGTGCTGATGACGCCCGTGGTCATATGCATAACGCTTCAACCTCTGCTATTCTGGGATAAAATCTCGGAGTTAGATATGATGGCTGCTAAACCCAGAAATATAACGAAATCAGGGGTGACTTCTTACCCCACGGAATATTCAGTCTCAAGTCGGGGGTGAAGGCAACTGATGAACCGTATGACTGACCACTAATCGATATACGTATCAGTGGCAGAAGAATAGATAGGCATGCCAAAAAAGTATTACCATATCAACCAACTTCACATAAGAAACAACTATCGCCGGGATGACACATCATCCCTGTTACGATCGGAGACCTAAATTTTGCCTCATAAATCCACACAATCATCTCTTGAAACACTTCATAGCTGCGCACCAAGCCACTAAACAACTCAGGTTCATATTCGTTCATTGCGTTCATTACTGGTGTAACGCGCCCGGGAGGAAACGGGGTTGATATGGAGTACTAATAAAAGCTAGCCTTTAGCACTCGAGACTGTACAATGCTCCCTAGACAAAGGAACGGAGCTGCATATTTAACGACCGTATCCTAAACCCACTTACCTGGTCCTTCCCGCAGCGGTTGATCTGCTGCTCTATGCTCTGCCTGCAATGATGTATCCTGTAGTAACGAATGTCTAGCAGAGAGAGGAGACACTCACACCAACAATACCAAGTTGATCGGGTAGAATTCACCGTATTCTGTTGAACACTCCCACAAGGTGGGGCTGCACTGTTCACAATTAACACTATTCCACAATGGACGTGATCAGTTTTATCAGTCGACGATGGGAACAGTTCTTCCAACAGAACTAAAGAACGAAATGGCTTACAACTCGAGCGTGTGGGTAACCGAATCGCTACGCGGATGCTCCATAAAATTTGGGGTACGACAAATGAACCAGAAAGAACCTGCGCTAGTGATATTCAGCCAGTCAAAACGATATGTGCTTCTTTCACTTAGAACTCGCAGTTAGGATCATACCAGTCTAAATTATTTTTCCGTAACCGTCGCGACGCGGTTGATTGATGTTCTTCCGACACGACACATGATACACGAAACCGAGAGACATAACCTTTTGGATAAACATTGATACTATGTCGTGCACACTGAAGTTAAACGAAAAACGTGTGTGGCAAACATTTTCAATTACTTCACCATATCTTGTAACACACGTGCTGCAGCCACGGCATCAACACAACACTCCACCCACGCTCCACGAAAGCTACGCCACGACGTCCCACTCTTGCTCTGCGCTCGGCAGAGAGGAGACTGTCGATAGTCAACGATAAAATTCTATGTTACATCCCCGCATCGAAAACTTTTCGAATTCTAGCAGAGAATTGCGAAAAGCAAACAAAAAATGAGACCCCCTCTGGTGGTGGCGATTGGTGGGCGGTGTAAGGGAGTGGATTTCTGGAACACCCCGTCCCACTGATAGTGTCACATTCGGCTGAGTACCGCAAAGCCAATACCATGACATGCAAACAAATGTCAAGAAATGTAATATTACAGCACATACAAAGAAATCATCAACACTTACAAACCTACCTACAGTGCAGCCCGTTGCAGAAAACCTTAATTATGATAATATTCTTCTCGGGTATGCAGCCGGCTCATAACGTCTTCATGACACAATATTTCCGCAGTCCAACTGACCGCCATCTACAGGTGAGAGTGCTGGTGCACGAACTCGCCGGAACTGACTTCCCAGCCTTATTTTTTTTTACTTTATTGTTATTTTAATACCTGTACAAATCAGGTAGGCTGGCAGCGGCACACTACGCCGCTCTTCAGCCATAGTGTTTACAATAGTATAAGAACGGAGAATGATAATTAACATAGTGACGGGCAAAAGAGAGAGGTCACAGAGACACAAAAAACACGGAGTCGTTCACACGTGACGATAACAGCACTGAAAACACGTTGGCACGGCCCACAGAACACTGATGAATCCGACGGCACAAGTGAACGTAGTAGTGGGACGGCGGACACCAAAAACACTAAACGACGTCACACACACGAGACACAGAAGGCGATGATCTCCGGCTTCCGATTCTGGAGGTTCTGGTGTACAGATAGGATGATGGGACACTGGGACACTGTGTTTATCGAAAGCCTACGCACACGGACCGTTACCTACATGCTTCTAGCTGTCATCCATCGTTCCAGCGTACGGGGGTCCTGCGGACGTTGGCGAGAAGAGCTTATGCCATTTCAGATGGAGAAAGCTTGACACAAGAATTGGACCGTCTTAAGATTGTGTTCAAGCAGAATGGCTATACAGATAAACAGATCCGTCGTGCTTTCCAGTTTGGACCTTTGCCTGAACCACCAGAAGATACCTGCAAATCGGTGGCTTTTCTGCCTTTTGCTGGAAGCATTTCCTCGAAGATAGGAAGGATTCGGAAAAGATATCAAATCAAAAGTATTTTTCGTCCGCCTTCCAAGATTAGAGCGCTTCTGGGCTCTGCTAAGTATGACTTGGGTGTGAGGAAGCCCGGTGTGTTCAAGATCCCTTGCCACTGTGGGAAGGCTTATATTGGTCAGACCATCCGGACCATTCAGGACCGATGTCTTGAGCATCAGCGGCACACACGGCTGCTTCAACCAGAGAAATCCGCAGTGGCGGAGCACTGTCTCACCGAGGGACACAGAATGCTATATGACGAGACACAAATGGTTGCCCCTGCATCTCGCTATTGGGACTGTGTTTTAAAAGAATCCATAGAGATTCGTTTATCTGACAATCTTATTAATAGAGACAAGGGTTATCTTTTAAGTAAGACTTGGGACCCGGTGTTATCTGACATTAAAAAACAACGGTCTGTGGTTCGATCGCCGGAATAAAAAAAAAAATTTAGTTTTTGACAGCAATATCTCGATTTCACCTGTTTCCACGACTGGCGGCGGGGTATGTCTACTGCGCTAGAGGGCAGTTACGGCACCTTCTCGCGCACGCGTTGTGGGTCTTCTGCGGCCTATATAAGGGCCACCGCTTGGGCTGGGAAGTCAGTTCCGGCGAGATCGTGCACCAGCACTCTCACCTGAAGATGGCGGTCAGTTGGACCGCGGAAATATGGTGTCATGAAGACGTTATGATCCGGCTGCATACCCGAGAAGAATATTATCAATTATTACGCCGGGAAAGATTTCGCAGTCAAACCTTAATTATATTTATAAGATAAAGTAAAATATAAAAGCCAAATACAATATGATATAAGTTCCTGAAAGGGAAGGTACAGCTGCATAAACGCTTCGTAAACACTGTGATTTTAATATAACGCTGACATCGTCAGAACATGAAAAAAAATGTTTGCACTGACACGTCAGCACTTGGTCTTCCACACACAAAACAAGTTCATTGGTCACAGCACTGCACCCGTAAGACATTCACTACATGGAAAAGTGGAGAAAGGGTTGGTCTGTTGCAGCGCTGTCAGCTCGCAACCACAGATTACGTGACCACTGACCAGCAATACCGCACTCTAACAACCGGACAGCAGCCCCCCCTCCCTTCTCTTGCGGTAAATCCAATCATGGTGTACATGAAACAGACTAAATAGTCCCTTTTCAGTATTGACCCACTCTTAACCTACACATCACATCTTCAGCTTATATTTACTTGCAGTAGCCCTTAAAGTTTGCTTAACTAGCTTTAACAGGAATACATGAATTAAAGTAATACCTGCAAAACTTTAAATGATACTGCACACACTGCAAATGCTGCTCCCACTGAAAATATATGTTGTCGTGCCTAGTTACGAGTTTTTTCGTGTTTTGTCGATGCCAGCGGTATATTTAAAATCACTGTGTTTACAAAGGGTTTAAGCAGCTATACCTTCCCTTTCTGGAACTTAAATCATATTGTATATTGCTTTTGTATTTTTCCATGGTGGAGTGAGGAGAACAAAATTCAGCAAGTCACCCACGTATTAAGAATCATATTGACCATTTGCAACTCACCTGTCTAGCTTTTTCATTAAAAAAAGTACACATGTGCAACAAACACTTTGAAATACTCAAAACATGAACATAATGCCAGACCACTTAGCTTATAGCACTTATCTATACTGGCCGTGCGGTTATAGGCGCTTCAGTCTGGAACCGCGTGACCGCTACGGTCGCAGGTTCGAATCCTGCCTCGGGCATGGATGTGTGTGATGTCCTTAGGTTAGTTAGGTTTAAGTAGTTCTAAGTTCTAGGGGACTGATGACCTCAGAAGTTAAGTCCCATATTGCTCAGAGCCATTTTCAACTTATCTATACTACTCAAAAATACTACTTTAACTTAGTGCCACCACTCAGCTCTAAGCACACAAGAAAATCTCACTAAATTCTCCAATATGAAACAAACTATTATTCATACTGTTCAAAAGTTGTCAGTCTACATAAACAATTAAGTATGCAAATACATACACAGCAGAATTATTGTACCTCAGATTTTGTTTAGGGAGTTTAAACATATTAGTTCTCAATACTGTTCATATTATGGTTTAATGTTTTCGACATGATGTTTTCCCTCACCTCTACCAGACTTTACGGCCTCCAACTCGACAGTACTTGGACATTCGATAATTATAATACGATTGTAGATATGGTGCAACTTCTGTATTTCTTTGTTTACTTAGCTTGAACGCTTATGAGTCTTAATTAACACCAGATCTCCCATCTCATTCCAGATGGGCCGTACTGTTCTATCGTGCTTCTTCTTTCCCTGCAGAGCATTCTCACATAACCGTTCCATGGCTAACTCTATCTTTTCATCCCACGTTCGGTCTGTGACTGGGAAGTTAAATAAAATCATTGACAATATACTTTCAGGTGGTTGGTTAAGCAGAATTTCGCATGGTGCAAATCCCGTCATGGCATGAGGCATATTGCTGATTACTCCTTCCAAGTCCTCTAAAGGATCATTCAATTTACTATGCTTTCCGTGGCAATAAGTACGACATGTGTGGTTTACTTCCTTCATAATCCTCCCTGCTGGATTGGATGCCCGTCTGTATTTTGCTATTGAGACTGGTTTGATATTGTTCCTCTGTAGCGTCTCCTTCCATTCATTTGAAATAAACTGTAGACCAGTAGACCATTGCCTGCCAGAATTTGCTTGGGTTTGCACACATTTACAAAGTATTGGCTCTCCAGTTTATTGGACATTACCTTTTATTTCCTCTCCTTAGTGGGTAGAACTTCACATGCTTCGAACACATGTCTCATATTTCCATAACTTGTGTGCAGTTGCCACGGGATTCCGGCAGAGGACCGAGTAAATTAACAGCCACAGTATCATGGATGCCTTTTGGAATTATAGGGTGCATAGCTCCTTGATATCTGGCAGTAGTCGTTTTCGCCTTATGACATACATTACATGTTCCTAGATTCTTGCAAATCTTGGTATTCATACCAAAAAATATACAATCCTGCTTGAGTTTCTCTAAACACTTATCTGCGCCAAAATAGGCATTGCTGAAATGTGTGGACCACACCAGCTTTTCGACTGCATGTTCTGGAATACACAACCTACAGTCTTCTGATTACTCATTATCTAAATACAGATTTCATTCATAATACTCTCGGAAAAACTTCTTTAGCTTCCAGTCGCGACCTCTCTCAAACCTTATGCCTTTGTGTAAGCTGTTTCGCACATCATTCTGCTTTTGATGACAGCAATGTTGTTATAAAAACTCCCTCTCAAACTCCACATATATCTCCCATTTTTGTCATATTCTCATTCCCCAAGTACCAGATTCGCCATCCATTCTCGATACAACAAAGCGTACCTTCCGTTGTTCATTCTGTGGTATAGGTAGACACCCTTAAATTGATCTAAATAGTCCCTCAGATGCCATATTCCGTTTGCATCAAAATTAATAAAATTTCCAACACCAAGAAAGACCTCGTCATTTTGTATGCCAAGTATGCTGCCTCCTGTTACGCCTCTATTGTACAATAACGATTTTACTTCATTTTTAACTTGTTGACCCACAAGTGACTGGGTCTTGGCTATTACATTGAGCACCTGCTCTATAAGGCGTACGTAAGCATCTTGATTCAGCACAACAGCTTGCACTTTGTGTTTACACTCCTGCACCTCCCCACACAGTCTTTCAAATTCTTTATCATATACCTCAACCCTTTTACCGAGTTCCTCTTTCACTTCACTGACTTCAGCTTCAACCTTTTCAAAACATTTTGCCCGCTCTAAGACGTATTGATCTAATCGGGGCGTAAGTAAGTCCACTTTTTTATTAGACCCATCCCCCCAATTTCTTTATGGCTGACTCCAGGCGATCGTTGTCATCCTTCTTGTGCTTACTAGTTTCTTCTACCCGCCTATTTGTTTCGTCAAGCTGCCTATTAATTTGGTCACGCGGCATACTAGTTTGGTCAATTGCAGCAGCAAGTTCATCCTGCATTTGCTTACTAATTTGATCAATCTGCCTATTAGTATGGTCAAGCTGCCTATTAGTTGCTTCGAATCCCTTCTTCAGCAAACTCATTATTGTTGTGAACATGTCATAGTTAGGTCTACACTCCTCTCGTCTGGGTGTAGCCACGATTGGTGACGACACAGCACCACGGCATCCCATTTCAACCTAGAAACTACCATCTCCCATACCAGAATCTCTTGATATTTCAGTACTGCTATCTTGAACTTCCCCCTCTATCGGACTACCTTCACCTGACGAATCTCCATCTACAGTCCTAACCATCGCTGCTGCATTGATCTCATTATCTGACGTCATGAATTACTTAGGTCACACAAGCAAGAAAGTGGAAAGGGGGGAAAAGAGAAAAAATGTAAAGACAAAATTACAGTAAACCTCCTGCACAGTACACAAAAAAACAATAAGTCAACTGGCAACACTGTATCTCTTCAACTCCTTGTTTCGTACTAAAAATCACACCAGAGACACATGGAATCAATGTCGCAAAAGTGCACTTCTTGTTGTTGTTGTTGTGGTCTTCAGTCCAGAGACTAGTTTGTGCAGCTCCCAATGCTACTCTATCCTGTGCTAGCTTCTTCATCTCCAAGTAACTACTGCAACCTATATCCTTCTGAATCGCCTTACTGTATTCATCTCTTAGTCTCCTTCTATGATTTTTACGCTCCAAGCTGCTCTCCAATACTAAATTGGTGATCCCTTGATCACTCAGAACATGTACTTCCAACCGACCCCTTCTTCTAGTCGAGTTGTGCCACGACGTCCTCTTCTACCCAATTGTAATCAGTATCTTCTCATGAGGTACGTGAGCCACCCATCTGATCTTCAGCATTCATCTGTAGCACCTCGTTTCGTAAGCTTCTATTCTCTTCTTGTCTAAACTATTTGTTGTGCATGTTTCACTTCCAAACATGGCTACACTCCACACAAATAATTTGAGAAAATACTTCCTGACACTTAAATCTGTGCTCGATGCTAACAAATTTCTCTGCTTCAGAAACGCTTTCCTTATCAATGCCAGTCTACATTTTATATCCTCTCTACTTCGACCACCATCAGTTATTTTTCTTCCCAAATAGCAACACTCATCTACTACTTTAAGTGTTCTGACTTAACCACAAACGTTGGAACGGAGATGAAGAACGGAAGGCCAGAGAAGGTGGTGCAACGACGTCAGCCAATGGTGCCCTGATTAGGACTCAACCATGACAGGAGCGTCAAGTGCAAGAAGTGAGTATAAGCGCCGCTGCTGCCAGCCTCGGCGCTCAGATCGGCTCAGTATACAGATATTTGTGGACAGTTGTTGACTGGCACTCGCAGAACAGATTGTAATTATCCATATAAAGTGGCTACTTGCACTTTTTCTATAGCGAAGATCATATTACTGTTTGCAGACATTTGCTGTAAATAAAAACGTTAAGTATTGTCAATCTGTTTTCTAGGAATAAAACTACCAATGTTATTTGCTCGAATTGTTGTATGGCAGTCCGAGAACGCAGCACTCTTTAGGCACCCTATAAGTGATGAGTGGGCAAGATCCAACATTAAGTGTCCCATTTCCTAATCTTACTCCCACAGCATCACTTGATAAAATTTGACTAAATTACATTATCTTCGTTTTGCTTTTGTTGATGTTCATCTTATATCCTCCTTTCAAGACACTGTCTATTCCGTTCAACTGCTCTCACAGGTCTTTTGGTGTCTCTGATAGAATTACAATGTCATCAGCAAACATCAAAGTTTTATTTCTTCTCCATGGATTTTAATTCCTACTTCAAATTTTTCTTTTGTTTCCTTTACTCCTTGCTCAATATACACTTATATTTACACAAAAGGTTCACTGCTACTAGCATTACATTAGTATATGGCTTGAGCTACTGTAGCAGGACTGGGCAATGATGGTTAACTTTACTGCAATTGTGTCAGAGTTTAATACCAACATGATACGTTGCATCCACCGTATTATATCAACACTGGCTGAATTCCCTAAGATTAACTAAATAAGTATGCATTGTTAACAAATCGTCGTGACAATTTTACAAGTTGCTTGCATTGTAATCATTTAACACTATTTGCATTAAATTTTCTAGACATTGCCAGTCAGTTACGCTATGGCATTCTTTAAAAGCGTGAGGAAGCGCAGCGCTGCGTAATAAGATTTACGTTGTTGGCTGACCATCGGAGTGTCCAGCTCTGACTTCACACTACCTACAAACGTCGCTATCGAGCAGCCCTGCCACCCGCTGGCCGGTCGGCGAAATGCGGCAATGGTATGGTTGTAGTTGTTCGCATTGCTCATAGGTGTCACCTGCATCACAGATGCGGTAGCCTGCTATCGTAGAATTACTCTCCAACGCTGGATCTTTGGACTGCCCCACATAACAGACAAGTAGAATCGTGTAACCTAAACTCCTTGGTCTGCAGTGCTCACAGGCTGCCTGACGTCACTCAACAATCCAAAATACGCTCACTGTTTCTATTCGTTATTCACTTTTTCCGTTTTCGAATAAATCGGCATTTCATACCCAAAGATTACAAATCCCTGAAACGCACATCGCCTTGTAACACGCCGGGAAGGAAAAGGGTTGATATGCTGTACTAATAAAAGCTAGCCTTTAGCACTCGAGACTGTATACCACTCCCTAGACACAGGAACGTGGCTGGATATTTAACGACCGTGTGCCTAAACCCACGTACATGGTCCTTCCCGCGGCGGTTGATCTGCTGCTCTCTGCACTGCCTGCTGTGGTGTGTCCTCTTTAATAACTATTGTCTAGCAGGGAGATGGGCCACTCACACCAACAATACCAAGTTGATCTGGTAGAACTCACTGTATTCTGTTAAACACTCGCACAGGGTGTGGCTGCACTGTTCAAAATGTACGTATTCAGTATTTGTACTCCAAATACGTGTCCGTTATGACGTATAAGGTTGCTGTCTAAATGATGGTATCCAATGCAAAAACACGGTGCATACAACACAAAATAATCACTGTTCAACGGATGTTTTATCAGTCGACGATTGGCACAGTTCTTCAAACAGTACTAAACAATTCAGTAGCTTACAACACGAGCGTGCGCGTGACCGAATCGCGACGCGGATGCCCCATAAAATTTCGGGTACGTTATATGAGCGAAAAAGTACCTACATTCGTGATATTGAGCCAATCAAAACGATATGTGTTTTTTTCACCTAGAGCTTGCAGTTAGGATCATACCAGTCCACATTATTTTTCCGTAACCGTCGCGAGGTGGTTGATAGTTGTTGTCCCGACACGACAAACCGAGAAACGTCACCTTTTGGATAAACATTGATACTACGTCGTGAACACTGAAATTAAACTCAAAACGTGTGTGGAAAACATCAACACAACACACAGCCCTCGCTTCACGAAAGCTGCGCCACGAGTCCCCAAAGTTGCTCTGTGCTCGGCAGAGAAGCGTCTATCGATAGTCAACCATACAGTTCTGGGATGTGGAACTTCAAATATGCTGTCTTCAAAACGCACTTCAGCAAGTCAGTCTGGTTTAGCTGACACACTGTCGCACAGACTTTTGTGGTGAGCGAGTTAATAATTGAAACACAGCAGGGGAGTTCGCGGGACTTGTTGCTATTAAAGGTCCTCCAGATTGTTTGTTTGTGTACTTCTCCAAATCAGCCTTCGAAATCAAATTTTTCTCGTATGTATGTAATTGTTACACGTGCTGATGGTTCCATTTGAAACCATTTCGCCGTTGATGTTGAACCTCATTAATATTTTCGTACTTAATATACCACTTTATAGCAGCCTTTCTTTCATGGAACGTCAGACTTGCACCCGCATTGTTTACTCACGTAACTGGTAACAAAAGGAAACAACTCTTATGTTTTGAATGTTGGGTAGTAAAACAAAACACCGTCCAAGTAGCTACTTTCATGACAGTTCACTAATGAAATAATAAATATGAGATGTCTCCGTCAATTAATTTAGGTGGTAAGGACAATTGAACAGCGTATAATTTTTTTTTTTTTTTTGGGGGGGGGGGGGGGGCACTCTGTGTACGCAACCGTACGTACTTGATTGCGTTACGTAGCATAAGTCTTTAGGCTTCCACGGCCAGCGCCATTTTGAATGAAATAATTTTGCGTATTATGTCCCATCATTACAAAATCCTAAAGTAATTAAATGTCCGACGTTTCGAGCGACTTGCTACCGTACTTTTCACGGTGGTAACTGCAAACATTGGCGGTGTAGTTGCTTTAGTGCTTTGTAACGACTCTCCCTAATATCCAAATTTGTTTTATTCAAAAAATTACATAGTAATTCTACAACTGAAGAAGCCCCGTAGAGACGCTCAAAATGCAAACATTACTGCTTCATGATTGTTGTAATTGTAGACTACTATTAATCACAAGGTAATGTTTAAACCCTAGATCGCAGGTGATGTAATACGTTAGAGTAATCGGGAGGCATAGTTCGGAACAGAGGGGTGACTCACGCCGAAGCATGCAGAGAAACACAGGCAAGTGTGTTGACTTCGTTACACCCACTGAATTCGGCGATGGTGCTGCACAGCGTGCGTGTGTGGTGAGCACCAATGCCAATGCCAGAATCCGCAGCGTCGGCGTCCGTTCGCCCATGTTCGCAGACGTTGCGCCCCTGCTCACGCCACGGCTAAGTGGCTGCGGCGTGCGTTACCTGTGCCCGTGGCCCGGAACGCTGATGGTTGCTCCCTCAGGAGCCACTTACGGATACCATGTAGAGCGCCGTAGGGAAGCAACCGACCGCCGTCGTTGTAGTGAGCCATATAACCTCCGGCCGTCTGCCTAGGGCAGTTCGGTCACTGACCGCAGACAGCTCTGCACCCGGGAGGTCGGGAGTTCGCGCCTCGGCTCCGCCCCTGAGGACGGCAGCTTTAAGTCCGCCGGACGATGGCACCCAGAGACAGGAGGCCGGCAGCCCTCTCGGCTCATCGCGCCGGTGAAGCTTCGATTTGCGGCGCGCCCCACCACAGATATAACGCGTCCGTGCAGTGGTGGTTGCAGGTTGCTTCAGCTGGCCAGTTGGCCGCCGATATACAGGGTGTTACAAAAAGGTACGGCCAAATTTTCAGGGAACATTCCTCACACACAAAGAAAGAAAATACGTCATGAAGACATGTGTCCGAAAACGCTTACTTTCCATGCTAGAGCTCATTTTATTACTTCTCTTCAAGTCACATTAATCATGGAATGGAAACACACAGCAACAGAACGTACCAGTGTGACTTCAAACACTTTGTTACAGGAAATGTTCAAAATGTCCTCCGTTCGCGAGGATACATGCGTCCACCCTCCCTCGCATGGAGTCCCCGATACGCTGATGCCCCTGGAGAATGGCGTATTGTATCACAGCCGTCCACAATGCGAGCGCGAAGAGTCTCAACAATTTGTACCGCGGCTGCATAGACAAGAGCTTTCAAATGACCTCATAAATGAAAGTCAAGAGGGTTGAGGTCAGGAGAGGGTGGAGGTCATGGAATTGGTCCGCCTCTACCAATCAATCGGTCACCGGATCTGTTGTTGAGAAGCATACGAAAACTTCGACTGAAATGTGCAGGAGCTCCATCGTGCATGAACCACATGTTGTGTCGTGCTTGTAAAGGCACATGTTCTAGCAGCACAGGTAGAGTATCCCGTATGATATCATGATAACGTGCTCCATTGAGCGTATGTGGAAGAACATGGGGCCCAATCAAGACATCACCAACAATGCCTGCCCAAACGTTCACAGAAATTCTGTATTGATGACGTGATTGCACAAATGAGTGCGGATTCTCGTCAGTCCACACATGCTGATTGTGAAAATTTACAATTTGATCACGTTGGATTGAAGCCTTATCCGTAAAGAGAAGATTTGCACTGAAATGAGGATTGACACATTGTTGGATGAACCATTCGCAGAAGTGTACCCGTGGAGGCCAATCAGCTGATGATACTGCCTGCACACGCTGTACATGGTACGGAAACAACTGGTTCTCCCGTAGCACTCTCCATACAGTGACGTGGTCAACGTTACCTTGTACAGCAGCAACTTCTCTGACGCTGACATTAGGGTTATCGTCAACTGCACGAAGAATTGCCTCGTCTATTGCAGGTGTCCTCGTCGTTCTAGGTCTTCTCCAGTCGCGAGTCATAGGCTGGAATGTTCCGTGCTCCATAAGACGCCGATCAATTCCTTCGAACTTCTTCCTGTCGGGACACCTTCGTTCTGGATATCTGTCTCAATACAAACGTACCGCGCCACGGCTATTGCCCCGTGCTAATCCATACATCAAATGGGCATCTGCCAACTTCGTATTTGTAAACATTGTTTCACTGACTGCAAAACCGCGTTCATGATGAACACTAACCTGTTGATACTACGTACTGATGTGCTTGATGCTAGTACTGTAGAGCAATGAGTCGCATGTCAACAAAAGATCCGAAGTCAACATTACCTTCCTTCAATTGGGCCAACTGGCGGTGAATCTAGGAAGTACAGTACATACTGACGAAACTAAAATGAGCTCTAACATGGAAATTGGGTGTTTCCGGACACATGTCCACATAACATATTTTCTTTATTTGTGTGTGAGGAATGTTTCCTGAAAGTTTGGCCGTACCTTTTTGTACCACCCTGTACATCATTAGAAGCTCGTCGTGCTTGGCCTACAACTCAAACAATCGTCCTTTACTCCGGCTCTAGGAGGCGATACGACTGAATATTGTGGGGAAGGCGAAACAAAGACTGCGCTTTGTTGGTAGAACAGTTAGAAGACGCGGCAAACCTGCTAAAGAGACGGCATACATTACACTTGTGCTTCCTCTGCTGCAATATTGCTGCTGGGATCCTTACCAGGTAGGATTGACGGAGGACATCGAAAAAGTACAAAAAAGGGCTGCTCGTTTCGTGTTATAGCGCAATAGGGGTGAGAGTGTCATTGATATGATAAGCGAGTGACGGTGGCAGTCACTGAAACAAAGGCGGTTTTCTTTGCGGCGAGATCTACTTACGAAATTTCAATCAGCAGCTTTCTCTTCCGAATGCGAAAATATTTTGTTGACTCCGACCTACGTAGGGAGGAGTGATCATGATAATAAAATAAGAGAAATCAGAGCTCGAACGGAAAGATGTAGTTGTTCCTCTTTCCCACGCGCCATTAGAGAGTGGAATGGTAGAGGAGTAGTATGAAAATTGTTCGATAAACCCTCTGCCAGGTACTTTAGTGTGAATTGCAGAGTAACCATGTAGATGTAGACGTAGAATCCTTTTAGCCTCCGGGAGAGGTGGAGCGGTCTTTGACAATTACAACGTCAACTTTCTTCTGCCCGCTTCGACTCCTACGCACTGGTCACTAGGCACTATAGTAACGGCAACATATGGATTCTTCACAGCACGTCACTGCCCTGCGCTGCCTGATTACTTCTTACTTGCACACAGTGCCCGCCGGGCCGTGTGTTCTCGCCTGTGAACGATGTCGCAAACGTGCGTCGCAGAATCGTTTGCTGAATATCGACACCACCGGCGCTTAACTACCGATGTGCCCGTCGGTCCCTTAACTACTAGCTTCCAGCCATAGCTGCGCGAAATTTGCAAGAATTCCCCAAATCCATGCCTGTACTTATTCGTGGCGCAGCAGTAATATAAACCTAACAACTCTTAAATCCCAAAGAAAAGATTAGAGTAATTAACAATATAAAAATTATTTGAGAGGAAGCATTGTAAACATGAAAACTTGGCAGAAGATCTTCTAACTACTGGCGTAGTTACATACACTAGAAGCAGCATAGGTGACGCCGACCTACAGGAGCGATCTGGGAAAGGCAACTAGTAACTGGTGGTCTGAAGTGAACACTGAACTGCCATACTCATTAATGAAGTGCTGTTAGATAATTGCGAGCTGGCAGAAACAGTGAGACACAACAATAGAAAAAGAAAATAAACAGAATAAGAAATCGTAACAGATCAGAAAATACATGGTGATCAATTCTTAACGCAATCAACTGGCAGGAATTTTTTTACACCGCCGGTAGCCAACATGAGGCGGTGTTGTCAGGCGGCACATTTTCCCTGAACTGCGAGGCTTTTCTTTGTATAGAACTGTTGCGCAGGTAGTACATGTTTGTTAGGCGACGAAATACAGCGCATTGAGTCAAAGTGTTTCAAGTGAACACTCGCCAAAGAGAATTGATGTGTGATTCATATGTGCGTACATGATCAGAGCGCGCCGTAAGGAGGAATTTCCTAGTGTTCAGGTTCCTAATCGAAGTATGAGTCATCATTTGATAAATAGCTCTCCTGATATGGGAAGTATTCTTGATAGGAAAAAATAGGCAACCACGTCTAGTACTCACAGAAGAAAATCTCAGTAACACTGGCCCAGCTCTGGGAAGCTCTCATAGAAAATCATTTCGAGGTCTTCCTTAGCATCTAGCAATTTCCTACACGCCTTCTCAAACGTCTACAAGGTTACTGAACATACAGTCCTACAAAAGAGTTGCAGTGCAAGAACTTAAATCGGGTGATGCTGCCAAAAGTTTGCGGTTTTGTGGATGGACCTTGAATGGGATGCATGATGGAGAAACTGACGCTCATCTAACTTTGGCTTCGGGCAAATGACAGCTCCACGTAAGTGGATACGTTATTTGACAAAATAATCATTACTAGAACTCTGAAAAGCCGAACATAATACGTGAGCCACCTCTACATGATGAAAAAGTAGGAGTGTGGTGCGCTGTTAGCGGTGAGAGAAGTTTTTTTTTAGGAAAAAATTTAGGTCTAAAGACATATGGAAAAAATTTTAAGCGAATTTTCGGCCAATTAACTGAGAGAAAACGTGCTTTCGCAATGTTTCAGCAGCACTCAGCGAATGCACTTACAGCCAGCTTCGCACTAAAGGAAGTTAATGACGTTGAAGTCGTCACCACTGACAACATATGGCCTCCTTCCTCACCCGATTTAAACCCGTAAGATTTTTATCTCTTGGGGTATTAAAAGAGAAAACTATAAAATCCAATTTACACACATGAATGTACTTAAAACTAACTTTCGCCCATAAATTACCGCCATTTCTCAGAGGGGACTGCAGAGTGTAATGGGCGATTCCCTAAACATGTGTCAGAAATGCTTGAACAACGAAAGGATGCAGTCCTAGCATCTCCTTGTGTCATATACGCGAGAAATTTACTTTTCTTTCTTCGTGCTTGTGTTATGTTTGTGAGAAATAGCTGACGCGGCAAACCGTGCTATTCTTACTGCAGACCTCCTCGCCTAGCCGGCGAAATTTACGCTGCGAAATCGTTTGCACTAATGATTGATCACCTTACACTCTAAAAACACTTCATTTAACAGTTGTTGGGGGTATAAATTACGCAGGAATTTCTAACTCTTCAAATAACAACGTTCAGGAACAAAATGAAAATTTTCGTTACGCTGACCCCTGAGTCATGTTTTATGTCTGCAAGTCTTAAAATGAGAAGCAAAAGCTGTTTTATTACTGCTTACCTTACAACAGTCTGCAGAGTTGATATCAGAAGGTCTGCCCAACTGTACTCAGTTTCTGTTTATTGTGAACAATTTGTCGTTTGTGGTGCTGCAGCGAAATCATACATAAAGAGAAAAATAACGCGCTACGATCGAGTTCCTACAAGCACAGTTTAACCGTCTCGTATCTTTGTGGCGCTGTGATTTAATCATACGTTGAGGCCATCTTCAGCGTACCTTGTACTCCTATACGGAGAGTACATTTCGAGAACTTGCTAATCGTTTCGTGCACTATCCTACTTCCTGAAGTAGTCTTTTGTGTGCGTTTGAAATTTCTGGTGCTCTCTCAACGTACACATAACTAAGGTCACATCGTTCACGAAATGGATACCACATGGAAAATGAAAAGGGTTTCATTTGCAATTGTAAGCCAAACATTCCAAAATGTTTCCACATAGTCGCCGCTCAGTCTGAGAAACTTGTAGAGCTGTATCAAAGTTCCAGTACCTTCGTCATAGAAGGCAGCCGCCTGCACTTTTCGCCGACTCTTTACGCTGATCTGCTGTTCGTTGTCTGTGCCAAAACGTTGACTTCATAGCCAGCGGTTCATGTCAGCAGAGATGACATTCTTATTGCTCCGCAGAGTGCGGCAGAGAACTGTCATGAAGAAGAAAATGCTTGACAGTTGTGATCTGCGGTCTGCATCAAATCAGGCGAAATAACTCACAGGCGCTCATACTTGGTCGGAGACACAGTTTTATAGGCATCTTTACGTGCTCACTGTGCACCCAGAACTGAAAAGACAGACGCGACGCAATCAACAGGCATACTAGAGACGCTGTCCAACACACATATCCAACGCTTTATCAGATTTTTACTACGGTTACCACTTCGTGACCAATTGGGATACGCCTCTTACTATAGGCGAGTCAACAAAGGAAATATACGAAAAAAAAAATCAGTAGTCGCCATATGTTGTACATCGGTGGGAGCTAGTGTCATAAACAACATACTAAAAATCCCCATCGGTGCTGTGTCAGAATGCGGCGAGGGGGTTTGTGGGTCGCCGGTAATAGGTCACATTTTATTTTTTCTTGAAAAACTCGTAAACTGTGGCTTCTAGCGAAAATGTTCTTCAGTATAACATTAAACTATATTCAATTTCCTACATATTTCCAAATATTTCGCGCGTTGCAGTGGATGGAATACACTCAAATTATTAAAAATATTGTTTTAATTGCGTAAAATTAACATTTTCTGTTAGATGAAGTGGGTTAAGAACATGTATAAAACGTGTGCTCCATGTGTAAGCGCAGAACAGCCGCACTATTGGACAAATTGTGTTCTGTAGGTGTAATTGGGTGGAGTTCCCGGAAGTGGACTGTAGAAGAGCGAGGGAAGGTTTTCCGTCTAATTGTGTTCATGCGCTCCCCTCCCTCAAAAGTCTGGAACCTGCGGACGGATCAGGTGTTTCCCCTCTCTACTTACGTCCACCTACGTCATAAGAAGCAAGTACAGGTTGGTTCACGAAACTGCACCGACCGTCCACAGTCCGGTTTATGAATCACTGACATTGCAGTGCGGAGACACGCACGGGGTGTCTATTTTTCAAAATGTGCGTTAACACTACATGCAACACAGGTATGAGCTACTAATAATGTTAACACAAGAAGCGTTTATGGGTCTAACGTACGTAAATCTCTGCATACTATTCTGTTCTGCCAGAAGGAGAAATGTTTCCTGTCACGCAGTATCGCAGCTGTAGCGTTCTTCTAGGAAGGTGAACTCACCCTAAAACGAGAGCAGCTAACTTTTCAATATGTAGACAGATTGTATCTCTTCAGCATTTCTCATCCATTTAGTTTCTGTGAGTAGGCAAAACTGCTTCACTCAGCTTGTTTTTATATGGTGAAGTTATTTTCAGGTGATAAAGTCAGTACTTATTTGCAGTTGTCCAGCGAGCTGTTATGTAAAATAGGTTACTACAAAGAAATGCTGAAATGAATAAAATTTGCAAATGTGATGATGGCAGTGACCTTTCTAGTGCTGGTGTGAAAGCTATAGGACTTATTTAATCAAGGAAGGTTACCAATCAGCAGTTTGTATTTGAGAAGTTATTTTATTTTATTTTGGCAATCAGTTTCGCCATTTCAGTATGCCATCTTCAGGCCCCATTTGCACTTCATGTATACATTCAGATTTATCGATATTGGCATACTGGAGCCATTGATGTCAGCACATCGTGACTTCGTAATTCGAGTGCTTCTTTCTTCGAAGAATTTGAAACAACTGATGTGGTTTAGTTGTTGTCATGTCTTCTAAGGTTGGGGCCTGAAGACGGCATACTCAAATTCCGAAATTAATGGTAAAAAAGAAGTAAAGTATCTTTTCAAAATTTACGGCTGTTTGGTGATATTCATTGATAGATACCTGACTAACCGCTGACATGGGCCCACAATGGAGCAACAGAGGAATATGACACTGCGCTGTAGTCACTTGGTGGTCAACTTATTAGTGACAATAAGCTTTCTACACTTCTATCGCCATTAGCTGTGTTACTGGTAGACTGCATAAATCTTTTCCATTCACTAATTGCTGATAGTTGTAGAGAAGGCCACACTGAGTGGAGCCACTTGCTACACGTAGACAGACAGTGTAACTTCCAAAGTGGGTTTGAGTATGTCTGATGGAATGGGACTGATAATGTACAACACTAGAACAGTATTCTGCTATAATATATTGCTTGACTTATGTCGAAATATCTGTAGATGCTTAATAACTTGGTGACCTGCTTCTGTTACAGAGGGAGGCGATTAAGCCTCAGGGCCTCTTCAGACGATGGGGCAGCTGAGGCTGCGGTAATGCATTTTATATCCTACAAGCTATGGAAAGTATTCCAGCCAGTGATAGTGAAGACAATGAAAGAGACATTGTCGAATACGTATTGACAGTATGTTCCAGTTGGGACATTCTCTTCATTGTAGTTAGATTTGACAGTTCCACTTATTGAAAGTTTTTCCTTAATAGCTCACTTAACAATACAATTAAGTGCTCATTTAATAAACTGAAAGTAACTCTACTTTATATACACGAGATCTTTGACGTTATTTTGTCTTCTCACATGAGAGGACGGGACAGGAAATGTTGGGTAGGTATAGTACGTCTATAAGCTGAAAAGCGAACATCGCTCATGTTGGGAAAAGTTGCCTATCCAGGAAGAGCACTGTAGCTACCGTACGGGGTAATTAACAACAAATTTTCCCTCTAGCAGTAGAGAAGAATGTTAAGAGATTAAGCAGATTCTGTCCATATGCGTTTCTTGCTTTTATATCATTAGTACCTCATATCTGTATCCCACTGTATAACCAATTCGCACCAAATAAAGACCCCCCTGGCATGTCTGCAGACTGGGTCCCAAGTGATTCATAAGTTGCGGTGCTGGGGTCGGCGTAACTTCGTGAAACACCCTGCAGTTGCTTCTTGTGACGCTGTGGGTAGACAGAGTGGGGAATCACCTGTTCCTGCTTGAGTTTCCAGACCCATAAAAGAGGGAAATCCATGGCTACAATCAGCAATCAGGCGATCTGCCTTCCCCTGTGTTTCTCTCCTACCACTCCTCTCCCCCCGACTCGCTCTGTTAAACGCCTAGAACACAATTTATCTATCAATACCGCTCTATTGCACTTAGACGTGGAACAGTGGAACACTCATTTAATATTTGTTCTTAAACCACTTCATTTAACAACAGGCATTAACTGTATACCATTAAAACGCTGTTTTTGATAATCTGCGATTCCTTCATTCTCTGGAACGCTAGAAATATTAATCCCAGAGAAAGAAATGGCTACTACTTGTCGTTAGTAAATGTAAAGTGCTTTAATTCTGTACTGGAAAACGTTTTCTCTAGGAGCAACAGTTATTCGAATTATTGATGAAAAACATGAAAAAGGAACCATTAAATGCCAACCTACCCTCCTACACCATCCTGCCACACTCCTACCACATCGGTGGCGATTTTTAATATATTGTTCCTGACACGTCCTCTTACCACTGTAAAAAAAAAAAGACTATCTATCTACATCCATCTACATCCATACTCCACAAGCCACCTGACGGTGTGTGGCGGACGTTTTTCCCTATTCTACGTGTATTGGTCTTCGTTGACCGGAATATTAGGGAGGAGATTTCGTACTTCAAATTATATTCAGTATAGTATGACACAATTTACTGCCCTATTTCATTACTGTTTTGGTATGTAATCCCATATGTGAAGCAAAGTTTGTATAAAAAGTGTTCTGGAATTTGAAATGTATTAGAATGCGGGAGTGAATGGGAATTTAAACAGGAAGAGGACTAGTAAGGTTCGCTTTAAATCTTTTATCCAAAAATTACTGTACTCTTTGTCATTGTATCTCTGATTATCTTAATATATACTCCACAAGGACACACATAGTTAGTTACATGAAACTTCCTGGCAGATTAAAACTGTGTGTCCGACCGAGACTCGAACTCGGGACCTTTGCCTTTCGCGGGCAAGTGCTCTACCATCATCATGGTAGAGCACTTGCCCGCGAAAGGCAAAGGTCCCGAGTTCGAGTCTCGGTCGGACACACAGTTTTAATCTGCCAGGAAGTTTCATATCAGCGCACACTCCGCTGCAGAGTGAAAATCTCATTCTGGAAACATCCCCCAGGCTGTGGCTAAGCCATGTCTCCGCTATATCCTTTCTTTCAGGAGTGCTAGTTCTGCAAGGTTCGCAGGAGAGCTTCTGTAAAGTTTGGAAGGCAGGAGACGAGATACTGGCAGAAGTAAAGCTGTGAGACCGGGCGTGAGTCGTGCTTGGGTAGCTCAGATGGTAGAGCACTTGCCCGCGAAAGGCAAAGGTCCCGAGTTCGAGTCTCGGTCGGAATCACAGTTTTAATCTGCCAGGAAATTTCATATCAGCGCACACTCCGCTGCAGAGTGAAAATCTCATTCTGGAGTTAGTTACATGTGTAAATCTGTCAATCTATTGACAATTATGTGAAGAATTTTATCTTCAAGGAAAGTTTGGATCCAATCCCAAAGCTAGTCTGATATCATGTGGTTGAAATTCTCCATTAAGGCAGTACTATCAAAATTGTGCATGGGACATTGTCCAAGTTCTCTCTAAAGTATTACACTGTAATATTTCTGAAAGGAACACTTTTTGCTCATATATTTTGTGTGTTAAATCGGAGGAGAACAACAGAATTTCCCATTGGCATTTCAACACAAAGATATAGGAAATACAGGTGACGTTACAGAATACAGAAAATTTGTGGGCCGACATGATTTGGGTGGCGTCGCATTAAAACTATTTGAGAATGTTAATAAAGTAAGTATGATATTTTTTGTATTTTTGGGTGTGTTCAAATGGGTGTGAATTCCTAAGCGACGAAACTGCTTAGGTCATCTGTGCCTAGACTTACACACTACTTAAACGAACTTATGCTAAGAACAACACACACACTCATGGCCGAGGGGGGACTCGAACCTCCGGCGGGAGTGGCCGCGCAGTCCGTGACATGATGCCTGAAACCGCGCGGTCACTCCGCATATATATTCAGTTCAAAATGACGAGATGGCTGACATACAACCATTTGTAATGTAGAAGAAACTGAATCGAACCGTGTATCTTGAGTTGTGGTATTCCAACATTTCTGATTTTGTAGAAGACCATACGCCAGTGATACTAAATTTTAGAAAAAAACTGTCCATTAGAAAATGACCGTGTGTCATTATCATAAATGTGCTGTTGTGAACTCAGATAGACAGAGAAACATTCATTATCCACTCCTTTTTACATAAAAATAGTACCATAACGTGATTGCCCGTTTCCCTTTTGGAGTGTATTACCAGTAGATTTCTGAAAAGTCATTTTACCTTTGGTGAGCTCAAAGCCACTGAAACAGCATTTGCTATTAGGAGTATCTTTACTGTAAAATCCAGATTCTTGTTCAGTATGCTTCCCTTTAGATTCTTGCTAGTACAACCAAAAGAATTTGCTAGTGTATGATAGAGAAAATTTATAGAGAAAAACAGATAGAAGTTAACTGGCCACGATGTTTTTGCAAAATGGACAGTTAAAATGAGGATCATTCGAGCAAGAAGAACGTATGACTGGAGGCTGTTGCTGAGTTCCTCTATTCAGTTTAAAACATAAAACTTCACCAACTAGCAATGTGCTACGCAGAGGATAGTGACATGTGATTGCAATGAAGAGGTAGTATTTTCCACCGTTTTTGTGACTCCCACAAAGCACATGGGACCTTGTACAGGCATCTACGATAATCGCAACAGGACCAACAGCGATATTGCCGCATATATTCCGTTTTGCCTATAAATGCTACGTTGTATTGTTAATGTCTCTTGCTCATTATAATTTCAGAAAAAAATTGCAGTTCCACAACTGTGAAATCATTGTTTGTCAAATGCTACGCTCTGGGAATTTACGCATTGGAACGGCAGAAAGGTGTTAAAGTAAACTGGGATCTGGGAGAAAGGGATAATGTAGACTATTTGAGACCTATTTATACGCCATCCGTTTTTGCTAAAGTTATTGAAAAGGCTGTTTATGTAAGGATAATTGATCATTTTATATCACACGATTTGCCATCAAATGTACAGTCACTGCTCGAAATTTCCTTAACAGACTTGTTATACTCTCACAGTTGCTGGAACATCGAGCACAACTTCTGTTACTCATCAGCCTCCTGACTTGATGCCCCCGCCGCGAATTCATGTCCTGTTTCTACCTCTTAATCTCAGAGTAGCACTTGCACCCTACGTCCTAATTACTTTTTGGTTATATTTAGACCACTGTCTTCCCCTGTTTCGTCCGATTCTGTGGAGAACCTCCTCACCTTATCAGTGCATCTAATTTTTCTGTAGCACTAAATCTCTAACGCATCGATTATTTTCTTTTTCTTGTTTCCCACAGTCCATGATTCACTGGCCTACATTAGTGTACTCAAAACGTTTATCCTCACACAGTTCTTCTTAAGGTTAAGACCAATGTGTAAAGCTAGCTGAGTTCTCTTGGCCAGGAGCGTCATATTCGATTTCGGTAATCTAATGTCGTCCTTCGTAGGTTCGTTAAGCTCATCAGAATTTTAATTAAATGCAGGAATAAAATTTTGTAGGAACTAGATGGAACAACGCTAAATGGAGCGCATATTTCAAGTATGCAACGCTCTTCTCCAACAACGCTCCCTTAGGCTGACGCAACAATGCCTTTCAGGCTACAAAAATTTCATAAAGTAATGCCCTGAAGCTCGGACGTTAAACGTTAGGCCAGCCTAGAGCACTGACAGGCTCAGAAAATGAGAGCACTTTCCGTCACCAGTACTGGAGAAATCACGCCATCGGCTACTACAGAACTCTCGACTTCCTTCCACTCACTGGCAGAGTTAGTAAACTGAATATTCATCACCGATACTGATGGAACATCAGCTCTACTAGTAGCAAGGACGCTCTTGTGAGCACAACGAAGTGTCTACAGCCGCTGCCGCCTTGGAGTAATACTGCAACGAGCCCTCAACCAACTGGATGTGCCGAGATCTTCAAATGTGCAGGCTGCTAGCTCCCAGTGGCAATGGTGACTGACAGAAGAATGAGGAGTGGGCCAGTCATCTGTGGATGAAGAACCGCGCTGTCTGTCTAGGAGTGTTCAGCTTTTGAACATGGCGCATTTTCAATCACTCTTGAACCTTACAAGTATTGTCTTACTGGCTGTATCCTGCGGCCGCCTCTCGGGCTATCCTTCATGTCATTACTGGGTCTTCGACCCTACACACCATATTGACAACCGACAGTGAGAACACACAGATCTCTGTGATCAAGTCTAAGGGAAGCTTCACTTAGCCAGAGTGTGCTGAGGCTCTGACAGACATCCACAGCCGTGCTGGGCTGTAGCGGCTGCCCGGCTGCCGGACGCTCCCCGCACGAGGCCGTGGATCTGACGTCAGACAATGCCAGATCCTGCACCTGCACATTCCTTGCAAGGGCACTGACGTGCTAACCTGCGTCATCGAGCAACGCGTGCTGAGCGCGGCTGCTGCTAGGTAGCACTGGGAAGAAGACAGAGATCGTTAAACTCTCAGACATTAAAGCCCGGTAGTTGAATGACGTCTCATTAGCACTCCGACACTCCACATGACTCCCCAACCTCACCTCCTCTAGTCTATTCTAAACTCAAGTAGAACTCCTACAAATATGGCCTCTGCAAGTGCCCTTCTGATGCTTTGGCACGTAACGTTATTTTGCTTCCAAGGTGGCTGTATTACTTAACGTCGTCTATTTTGTGGGTTCAAAAATGGTTCAAATGGCTCTGAGCACTATGGGACTCAACTGCTGAGGTCATTAGTCCCCTAGAACTTAGAACTAGTTAAACCTAACTAACCTAAGGACATCGCACACATCCATGCCCGAGGCAGGATTCGAACCTGCGACCGTAGAGGTCGCGCGGTTCCGGACTGTAGCGCCTAGAACTGCTCGGCCACACTGGCCGGCAATATCATCATCAAGTCTTTCTATTCTTTCACCCTGAAATTTAATCCCACTGTCGGATATTTGCTTCGTCATTGTTTCTTCGCTGTATGATTAAAAGTATTGGCGAAATATTACATTCATGTTTTACGACACTTTTACTTCAAGCACTTCGTTCTTGGTATATGAGTCTTATTTTTCCTCTTGATCTTGTTTTTCTTTTCTTGGTCATCAGTCTACTGACTGGTTTGATGCGGCCCGCCACGAATTCCTTTCCTGTGCTAACCTCTTCATCTCAGAGTAGCACTTGCAACCTACGTCCTCAATTATTTGCTTGACGTATTCCAATCTCTGTCTTCCTCTTCAGTTTTTGCCCTCTACAGCTCCCTCTAGTACCATGGAAGTCATTCCCTCATGTGTTAGCAGATGTCCTATCATCCTGTCCCTTCTCCTTATCAGTGTTTTCCACATATTCCTTTCCTCTCCGATTCTGCGTAGAACCTCCTCATTCCTTACCTTATCAGTCCACCTAATTTTCAACATTCGTCTATAGCACCACATCTCAAATGCTTCGATTCTATTCTGTTCCGGTTTTCCCACCGCCCGTGTTTCAT
The DNA here is from genome assembly GCF_021461385.2 of Schistocerca piceifrons. Lineage (NCBI taxonomy): Eukaryota > Metazoa > Arthropoda > Insecta > Orthoptera > Acrididae > Schistocerca > Schistocerca piceifrons. Next base: position 654,372,140 of record NC_060142.1, read on the forward strand.
TGCCATACAATGCTGTACTCCAGTTGTATATTCTCAGAAATTTCTTCCTCATATTAAGGCCGGAATTTGATATTAGTAGACTTCTCTTGGCCAGAAATGCCTTTTTTGCCATAGCGAGTCTGCTTTTGATGTCCTCCTTGCTCCGTCCGTCATTGGTTATTTTACTGCCTAGGTAGCAGAATTCCTTAACTTCATTGACTTCGTGACCATCAATCCTGATGTTAAGTTTCTCGCTGTTCTCATTTCTACTACTTCTCATTACCTTCGTCTTTCTCCGATTTACTCTCAAACCATACTGTGTACTCATTAGATTGTTCATTCCGTTCAGCAGATCATTTAATTCTTCTTCACTTTCACTCAGGATAGCAATGTCATCAGCGAATCGTAACATTGATATCCTTTCACCTTGTATTTTAATTCCACTCGTGAACCTTTCTTTTATTTCCATCATTGCTTCCTCGATGTACAGCTTGAAGAGTAGGGGCGAAAGGGTACAGCCTTGTCTTACACCCTTCTTAATACGAGCACTTCGTTCTTGACAGTCCACTCTTATTATTCCCTCTTGGTTGTTGTACATATTGTATATGACCCGTCTCTCCCTATAGCTTATCCCTACATTTTTCAGAATCTCGAACAGCTTGCACCATATTATATTGTTGGACGCTTTATCCAGGTCGACAAATCCTATGAAAGTGTCGTGATTTTTCTTATCCTTGCTTCCATTATTAGCCGTAACGTCAGAATTGCCTCTCTCGTCCCTTTACTTTTCCTAAAGCCAAACTGATCGTCACCTAGCGCATTCTCAATTTTCTTTTCCATTCTTCTGTATATTATTCTTGTAAACAGCTTCGATGCATGAGCTGTTAAGCTTATTGTGCGATAATTCTCGCACGTGTCAGCTCTTGCCGTCTTCGGAACTGTGTGGATGATGCTTTTCCGAAAGTCATATGGTGTTTCGTCAGACTCATATATTCTACACGCCAACGTGAATAGTCGTTTCGTTGCCACTTCCCCCAATGATTTTAGAAATTCTAATGGAACGTTATCTATCCCTTCTGCCTTATTTGACCGTAAGTCCTCCAAAGCTCTTTTAAATTCCGATTCTAATACTGGATCCCCTATCTCTTCTAAATCGACTCCTGTTTCTTCTTCTATCACATCAGACAAATCTTCACCCTCATAGAGGCTTTCAGTGTATTCTTTCCACCTATCTGCTCTCTCCTCTGCATTTACCAGTGGAATTCCCGTTGCACTCGTAATGTTACAACCGTTGCTTTTAATGTCGCCAAAGGTTGCTTTGACTTTCCTGCATGCTGAGTCTGTCCTTCCGACAACATATCTTTTTCGATGTCTTCAGATTTTTCCTGCAGCCATTTCGTCTTATCTTCCTTGCACTTACTATTTATTTCATTCTTGCATTACTGTATTCCTGATTTTCCCGGAACATGTTTGTACTTCCTCCTTTCATCAATCAACTGAAGTATTTCTTCTGTTACCCATGGTTTCGTCGCAGCTACCTTCTTTGTACCTATGTTTTCCTTCCCAACTTTTGTGATGGCACTTTTTAGAGATGTCCATTCCTCTTCATCTGTACTGGCTACTGCGCTATTCCTTATTGCTGTATCTATAGCGTTAGAGAACTTCAAACGTATCTCGTCATTCCTTAGTACTTCCATACCCCCCTTCTTTGCGTATTGATTCTTCCTGACCAATGTCTTAAACTTCAGCCTACTCTTCATCACAACTATATTGTGATCTGAGTCTATATCTGCTCCTGGGTACGCCTTACAATCCAGTATCTGATTTCGGAATCTCTGCCTGACCATGATGTAATGTAATTGAAATCTTCCCGTATCTCCCGGCCTTATCCAAGTATACCTCCTCCTCCTGTGATTCTTGAACAGGGTATTCGCTATTACTAGCTGAAACTTGTTACAGAACTCAATTAGTCTTTCTCCTCTTTCATTCCTTGTCCCAAGCCCATAATATCTTGTAACCTTTTCTTCTACTCCTTCCCCTACAACTGCATTCCAGTCGCCCCTGACTATTAGATTTTCGTCCCCCTTTACATACTGCATTACCCTTTCAATATCCTCATACACTTTCCTCCATCTGTTCATCTTCAGCTTGCGACGTCAGCATGTATACCTGAACTATCGTTGTCGGTCTGCTGTCGATTCTGATTAGGACAACCCGGTCACTGAACTGTTCACAGTAACACACCCTCTGCCCTACCTTCCTATTCATAACGAATCCTACACCTGTTATACCATTTTCTGCTGCTGTTGATATTACCCGATACTCATCTGACCAGAAATCCTTGTCTTCCTTCCACTTCACTTCACTGATCCCTACTATATCTAGATTGAGCCTTTGCATTTCCCTTTTCAGATTTTCTAGTTTCCCTAGCACGTTCAAGCTTCTGACATTCCACGCCCTGACTCGTAGTACGTTATCCTTTCGTTGATTATTCAATCTTTTTATCATGGTAACCTCCCCCTTGGCAGTCCCCTCCCGGAGATCCGAATGGGGGACTATTCCGGAATCTTTTGCCAATGGAGAGATCATCATGACACGTCTTCAAATACAGGCTATATGTCCTGTGGATACCCGTTACGTGTCTTTAATGCAGTGGTTTCCATTGCCTTCTGCTTCCTCATGTCGTTGATCATTGCTGAATCTTCCGCCTTTAGGGGCAATTTCCCACCCCTAGGACACGAGAGTGCCCTGAACCTCTATCCCCTCCTCCGCCCTCTTTGACAAGGCCGTTGGCAGAATGAGGCTGACTTCTTATGCCGGAAGTCTTCGGCCGCCAATGCTGATTATTTATCAAAATTCAGGCAGTGACGGGGATCGAACCGGGGACCGAAGGCGTTTTTGATCATGAATCAAAGATGCTACCCCTAGACCACGGGTTCTTGTACGCACTTGATATTAGCCGTTTATCCCTGTAGCTGACTTGTAATTTTCTGATAATTTTGAATATCTTGCATCATATCCATTATTTCCACTGAAATGCCTTCTGCGTTATTCACTGTTGCTGTACCTGTAGTTTAACAGAGCAAGAAACACATGTCATCGTTCGTCACAATTTCCTTATCACACGTCCACGCTGCTTCTACAGTTCCCCTAGACTAGGGCTCCATCTTATCCTCCTGTTGTATATTTTGTTTAGTAACAAGAATGGGAACATGCCTCTTGTGGCCCTATAGATCGCTCTCTTTTCACAAGTGAAGTGCATTAACTACATAATCTTCTACAAATAAACATGACCAGTACTTTTACTGGACAGTACACACTAGATAGTGTGACTTTGCTGCCATATATCCACGGTGTAAAGTGAGTAAATATATGGCTCTTGTAAATCTACACGTATTTCTGTGAATCTTGATGTACCGTACTTTAATAAAAGTGTCACGATGTTTAGCCGGCCGGGGTGGCCGAGGGGTTCTAGGCGCTTCAGTCTGGAACCGCGCGACCGCTACGGTCACAAGTTCGAATCCTGCCGTGGGCATGGATGTGTGCGATGTCCTTAGTTTAGTTAGGTTTAAGTAGTTCTAAGTTCTAGGGGACTGATGACCTCAGAAGTTAAGTCCCATAGTGCTCAGAGCCATTTTGCATTATGTTTGCGCTCTCTGTATTATGTGGTACCTTTCACAACAGAGCTCAGGTGTTGTCGCACGTATATTGTGAGTTCCTTACCTAAGTTGAAGTCTTATTTTATGCAACAAAATCTATAATAGTATCGTAGATTTGGTGTACCTCTCCAGTACACATGCTGCCGCACAAACATCTAGCTGGACATTTAAGCATAATGGCTTAGGAAAACGTATTGTGTATCCATCGTCTTGTAGGTGTTCCATAATGACTCCTCTCGCCATCGTGCTCTCAGTCCTGTAAATCGTACACGGACATATTATTAATATTTAACATTCTGTAAGCAGTTTCCGTTTTTATTTTTGTCGGGATTTCCATATTGGTCTCCCACCCTTCATCAACGAAATTAACGCCTTTAGTAGCAAACCGTAGCACCTTCCGGCAATGATATATTCCTCCATCACTTCCCAAGATTGCACTGCAAGTTAGGGTTGCTCTCGTTTCTGAAATAGGAACGCCACTGAATCTAGCTACTTACTTTGATTCAGCATCGGTCGGGAATATACTTTTTTGTTGTTGGTTAATACAACGTCGTAAATGACAATTGAGTTAACTAAGTGCAGCATTCACTCCTTGTTTCAAATTTCTGCATTTTAAATCTTTTAACAGTGTGCTGGCAGGACTGCTAGTAATTTGCGGCAAGGGTTTATGCTTATCTAATAAATTCTTTCTGCTGTCCAGTTACTTAATTCTATCTTGACTGAAAATGGTATTTTATTTATTGATGTGGCCTCCCAGGCGTAAATGGGCGTATCGACCTCCATATGGCTCTTTAAGTACTGCGTCACTCCGGCCACCAGTTGACAAGGAGATGTATGTGAGGCGATCAGTTTTAAGTTACCAGCAGCGGTAGCCTAAATTTAGGTAACTAATACGTATATATATAAACGTAGAACGTAACGTCTACTATTGTTCTAAATCAGTCGTTCCAATCCTGGGGGTAATAACCACCTCAGAGGGAAAATGAAATTTTCTGAGGGGTAAAAAGTAAACTATTCGATTCCTTTTCAATCTAGAAACTAAATTATTTAGAAAGTTCATTACTATTATCACCATTTTGCAAGACTCTAATGTCAATAATTACTTTTTCTCAATGAGTATCACTAATATAGTGAAGGTTACAAGTTCCTCACATAGTCCACTTACTACACACGCATCTTGTCACTTGTCCCGTATATCGTTGATGATAAAAGTGAGACATATACACAGCAAATGCTAAATACCTAAAGAAAACGTCTTTTCCAAGTTGTAGATTGTAACTGCAGTAGTACAGAAATTACTTCGTTACTCGTTTGTAGAGATATAAATGAAATGACAGCGCGACACAGCAGTAACTGCATAATGGCTACTACAGTGCTGTACACAACGCTGTTATTCTTTAATTGCACATTATTTAGAGCCATAGACGATCACATAAAGCAAATTATGTCCTGTGGCTGTTATTTTTCTGATTCTTCCAGAATTGTTTCATCTTCTCGCTATGCTTAGCTCGACGAACATCTGACCACTTACTTCTAGGTGCCTTGGGTTTCCCTTCTGAAGAAATTTCCCAGCTGTGGACCTTATGTCTGAAGACGTTGCGATCTTCGATGTCTGTCGGTGAGATTTTGGCATTTTCTAGAGCAATTTAGACCTGTTTTATCCAGACTGCCGTCGTTTCCAGTTTCTGTAAGTACGTCAAAATTTTCTTTGTTAATCGATTGTCATCTAGTCTCATGATGTGTCCGTAGAATTTCCGTTGTCGTTTGCGGAAATCAGTTTCGTAGTTGGAATATTTTTCTGTTACTGTGTGACTCGACTAGACGCTATTTTTCGTCTGTGAGTTTTAGGCCAAGATTTTTCAAATGATATTTCTTTCGGCCTTTTTGATATTTTCGAGGTCTCCTTTGTAATTAAAGTTTACAGTTTTGATGGCGTAGAGTGTATCAGATCTGATAACAGTCGTGTAGTGTCGAACTTTAGTGCTGGTTTTTATGCATTTTTTATTTTAGAAGCTCGCAACTTTCCCATATGCTTCCCGCATTTAGAGTTCCCTTGTTTTTTGTGCTAGTCCTTCAGTACCTGTAAGCTCAATAATTTCTCCTAAGTACTTGACGAGTTTAATCTTGCTTACCGCTCCATATTTTGTGATTAAATTTTGTGTTTTGATGTGTTTTGTAGCCATGAATTCGTTTTTAGAAAAAGAAATTTGCAGTCCAACTATTTCGGCACATTCTTTGAGAACTTCAATCTTATGGATTGCTGTTTGATCACCACCAGTAAGAATCGCGATGTCATCAGCGAAGGCACGGCATGTGACGTCGATGTTACCATTTTCTTTTCCTGGCCTGATGGTTCTCCAGATGTATCAAATTTTTGTCTCTTGTTCCCATTCTTTGATGACTTTATCTAAAAAGGTGTTGAAAAATAGTGGGGAGAGACCATCACCCTGCCGGACGCCAGTCTTGAAGGAAAAAGGTAGAGAGATTTTTCCGTTGAATTTGATTTTAGAGGTTATGTCTGTTAGGGTTTGTTGGATGATTCGCAGTGTTTTTGGAGCCAGATCGTTTACTCTCAGTATATTAAACATGGATTGTCGGTCGATGGAGTCGTAAGCTGTCCTGAAGCGACAAATGTGTAGATGGTTGGAAGATTTCGTGTAGCTCGAATTTTTAGTGAAGACTTCGGGTTGAAACTTTGTTCGGTGCATGATCTGTGTGGTCTGAACCCTGCTTGATATTCACCTATTATGGGTTCAGGTTGTTCTTGTGCACGTTGTAAGAGACAAGCGGAGAGGACTTTGTTCTGAATAATCTGTGTGATTTCCAGTAGTGATCGTGTTCCAAGACTTTTCTGTAATTCCGCGGTGATCCCATCTTCTCCTGATGTTTTTCCGTTCTTCAGTTTTGTGATGTGGTGTCGAATTTCTTCTTGTGTAACTGGATCGGCGTCGGGTTTCGTGTGACTTGGGGTGTGTGTGGGAATCGTTCGGATGGCTCAGGGCAATTAAGAAGGTCGGAAAAGTAAAGCGCTAGTTTTTGCAGTTTTCTTGATTGGCGAGTGTGAGTTTCCCATCTTTCTTCTTGAAGGTCAAATTTTGTGGTGAGTAACCTTTAATTCTGTTAGCGGAAGCTCTATAGAAATTTCTGCTGTTGAAATGTCTGAAGTTGTCCTCAATTGATTTGAGCTGTTCAGTGATGTTGTGTTTGTTTTTCCTGATGGTTTTGTTTGTCTCTTTGCGGATATCGAGGAAGTGTTGCAGGGTAGCGATTTATTGCTGTTGTATTTTTGAAAGGCGATTCGGCTATAGATGATGGCTTCGTTGCAGTAGGAATCCCACCGTGGGTGTTTTGCCTTTATCTTATGTGGGTTTAATGCATTGGCTTTCCTGTTTTTTTTGCTACAGAAGTCGGTTTTCTTCCCATTCTTCTGTGATCCTTGTAACCTGAATTCTAGATGTGTCGGACTTTTGGATATGCGGTTTTTTATGTTGTACTCTCTTCGGAAAGAATTTTAATTTAACTCGGGTGAGGTAGTGGTCCGAGTCGATGTTCGCATCTCTTCGGAATTGGATGTCGTGGATGATTCTGTAGTGGGCGTAGGGGATGGCAATATGGTCGATCTGATATTCCCCAAGATGTTGGATTGGGGATGGCCATGTTTTCTGTTTTTGTGGGGGATTTCTGAAGTGGGTGGACATAATTTTGAGGTTGAATTATTGGCATATGTCAATCGGACGTTGCCATTAGTGTTAGTGCTGTGGTGTGGAGAATTTTTACCGATTATTTTTCGACGATCATACGATGAAAGCTTTCACGACTGGTTGTTTCAGCTGCCGAGAATTCTTTCGGATTGTATGGCCGTGGTACATGGAACTTTTCTATCCCTGACGGTTCATCCAAAGCTGGGTTGGACACCTGAGTTGTTCCTGGTGGTGCTGAGTCTTGCCACTGACGAGTCGCACGTCGAAGACCGGCCTAAATACCGGGGAAATGAGATTTATCTTTCCAGAGTTGAGCTCTGAGGCCTCCCATTTGGATATTCAGGTCGTTTTGTTGAATTTTGCTCATAGCTTTTTCGATCTTGTTCCAAAATTTTTCCACTGTTTTTGGATTTTTCTCGTTTTCGATATTGGTGGGCGCATCCACGTTGATGATCGTATATATTTTATTAGCAGTCTGAATGGACATGATCATGAGTCAATTGTTGATGGGTGCGATTTCTTTAACAGAGTTAATGATGGATTTGTGTAGAAGGAAGACATTTCCGAAGACTGGTGCGCCTTTCGCGACCTTCTGTTGTTTTGCTCTTGAACATGCGGTAGTTTCGGTAGTCCATGGTCTCATTGTCAGTCAGTCATGTTTCTTGAAGAGCAAGTATGAGAATTTTTTGTCGGTTCATTTCTTGAGTGAGATTCTGTAATTTTCCTGTCTGGATCAGTGTACTGATTTTTAGTGTCCCGAAGAAAGTTTTCTGCTTGTAAGGAAGGTTACCAGATTTTATCTGCTGTGCTTGCCTGGACTCCTCAGACTTCGAAAGTCGAGTTGCCATCTGGCGATGGGTGGATTGTGTACCACCTGGGGTAAAGTCCAGTCCAGAAACAAGGAGTGCAGCAATCCAGTTATTAGCAAGTACTAAATCTAGTGCAAATATCTCAAAGTGTGTGATTTTAAATGGCTCTGCAATGTGCATGTCAAGCAAGTGCAGTAATGCGGGGAAGATTATTTTGTAAGAAGCGTCTACCTTCACTGTAGATAATTAGCTTTCTTATCTGAGAAGGAATTATGGTTAGTACTTGCGATGCATCACGAATTCCTAATTCATTCATTTTAACGCACTCGCTCGCGCGCGCGCCCTTACACACACACACACACACACACACACACACACACACACGAACACACACATACACTGAATATCATTCACCTTTTACATTTTACCGAGGACGTGGAGCAGTGTTTAGCACGCTGGACTCGTATTTGGGAGGACGACGGTTCAAACCCGCATCCGGCATTTTTATTAGGTTTTCCTTGATTTTCCTGAATCGCTTCAGGAAAATGCCAGGATGTTTCCTCCGAAAGCGCACGGCCGACTTCCTTCCCCATTCTTCCCTAATCCGATGGGACCAATGACCTCGCTGTTTGTCCCTTTTCCCAAATCAACCAACCACCTAAATCATAATTTTAAAAATAAAATTCTTACAAGAAAAATCTTTCATTCTACATTTTAGTTAGGTGCTAAAATTGGTGATAATGTGGGGAAGAGGTGGGGTTGAACGGATGTAATGGGAAGAGAAGGGCAGGGGTACTAGCTAATGTCTCATCCCACTCAGGGGTAATGATCTAAGAATGGTTGAAAGATTGGGAACCACAGTTGTAAATGGAGCTTCGAAAAGAGTATTGTTGAAAGACATCATGTTTACGCCAGTCACTGTTAAACTTTATATTTCCACTATTGCAATTTCGGCCTTAGGCCATTATCAAATGCAGATGTTTTGGCTTTACACCTACATCCATACTCCGCAAGCCACCTGACGATGCGTGGAGGTGGTTACCTCGAGTACCTCTGTCGGTTCTTTCATCTGTTACAGTCTCGTATTGTTCGTGGAAAGAATGACTGTCGGTGTGCCTCCGTGTGGGCTCTAATCTCTGTGATTTTATCCTCATGGTCTCTTCGCGAGATATACATAGGAGGGAGCAATATACTGCTTGACTCCTTGGTAAAGGTATGTTCTCAAAACTTCAACAAAAGCCCGTACCGAGCTACTGAGCGTCTCTCTTGCAGAGTCTTCCACTGGAGTTTATCTATCATCTCCGTAACGCTTTCGCGATTACTAAATGATCCTGTAATGAAGCGTGCTGCTCTCCGTTGGATCTTCTCTATCTCTTCTGTCAACCCTATCTGGTACGGATCCCACACTGGTGAGCAGTATTCAAGCAGTGGGCGAACAAGTGTACTGTAACCTACTTCCTAAGCTTTCGGACTGCATTTCCTTAGGATTCTTCCAATGAATCTCAGTCTGGCATCTGCTTTACCGACGATTAATTTTATATGGTCATTCCATTTTAGATCACTCCTAATGCCTACTACCAGATAGTTTATGGAATTGACTGCTTCCAGTTGCTGACCTACTATATTGTAGCTAAATGACAAAGTATCCTTCTTTCTATGTATTCGCAGCACATTACACTTGTCCACATTGAGATTCAATTGCCATTCCCTGCACCAAGCGTCAATTCGGTGTAGGTCCTCCTGCATTTCAGAACAATTTTTCGATATACTATAGCATCATCTGCAAAAAGCCTCAGTGAACTTCCGATGTTATCCACAAGGTCATTTATATATATTGTGAATAGCAACGGTCCTACGACACTCCCCAGTGGCACACCTGAAATCACTCTCACTTCGGAAGACTTCTCTCCATTGAGATTGGCATGCTGCGGTCTGTAATCTAGGAACTCGTCAATCCAATCACACAACTGATCTGATAGTCCTTATGCTCTTACTTTGTTCATTAAACGACTGTGGGGAACTGTATCGAACACCCTGCGGAAGTCAAGAAACACGGCATCTACCTGGGAACCCATGTCTATAGCCCTCTGACTCTCGTGGACGAATAGCGCGAGAAGGGTTTCACACGATCGTGTTTTTCGAAACCCATGCTGATTCCTACAGAGTACATTTCTAGTCTCCAGAAAAATTTTACATGAACATAATACGTGTTCCAGACTTCTACAACTAATCGACGTTAGAGATATAGGTCTATAGTTCTGCACATCTGTTCGACGTCCCATCTTTAAAACAGGGATGACCTGTGCCCTTTTCTAATCTTTTGTAACGCTACCCTCTTCTAGAGACCTACGGTAAACCGCTGCAAGAAGGGGGGGCAAGTTCCTTCGCGTACTCTGTGTAAAATCGAACTGATATCCCATCAGGTCTAGCGGCCATTCCTCTTTTGAGCGATTTTAATTGTTTCTCTATCCCTCTGTCATGTATTTCGAAGTCTACCACTTTGTCATCTGCGCAAGAATCTAGAGAAGGAACTACAGTGCAGTCTTCCTCTGTGAAGCAGCTTTGGAAAAAGACATTTAGTATTTCGGCCTTTAGTCTGTCATCCTCTGTTTCAGTACCATTTTGGTCACAGAGTGTCTAGACATTTTGTTTTGATCCAATACCGCATTGACATAAGACCAAAATTTCTTACGATTTTCTGCCAAGTCACTACATAGAACTTTACTTCCGAATTCATTGAACGCCTCTCGCATAGCCCTCCTCACACTACATTTCGCTTCGTGTAATTTTTGATTGTCTGCAAGGCTTTGGCTATGTTTATGTTTGCTGTGAAGTTCCCTTTGCTTCCGTAGCAGTTCTCTAACCCGGCTGTTGTATCACGGTGGTTCGTTTCCATCTCTTGCGATCTTGTTTGGCACATACTCATCTAATGCATATTGTACGATGGTTTTGAACTTTGTCCACTGATCCTCAACAGTATCTGTACTTGAGATAAAACTTTGTTGAGGTTTCAAGTACTCTGAAATGTGCTTTTTGTCACTTTTGCTAAACAGAAAAGTCTTCCCACCTTTTTTAATATTTCTATTTACGGCTAAAATCATTGCTGCTGTAACCGTTCTATGATCGCTGATTCCCTATTCTGCGTTTTAAGCCATGTAAACTTTATACAAGCTGACACTTTTGTATGTCGTTGTCATTTGCTGTTATATACATTCGTAACGCTGCCTCGTATCCTGAGGATGGAAATGGGGCTCATGTGTAGGATGACGAATGCGTTCCCCAAGTAATGTTTGCACAACGTGTGGAGTGGGGGACGAAGCCCCCGTCGCCGCAGGCACGCCCGTCTCGAGTGCATTCCAGCCCGCGGGGGCGGAGGCGGGTTTCGGTTACCTCGGCGCGGACCCTGCCCAGTCGAGAGCTCGCTTTCACGCCTCGGCTGCTTCAATCAACCCGGCGAACGCCGCCGCAGCGCTGCCATCCGGCCAGGATACGTCGCGCCAGTCGATATCCAGTCTCCGCCGTTCCCCCCTTCGATTCTTTTCCCCTTTCGGCTCGGTGGCTGCCGATGGGAGTAACAGTCTGCCAAACACAGACCGAGTGTTCGCAAGTGAAAGTTCTTTCGTAACGGAGCACCGAATGCCGAAACAAATGAACGCGAGACTCCATTCCCACAAATGTCTTATAGTCCACCTTCTGTTAACGAACACCTAAACTATACTCTCACGCATGTGAATCATATGAACATTTTTTCGGAATACATTTGTGATACAGAGACAGCCTTCCATTTCAATGACTGCGTCAGCATAGGTGTCCCAATGGCGTTACTTGGTACAGAGTCGTATACACTACGCAAAGACGTCTGAATATGGAGCTGCAAAACACTGAATAAAACAATATTTATATGCATTGATTGACTATTCAGGTTGTTATTGATTGAACATATTATGAATGGAATACACCCAACCCTCACGTAACACACTGCAGCGTCAAAGAAACTGATAAAGGCATGTTGTTGTTGTGGTCTTCAGTCCTGAGACTGGTTTGATGCAGCTCTCCATGCTACTCTATCCTGTGCAAGCTTCTTAACCTCCCAGTACTTCCTGCATCCTTCTGAATCTACTTAGTGTATTCATCTCTTGGTCTCCCTCTACGATTTTTATCCTCCACGGTGCCATCCAATGCTAAATTTGTGATCCCTTGATGCGTCAGAACATGTCCTACCAACCGGTCCCTTCGTCTTGTCAAGTTGTGCCACAAACTCCTCTTCTCCCCAATACTATTGAATACCTCCTCATTAGTTGTGTGATCTACCCATCTAATCTTCAGCATTCTTCTGTAGCACCATATTCCGAAAGCTTCTATTCTCTTCTTGTCCAAACTATTTATCGTCCATGTTTCACTTCCATACATGGCTACACTCCATACTAATACTTTCAGAAACGACTTCCTGACACTTAAATCTATACTTAAAGATGTTAACAAATTTCTCTTCTTCAGAAATGCTTTCCTTGCCATTGCCAGTCTATATTTTATATCCTCTCTACTTCGACGATCATAAGTTATTTTGCTCCCCAAATAGCAAAACTCCATTACTACTTTAAGTGTCTCATTTCCTAATCTAATTTCCTCAGCATCACATGACTTAATTCGACTACATTCCATTATCCTCGTTTTGCTTTTGTTGATGTTCAGCTTATATCCTCCTTTCAAGACACTGTCCATTCCGTTCAACTGCTCTTCCAAGTCCTTTGCTGTCTCTGACAGAATTACAATAAAGGCATACGTATTAAAATACTGAGATACCTAAACAGGCAGAATACGGCGCTGCTGTTGGCAACGCCTATAGACAGCCAGTCTCTGGCAGTTTTATACCTATTACTGCCGCTAAAATGGCAGGTTATCAAAATTTAAGTGAGTTGGAACGTGGTGTTATAATCAGCGCACGAGCGATGGGACACAGCATCTCCGAGGTGGCGATAAAGAGGGGATTTCCCAGTACGACCATATCACGAGAGTACCGTGAATATCTGGACTCGCATAAAACATCAAATGGCACCAACGACGAATGAAGAGGACCGTTCTGCGTGACAGCCGTGCAACCCTCCAACTAATAGCCGCAGATTTCGGTGCTACGCCATCAACAAGTCTCAGCGTAGCGAACCATTCAATGAAACGTCGTCGATAAGGGTTTTCGGAGCCGAAGGCCCACTCGTGTTCCCTTCATGACTGCACGACACACATCTTTTCCCCTGGCAAGTTCCCGTCAACACCGACATTGGATTGTTGATGAGTGGAAACATGTTGCCTGATCGGACGAGTCTCGTTTCAAATTATATCTGCGTGTACGACCGTGGAGGCCACTTCAAAAATACATGGAGCCAACATGTCACCATGTGACTGTTCAAGCTAATGGAGGTTCTGTAATGGTATGAGGCGTCTGCAGTTGGTGTAATATGGGACCCTGACACGTCATGATACGACTCTGATAGGTGACATATGTGATAACCTGCGTCCATGCATGTCATTTGTCCATTCGGAAGGACTTTGGGAATCCCAGCAGGACAAGGCGACACACCACACGTCCACAACCGCTACCGAGTGGCTCCAGGAACAACCTTCTGAGTTTAAACACTTCTGCTGGTCACCAAACTCCCCAGACACCAGCATTATTCAGGATATCTAGTATGCTTTGCAGCGTCCGGTTCGGAAGAGATCTCCACCCCTTATGACAGACTGATGGACAGCTCCGTATGATTCATGGTCTCAGTTGCCTCCAGCACTACTTCAGACATTAGCTGAGTCCATGCCATGTTATGTTGCGGCACTTCTGCGTGCTCGCGGGGGCATACACGATGTTAGGCAGGTGTACCAACTTCATTGGCTCTTCAGTGTGTTCTACAATATTTGCTATTTCTTACACGAACCGGTTTTCGGCTGTTTCGCCATAATCAGAAAAAAATATAAGTGTGTGGTGCAGTGAAATTTTATTCGACCAAAGATTTTAAACCAGTCGATGTACCGAGTGTCTCCACTCACAGTGACGATAAATGTTGATGTTAGAACTAGGAATAAAACAAGAGGTATTATTTCCATGTAAGTATGATGTAAGATTATTTAAATGTGATAAAATATAAGACACATCACAGATGAACTACAGACGAGTCGCAACAGTAATACATAGAAGAAAATAATTTAACAATAAACTTTGGTGACTTATTCGAAAGATGTGGCTGGAGAAAATAATCTTGCCTTTAATAGATCCTAAATTAGAGACACATAACATCTAATAGTGGTAATAAACAAGTGAGAGAATTAGCAGCAATTTAACGTAGTAAAAATTTATTATCACAATGACAAATTTTGTAGTACTATAAATAAAGGAAATGTGCATTTGAGTGAGAGGGGTAATTTGCAACATTGCCCGGATGCTGTTATGAGTAGTACCTGCAGTTAGAAGTTGTGACTAAGGGAACTGTGTTTGGTCATTCAGTACCAAGCCTGACCAATGGACACGTGTTTATTAATTTCCATTATATCAAGATAATTCATGTTCCTTGCTTTATGGATGTGACACAGTTCTTCAAATTTCACCTCGTAAGTATAATCATCTTTAAACAGGTGGTCTGCAAAAGTAGAATCCCCTTTTCTAAGATTCCAAATTCTCTTGTGTACTTGCAAGCGGGTATGTATTGCCTTGCCAGACAGATACATATAGAATGTGCCTCAGTTACAAGAAATTTTATGTATTCCACTCTAGTTTAAATCTCTGATTCTACAAAATATCACTGCACCACCTAATTGTCTTTGTACCTGACGATGGCGTAACAGCCGAAAAGCGGTTTTTGGTGAGAAATAATAAATATTCTAGAATATTACACCATTGTTGAGTGAGTTTATTCACAACAATACTTATGTGAGTGTACGCAGTATCATCTGCTCTGTTATGGTCAGCTGCGTGTGGAAAAGTGGACTAACGGCCAAAGACATTACACGCAGGAACTGTCTTAATGAGTCACGTAATACCAGTACTGAAGTTGATTTCATTACTATATCATATATTGTTTTCCCTACTATCGTATTAGATACACAGGTGTTTCATGGATTTCCGTGAGGCTAAACACCTTTCAAAAGCCACCGAACGCTGTTAATAAAATTAAAAGGATATGGGAAGCATTTCATTCATAGAATATGTCAATAAAGCCAATAAGGCATTTTGTCTAAAGGATAGTGTCCCTAAGAGAACACTATGGTTTTTGGTCGGTACTTCAGTCTAGTGACTGATTTTAGAATCAGATTAACAAATGTGCATTAGAGACCGCCATAAGCAATTTCACTCCTTTTCTACAGTTTTTGTTCTTATTAGAGATGAGCCTGTGTTTTGTGGAGAATTTGTAACAATTTCGCATTATTCGCATTTAAGTGCTTTATAATATATTAAAGCTATTTGAAATAAACCTATAATTCTCCTGGTACAGAAATTTGTAGTGAATAAATTGTTATACATGTGTAGAACAATTTGCATAAATAATTTAAGTCATTCCTGCTGGCTGGTGCACTACCTTGTACCCAGAAACAAAAGAACGGCTTTACGACGCAAATGAACTGACTTTCTTTAATGTCAAAATTTTCACCTTTCCTCAAAATGGAAATATGTGTTCATTTCGGATGACTTCTGTTCCAAAATGTATTAAACTTGTATCCGGTTTTTGATGACATATCCACAACACTCTGAAATGTCCGTGGAACATTTGCTGCTAGGTACTTACTCTTGTTGTTTCTTGATACGTGATTTCATATTTGGAAAAAGCTTAATTTAGTTTTATCTGTATTTTGCCGCTGTGCACGTGACTGTATTCAGTACTCAGGAATTTCTAATCAAAACGACTTCAGTCGTAAGTTTTTTTCATGTTAACATGGTGCATTAAACCGTACTCTGTGGGTCCATCTTCACGTTTAAATCGTCTAATAAGTGATTTGCATTTGCAGTTGAATGAGATGAAATGTATTTCCTCTTTATGAAAAAATTAGATGTTAGGTTTCAAATTTCGTGACTCGATTGCTGAAATATGTGAGAAACAGCGGAGAAAACAATGAAAAACTTACCAAAAACACAAGGAAGAACATTTTTAACCTCCTGAGTTCAGCATACAATGGTTAGTCATAGTGTGGTAGAACATCACGTCACTCAGAGCGTACTTTTAGTCACAGCTGGTTAAAAACACTTCACAGACGTAATTCAACTTGTTGTGATCAAAGATGAGGTTTATCACATAGTGTCAGAAATTAGAGTGCTAAGAAATTGACGTATACAGGGAATAAATTTAAAACGAGTCTTTGAAATTAATAATATAACTATGGCCAGTGAAATCTGCATGTTAATTTAATGTATATTCAGGCTTTTTGATTTTTTGAGGTATATTCCCTATTTTTCTGTCAAATATACGTTATTACCATTGGCTTCATTGTACAGTATTACTGAACTGTTATCTGTTTTGTTGACCAAAAGTTTGGTATACAGTATACAAAGTGTAGTGACTGATTTTTCGAAGAGGTTAGTAAGAAAGCATTTAAGTGTTCTTGGAAATAGGTTTGGAAATTTCTGCCTCTTTTCCCTACTTGGTAGGAAGGATAATTGTGGCCTGATACTTTATACACTCCACAGTTGTTCAACATCTGGTTGGCTGTTATTGTGTTGTGGATTAGAAAGTATCCTAATTTATTGTTACTGAAGAGTGCAATTGTTACACTGTTCTATTTTGGAAAGGTTAGCAATTTTCTGTGATACAAAACATGGGTTTTGTACATTAACAGTGAACATCATCATTTAAAAATGGAATAGGAAAATATATTAAACTTGTATCACTGGTCTGACTATTGATGAATGTATGAAAAGTATCCCGAACTACAGCACTCTCCTAGCTCTTTAAAATTAGTGCTAAGTTCTTAACAATAGTAAGCTGTTACAAGTTAGATTCGCACTATGTTATAACTTACGACACACCTAATGGACCGTTTTAAGTAAATAACACATATTTACATAACAAATCAACGATCAACGGTTAGTCAGCTCTATTTACTCTCGTTTGCAGGTAAACTGGACGAATGCTTAGTGAAGGGCTTTCGGCAGTATTTTGTATCGACTATTTAGCTAGCCGTATATTAGCATTTGAAGAAGGCTGTTTAGAAAAGTTTTTACAGATTTTTTGTATAAAACATTAAACAAGAGATAGAAAAGAACAGCTTACAATTATGCATCATTTATTCAATAAGAAACTAATGTTAAACCACACTGCAGTTTCCATAAAGACTTATGCTTCATAAAAACATATTAGTATTTATAATGTGTGAAGGAATAAAGCAAGCATACAAACGCAACTAACTGCTGCACATAACTTGTTGAGAAGCAGAGATATATCACAATTAGATGGTGAAGTGAAATTAATAAAATGTTTAAAATTTCCTTGGTATTTTTGGTTTTCCCCTTCTCAGGGTGGGCCAAATTAATGTATTTAGATAGTAGGTTCCTCCTGCTTGAATTGCACAATCGTCTTGAATTGTTTTCATCTTCTGAAGGAGTTGAGA
Organism: Schistocerca piceifrons; assembly: GCF_021461385.2. Classification (NCBI taxonomy): domain Eukaryota; kingdom Metazoa; phylum Arthropoda; class Insecta; order Orthoptera; family Acrididae; genus Schistocerca; species Schistocerca piceifrons. The sequence goes on from NC_060142.1 coordinate 654,389,870, forward strand.
GAATTATAAGATAAATACTTTTGAAGAGTTCTGTATATCGCCCTTTAAGTCTTGTTTGAAGCTTCCAGTCCCATTATTCTCTCGTGCCTGCCTCCCCGCCATTATTAAAAGTCCTCGTACAACCATTGATGTGCTCCTATAGCGTATGGATATTGGAAGGAAATTCGTGAATATTCCTCTGTATGAATATCCACTTGATTTATATTTGTAAATTTGTGTTTCTCTACGAATTTTAAAATTTCTCTGCATAGATATTAACGAACGAACCCAAGGGAATTAGTATGTGAATCCTCCACAACTAGAGGAATCATGAGAGGGAGGGAGAGAGGTGGGGGGGGGGGAGGGATCAAGAGAATAATAAAAATATTAAAAGGGAACTATAATTACGTAGATCTTATATTTATTGTAGTGAAACTTACAATAGTGGTACAATAGGAAATGAAAGATGTATGTTTGTAGTAGATCGGGGAAACATGATAAAGTGTGTTGTAAGTACGTCCCGGATATTAATTTCCTGAAAAAACAGTGAAATATGCAAACATTTCCGACGTAATACTTATTTAAATATGAACTTACAAATAAAATGTCGCTTAATGTAAGTTTATTTAATAACATTCTTGTACAGTTTTTGGTACACCATGTAATACGAAATTCACTTCTAAACATAGTCTAAACATAGTGCTACCATTTAACAGTGTTTCAAACAAACTAGCACTTGTTTTTGAAATGTCTGCATGTGTCTTAAAAGGAAACATGAAGTAGAGTGAAAACACAAAAACATGTTTTTCTACTGCACATCACTTGCACAAAGTATCGAAAATATCCCAAATCAGTAAATACGTCCTGTCATTTTAAGTTTCTGTAGAATTTCACTGGATCGCAAGGTGCATTTGCAGTTTTTTCACTGATGATAGATTTGCACCATGAAAAGCTCCTTTCCACATCACACGACATAAGAAGAGCGTATTTGAAGGCAGCGAAGTCGCTGGACGCCATCTGTGGTTGATTCTCTTCAAATGTTGTGTCATTATCAGAAAGACTGTCAGTAATTTCGTACATTGTACAAAATCCAGGATTCCGCTTTATAAAACTTTGCAATATGTTGTTCATTTTGTCAGCCACATGATCACGAGCTCGATCCAACTCGTTCTACATATGTTACGCCATTTACACGAAGTCACACTGTTGAGTACAAATACCTTCCAATGATATGATTACTTTTCATCCTAATGGAAAGTTGTCGTTGGTGTATGATAGTTTCAAGATAAAGTATCTGTTAAGACATTTCTTACAATTATGAAGTACTTGATTCATCGCTAGCATGCTCACAAAAGACTGTCTTTATTTTGGTGTAGAAGGGACAGTAATAGACATCAGTACTACGTCAAGAACTCTGTAATGCAAGAGGTGGCTGTGGGGAGGGGGGGGGGGGGTAAGATGGGTAGTGCAGCTGCTTGTTTCCTGAATTTTGAACCGGTAGCGGAGCTTTCATATTGATTTCCTTGCCACAAGAAGTTAATTAGACCAAGTCAGGATATTCTGATAGCACCTCTTCAGGAACTCTGTGTAACGCAAGTGCAAGGCAAGTGATGTACACCAAGCTGGTGTACATAAAGTGAAGATCCATTGGCCGCTTTAGCCATGTATGAAGCACCATCACTTATAAGCAGCAAAACGCTGTCTGGGTTCACACCATCCCGTCACATTAGTTTCATAGAATTTTCAAAGATAATTACATGTGCCGAGATTTTTACCCTCGCGGGAGCTTCAGATGTTCGGAGGAACATTTCTCCACATTTGCAACAAAACGCTCACGCACATCGTTGGTTTCATCTATGGACAGCTAGACCAATTCGTCATCAACACTGGTGGCACACGGATAAGTAGTTCTACCTTAGTGTAGATTCATCTGTAACTGGATGTGCTGTGTGCTTCTCAAGGAAACGCTTGAAGTGTGTATTGTTCAGCTTCTCCATTGGGATATTGCAAGACACCCTCATGTCACACAAGTCTTTGAGGAATGTTTACACGATTGAAAATGGCTCTAAGCACTATGGGTCTTAGCATCTGAGGCCATCAGTTCCCTAGACTTAGAACTACTTAAACCTAACTAACCCAAGGACATCACACACATCCATGCCCGGGGCAGGATTCGAACCTGCGACCGCAGCAGCAGCACGGTTCCGGACTGAAGCGCTTAGAACCGCTCGGCCACAGCCGCCGGCGATTGAAGATGGACCTAACTGCTCAAATAAAAGCGATTGTCTGCTGCTATTATCAGCAGTTCTCTTCATACGGCTACTGTGTTTCGTGCTATTACAGTGTATTACACATTAAAGTGCTTTTCAGCATTAACATCACATACTTTACAACATAATATACTTCCGTAAGTTCTGAACAACTTTCCATAACCGCGAAATAGATATCGCAACTTCACGCTGTTGAAACACTTTTCTTTCATCATGCTGATCCAGAATGACTTTGTATTCAGACTGAGTTGTGTGACCGTGTCTGTGATATTTATTACGTCAGAAGCCACCTTTGTTGGCTTCGACTGCGTTTCGTCGACATCGCGCCAAAATGTCTTACTTCAACGAACGGACTACTGTGCTACGATAGGTGTTTACTATAGTCCTGATAATTAAAGCTATGTAGTGACTGTTGTGTTTATTTGTTACAGTATCGTGAGAAATTGTCATGTGAGCAACATTTCCATATTATTACTCTTGTGTCCTTAATGGTTCGGGAAATATGTGCATTTTTGGGAAAAATTGAACGAAACATGACATATTATTGCAATAATTGGCCGAAATGCGACATGTTACTGAAAAGGGTGTAAATATGACTCTATACGCATAATTACAAGAAATTTTTCTACAGTAAGAACCTAGATAAGTTCATAAATTTTCGTAGCGTCAGCCGAAAGCTCAGGAAACAAATATGGCATGTCATGAAAATTCGGGCCCTAATTATAAGCAGAGGAAGTGAACTGGTCTAAAAATATAATTGCTACAGGACGCCATTAAAATGCTGGAATTACAATTACTTTCAACTTCAGGATAGACTCGGTAGTATCAGTCATTGTCCAGATCTTAGGAGGGCGTGATGTCACGTTCTACATTGGTGTTTAGAGAAATAAATGCACAGATGAGTTACCAAGATCACATTGAAGCTTACTTTCTAGGAACTTCAGTGTATGAGCCTATGTTCTATAAACACGAATTGCCGTCAAGATCCAAAATGAGATCATAAGGTAATATTTTTCAGTGTTTCAGAGTAGCGGATGTCATTGGTCGAATAAGGTTTACGCACGAAAGGTAACTTCATTAACAATAACTGACATGAATGTGCAACGGCCTTGCCGCAGTGAATACGTCGGTTCCCATCAGATCACCGAAGTAAAGCGCTGTCGGGCGTGGCCGGTACTTGGATGGGTGACCATCCGGGCTGCCATATGCTGTTGCCATTTTTCGGGGTGCACTCTGCCTCGTGATGCCAACTGAAGAGCTATTCGGCCGAATAGTAGCGGCTCCGGTCACCGAAAACCATCATAAAGACCGGGAGAGCGGTGTGCTGACCTCACGCCCGTCCTATCCGCATCCCCGTCTTAGGATGACACGGCGGTCGGCTGGTCCCGATGGGCCACTTGTGGCCGGAAGACGGAGTGCTGCTATACATGAATGTGCTCAACAAAATAGTTCGAGTATACATCGTCGGCCAGAGTCAATTAGAAATCCTTTACCAATGTTGCACCAACGAATTTGGCGATTGTTATGTTATTATGCATTGGCTACTATTGTCGATTTTCAACGAGAGTTCAATACCGTCCTGCCCTCATTATCCGAGGGAGTTCTTCAGTCGATCGTCAGCGTCCGCAACATAAATTATCAACACTTCTTCAGCTTCTTCTTTCGTCTTTCCAGTTTATTCTACGGGGACGACATTGTTACGTGGGTTGGGTCAATGTTAGGGATACAGTAGTTGGTGGCCGCGTGTCCTCCCAGACGCCAATAATCTTCAAGAATTGCCAGTAGAAAATTATGGAGTCCTCTCATGACGCATTTCGTAAAACCTGACAGACGTTCAGGATACAATCAATTACAAAATGTTATGTGATGTGGACTAGCGTCGATGTTTCTGTCTATGTAGCAGACAAACAGGAGCTGTTAGACACACACTGGAGTGAAAGGCTGCGTGAACCCCGACGCTAGCGATCATTGCTCGCAAAGAGGTGGGGGCGTGTGGAGCTGTCTGCCTGACAAAGAAACCATTGATACTGGCGTAAAATAACTGTCACGAAGGAATTCCGTTGCCATAGGGGCAGCAGGGGCTTTACGGGTTTCTACGAGTAGTTTTCCCCAGGGCGACCGACCGTTGCTGCCTTACAGATGGTGTGAGGTAGCCGCCATGGCGCGTACACAGAGTCCACAAATAATTCAAGGCTGTCGGATAAGTAAAATTCGTATTATTAAAGGTACAGGATGGTCAATGGAACCACGTGGTAGGGAGAAAAGAAACGAGCAAGCAGAACTATGTATCCGTTCTGCATACAAAATGATATTTTAGATACTGCCGATGAAAGCTATGAATATAACTGTTACGTTTAAAAATTAATAATACCTCACCGCCATAAGCGATCTTAAAGAAACAAGTGTCCGCACGTAGTACGTAATTTTAGTTACTAGCAGGATGTTGATTCCGACGGTTGAAAAAGAGATTTTAGTGCAAAATGAATCGTAGAACAATGCATGTTACGGCGTCTTAGAAAATGAACTGTAAGATTTACCTTTAGGCGTGTCATTCTGTGTTCAATATAGATAAGAGCAAATAGCTCACTCATTAAGATGTAAATAATTAAAAAACCAAGGCCCGAACAACACACTGATGTCACCATGGAAAAGCTGGTGAAATTTTAGCCCCAATTCATACAAATACTTAATGTAGCGACAAGTGTAATGTACTTTCTATTTGTTATGGGATACATGTGGTTTATTCTGTTTTTTTGTGTAAATAGACTGCGAAACTGTCATTTGTTAAAACATCAGATGACTCAGCGTGCAATTGCTGGTCATGTATTTGTAGGTGCACCTTTCATAATAATATGTCCATTATGCGTAATTTTCTGGGTTTTGCAACGACAAATCATATCTATATCAAGGCACTAGCAATCCTGACCTGTGTGCCATTTCGTTTTGACAGGGTGTATGCACTGATGAGCAACATGTCATCCGCGACGAAAGTATTTTAATATTTTCTGGCTGCAAGTCTAGGGACCCGTAGTATTTTCTCTGGAGTTAGAAAACTTAGTGAAGTTTTCGGCAGTTACGCTGGTTAACTCTGAAGAGTAGAGCGGTTTAAAATTTTCGCAAGATTTTAATTCTAGCCACCAGCGCTGTGTTAGGAAACTAAATTTCTAAATGGGTTCGTGGGCTCTCATACCTAATCCTCAAATCTATAACTGACTTTTTTTTCAGTGTTAGCTTCTGACGGCAACCATATACGGCAACTATAGCTACTGTCTGATGTTGCTATCTGACGGTCTCAAACAATAGTTTCGTTATTGAAATGTACCCAGTTTGTGTTGTAGTCATTTTGTTCGTTTCACCACTGATAATCCTATCTGCAAATTAAGTCACTTTATAGGAAGCTAACAGGACATTAACGGCATACTGTGACAGGTGTGTGGTCATGTCCTAGAACACAAATGAAACCATGGAACTTAAGAAACTGGTCACGCACTTAGTTAACCCCTTAGTCATACAGACACATTTTGTGGAAGATAGTTAGTACGTCGCATACTTAGAGAGTAACACTTTTCTCTCAACCTTAGTGATTAACTCTTAATTTATATACTGCTTAAGTATGTCGAAGCTTTACATATGTACTCTAACAGCTGTTCTATTATTCAGAATGCCGATACGTTAAAGCGAAACGCAACATAAATCTGCACAAACTCCCAGCTGTGATGAGTGAACTTCTAGTTACACGCCGAGTTACTGCATCCCACCCTACGGCCGCAGAGTCTGCATACGGGATGAAGCAAACTATCTGCAACATGAACTTCTGGTACAGCCACCTTCCTCGCTTCTGTATGGTAGTCCATAGCTAGACACATCACTGCATAGTTTTCTCATCCTCAGTTTAGCTCAATGTCAGTCAACTATTTGCTGTGTAACACACTAGAGTTTTAATAAAGAATATTTGATTTATTATTATTGTCTTAATTAATGTCCACCATCAAATATTTATGCGTTAAATAATAACTTTCTAATTTGTCATTTGCTGGAATGGGATCAACCCCATCTGCGAATAACACTTGAGTGGTGAATAAAACCCGTCTAAAAATAAAAAAAATAAACCTATTTTCCTTATACAGTCTTCTCAATCGCAATTACATGCACTGTAGTAGACACAAGGATATTACTTTTTCGCAAGTGTGCGAAAGGGTAACAATCAACGAGTTTGGACATCAAATGTCGGAATTTGGACGTAGTTGGGAAGCTAGAAAACTGAAAAGAGAAATTTTAAGGCTGAGTCTAGATATATGGGGTGGTCAGTGAAATGAAATGGAGAGAAGGCAAGTATTTCTGATCAGACGAATATATGGTGATATCAGCAGCAGCAGAAAATGGTATTACAGGATTAGCATTCGCTGTGAGTAGGTACGTTGGGCAGAGAGTGAGTTTCTGTAAACAGTTGTAAGTAGGCTGTTTAGGTTTTCTTATTGGTAACGCCACGTAGTGGTCTGTATGAAAATCACTGGCTGTGCTGTGTTCAGTCTGTGGCTAGTTTGCATTGTTGTATGCCATTGTAGTGTTGGGCAGCTGGATGTTAACAGCGCATAGCATTGCGCAGTTGGAGGTGAGCCACCAGCAGTTGTGGATGTGGGGAGAGAAATGGCGGAATTTTGAAATTTGTAAGACTGGATGTCAAGAACTGCTGTATATATTATGACTTTTGATGACTATTAAGGTAAATACATTGTTTGTTCTCTATTACAATCTTTCATTTGCTAACAATGCCTATCAGTAGTTAGTGCCTTCCATAGTTTGAATCTTTTATTTAGCCAGCAGTAGTGGCGCTAGCTGTATTGCAGTAGTTCAAGTAACTAAGATTTTTGTGAGGTAAGAGATTTGTGAAACGTATAGGTTAATGTTAGTCAGGGCCATTCTTTTGTAGGGATTTTTGAAAGTCAGATTGCGTTGCGCAAAAAAAATATTGCGTGCCAGTAATTTTTACAAGGGGACGTTTCACATGGCGACCCTGCCAGAATACCTCACTGGAATCTTCTGATTTTTTCTTGTAGTTTGTGTAATTTGTGTAGCTTTTGCTTATTGCTAGTGCGTAATTGCAGAGAGAATTTCCTTTGTAGTTGTAGTTTCTCATTCTTGTACAGTAAAACAGTTGTGGCATGCATGTAGGTTTGCACCAAGTATTTCGCAGCTGCGCTTGCAATTAACGAGATATCATTTTCAATGCTATCTTAATGTGTTTTCTTATTTTGGTCTTCAAATTGTGGTTTTCTGTGTTGTCGTGTGAAATATTGTGACAATAATGGCGTGTGAAAACCGTAATACTAGGTTCCAAAGCAAACTGAGAAATGACAGTGAAGACGAAAGCAGTGTGTTAGCACCAATGTGCAATGAATTAAATAATGTCCAAAGTAGTAATTTGGTAATTGTGCATAGGGAAATGGAGCGGGCGGCAAACAATGGTGTAGACAGTAAAACAATTAGTGAACAGGGAAGCATTATCGATCGATCGGTAGGCAACAGGCCGCCTCAGGAATCGGGAATGACAGGACACAATTTTGCAAATACTGCAGATTCAGGTTTTGGGTCCTCACCGTTTTCTCAAATAAGTCAAGACACATTTTCTGCTTGTCAAAATGTGAATGTTGCCGGTGCAACTTCACTGCCGAAAAGCACTGAGGAACATGTTTCAGACATCTTTGCATTGTTATTACAGTTAATGCAACAAATGGGACAAAGGCTACAAAAGTTGGACACAATGGAACAAAATCTTCAAAAGTTAGACACAACGCTTGAACAAAATCAGAAACAAATGGGACAAAATCTTCAAAAGTAAGGCACAATAGAACAAAATCTTCAAAAGTTAGACACAATGGAACAACACCAGAGACAAACACAGAAACATTTAGACGCAGTGGAACAAAATCATCAAAAGTTAGACACCACACTTGAACAAACACGTGAAGATTGAACTACTGAGTTACATAACATTGAATCGAAATGTCAAAAAGTTTGTAATGACGTTAAAACACAAATTTGTGAGCATTTTCAACCTATTTTTTCGCGGCATGAAAATGCATTACAGAATCACGAAGCAGCCATAAAAGAACTGCAAACCATTGTTCATGAAAATCATGAGACCTTGTAGGCTAAAATTGACTCAGTTGCATCTACCGATCCGGTTAAGCTGCTTGCGAAATCCCAGGAAAACTTAAAGGACACAGTAGATACGATTTCAACTCAAATGGACACTCTGAAACTTGGTTCAGAAAAACACACTGAGGAAATAAGTACAATATCGGAGAAAGTAGCCGAACTTTCGGATCAGTTCACTAACTTATCTGCGAAGGTAGATGATGATCTGAACGACACAAGACCTGTAGCCATCACTGACACACAAGAGTATGAACAAATTAAAAAATTCAAACAAAATCAGAATCAAATTAATACGTAATACAAAAGAGAAATCTGGGAAGTACAAGATCAGTTGGCACAAGTAGTACAAGAATTACATACTTCAAAGGACACCCGCGCTCCAACAAGGGAAGAGGAACTTAGAAATACGGAAAAGCCACAAAATAATAACACAGGGCATTTCGGAAATTATGAAGGAAATTGGCAAGGTGCACCGAATTTTGAGATGGAACCGCCGACACGACGTAACAATGACCGATATGCTACTCGCCGACACGATGATTTTGACTAGAAGCTGTTCATTACGACACGTAAATTCAAAACATTTAAGAATTCTAGCAACAACATTCATCCACAAGCGTGGCTCCATCAATTCTCTCATTGTTTTCCTCTCAAATGGACATTAGAGCACAGATTAGAGTTTATGTGTGGCTACTTAGAGAATGGACCAGCTGTAAGAATGCGATCGGTCATTCACGATTGCCACAATGAAGGAGAATTTTATCATGCCTTCCTCTCAGCATATTGGTCTCAAGCTACACAAGACTGAGTAAAACATAGCATCATAATGATGAAACATTTCGAACAATCTGAATTTTCCAGTGTTGTGAAATATTTTGAAGACATGTTGCACAGGAAACAGTAAATGTCAAACCCATACAGCCCCTCAGAACTCATCCGCATTTGCTTAATCAAATTACCTGAACATTTGCGACGTATTATTTTGGCAGGACGTTGCAAAGACGACACTGAAGCTTTTCAGGGACTCTTACAAGAACTAGAAATTGACACTGACAATCGCGGAACCCGAAAAAAGGAACACAACAATTACAGGTCACATCCGTCGCAATTCGGCAATGAAATAAATAATAACTGGACACGACAAGGCTATTCTCACAACAAAAATCGTGACCAAAACAGACACCACCTGTATGACAACCGTTGGCAGAGTAGTAGTACTTACAGGGAAAGATCACCTCTCCGTGGTAGTGAATATCACAGAGACAATCAGAGAAACAGACAATATGGGAACCATAATAATAATTATCAAGGGAGACAGAATAAGTTTAGTCGCAACGGTCCAGCGCGTAGTTACGATTCTGGGAGAAATTCTCCACCATGTGACCGACAAGAAAGAAACTATGGAATCTACCGACATGACGACAGACGATATGATCGTAACGACAGACCTGAATTGCATAAGAACTGGCGGGATTCAAACAGGGCGGGGCCCTCTCGACAAGGTGAATTTGTAGAAGTTAGGTCTCCAAATCCCAATAACGACGCGCCAAATCAAAGAGACAATAGGCAATGACTCATACCGCTGGCAGCCACAAAACGTACTTATGAAACTGACGACGCAGCTGCCGTAGCTAGTAATTACGTAAAAATGGAAGACATTAGGGACATCGTACTCCAGGAACACGACGTAAAACATAACAACATTGCATATCCTGTGATTCACATTACAGTAAATGACGTAAAATTTACGGCAGTACTTGACTCTGGCAGTCCCATTTCGGTAATTAGTGAAACAGTCTTTAGCAAATGCAACAAATCGAACGATTGCCCCACCCTTCCGTTACGTAAGATTAAATTACAAGGTGCAATCTTTGGAAAAAGTGTAGATGGACGCCAACAAACCAACTTAGAATTCTATTGTCAAAGCCACAACTTCTCTATGAACTTTCTTATTGTCCCATTACTGTTGACGGAAATTATATTGGGAGTAGACAATTTTAATGAATACAAAGCAATCTTTAACTTTCACGATGCTGAAATAAGTTTAGAGAATGAAGTTAAGTCAATAGCCTTGAAATTGGAAGATTGGCTCTCAAACCATGACGAAGAAATTAGTCGGCTTTACCTCCTGTCAGACAACAGTATGGAATTTTCGACGGAACTTGACACTAACAATGACTCTGAAAGTACTGACAGGAATGATATCGATGGCGCATTTGATACTAATGAGTTAATTCAGAATAAAATTCAAACAATTAAGAATTGTAATGACACTGATAGGAGAGAGCTTTTTGAGATTTTACAAGCACATTCCACAGTTTTTACTCACAAAACAGGAACAATCAAGGGATTTCAATACCAATTTCGTGTTCATGAGCATACTAAATTTTGTGTTAGACCATACGTAATTCCGGCACATAATAGGGACTGTGTTAGAACAGAAATACAATCTATGCTTGACGAGGGCATTATTGAGCCTGCAGTAAGTTCATACAACAATCCATTACATGTTGTTGAGAAGATAAATGGATCATTCAGGCTTGTCTTAGATTCGAGACAAATCAATACTATCATCATTCCTGAAACGGAAGAACTTCTTCAAAATTTTAATGGTGTAAAAGTGTTGTCTTTTATTGATCTGAGATCCAGCTTTTATCAGATCGAACTTCATTCAGAATGTAGAAAATACACAGCTTTCCTTTGGTTCGGCGTTTGTTATGAGTTTCGGAAACTTCCTTTTGGTTTGAACATTTCTTCGGCAGCATTCATTCACGGGCTAAATTCCATATTACCTGAGTTCTTAAACCGTCACATCATCTTGTATGTGGACGATATTCTGATAGCAGAAGCCTCATGGGAACAACACAATCGCATCCTCAACAGCGTGTTACATATTTTTGCAGAATCTGGAATTAGAGTTAACTTGGAAAAGCCTGAATTTGGTAGGACAAGGGTGAAGTTTTTGGGAGATATTATTTCTTCTGAAGGCATTCAGTTGGATCTTGAAAAGTTAGCAGCAGTGAGAGCCATTCCAGTTCCATCCACAAGAAAACAAGTCCGCAGTTTTCTAGGTCTCGTAAATTTTTACCGTCGTTTTCTGAATATGCAAATTCTAGTTACACCAAAACCTTGTTCTCTCACTGGAAAAAATACTATTTGGAACTAGGACGAACAAGCACAGTTGGAATTCAATTCTTTGAAAGAAGCGTTACTTAACGCGCCGATACTAGCTCATCCAGATCTGTCACAAGATTTCTGCCTTCAATTCTTTGAAAGAAGCGTTACTTAACGCGCCGATACTAGCTCATCCAGATCTGTCACAAGATTTCTGCCTTAGCACGGATTCTCCTGAAATCGGTCTTGGTGCCCATTTATTTCAAGAGGCCATAGAAAATGACTCTAATGTTCAGAAAACCATTGCTTTTGCTAGCCGAGTGCTAAGAAAATCTGAAAAAACTTATTCCGTTACGGAATTAGAAGCTTTAGCTATCGTTTGGCCATTTAACAAATTCCGTTTCTTTCTTTCTGGTAAGCACGTAAAAGTATACAGTGATCATCGTGCATTACAATTTCTTACGTCTTCAAAATTAAATCATTACAGGTTAATACGCTGGGCATTGTTTCTGCAAGAATTCCACTTCACAATAGTCTACATTCCCGGCAAGGAGAACATTGTTGCGGACGCACTGTCACGCGCACCGGCTGGGCTTGAGAAAAGTAACACAGAAGGCAACCTCGAGAAAAATTTCAGTATTCTTTACATTCAGAAAGTCGCCTTTGAAATCTTCATCTCCACATCTTTAAAGGACATTGCTCATGAACAAGATAAAGATCCGATTTGGAAAGACATCAAAAGTAAATGGCATGAAAAGACACACACTCAGATTCGGCATTATTATCTGGTTAGAAACAATATACTCTTCAAACGCTGCACTGTTGATGACAAGCTATGGGTACTTTGCATTTCTGACGATTTTGTTAATAAGCTCATTTGGTACATTCATGTCAGCTATGCACATTTTGGCCCACGAAAATGTTATCATATTCTTCGGACGACTTGTTATTTTAACAAAATGAAAAAGAGAATTAGAAGACTCTTGTCTATTTGTAAACTTTGTCAAAAGGCGAAACCATCTATTATCGCACATCGTGCTCCGTTGTTTCCTATCATTCCTCCTAAATTAAAAGAATATGCTGCTGATGATCTCTTGGGACCCCTTGTCAGAACATCGAATGGATTTTCGTACGTTCTAGTCGCTGTTGAACTTACTTCAAAATTTGTTTCTTTTACTCCGTTACGTAAAGCCACTGGACGGTCTGTAATTAACGCCTTTGTTAATAATTTCTTACGTGAAGTTGGCCACGTTGCTAAAGTCATTTCAGATAATGGACCGCAATTCAGATCCGCTGTTTGGTCACGCATGCTTCGTAATCATAAAATCAAACCTCTTTTTATTTCATTGTACTCACCACATTGTAACCCGTCTGAACGGATTATGAAAGAAATCAATAAGCTTTGTAGACTTTATTGTCACAGAAAGCATCAGCATTGGGACTGATGTTTACACTTATTTCAAAATGTGCTGAATGAAATGCTTTACCACCTACTCTTGTACTGAAGAATGAAGAACCACTGAACAGAATCAGAGAGCTTGTACCTTTTCCGAATACACGTAAACCTCGACACAAAGACATAATTGATTTGGCCATTAAAAATATGAAATCTGCAGCAGACAAAAGGAGAAAACTACACGGTAAAGCAAATGCAAAGAAATTATATATTGGTCAGAAAGTTCTCATTAAAGCTCATTCATTGTCACATAAGAAGAAACACCTGAGTCACAAATTCTTTCTAGTTTACAATGGACCTTACAGAATCCGATGAATACCACATGATAATGGCGTTGAAGTTGAAACTTTGCGTACAAGGAAGAGTAAAGGTTTACACCACATTTCACATGTAAAACCGTTTGTTGAAAGATTCTCTGCTTTTTAACTTTGTCTTTGCCATAAAACTTTTCATTTCACATTTCTAGTATGCTTTGTCGGACTTAAGAAACTGTTACCATGTAACAATGTTTGAAGTTAAATATCCAGTCAAGAACCTGGGCAACTTATTTTAGACAGTAATTACGAATGCATTGTTATAGTGAACAGACGACACATTGTTATACATTCATGGAACAAATTGCACGATTACATAACAACTATCAGGCTTACATACTTAGAACTTATACTGCTAATGAGATTTTAATGAACCTTTTTGGTTTACTTGAAAAGATACTCTTTATTTGAAGTACATTCGGTGAGATTAAAGATGACTTAGCATTTGGTTTCTTTGATAGCTACACGATTATATCACGACGCTATTAATATATGACACAATTTACATTGTTGCTTTTGCGGTGTTTCTGTTTTATATCTGCACAATTTTTCTGAATTATTCTGGGAAGTAAAACATGTTTTAATAGTAACTTTTGTGGTATAGCTACAATGAGACAGCCTTTTCCGCAGCACAACAATACGTTACAGCACAGTACTTTCTTCATCACGGCAATAAGCGTATTAACTAAGATATCTATACGCAACGCATTTCACTTTTGTTTATCATGAGGTAAGTACATTGACTTCTGCAGAACTGAGCTTTTGGAGGATGATAACTACGACACTTCCACGGAGATTATCTTGCAACAAGACGCACAGTTTAGTGCTACAGTAGACGTATTTGAGTGATTAATTTTGTACTTAAAATGTTTATTTTTAAGGATATTTGAAGTACAATGATACAAAGGTTTCCCATTATACATTTCATTCCATTGCTGTAATCTGTAACACCTGAGGGTACAATTACATTAATCCTCAGGGAGATACACGCTTACTTTGAGTACCGTGTGTCTTGCAAGCACAAGGAGCCCTAGCTAATATGGTATTTTCTGATACAACTTTACACATCGGTACCACATTTCTCTAACACAGAATTACACAGCTATCTGATTATTTAACAGAGAAACAAACAATTTTTTACTACGTCAGTGACACATGTTTACGCAATTACGCAGTTGGATAGCTTCACACTTACGAAATTGCATTGTATCTGTACTTTGCGAACTGTTCTTATACACTCCTGGAAATGGAAAAAAGAACACATTGACACCGGTGTGTCAGACCCACCCTACTTGCTCCGGACACTGCGAGAGGGCTGTACAAGCAATGATCACCCGCACGGTACAGCGGACACACCAGGAACCACGGTGTTGGCCGTCGAATGGCGCTAGCTGCGCAGCACTTGTGCACCGCCGCCGTCAGTGTCAGCCAGTTTGCCGTGGCATACGGAGCTCCATCGCAGTCTTTAACACTGGTAGCATGCCGCGACAGCGTGGACGTGAACCGTATGTGCAGTTGACGGACTTTGAGCGAGGGCGTATAGTGGGCATGCGGGAGGCCGGGTGGACGTACCGCCGAATTGCTCAACACGTGGGGCGTGAGGTCTTCACAGTACATCGATGTTGTCGCCAGTGGTCGGCGGAAGGTGCACGTGCCCGTCGACCTGGGACCAGACCGCAGCGACGCACGGATGCACGCCAAGACCGCAGGATCCTACGCAGTGCCGTAGGGGACCGCACCGCCACTTCCCAGCAAATTAGGGACACTGTTGCTCCTGGGCTATCGGCGAGGACCATTCGCAACCGTCTCCATGAAGCTGGGCTACGGTCCCGCACACCGTTAGGCCGTCTTCCGCTCACGCCCCAACATCGTGCAGCCCGCCTCCAGTGGTGTCGCGACAGGCGTGAATGGAGGGACGAATGGAGACGTGTCGTCTTCAGCGATGAGAGTCGCTTTTGCCTTGGTGCCAATGATGGTCGTATGCGTGTTTGGCGCCGTGCAGGTGAGCGCCACAATCAGGACTGCATACGACCGAGGCACACAGGGCCAACACCCGGCATCATGGTGCGGGGAGCAATCTCCTACACTGGCCGTACACCACTGGTGATCGTCGAGGGGACACTGAATAGTGCACGGTACATCCAAACCGTCATCGAACCCATCGTTCTACCATTCCTAGACCGGCAAGGGAATTTGCTGTTCCAACAGGACAATGCACGTCCGCATGTATCCCGTGCCACCCAACGTGCTCTAGAAGGTGTAAGTCAACTACCCTGGCCAGCAAGATCTCCGGATCTGTCCCCCATTGAGCATGTTTGGGACTGGATGAAGCGTCGTCTCACGCGGTCTGCACGTTCAGCACGAACGCTGGTCCAACTGAGGCGCCAGGTGGAAATGGCATGGATGGCCGTTCCACGGACTACATCCAGCATCTCTACGATCGTCTCCATGGGAGAATAGCAGCCTGCATTGTTGCGAAAGGTGGATATACACTGTACTAGTGCCGACATTGTGCATGCTCTGTTGCCTGGTGTCTATGTGCCTGTGGTTCTGTCAGTGTGATCATGTGATGTATCTGACCCCAGGAATGTGTCAATAAAGTTTCCCCTTCCTGGGACAATGAATTCACGGCGTTCTTATTTCAATTTCCAGGAGTGTATTTGTTCAGAACCATTGTGATACTATGAGAGCTTTGAATGATGTGTTTAATATGGGATCATGATATTTAAAGTATGTTTGAGGTAGATGACACTATTGAAATGAGCAGAGAATTTTTTTTTAAGTTTTGAAATTATTGCAGAAAGCTACGACGTTTTTGAGATTTGGCCGAGGTGTTATGGTGTTATTATTACGACGACGATGTGTATTATGCTTTTGAGGTATGTTTATGAGCAATAAGCTGATGCCATATGAGGAATTTGGTTATGCTATGTATTTATTATGATGAAATATTGAAGTGTCACCGCAAGATTGACTTGTTGATGAACATGTATATGTGTAATAAGGTAAGGAATAAGGAGTAGTGGTTAGGAACTCTGACTTGTGAAAAAGGATGATGGAGACCATGAATCGTACTTCAAAGAATTATGAAATGTGTGTAAATGCGTGAATGTATCACAATGCCGCCAAACATTTTTTGGACACTGTTTTGTTTCTACACATTTGTAACGCAAATTCTCGACCTATGAAATTTTATATGAGACTGTCACTGTAGTGCAAACTGGTGTCGTAAATATTTCGGTAAGAAAGTTAAGTGACCACCTTCACATAATGCGTTGTGGGCACCCAGCTGCGCGACAGTCGCCTGGAGAAAAGCCATTGGTGTGTGCCTTTCAGAGGCACAGGTGGAGAAAAAAGGAGGCCATTATTCTCGCTATCGACAATTCTTAGTAGAAAGCATAGCAAATACGACACACTCAAACTTGAAAACATATGATTACACTGTGGGGCTCATAATTTATGATATTTACTAAAATGCCTAATGAAATGACAGAGAACATTTCACATCTATTGTCTTGCTAGTTGAAAGATTGTTTACTGCATTATGAAATGCCATATGGCTAGTGAATGACGTTTCACGCCTTGCTTTACCTATTTTGTTTAATATCTAGTTTCTAGCTGCACTGCAGCATTGGTTAAAATAAAATTTTACAGATGTACTAATATAAATATTTTCTGTCTAGAGATCCAGTAAATAATAATATTGTGGTACGCTTCCAAAAAAATTGAGGGAGCATAAAAAGACATTTCCCTTCACAGGAACTGTGTACATAATTTTCTTTTCAAGTACTTGGTAATTTATTTCATAGAATAAGTTTTTGTGGTGCACCACTTTCATTACATAGACATTAAGATGTGAATAGACATTTCCCTTATCTGCATTGTTGTCTTTAGTGTACTAATTTTTCTGCTTGTGCATTTGTCATGTTTAGATATAGGTTATTACATTTACTTCTGCTTTCTTTGCCAATTTGTATTTTTTGTCATTGCTGTTTGTGTTGTTTTGTGGTGCTGCATTGCGTCATCCCTTAGTTTAGCATCTGAGCTCAGTAGATTTAAGTTAGCTTAAGAAGGGGTAGGCTATATAAGAGAATGAGTTGTGATGAATTGGAAGTAATGCATTGACAAGTTATAAAAAAAAGTGAAATACGAGGAAACATCTATGAAATGAAGTTTTGGGTTGGACTGCAGTACCAAATATCACACTCAAAACAAACCCTGTCCTTTCCTTGTGTTATCCCACTATGCATTTGTGTACCCTTGGGTATTTGTGTTCTTCCTGTCAGTATGTGTTTATATGATGAGAGTTACATTGTAGAATTTTTCTGACAATATGTTATTTTCTTTGTAAAGAGGTTTAGACATTATTTATTCTGTTTTGTTTTAATGCTCATGTGTGAAGTTGATGTTTCAAAAGTTATTCTGATCTTTTATGTATGTACTTACGTCATAATTCCTGTAACACTGATGTATATGTATATTTCTATTCTTTTGTAAAGCCTGTCTTACTACAAATGTTATCTGTACTGTTATGTTATTTAATGATGTATTCTGTACCTTTGTTATTGTATTATTATGTTGTAAATTTATAATTGTGTAGACACCAGTTCTACAAATTAAGTATCATTTGACTGCACACGTTTCTGTTGGTCATAATATATGCACAGTATGTGAGCAGTTGGGACTGTTAGTGTTTGCACATGTGTTAATAATTCAGCAAGGGACTGGATAACAGCATTGCTGGTTCTAAGGACAATTCCAAAAACTTTGTGAGTGCACAAGTGGTGGTTTATGGACTTGCTATATTCTCCGCAAGACTCTTCGATGGTGGTTGTGCACCTGCACAGCTGCAACAGATGGCTGCTGGCCGTCTCTACATGGACTACAGTGGGTCTGCATCTTTGATAGCCCACCAATAGCATTATTTCTACAAGGACCACAGTGGGTCTGCACCTCTGATGGCCCACCAATACCATAATCTCTACCAGGACTGCAGTGGGTCTGCTCTGTGATGACCGACCTACCAATATTCTTCAAAACTTCGACTGACTCTGCTGTGGGTTTGCTCTGTTGTGGACTATTTCCTGTCTGCATGTCAAGAGTCAGCACTGTCTTTCTGTCGGAAGGACAACACTACTTCTTCAAGACTGCATTGAAATCCACTACTTCCGTGTGCATTTTCTTTTACTGCTCAGACGCTGAGAAAAAAAAACTGCAATTTTACTGTGATGAACGATCAGGACTGTCTTTGTGGACTGTGAGAAAATTTTATCTTTTGACCAACATTGTATCAATAAGTGTGTGTATATGATTTCTTTGTTATTGTAACTGTGAAAATTTTTTTAACAAATATGTATTGGCCAGTGCCCAAAACAATTTGTAAAATTTTTTGTGGAGAGCATGGGGGCTATGTAAGTAGGCTGTTTATGTTTTCTTATTGGTAACGCCACGTAGCGCTCTGTATGAAAATCACTGGCTATGCTGTGTGCAGTCTGTGGCTAGTTTGCATTGTTGTCTGCCATTGTAGTGTTGGGCAGCCGGATGTTAACAGCGCGTAGCGTTGTGCAGTTGGAGGTGAGCCGCCAGCAGTGGTGGATGTGGGGAGAGAGATGGCGGAGTTTTGAAATTTGTAAGACTGGATGTCATGAACTGCTATATATATTATGACTATTAAGGTAAATACATTGTTTGTTCTCTATTAAAATCTTTCATTTGCTAACTCTGCCTATCAGTAGTTAGTGCCTTCCGTAGTTTGAATCTTTTATCTAGCTGGCAGTAGTGGCGCTAGCTGTATTGCAGTAGTTCGAGTAACAAAGATTTTTGTGAGGTAAGTGATTTGTGAAACGTATAGGTTAATGTTAGTCAGGGCCATTCTTTTGTAGGGATTTTTGAGAGTCAGATTGCGTTGCGCAAAAAAATATTGTGCGTCAGTAATTTTTCTAATGGGACGTTTCACAGTGTAGTGATAGAGTTGTTCCCATCAGAATCGACAGTATACCATCTCTGACAGCTATAGTTCAGGTATAATTGCTGATGTCGCAAGCAGAAGGTGAAGAGACAGAGAAAGTCTATGAGACTATTGAACGGGTAATCTAGAGCATAGAGGAAAACGAAATTCTAATAACCATGGGGGATTATAATGAGGTTGTAATGGAAGGATAAAGACTAACTGAGTTCTGTACCAAATTTCACCTAGTAACAGCGAATAATCTGATGGTGAATCACAGTAGCAGGGGGTAAACGCTGGAAGACACTGGTAGATTCCATCCGGATTACGTCACAGACGGACACAGATTTCGAAATCAGATATTGGATTATAAGGTGTATCTCGGAGTGGATACAGACTCAGAACCAAATTTAGTAATAATGAGAGTGAAGTTTAAGAGACTCATACCGATGAATCAGCATGGAAGGAAGTAGGATATTGATATAGTGAGGTTCGATGAGATATGTTTGAATTTCACTACAGATGTGAACACTGAGATAACAAAAAATAAAGTAGGCGGTTTAGCTGAAGAGAAGTGGGCATCTCCAAAATGAGTAATCTAAAAACTAAACTAAACTCGGTCCGAATAAGCCTTGGAAGGCCCAACGGTACCGACGGGCCGCCGCGTTATCCTCAGCGTACAGGCGCCACTGGATGCGGTTATGGAGGGGCATGTGGTCAGCACACCGCTCTCCCCGCCGTACGTCAGTTTACGAGACCGGAGCCGCTACATCTCAGTCAGTAGCTCCTCAGTTTGCCTCACAAGGGCTGAGTGCACCCCCTCTTGCCAACAGCGCTCTGCAGACAGGATGGTCACCCATCTAAGCGCTAGCCCAGCCCAGCAGCACTTAACTTCGGTGAGCTGACGGGAACCGGTAAAAAGAGCAATAAAATTTGTTGAAAATACCAACGTAAGTATCAGCACGGTAACTGTGAACAGACTTTGGGTAAGAGGAGAAATAGAAAAATGTTCAGCGAAAGACAATTTCACAGCAATATTAATCACTTCGGAACGAAATAAATAGGAAATGCAGGGCATCCAAGATGAAATGGACGCAGAAAAAAGAGACGATAATGAAATTAACTGATCTTCGAAATGAACTAATTCAATGGAAATAATTAACAGAAAAAGGAGAGTGTCGACAGGTGGAAAGACTATCCTGGAGGCTTCTATGACGAGGAGGAATTATCTGATGACGTAGTAGAAGAAAATGTTGGAGTCAGTAAGGAAGAGATAAGGAATTCAGTATTACATTCAGAATTTAAAAATAACTTTGGATGACTTCAGGTCAAATAAGGCGAAATGGATAGATAACAGCCTATGGAATTTGTAGAGCCATTGAGAGAAGTGACAAGAAAACGACTCTTCAGGCTAGTGTGTAGACTCTGTGAGGCAGATAAAATACCATCAGAATTTTAGAAAAGCTTCATCCACACAGTTATAGAGAAACCAAGAGTTAGTAAGGGCAAAAAAACCTTACCATTTGCTGATAGGAAGGATGTACAGAAGAATGGGAAAGAAAACTTTGGGTCTCTTCGATGACCATCAGTTTAGCTTTAGGAAAGATAAAGACACCAGATAATGAGTCGTGGCGTTGAGCTTGATAACTGTGGTATGGTAGCAGCAGTAGGAAGTGGTAACGTGCCGGACCAACTTCAATTCAGACATGTTTATAAAACAAATTTATTAGCAAGGAATACCTACTCAACATAAAAAACATGTTGCTCAACCCCATTTTTGGAGGTAATCATTACAGACCGCTGATTACTTATTAAACTTGACCCGCTATTGATGGCAAATAGCGGTGATACAATGATTTCAAATTGAAGTTAAAAACAATTACAACGATTCCAATTAAAAGTTTCCGCTGAAACTAGGTAACAATTTGGCATTAAAACTTGAATCCCTGTAACTCTCTTAAATAAGCAAATAGTAAACCATTATACAAAATTTACAATAGTAGATAGACATCAATTCAAACTTCAAAACAATCTTCAGATAAAATTAATTTTGCAGCAGAGAGTAAAATATAGAATGACAATTACAACGGGACACATACTCACACGTTTTACGCGTACCAGTTGCGCTCGTGGCACAATTTAAGATTTATTCAGGTAGTGTACGGAAGATCCAGACAATTTCAAAACAAGCTTAGACGCAGAACGCCTTCAGATGAACGCGAGACGCGAACTGTTCAGTTACAAAAGGTGATTACTTAACTCAGAGGCTGCTCTGCAACATTAGAATACATCCACGGCTATCTCAGTGGGTTTACAGTTCCGTAAGCTTGCAGTCATATTTTATTTCACACTACAGTCGTGCGTACTTTGTTTGGTGACATACACATTACTAAATATACTTGGTTAAACCTGAACGATGATCAGCTACCACCAGTCGTATACGCAACGCAAACGCGCCTACAAGGGCAGGCTCAATGAAAACCATTTCAAAGCGAACAGACAAAATAAACACATCACCAGCTATTAAGTAGTAGAACTATTCATCTTCGCATGGAGTGACCAAGTATTCGTCCATAAATTCATCCCGGGAGTAACGACAGTGTAGTGAAGGCCGTACAGACCTTCCAGCTTTGCTTTGACGGAAAATCTGTAACGGTCAACGCATACAGGATCCGAAAGCGTAGACACCGTTCATTGTCAACACGTCTGCGAATCCGAGTAGAGAGCAACCAGCGAACAGCCCTCAACCCCAACGGGTTCGATCTATCACTCCAGGTCCAGACGAGACGTTTTCCATCATAAACACGTGTCTGTTCCCAGCACCGGCAACGCTCACCTCTTCCCCGTGCCGCCACGGACCCCAACCCTCTTCGTTGACTCGCAAGCCCCACCTAGCGGACAACGAACACAACACAAGCTACTCTCTGGCAGAGTGAAAGTATACCACCACTGCCTCCACCAGAGGTGGAGAAAGTCGGGAAAAGAAAAAAAAAACTTTTGAGGGGGTTCCTTTCACGGTACAAATGGAAGCAAAAATGAAAATAAATCTATACACTTGCATGGGATTTTTCTTCGTGAGAAAAGCGTTCGCAATGTTAAATAGTGCAAGGTATTCGAAATTTTGAGAAAAATAAAGAAGTAAGCTGTAGGTAAAGATGGGCGATACGGAGTTTGTGCAATTACTGAGAGTGACAAGTAGGACTTGAAGACCAAGAACGTATTGCTCGGATAAAAAACGGTTTAACATATAAATGCAGACTTTCACACCTACCATTCAATCTGTACATCGAAGAAGCAAAGATGGAAATAAAAGTTCAAGAATTCGATTAATATTCTGGGTATAAAGATAACATTGACATGATGCGTTGATGACATTGTAATCATCTGTGAATGTGCAGAACAATTAAAAGATCTCTTCAGTAGGATGAATAGTCTTACGAGTGCACAGTACGGATTGAAAATAAACGGGAGAAAGACAAAAATAATGAGACGTAGAAGAAATGAGAATAGCAAGAAACTTAACATCGAAATGGTTGGTCACGAAGCAGATGAAATTAAGAAATTCTGCTACTTTGGAAGCAAACTAATCCCTGACGGACGAAAGAAGGTGGACATTAGAAGCATACTAGGACGGGAAAAAAGGACGTTCCTGGACAAAAAAAGTCTACTGGTATTAAACATAGACCTATGTATGAGATAGAAGTTTCTGACCTTGTACTTTTGAACCACAGCATTGTATGGTAGTGAATCAGGTACTCTGGGGTGGGGGAACCGGAACAGAAGCGACTCGAAGAATCTGAGAAGTGGTCATAAAGAAGAATGCTGAAAATCAGAGGAACTGATAAGTACTAAGGAGGCTAAGGAACGTGCAAGTGGAAGACACTGACAAGAAGAAGGAAGAAGGGACGGGATGACAGAACAGGTGTTAATACATCACTGAACAGCTTCCGTGGGACCATAGGGAGCCTTAGACGGTAAAAACTGTAGAAGACAGAGACAGAAATACATACAACGAATAATTGAATAAATAGGTTCCAAGAGCTACTCAGGGATGAAGAGGTTGGCACAGGACAGGAAATCAAACAAGCCGCAACAAACCAATAAGAAGACTGATGACTTAGAAATAAATACATAAATAACAAATAAAATATAAAAAAGTTAAATTTAAAAATCACCCCACCTACACCCCCAACTGTTGCAGCTATGAACACGCACACTCAACGGCACTTGGAGTTACATAGGTTCACACTAACCTTTGACATTACACAGCTGACATTTTACTCTTGCTTGCGGTGTAGGCCCGTTTTTGATTATCATAAGTGTATTGAGCACACCATTTGAAGTAGATTACGATTGAAGAGGTCCACAGAGAACGCAACTATAATCAGTTCGTGAAATAGGTGCTACGGAACGTAAGAATCTTGCAGAATACCGACATGTAGTGGAAGTACTAGCTGCTCTTATTGAAGCTAAACAGGAAAATGGAATGCACATAAAAAGCGAAAAGTCAGGAAGCACCAAATTTTACGATCGGCAAACAGCCCCTGCAGTGTTTCAGAAGAGTTACGAACGGCTTCTGTTAGAAGAGATTGAAGGAGAAAAAACCACGTGCACTGCCCAGTCACATAATATGACCACCGTCTACGTTCGACATCAACGTACAATACTAGTCACAGATAGTACGTGGCAGCACTAGCAGTGGAAGCCATGTACAGCGTGTCGGGGAGACGCGGTATACAGTGCAGTCGTTGTAATAGTTTGGAAACGGAGCGCTTTCTCTGACGTCTAAAGGAGCATAATCATTGGCTCTCAGGCCAAGGTTGGAAATATTTCCGAAACAGTTAAATTTGTAAACTGTTCGCGTGGCGTGGTGGCTAAACTATACAGTGCACGGCAAAACAGCGCTATCGCAAACTCGAGCCGAGCAAACAATGATGGATCGCGGGCCATATGTCACACGGGTGAACGACGACTGCGGAAAAGCGTACGGCAAATAGACGTGAAATTGTTGGGCAGCTGACCGGCCAGATGAATGAAGGGGCTCAAGAGCGTCTCCTCAACGAGTATCAGCGGACGTTGTCGTTTGTGGGTCTCCATAGTAAGTGCCTGGTTCATGCACCCATGCTGACTGCTGTTGACAGCTGTGAAGGGTGAAATTTGCCGGCCAATGCCGCAACTGGAGTGGCGACAGGTGGCCTTTTCAGATGAATCACCTCGTATGCTTCGTGAGACAGACGGCCATCGACGTGAACGGCGCGAAACTGTATGCAAACACTTTGTAACACCGTCGGAAGTGTCGAGGCCGGAGGAGTGAGCATTATGGTCTGGGGAATGTTTTTGCAGAATTCACTGGATGATGTCATCACTTTGGAAGTAACAGTGGATCAACACAACTATGCATCTATCCTTGGGGACCTTGGCCGCCCCTGGACGAAGTTCGTTTCTCTTCCGTACCATGACATGTACAAACCGGACAATGCAACATGTCACACTGCTCGAAGCATACGTGCGTGGTTCTAAGACCAACAGGGTTACTTTACTGTGCTACCCAAGCCACCAGACACCCCAGACCAAACCCAATTTAGACTCTGTAGAACCACATAATTGGGCTCTACGCGCCAACCGGGAAACCTGCGGCACTGGATCTGCATGGCTCCTCAACCCTGTCGGTACCTTCTAGATTCTCACTGACTCTCTGTCTGCACCCCTCGCTGCGGTCTGCGCAGCAAAAGGTGAGTGGAGAGAGTAAAGGCTCTTGTTACGAAGGCAGTTTCTAGACATGCTTAATCGAAGATCTCTTGGAAGTTTAATTCTTCCCTGCAGGAAGTTACCCGTAAAATGGTTGTTCACTTTAGTACTGAGTGAGGATCGTTGGTCTCGGACTCCTGCGGAGTGGAACTGATGCAAAAGATGAAGTAAGTCGAACGAAGAGCTGTTCTGTAGGAAACTGTTTCGGAAGGTCTTTGGATATCGTTGGTTAGCTTTACTTTCGAACATCCGGATGGTAGTAAATAGTGTGAACGTAAAAACTCCAGCGACCAATTTGCAGAAGCTGTTGACGGATACCTTCCGAGAGGTTACGTAAAAAGGACCGATGACAGATTGTTACAGAATTATTCCACTTCCTTTGGTTTCTATCCCCCGTTAGCTTTGTATCTGTATTCCACCGAAAATAGTATACAGTGATTCAGACGTCGACGATATGCCCTGTGTGCCTCGTTTGGCAACCGATTTGTTCCGTTTACTCACTGTACTTCCTGATGACTACGTCGGTGCCCACTTTAATCTTCGCCCTCCACCTTCAGTTCAGTACTGGACTGTTCTGGCTCAGGTTTGTTTTTCGGCATTGATATTTATACGTCAACAGTGATACACAGCAGTATGGACAGTTGTACTGATGAAGAGGTGACCGACGTGAACTTCGTGTGTGGTTGCGGCGAATGGATTGAGAGAGTGGCACGACACCTTTCTTAATCCGTTACTACAGTGACGACAACCATACAACAGTCACTATACATCTGTTTTATACAAACATCTGCGATAAAACCGTTGTGCCATAGATTTCGTGCTTTAGTTTTTGTGACGCTATTTCCACAGACACAGACATTACTCTTTAATGATCTACCGTCCACTTCAGGTACGCTGTACCTAAATACTAAGAAGATATTCGTGAACAGTTTCTGAAAATTAATTATTGGAGTTGTGGTACACTTCGCATATTAACTGAAATGAACCACTGTACAAACTGCAACCAAAGATTTGAGTGAACAACTTTGAAAATACGAAGCCTATGTGACATAACCGAATTCTGGAAACAGTCTCGGAACATATGCATATCCTTAATGAAACTCCCATTTACTCACAATGTGTAGTTTACGTCAGAAAAATAGATATACGACACTTTTAGTGATTGTCGGTGGATAACTGATACAATCTTGTACAATCTTGATATTCTCTTAGACTTAATTCACGTTTTCAAGCGAGATATCAGTGGCAAATGTACTGTGAGGAGGTGCAAAGGGATTTGCACCGAGTCGCCCCAAGAGAGAAGTTCCTGAAAAGACTACAAGGGGTGGTCTGAGGGGTCACTGGCCGGTGGAGAGAGGCTGTTGCCATGCGGAGACGCCACGGGAAGTCAAGCCATAGTACAGGAACAGAGATAGTATCACCTGAAGAGAAATGCCTGATGAAAACGATTTACTATCAGGAAGTTGAGTGAGAACTCACCCTCTTCAGCTGGAACGAAACTTTGTATGCAAGTTGTGGAAATCCATCAGTTTTCTTAGAAAAGCACATGAAATTAAAAATAAACCTCTCAGTGTTGGTAAGGGCCACACAGTTTGAAGCCTATTGCTATTGGCTGGCATAAACAAACTCTAAGACACAGACAGTGAACAGTCACGGGGCAAAGCAACAAATTGGCTGAAGACAGAGGCAGACAGACAGTGAGAGAGAGAGGGAGAGAGAGAGAGAGAGAGAGAGAGAGAGCAGTGTAGTGTGACAGGACACAAGCCATTGGTTAACCCGACGGAGGAATGATACATTTTTTAGAAGAGCAGTTTGATCAGCTAGCTCTCGGAAGATTCAGAGCTAAGCTAGTCAAAAGCTGTAGTAGATGGAAAATGCGTTAACGTGAGCTTTCCTGTTTCTTCACATTAGACTGGAAATCATGATACGAAATTAGAGTCCTGAGATGAAGATCAACATCTGGGGTCTCCACCATCAAACTTCGACGCTCAAATCTGCTGCAGATCTCCCTGAGTCGATGTAGAGTGGACCTGAAACATTTCGGGCTAATTAAATGTTAGCTGCTGAAGGGGCGCTGCCTCCACCAATGATCGATTCTACAGCCACTTGAACCATCAGCTGAAATACCGTGGGGGGATCGCATTGCAGCCAAGAGACAAGTGTAGGGAAATCAGAGTCAATTTTTCGTGACCTAATTATCTCAACCTTCACTCTGAAGACTTGTATGTTGTTAGTAATGTACTTACATGCGACACTTAGCTTTTCTGTATTATCAGTTACTTTAACCAAACTTACGCCAATCGCTAGACATTCCAAGATTACAATAAATCAAAATTATCAAATTTCTTACGTCATTTAACTTGCATAAGTTCATTTACTTACGTTTATCAACGCCTATCACAATTCATTTCATTAACCCTGAGCGTCAACCCGTCTTTGAGTAGAAAGAAGAATACTGAGTATAAAACGACCGCCCACATATTTTTGGCGATGCTCGTTTAGGATTCGATGACCTGTGATCCCCTGACACAGTGGTTAGACAGCAAAAATAATACAGGGCTAATCAACAAGAAGGAACAGATATCAAGCATTTATTGCTTCCAAACTACAAAAGATAGAAGCACAGTGTCAACGTTCCATGAAAGAGAAAAGTTCTACTTTTTGTCCATTCAATGTAAGCACAATGTGTTACACGACTCATCTTCTGCCACACACGAAGCAGCTAGTCCTTCGTTACCGAATTCACCGCTTTAACAACGCAATGCCGCAGACTTTCATGAGTATCAGTTGTAGGGGGGATAAAAATGCAGTATTTTATGTAGCCCCACAGATAAACGTCGGAAGGTGTCAGGCCTGAAGACCTGAAAGGCCGGCAGCAATGAAGTTCCTCTTCTGCTCCTCCTCTTGCAATCCAAAGTCCTGGAATGATGTTATTCAGACAACGTCGGGCGTGCTCAGGGAATTTTGTGAGTGTGTGGATGGAGTCAATACTAATTTCTTGTGGTGTGCATGGATGTTATTTATTGTTCATGAAGATTGTATGAATGAGTGCATTTCGAACCATCAATGTCTAAGTGAAGAGACAGTAAGCTTAAATGATTATGAAGCTCATGTTGTGAATATTAAGTAATGAAGAACTAGTTGTAAAGTATACATCTTGATGAGTGAATGAGTGATGGTTTGCTTAATTAAGTATGGCAAGTATAATAAAATGTGAACTTTGTTACCTTGGCACTACCCAGATCCGTAACAGTGGCTCAACTGAGCAAAATTTTGCAATTCCACAGAGGACCTAAATTTCTTGGATGCACTTCAAGTTTGACCGTAGCTGCCTCTGAAGTAATGAGCGATGCGATGAGACAGTTTTTCGGAAACAGTCCCTCCACACATGCAGATCAGTAATGAAACTTCCATTAATCAGAGTACATAATATACATCGATAAAATCGATACGTCACAGTACTAGTGATTGGGAGTAAATAACTGATGCGCTCTTTCTATTCTCTTACTCTTAATTCAGTTTTTGTGTGATGTAGCAGTAGCAGATATAGAAAGCACTGTGACTCAATGAGCAGGGACTTACGCTGGTCAAAGTTGTAAGTAAGTCGCCCCAAGGGTGACATTCTTCGAAAGAAGTGTCACAAAGCGAACAGACAAAATAAACACATCACCAGCTATTAAGTAGTAGAACTACTCATCTTCGCATGGAGTGACCAAGTATTCGTCCATAAATTCATCCCGGGAGCAGCGACAGTGTAGTGAAGGCTGTACAGATCTTCCAGCTTTGCTTTGACGGAAAATCTGTAACGGTCAACGCATACAGGATCCGAAAGCGTAGACTCCGTTCATTGTCTCGTCTGGACCTGGAGTGATAGCTCGAAGTGTCACTTGCAAGTGTCAGAGCAGGGGACGGTTCAAAAGTGTCACTTCCGACTCGACATAGGCCATTGCAGTGCACAGGCGCTGCGAGAAATCGGGCCGTGTAGAGAAATGCCTTGCGAATTCGTTTTATGAGCCGGAAATGGAGTGAGAACTTGCCCTCTTCAGCTGCAGCACACCTCTGTCTCCGAGTTATGAAAAGCTGGCCGTTTCCCCAGAAAAGCTTAGAAAAGTAAAGATAAACATCTCAGTGATGGGTAGTGGAGGCTCAGTGCTGGGCCTCTGAAACTAAGGGAGACCGCCAAACACTCTGACATTGCCCAAAAACAATGTTCACTTTATGTGAAACTTGCTGCTACTGGTTAATGTGAAAAAAACTTTAAGTCAGAAAGAGACACTGGACGTTGATTAAGAAGAAAAACACACACAGAGAGAGAGTTATGAGAGTTTTATTGTTAGAGTTGTTGGACGCAAGCCACTGGTTAACCAGCGAGGAGAAGGAGACCAATACTTTGTAATAAGCAGCTTGGTTCGTCGGTACTCAGAAGTTTCGAAACTGAGCCAATCAAAGACTGTGAGCAAAAATGCGAGGTTTCCTCTTCCATCACAAACGACTGGAAACCGTTATCTAACAGCAGAGTTCTGAGATCAAGATCAACATCTGGAACTTCTACCGAACTGAAACTTTCTGGCAGATTAAAACTGTGTACTCGACCGAGACTCGAACTCGGGACCTTTGCCTTTCGCGGGCAAGTGCTCTACCAACTGAGCTACCCAAGCACGACTCACGCGCGGTACTCACAGCCCTACTTCTGCCAGTACCTCGTCTCCTACCTTCCAAACTTTACAGAAGCTCTCCTGCGAACCTTCTTAAAGCTCAAGAGCCTCCAGCATCATTTTCAAGGAAAAAGGAATATTAGGGAATACTTGTTCACGTCATGGCGAGTTGTTTGTCATAACTGCACCTGTATCATCATAGTCATCATCAGCATCATCGAAGTACACATCCTCTGTGTCAATGACATCAGGCTCGTCCAGAATAGGAAGTATACCTTCGATGGATACTTACAAAAGCGATGAAGAGTAATTATTACTTTGCTTTTATCACGAATTCCAGTGTTTCATGAAATGAAATAATTTGTGATTCATCCGTAACTGTATTACTCATTGTCCAACGTGACATATTCGAAACATTCATTTTCAGCCCCTTTCACAGAACAATATCGAATAGTTATTCCATTCTCAAACATTACTTACTATTTGTGGAACGGCAACATAAAACAATGTATTACAATGTTCGAAAAAACTGCATTAATATGAAGACAACGAATGGAACAATGTTACATGGCGTCACATGGCTGTTCACGGCAGCGGCTGGATGGCGAAATTACATTGGTGCGCGTCACTGATTCATATATACTCCACCAGAGATTGCTATGGAGGCGTTAGCAATTGTGTCACGCCAGGCATTAAGCAGGAAGGAAGCAAATTGTAGTCTCTGCAGCACTTCAAACCCAGTGCGACAAATATGTGTCGCGCAGGGCACTTGAGGGTTAAGTGGCTCCTGCATGGGATGTAAGTCATGGGAGTCGTTATCGACACCATGGCTAGCTCAGTAGCCACGAAAAGGGACGAGGAAGGCCTCAAGTGTTCTCACCGGCAATCGTTCCGGAGCAGCTTCGAGGCAAGAACTGCGGCTAGAGAGACTCGCGCAGCAGAAAATGAGATCTCCACAGAAGAGGAAAATATACTGTATTTCCGAGGAACAACAAATTAATAGTAACTTGAAATTATTGAATGGTATATACTTAATAATACAACTCAAAGGTTTGAGTCGAGTACTTCTCGATCCAAAGTTTCTTAAACTGCTTCACATGATCACATGATAAAAAAAAAAAAAAAACACTAATCGGTAGAATTAGATGCCTTTTGGATTTAATAAACTTGACTCTTGCAACACTGGCATGTTCCTAAAAGAACAATACATTTTCATAATATTTGTTACCTATTGACATTTTAATGCCAAAACAGGTCGATTTTCAATACCTACGTCTTGAAGTGGCAGAAGAAATTGGAATTTATTGATTCACCCCATAGAAAATTTAATTACGATAGTGTACAAATACTTAGCTTTCATTGATGGCCTATACTTCACACTCAATGGTGCGACCCATTCACTTGCCCAGTTCGCACACAGATACTTTGACCACCATACTGTGCTGCTTAATCTCATCAATTTTTTAGCCAAATATTATTTACATTATATATAAGATACGTAGTTTCGATTCTTAATGAAGATTTGTACGTAAAAACAATTTTGTTCAGAAAAGAAATGTTGAAAATTAGCTCAAAATTAGGCCTAGCAAGCGGAAATCCCCTTAAACCTACGCACATACACTTTCTTCCCCGAATGCACGTAAAATTACATCTGCTTTGCCCGTTTATTGGTCCAGAGGCAGGTCGGTGAAAGTAGAAATAATTTCCGTAATACTGACCTGTAATCTGCACAGCCAAAAGATGAAAAGTGGTAGTTCGGAGAACAGTTATTCTCCCGACAAAGCGCCTAGCGACCTTAAAATATGAAGAGGAGGAGCTACCAACACGTGATTCACCTTCTATGATTTAGAGCAGACCTTACTCAGGTGGGAGAACAAGACGCTGCAACAGGGTTACTTTGACTACTGTATGTGATTGTTGCTATAATGGGCGGTAGATTTTCTTACTCACATTAATGTACAACTGTGACACAACCACTGTAAATTTATTGGAATCGGTACTATTCCATGCTGGAGGAAGAAAGCTTCCACTCGTGCGACCTAATGATTTTGTGGGGCCGACTATTGGGAGCTTCACGTTGCTGATTCTATGAGAGATACCTGTGTGTTGACTGTCGCTCGATGTAGGTGACGATGGCAAAGCTGTACTAGCTGAAGGCTAGCTTATGTGCTTCTCTTTGACCGTTGTGTCATCACGATCCTCCATTGGAACGAGGTGAACGTAATTTCGAGAAAGCGTTCAGTTCCGTGAGACCCATATGGGATAGTTTGCACTTGACCATAGTATTAAACGGGTACTCGGTGAGTTAAGTATAGTACACCTTGATTTGGATTAAATACAACTTCACTAAATGAAAACTAATCACTTGGCAAGCACTTTGAAAATATGCAAGAACATGACCAAAGAACGAGGAAACAAAGACAGTTATACATTTCGGATATTAAAGATGAGTCAATGATAAAATTGCCGTACTTTCATTGGTATCGATTCGGTATTCATCAAAGTCGCCGCAAGTGTTACGGTCCTCATAATCTTCCATCCTTGCGGGAGAAGAGTGATGCACGCACTACAAAACCACTCGCTGGAAGCAGAAACAATATTTGCTAAGCAAGCAGAAGAATACTAAGTAGTCACCAGTTAACTTTGAAATCAATCTACAATGTGTGTGAGGTAAGAAATGAAATACGGATTTTAAAGCAAATGTTTGTACAATTGCAACGAGAGCTAGGGAAAGCAGGAGTGTTGACAGAAGTTCAAAGAGCGTATCAAGATCTACAGTTCTCGCATGAAATGTTGTGATAACAGCCACAGCATGTAGTAAAAATGACTCGGCTCAGGACATAAGGATCGTTAGATGCTTATACAAAATCACTGAGTACCTTAAACGTTACTGTATACAATGAGGACATTCAAGAATTGAATGGCGCACTAGAGCAAGTTAACTAAAGCGCCAAAGAACCTGGTATAGGTACGCGTATTCCAATACAGAGATATGTAAACAGGTAGAATACGGCACTGCGGACGGCACCGCCTATATAGGACAGCAAGTGTGTGGAGAAGTTGTTAGAATGCTTACTGCTGCTACAACGGTAGGTTATCAAGATTTAAGTGTGTTTGAACGTGGTGTTACAGCCGACGCACGAGCGATGGGACACAGCATCTCCGAGCTAGCGATGAACTGGCATCTCCGAGTGTACCGTGAATATCAGGAATACCGTGAAACATCAAATCTTCGACATTGCTGCTGCCGGAAAAATAATCTGCAAGAACGGAACCAACGAAGACTGAGGAGAATTGTTCAACGTGATAGAAGTGCAACCCTTCCGCAAATTTCTGTAGATTTCAATTCTGAGTGATCGGCAGGTGTCAACCTGCGATCCATTCAACGAAATATCATCGATAAGGGCGTTCGGAGCCAGAAGCCCATTCTTGCATCCTTCATGACTGCACCACACAAAGCTTTAGGCTTCGCCTGGGTCCGTCAACAGCAACTTTAGACTGTTGATGACTGGAAACAAGGTTCCTGGTTGGACGAGTCTCGTTTCAAATTTATATCGAGCGGATGGACGTGTACGGGTGTGGAGACAACCTCATGAATTCATGGAGTGTGTATGTCAGCAGAGGACATAGGCATCCAGTCTGATCTCCTGCATCCATTCATGTCCATTGTGCGTTCCGATGGACTCGGGCAATTCCAGCAAGACACTGCGACACCCCATAAATCCAGAATTGCTATAGAGTGGCTCCAGAAACACTCTTCTGAGTTTAAACGCTTCTGCTGGCCACCAAATTCCCGAGACAAGAACATTATTGAGCATATCTGGAACGCCTTGCAACATTCTCTTCAGAAGAGATCTCCACCCCCTCGTAATCTTACTGATTTATGGAAACCCCTGCAGGATTCATAGTGTCAGTGCCCTCCAGCACTACTTCAGTCGTTAGTCTAGTCCATGTGACGTCGTGTTGTCTCACTTCTGCGTGCTCGCGGGGGCCCTGCGCCATATTAATGAGGTGTACCAATTTCTTTGGCTCTTCAGTGTACAAACAGTAGAGGATGCAAATAGTGCAGTTATGGAGTGGCACACAACTCAGGTGACGAATCTGGAACTCGATCTGCTGGATAAGTCAAGTGTCGTGCAGGGGTCTAGTGTAGAATTGGCAGGACGTGTAAAGAATACCACGGGAATTACGGAAAACGATTTCGGTACAATACCAAATCTATTAAACTTGCTCGAACAGAGAGTGGTTGTCGAGAGATTATTACGTTAGCTAGAAAATAGCTCCAGTGCACAAGAATTGAAGTAGTAATATTGCAAGAAGCAGTTCTTCACGCAGTACACTGACAGTTACCTTCTACGTTGGTGCCACCACAACAGTGTTTAGTGAGACTATGTTAAGTTCAGCAATGCCTAAAATCAGAACTGCAGCACCTAGTAGAACCGACGGAGAAATATTTGTTGCCGTTCTACAACATGTCAACCGTTGGCGTTATTTTGAATGGGGCGCGATATCAAGTGTAGGTACGATTCCCAGCGGTTAAAATGGATGCACAGTGTCAATGCTCGGTGGCAGCTCTCAGCGTCGAAATAGTTCGGTAGAACCCAGAATGAGATTTTCACTCATAGGGGGACGACAGTGTTGCAGAAAAGTGCTATCGAGTACTATGGAAGAAGGGAAATCTTGCTCAAGTCATTGACACATTTATTCAGCTTCCTGTGTCAGCCCATAATGGACTAGAGACTCCTCTACATTATTTAAGAACTCTGGTGATGGATAACACGCTTCACAACTTGGAAGATGAATCGAATCGTTACAGCGTAGAAAAGACCGAAGCAACAGTGAACACAAGGAAGTCGATACTGGAAAAAATGTTACGCATGTACCTGAGAATGGGACTTGTTCAAGTGCCTACAGTTCGCTGCTACCGGGAGACGCACAGGGCTCTCCCACTGGTTTGTAACGTTACGGCCCGAAATAGATTTGAGAACTATTGAGCGTCCTCCACTTAGAAAATAGTTTAGTAGCAACTGATGAAACTAAAACTAGCGATAAGCTCTGGAAAATTCGACCGTGGCTGAATCGATTCAGAATAAATGTTTGCAAGAAATTCCGGAACATCACAGTGTCGATGAAGTAACGACTGAATTCAAGGCAGAAGCACCGTGAAAAAATGTATGCAAAAACAAATCTATAAAGTGATGATTCAAAATGTGGTGTAGGGAAGAAGCTTTTGGCTACTTGTACGACTGAAATTTATCAGGGTGTAGCAGGAAAAATGTAAAAAGGAATAGAAAAGCACGAAAAGGGCTCGCATGTGAAGTGATCGTAAAAATTCAAGGTACGTGCCTACAACCTCCTTACGAGTGTTATACTTGTTCAGCGCCTGTTGAATAGAGTTATCTGTTCCTCCAGGATAAGACAAACAGGTGGGACGAATGACAAAGAGAATTTGTGCGAGTCTCATGACCATGTTATTCCAGCTAACAAAAGCTGTTTAGGTGGTATTGATCTGATGGACAAAGTATCATCACCATAAAATACCACATAAAATGAAGGAGGCGCTATTATACATCATCTGGCATACAGTTAGAATTACAACAGCCAACAGTTGAATCAAATATCGTAAGGACTGCAAATTTTTTTCAAGAACGGCATTTTCCTGAACGCAAATTGAAGCAGAATATTGCAGGTGGAATATTTTTGGCAGTGAGACAAATTAAATCGAGGACGCCCAAGTAAAGATGATTTGTCAAAAAAAGAAGAAGATTGCTGCGCCAACAGTTGTAGATGGCTAAAAGGACAACTATGATAATTGGCCGATATGGAAGGAAGCAAGAGGGCGATGAAAGATATGCATCAAGACTGTGAAGTATTTTGTCCTTAAATAAAGACAGAAATGGTTTCAGAAGATTTCACACATAAAAACTGACAAATTGAGTTGGCTAATAATTTCTGTTGCTTTTTTTCTATTTCATTGTAAAAACGAATTAACAGTTTTCCATAATGTACTCTTAACGTAATCAGCTGCTGTTTTGTAGCATACTGAAATTTTTTTTTATATTTGTGGTAAGTTCCTATGGGACCAAACTGCTGAGGTCATCGGACCCTAAACCTACACACTACTTAACTTACGCTAAGGACAAAACACACACCCAAGTCCGAGGGAGGACTCGAACCTCCGACGCGCGGCAGTAGCATACGACGCGCAGCTATAGCATATGACAGTCAGGCTGTGCATAAGTGAGATACATATAGTGACTTGCTGTTGTATTGTAATAATCTGTCATTTACATCATATATGTAATAATTATAAATAAATGCATTTAAAAGTAAGCTAGTATTAACATATTCATCCTTCGGAACGGGATGTTCCATAAAGATGAGAATGAAAGAGATTTTGGAACTAGAAACTATAAATTTAATTAAATTATAATCTTAACAACATGAGCGAGCGAGGTGGCGCAGTGGTTAGCACACTGGACTCGCATTCGGGAGGACGACGGTTCAATCCCGTCTCCAGCCATCCTGATTTTGGTTTTCCGTGATTTCCCTAAATCGTTTCAGGCAAATGCCGGGATGGTTCATTTCAAAGGGCACGGCCGATTTCCTTCCCCATCCTTCCCTAACCCGAGCTCACGCTCCGTCTCTAATGACCTCGTTGTCGACGGGACGTTAAACAACACTAACCTAACCTTAACAACATGTCCTGCCATCGAGTATTTTAAGCTGGCTTTGACGAGTGTGACGAATATGCCACGCCAAAATTTTGGCGTGGAAAATGTCAAAGGGTCAGAATTGTATATTGAAGTAGTGAACAAGTATTAATAAGAGATTTTGGTGAGATAAAAAGTTTTCGCACTATGGAGAATGGTGTTGTGCAATATATGGTTAAATCCGCCGTTATAAGTGACATCCGCCCGTTTGTTAGCAATGTGGGTGACTTTCACACTCAAAAACATGTTTTTAGAAGGTAAGTCCAAATTACTGAGCTCAGTGCTACGTTGTCATTCTGTGTACAGGCTCGAAGGCACCTCTACATCAAAATGTGGCGAATCAGATGTTTCCACATATGAGTATTGCTTCTGTAACTTCACTTGTCAGTAGTGGCTTATGACCGAAAGTGTCCTGCGTCCCGCTCATGTCAGCTTGCTTCCATTTACACGAACATTCAGAGCAGGAATCGTACTGGAGATTGTCATTCGTAGAGATCCTGTGTTAAAGTGCAACCATAACCACTTTTTATCTCATTTTATCGAAAGCGAATACTTGCGACATATCCTGGGCAAGTACAGCATGTATATCGATATTTTCTTCTATCTAGAATGTTACAATAGCATTAAAAGGAAACGCATATCGATCGGAGTCGCAAAGCGCTCAGGCGCCGAGAGCGGTACGAGAGAGTGGGCGTACGCGCGCTCCCACTGAAACGTGATTTTCAGGTATAAGGAATAATTTCCCGACAAAATCCTTTTGATCACCTGTCTCCCGCATCGGGTCACGTATTGCGCAATGGTGCCATCACACAAAGCACAAAGATATCCGGGCATCCGCGTCGGAACTACAAGATTCGCTGCCGTTCTCCATAACGCGCAGAGTGCACACGCGTGCGTCACGCGAGAAGTGCGCGGTTCGCCGCCTGTGCGAAACGGGGGAACTTTCCAGGTGGAGAACCCATTTTCAGCCAAATGAACCACCCATTTTCGGTATAAACTAGAAACGTAAAGAAGTGTAAATATCAACAGCTAAACTGTGCAACAAATATGCTTCTAGTTGAGCTAGCGTAGCTGCTACACATGCTGTACTGGACGCTATACTGTAAGACATGCGATATCCTTGCGAGCTACGTGACAATGATTATACACTATGTGATGAAAAGTAACCGGACACCTGGCTGAAAATGACTTACAAGTTCGTGGCGCCCTCCATCGGTAATGCTGAGATTCAATATGACAGCATCCATTCTTGCAGGCATATGTTCAATCAGGTGATGGAAAGGTTTCTTGGCGAATAGCAACCCATTCTTCACGGAGTGCTGCTCTGAAACAAGGTATCGATGTCGGTCGGTGAGGCCTGCCACGAAGTCGGCGTTTCAAAACACACCTAAGGTGCTCTATAGGATACGTGTCAGCACTTTGTGCAGGCCAGTCCATTACAGCGACGTAATTGTCGTGTAACCACTCCGCCACAGGCCGTGCTTTATGAACAGGTTCCATCATGTTGAAAGATGCAATCGCCATCTCCGAATTGCTGTTCAACAGTGGGAAGCACGAAGGTGCTTAAAACATCAGTGTGGGCCTGTACTGTGTTAGTGCCACACAAAACAACAAGGTGTGCAAGTACCCTCCATGGAAAACACGACCACACCATAACACCACCGATTCCGAAATTTTCTGTTGGCACTATACACAGAGACAGATACCGTCAACCGGGCATTCGCCATATCCACACCCTGCCATCGGATCGCCACATTGTGTATCGTGATTCGTCACTACACACAACGTTTTTCCACCGCTCAGTCGTCAATGTTTAAGCTCCTTACATAAAGCGAGGCGTCGTTTGGCGTTTACCGGCGTGATGTGTGTCTTATGAGCAGCCGCTCGACCATGAAATCCGTTTACTCACCTCCCGCCTGTCATAGATAGTAGTAGCAGTAGATACTGATGCAGCTTGGAATTCCTATGTGATGGTGTGGATAGATTTCTGCCTACTACACATTATGACCCTCTTCAACTGTCGGAAGCCTCTGTCAGTCAGCAGACGAGGTCGGCTTATACCCTTTTGTGCTGTGCGTGTCGCATCACGTTTCCATTTCACTATCACATCCGAAACAGTGGACCTAGGGATGTTTATGAGTGTGGAAATCCCGCGTACAGACCTATGGCGCAAGTGACACTCAATCACATGACCACGTCCGAAGTCCGTGAGTTCCGCGGAGCAGCCCATTCGGCTCTCTCACGATTTCTTATGACTAATGAGGTCGCTGGTATGTTGTACCTGGCAGTACGTGGCAGCGCAATGCACCTAATACGAAAAACGTATGTTTTTGGGGGTGTCCGGATCCTTTTGATCACATAGTATATAACGACACGATATTGATGACCACTAACGTCACATCAAGCGCTGAAGATAACCTCTTTGTGCAGCTGCTTCAGGAATTCAGCGCGCTCACCGACCTGCTCCGAGTCATTTCAACCTTTTGAACCTTCCCTAATCCGAGCTTGTGCTCCGTCTCTAATGACCTCGTTGTCGACGGGACGTTAAACACCGACCTCCTCCTCCTCGTTAATACCAAAGTGTTCATCGCCCACGTCCTTAGTGTGATCGATTGCGCAAAGGTAGATTCTCAGACGGTGATGGCCTCGGCAGATAAACACAAGAAAGCTGTGACAACATCACTCGGAGTTTTTAAATACAGTATAATTTTTTGCCTTTCGGAATAAAGCTCAAAAGTGGCAGTACTGCATGCACAAGGTGCTGCAAGGACACTTTTTTGGGGTATGGATGGTACATTACGTTTTACACATACATAGCAACAGCATACTGGTCTGTAACGATTCCAATTTGAACGCATAGTTGCGATCAACAGTGATAAGTTTCCTATCGCTAAAATGGAAGTGCACTTTCTAGATTATTCCGTCTCATGTAGGCGTCTCCCCGCTGTTGGAGGTGGACGCTATTCAGCAGGTGGCTTTACCGACAACGTTTGAAGGTCTCTGCAAATTCATAAGGATTTTAACCTAATGCAGGCGACAACTATCTCATTTGGCTGCGATACAGAAACTTTTTAACAGACAGCTGACCCGAAAGAACACGCAGAAAAGTTCCGTCGAGGACGGGGGTTAAAATTCGACATCCTCCTCTAGCATAAGATTCGCTCAACAGTAGTTGTCGATACAAGTATTATATTTCGAATTTTGGACCGGTAAATATTATATTAGTTGCGTTACTGAAAACTTGCATAAAATTTTGTAAAGAGTGTGTTATATTTGAACCTGAAATTTATGAAAAGGAGTTACCCTATAAATTATTTTAGTCCCTATGTTATAATTGATATCCACTTGTTTTGAATGTAGAGTTAAATTTTTTTTAGAAACATTCTAAATTACGAACTATTAGCACATTTAAAATTTCTATTATTAATTACGCAATCCTGAACTTTTTCTACGTTTATTTGTGGATTCATTTATGAAATAA
The DNA here is from genome assembly GCF_021461385.2 of Schistocerca piceifrons. Lineage (NCBI taxonomy): Eukaryota > Metazoa > Arthropoda > Insecta > Orthoptera > Acrididae > Schistocerca > Schistocerca piceifrons. The sequence continues at coordinate 654,429,706 of NC_060142.1, forward strand.
GCGAAATTAATAACGTAACAGAAACCAGTATAAATTCATTTGTTAAAAGAAATTGTAAACCTTTGGAATATTGTTATTTCCGCACAGTGCGAGAGTTGTATGCATGGCTATGATGTGATCGGACCTATTTTTGTGTTTTCAAGCGAACATTGTAATTTCGGCTCTCTTAAAGTGAAAAGTCAAAAGAAATATGATATACTAAAATGGGAGAAAGTATATTTACGTCAAAACAAAAAATTCTCCAACAAAATCTTCAATTTTATTTAGTTTCATCCAACCGTTAGGACCTAGACAAGACCCCTAGACAAGAAATACTAAACTCATCTCTATATGACAATATAAGGAAACATGAAAGTTTATTATAACCTTCGCTCCTCTCAAATCTTCATATAAGACTTTAATGTGGACAATAGACGTAAGTAGGAAGGGGTGCGGCGAGGGGGGGGGAGGGAGGGGTTGATGGGTAGATGACAAACGGGATCTTGCGTTTCATTATCTAAAGACGGCACTAGCTAAAGTCACTTAGCTGCACATCCGGTATTAGGTGCTTCCCTTGCATTGATGCGGATGCACGTCAGACGGTCGTTGGTAGAGCGTTGCAGGAATGTGTGTTCTGCACCTGGCAACCACTGGGAATCCTCTGAAATAAACTAACTTGCCATGTCACAGGAATGGAGCTCGTTCAATATAAAGTTACTCGCCATCTACGTAGCTGTCGAGCACTTCAGACCCCGCGCGGGAAGCCAACATTTCAAGAAACTTACTGACGACAAGCCCCTCATCTCTGTGTTTCACAAGCCGACTGAGTTCCATTCACCTCGCCAATGCACGCAGGCAGAATGAATTTATCTCGCAGGTTACTACCGACGTAGCTGGACGAAACTGCGTTGTGGTGGACTGTCTGACCCGTAACTACGCATGATGGAACGCGATCAATTGGGCTGATGTAGTAGCTGATCCAGGGAATGATAAATTCCTCCAACACGTTGTTTTTAATCTGGAACCGGCCAGCCTTGCAGCTAGAGCGCAGAACTATGTACGAGGTGCATTCAAGTTCTAAGGCGTCCGATGTTTTTTCTCCGGACTGGAAAGAGATAGAAACATGCGCATTGTTTTAAAATGAGGCTGCGTTCATTGTCAATACGTCCCAGAGATGGCAGCACCGTACGGCAGATGGAATTTTACCGCCAGCCGCAAGAATGAGAACTGATCTAAATACTTAAAATGGCGACGTTTTCCTTACTTGAACAGCATGCAATCATTCGTTTTCTGAATTTATGTGGTGTGAAACCAATTGAAATTCATCGACAGTTGAAGGAGACATGTGGTGATGGAGTTATGGATGTGTCGAAAGTGCGTTCGTGGGTGCGACAGTTTAATGAAGGCAGAAAATCGTGTGACAACAAACCGAAACAACCTCAGGCTCACACAAGCCGGTCTGACGACATGATCGAGAAAGTGGAGAGAATTGTTTTGGGGGATCGCCGAATGAATGTTGAACAAATCGCCTCCAGAGTTGGCATTTCTGTGGGTTCTGTGCACACAATCCTGCATGACGACCAGAAAATGCGAAAAGTGTCCTCCAGGTGGGTGCCACGAATGCTGACGGACGACCATATGGCTGCCCGTGTGGCATGTTGCCAAGCAATGTTGGCGCGCAACGACAGCATGAATGGGACTTTCTTTTCGTAGGTTGTGACAATGGATAAGACGTGGATGCCATTTTTCAATCCATAAACAAAGCGCCAGTCAGCTCAACGGAAGCACACAGATTCACCGCCACCCAAAAAATTTCGGGTAACCACCAGTGCTGAAAAAATGATGGTGTCCATGTTCTGGGACAGCGAGGGCGTAATCCTTACCCATTGCGTTTCAAAGGGCACTACGGTAACAGGTGCATCCTACGAAAGTGTTTTGAATAACAAATTCCATCCTGCACTGCAACAAAAACGTCCAGGATGGGCTGCGCGTGTGCTGTTTCACCAAGACAACGCACCCGCACATCGAGCTAACATTACGCAACAGTTTCTTCGTGATAACAACTTTGAATTGATTCCTCATGCTCCCTACTAACCTGACCTGGCTCCTAGTGACTTTTGGCTTTTTCCAACAATGACAGACACTCTTCGTGGCCGCACATTCACCAGCCGTGCTGCTATTGCGTCAGCGATTTTCCAGTGGTCAAAACAGACTCCTAAAGAAGCCTTCGCCGCTGCCATGGAATCATGGGGTCAGCGTTGTGAAAAATGTGTACGTCTGCAGGGCGATTACGTCGAAAAGTAACGCCAGTTTCATCGGTTTCGGGTGAGTAGTTAATTAGAAAAAAAATCGGAGGCCTTAGAACTTGAATGCACCTCGTAGAGCACAGACATAGAAATTCGGTGCGGTAAACTGGTGGGCGTCAACGGAATTTCGTCCCTCTGCGGTGGCGTCGCCAGTTTATCAGTGTCTATCACAACATTGCACGAGGAGCTTGTTGCCAAGCTTGTTGCCATAAAAGTCGTTTGACCCGGTATAGAGACGCACTGTCACACCTGGGCAAGTCCATGGAAGAGCAGCCAAAGCTGTCAAATAGTTAGACACATTTTCATGCAGGTGGGTTGCTTCCCCACACGTACAGTGACGTTCCCTCACATCCACAGTGACATCGTAAGGCCTCCGCAATACTTAAGGTGATATCGATACTTGCTTATTATGGTTGCACGTTTCACTAGGTGTCCAGAAGCAGAATCTATTCCAGAGATTTCAACAGAGCTGGTCGCCTGAGCCTTATAGCTGTCTCGGTTTGGGAGTTTCGACATCCCACAAAGAATCACGACTGAGAGAGGGCGATATTTCGATGGACGGCTTTTCGAGGAGGAACTGCAGCGCTTTGGAAGCAGGCACACTCACATTACTAACTACCACCCTCGCAAGAAATGTGACGGTAGAGCGAATGCATCGCACCTTCCAGGCGGCATAAACGTGCCACGCGCAGGTCTGGTTTGGCGCACTATTCTTGGTGCCGCTGAGTCTTCCCACGGCAGTTAAGGAAGATACATCCTCTTCGCCGGTGCAAATACGAAGGTTGCCCAGAAAGTAATGGACCGCATTATTTTTCTTCAACTATTCTTTACTGAAGACAGTGAGAATTACACACAAGAAGCAATGGTGTTTTGTCTACGCACCCTGTTTTTCCACGTAATCTCCATCGCGCTCTATGGCATTCCTCCAGCGCCAAACGAGAGCGTGTATGCCCTGTCGGTACCAATCCATGTCCTGGTGGCGGAGCCAGTGCTTCACTGAGTGGAATTCCTTTGCTGATTGACAGATGCAGCGCCAACTGTGGAGCCGTAATGTTTCTGTCCTCAAGAATGACAACATCAGCTCACTGCAAGATGTCGTGGATGACCTCACCTGCCACTGCAAATCGAGGACCTCCGTCGAACTGACTTCTGATGATCTCATCCTCTGTGCCCAGCGACTAACTGTATTTCTGTCGACTGCAGATGTTCCATGGACTTGGCCCAAGCGTTTGTGAATATACCCCATCGTTTCATTCTCTGCAGTTGCTTTTAACGTACATCACCTTCAGACGCCATTTGGAAATTATCCTGGAGCTACTATACCTGTCGGAAGTGACGGATTCTTGGCGCGCTCACTCAGGAGACTTCGAGTAATACGTACGTAACGTTTCACACTCATAGTATTGTTTTCGGCTGAGAAAAAAGAATACGGTGTATCACTTTCTGGGTAACCCGCATAATATATGGCGAGTAGTAACCAGTACTGGAATATTTCTTCTTGTCTACTTCATGGTCTCCACTGACTCTGGAAGATTGCGCTATTTTCATCCGTCAATTGTTTTCAGATTTGCAGCACCTCATGTCACACAATGGAGTCAAGCATGGCGGGAGACAGATTTTCATATGTTAAGATTGACACAATTGTGAGTTTGTGTCCGAGACGATGTCATCCGACCTCCTCTCCCTCTCTCTCTCTCTCTACCCTGTTTTGGAGCGATCAACTTCTGAAGAGGAAAGACGTTCATCATCGAGACAAACAGCGGACACCATTTCAACTGCACACACAAAATCAGCATATACGGTCGATTTAGCTCCCGTAACCTTTGGCGCTCCATTTCTGCTAACGTATCATTCACAGGAGAAGACAACATACACCACACTACCGGCGCAGGGCTTTCGGAGTTCGGTAGAGAAGGACTTGTGAACTCCCTGGCCCTCTCTAATCCTCACACGTTCCAGCACGCACGTGAGATGCAAACATCCGCACAGTAGATCCCTCTACCGGTTTCGCGACGAGAGAGCTTGGTGAGAGGGTTGGCCATATCAGACAGAACATTCTTCCCGACGACATGTGGCACCCTCTGCGACGTATGTCCAGGTGAACGCGAGGGGTGTCACGCACGATTCACCTCTATTCTCTTCTTACTCCACGGTGCCTAACAAAAAGACGGCCATCCACTCTATAGTTAGTGCCCTCCCCTAAAATTCCTTGAGGACCTATAATGCTACACGAGGTATGCATCCATTCACGTTATAGCTTTGTCACAAGCCAACCTCCAGCTCTGCCAAATGGTGGGGGGGGGGGGGGGGGCTGATCTGGCGACTTCGATAAATACCGAATCGATTCCAATGTGGGTGTGAACATTTTATCATTTACTCATTTTTTTATATCAGGAACGTATAACTGTCTCTTCTTTCTTGTTCTTTGTTCTTGTTCTTGTGCATGTTTAGAGTGCATAACACGCGATAAACTGTCGTTACTTTGATAATTCATATGAATTAGTTCATAGTACCTACAAAGGTACCTGTTGTGTCCATTTGTAGAGAAATACATCAAATTTAGTCTCGCATGGTTCGCTAGTGCCAAATCCCACAGTAAGGAGCGCTAGCGGCAGTTGCGTTAAAGATAACTGCCTTCACGGGATCCGAATCTGCTAGCTGTGTGTTTGAGTTTGAAGAATCGAAGTCCGTGACAACAGTTCAGTGCAATTTCCGTACCAAGCACGGTAAAGATCCTCCTAGTAGGCCTACAATTTATGAATGGCATAAATGTTTTGTAGAAACAGGGTGCTCGGTAAGACATGGGAAATCATCAGGTCGTCCAAGCACCTCTGACGAAGTCGTTGCGCGAGTGAGACAATATTTTGTCAACAGCCCTACGAAATCGACACGGTGTGCATCTGGCGAATTGCAAATCCTATATACGACTGGCGTGTGTTGGAAAACACTTTGCATTCGAAACCGTACAAATTGATGACCGTACAAAAAATAAAAGACACTGATAAAATTCCTCGCAAAAACTTCTGTGTGGAAATGTTAAATCTATTACATGATGATGAACATTTCTTGGAGAAAAAAATATTTTTTCACGAATCGACTTTTCACTTAAGTGGTAAGGTTAACAGAGATAATTGTACGATTTGGGGCAGTGGAGATCCACATTAAACATTGAAAAATATTCGTGATACCCCTAAACTGAACCTTTTTTGTGTTGAGCAAGAACAAAATGTACAGCCCCCTTTTTTTGTGAGAGAACTGTCAACGAGATAGTGTATCAAGATATGTTACAACAGTTTATAATACCACAGATTGATGAGGATAACCATAAATGAAATGTTTACCTCATGCAAGATGGTGCAAAGATGGTGTAAGGATGTAGAGGTATATATCATGCCGGCCGCGGTGGCCGTGCGGTTCTAGGCGCTCCAGTCCGGAGACGCGCTGCTGCTCCGGTCGCAGGTTCGAATCCTGCCTCTGGCATGGATGTGTGTGATGTCCTTAGGTTAGTTAGGTTTAAGTAGTTCTAAGTTCTAGGGGACTGATGACCACAGCAGTTGAGTCCCATAGTGCTCAGAGCCATTTGAACCATTTGATCATATATCACCTGGGTGACCTCCGCGATTTTCTCAGTAACAGATTTTCTGGTCAATGGATTGCCTGTGATGCGCCAACTGCATCACCCTTACGTTCCCCAGACCTGACACCACTCGATCTTTTTCAAGGGGGTTCATCAAGGATATCGTATTAGTACCTCCTGCGCCGATTGACAAGAACATGCGTGAAAATTACCGAACTATCAGTTTAATAAGTCATGGCTACAAAATATTAACACGAATTCTTTACAGACGAATGGAAAAACTGGTAGAAGCCGACATCGGGGAAGATCAGTTTGGTTTCCGTAGAGATGTTGGAACACGTGAACCAATACTGACCCTACAACTTATCGCAGAAGGTAGATTAAGGAAAGGCAAATCCACGTTTCTAGCATTTGTAGACTTAGAGGAGGCCTTTGACAATGTTGACCTCAATACCCTCATTCAAATTAAGAAAGTGGTAGGGGTCAAATACAGGGAACGAAAGGCTATTTACAATATGTACACAAACCAGGTGGCAGTTGTAAGAGTTGTGGGACATGAAAGGGAAGCAGTGGTTCGGAATGGAGTGAGACAGGGCTGTAGTTTTTCTATTTTTAACAGGTATATTGAGCATGCGGTAAAGGAAACAAAAGAAGAATTCGGAGTAGGAATTAAAATCCATGGAGAAGAAATAAAGTCTTTGAAGTTTGCCGATGATATTGTACTTCTGTCGGAGATATCTAACGACCTGGAAGAGCAGCTGAACCGAATGGACACTGTCAAGGAGGATATAAGATGAACATCAACAAAAGTAAAACGAGAGTACTGAATGTAGTCAAATTAAATCAGGTGATTCTGAGTGGATTAGATTAGGAAATGACACACTTAATGTAGTGGATAAGGTTTGTTACTTGGTGAGCAAAATAACCGATGATGGTAGACGTAGAGAGAAAATAAAATGTAGACTCTGAATGGCCAAGATAGAATTTCTGAATAAGAGATATTTGCTATCATCCAGTATAGATTGTGTCAGAAATCCATTTGTGAAAGTCTGACAGTATTTATATGTAGTGTAACCATGTATGGAATTGAAACATGGACGATAACTAGTTCAGACAAGATGAGAACTGAAGCTTTCGAAACGTTGAGTTTTGAGGGGTTTCGTTGTCTAGGGGCTGGGATACGTAGTTGCCGCATTACAGATCAAATACTGCTGAGTCTACAGTATACGATAAGAATACACACATTGATCGAATGGTCAAAGGTACCTACCACTAGGCAATTGCGAATTATGAAAGTAACATATAAAATTATAAACGAAAGATTGCAATTAAATAAAATCTGCAGTTACTATCCTAACGACATTAAATGATGAGTACGATAGTAGAAGTACTTTTGAGAATGCGGTATTTTTCTGCAAAACACGTATTGGTGTCGATGGTCCAGCAATTAAATAATATATAAGTTGAACAACAGGGAAACAGTAGATTCCTACAGCACGTAATTAGTTATGAACAACAACACAGCTCGCAAGATATTCACATCTAAACGCACACTACATCTTCACTGTAGAAGCCACGGAAATCTCACAAGTGCAGACGTCGGCACTCCAAAGTATTTCAATCTGTAGCGACCACGCGCAAACCGTTCCGCTCTCTGCAAGTCTTTTCGCCGACCGTGTCCGTCGCGCCGTCACGTCCAGCACGTTCTGTGTCCCGTACGACTCCCTTCCATTCACTTCGGTAGTCGCCTCCCGTAGCAACGAGCGCGTGGATTGGTTAGAGCGCTCTCTCCACGTCTCCAAGCTAACGTACACTCACAAACATACAACGCTTTCGACATACTGGATTTACATTTAAATAACTCGAAATTAAATAAAATTTCCTACGGCTGGACCATAAACACGCTGTAACACACATTATTAGATACATAACAAGTTAAATAAATACGAGTATATATAAAATGAATAGAGCAAATGGTAGGCCACTAGCGTAAGGTCTCTGGGCTTTCTATAACACAGTAAAAATTTAATTAATTTCTTTATGAATAATATATATCGGATATAAACAAAGACATAGATGAATAAATATATTTATAAGCTTGCTGCTACCGTTTTTCGTGTAACTGTAGAGTACTTATGGCCTGTCGCGGTCGATAGCAATCGGCCAATTTGACCTCCAATAACTCATGCTCTACTCAAGTTACATGCCTGTAATTCATACGAATTTAGGTTTACACTAATAGCTTACTAAAGACATGGCTATTGACAAAATCGGATGAAGCATTTATATTTTGGAAATTCGTTGCGGGGTATTACTCGTATAATTTACTGTCAGATACTAAACTTTAAACAAATAAAGATAATGAAAATCTGATCACACCGTCAGACTCGTCGTGCAAATTATAGCTATGTACATGTTTCTTATTAAGGTATTATGATTTATTAGGCAACTATTAATTTCCATACGAACTCTGAAATGTCTGCCATTAATGTTTCACAAAGTCCGCCATCTCTGGCCCTCCCGGCGCACAACGTCACCAGGGAATTCCCAGCCACGTGCTTGATGGACCACGTGCTGGGGCTACACCTCTCGTCCGGCTAACGTTCGGCACCACGTGTTTGCTGCCGGGCCCCGGCAGGCCTAACGGCCCGTGTGGCCACTGCTTCCTCCGAGCTTAGAATACAGGGTGATTCAAAAAGAATACCACAACTTTAGGAATTTAAAACTCTGCAACGACAAAAGGCAGAGCTAAGCACTATCTGACGGCGAATTAAGGGAGCTATAAAGTTTCATTTAGTTGTACATTTGTTCGCTTTTAAGATTAAAAGAATCGATTTCTGTGATTTTATCCTTGCTCAAATGGAAACAGATGAATCTTTCGTTTCAAAGATTGTGTTTAGTGATGAAGCAGCTTTCCACACTAACGGGAAAGTCAACCGTCACAATGTCTGTATGTGGGGCACTGAGAATCCGCGGGAAACAACTCAGTATGAACGTGACTCGCCTAAGGTGAACGTTTTCTGTGCCGTTTCAGCCAATAAAGTTTTTGACTCCTTTTTCATCGAAGGTGCTACTGTAACTGGACTACAGTATCTGGAGATGTTAGAGAATTGGCTGTTCCCTCAGCTCGAACAAGAAGCACAACAAATCATAGTTCAGCAGGATGGAGCGCCACCACATTGGCACTTATCTGTCCGTAACTACCTGAACGTCAACTACCCGAGGCGATGGATCGGCCGCCAGGCAGCCCGTGACAGAGCACTTCATCACTGGCCTCCAAGAAGCCCTGATCTTACCCCCTGCGATTTTTTCTTATGGGGGTATGTTAAGGATATGGTGTTTCGGCCACCTCTCCCAGCCACCATTGATGATTTGAAACGAGAAATAACAGCAGCTATCCAAACTGTTACGCCTGATATGCTACAGAGAGTGTGGAACGAGTTGGAGTATCGGGTTGATATTGCTCGTGTGTCTGGAGGGGGCCATATTGAACATCTCTGAACTTGTTTTTGAGTAAAAAAAACCTTTTTAAATACTCTTTGCAATGATGTATAACAGAAGGTTATATTATGTTTCTTTCATTAAATACACATTTTTGGTATTCTTTTTGAATCACCCTGTATTTTCAGGGCGGCACGACTCACGCGTTACCTCACACACCTCCACCTATTAACATTCTGGCTTGCCAGAATGTTCAGAAGTAGCACCCTTCAGTTCATACAAGTACATATAAATCAAATTTCAAAGACCAGAATTAAATGATTAAACGCCAGGCCAACAGTGTTTACAAGAACTTTGCAGTTGTTTGGGAGCAGCATTAATTTCGAAATAACTTAAACTAACACAAATCATGAACGAAATGACATATTAATTAAATTCTTGCATGCAATTTTTTTGGACAAGATACAAAATTTTTAAAATGCACTTTCACTTACGCGTGATTTTCTAAGCACTTCTTGTGCTACTCACTCAGCGCTAATGCACTTTCTTGCACTAACTTTTCCGTCTCACAATACACACTCACAAACATTTTATCACGAGGTATTGATCAAATCACATCTGTCTTTTGACCAAGTGCCTCGCAGAAATCGTGTCCGGCTCTGTATTCCGAGTTCCACCGTTTGTCGTAACAAATCTGTCTGCCAATACCAAAAGTAGAAACCCCTCAAAAACCACTTCCCAAAACCAACCAAGATTCTCTCTAAAGATTACCTCTAGCGGAAAACGATAGTGTAGGAAAAACGTCACAAGGCAAACGACTGAATCACAGTAAGCTCAGATTCCCATAAGTTCCCATGCACCAAGAGTTGTGTGTACATACAATTACAGTTTTAATACCTTTCAAATTGACCACTAAATTTCTTGTCACACTTTTATACAAAGCATAAATCAATACATATTTTACTAAAATCCACGAGGTCACTGAACTCCACGCACCCTCAGTGCCTAAACTTCCCTCTTTTGCACATGTACAGTGCCACAGCCAACTTACAAATTACCAATGAATCCCCATGTAAGACATAAAATGTCCCTCCAAAATCACTACCACTATTTACAAATCGTATCAGCTTTTGATTTCTCCTATTTCACTATGTTCTTGTTGTTGTTGTTGTGGTCTTCAGTCCTGAGACTGGTTTGATGCAGCTTTCCATGCTACTCTATCCTGTGCAAGCTTCTTCATCTCCCAGTACCTACGGCAACCTACTTCCTTCTGAATCTGCTTAGAGTATTCATCTCTTGGTCTCCCTCTACGATTTTTACCCTCTACGCTGCCCTCCAATACTAAACTGGTGATCCCTTGATGCCTTAGAACATGTCCTACCAACCGATTCCTTCTTCTGGTCAAGTTGTGCCACAAACTTCTCTTCCCCCAATCCTATTCAATACTTCCTCATTAGTTATGTGATCTACCCATCTAATCTTCAACATTCTTCTGTAGCACCACATTTCAGAAGCTTCTATTCTCTTCTTGTTCAAACTATTTATCGTCCATGTTTCACTTCCATACATGGCTACACTCCATACAAATACTTTGAGAAATGACTTCCTGACACTTAAATCTATACTCGATGTAAACAAATTCCTCTTCTTCAAAAACGTTTTCCTTGCCATTGTCGTCTACATTTTGTATCCTCTGTACTTCGACCATCATCAGTTATTTTGCTCCCCAAATAGCAAAACTCCTTTACTACTTTAAGTGTCTCATTTCCTAATCTAATTCCCTCAGCATCACCCGACTTAATTCGACTACATTCCATTACCCTCGTTTTGCTTTTGTTGATGTTCATCTTACATCCGCCTTTCAAGACACTGTCGATTCCATTCAACTGCTCTTCCAAGTCCTTTGCTGTCTCTGGCAGAATTACAATGTCATCGGCGAACCTCAAAGCTTTTATTTCTTCTCCATGGATTTTAATACCTACTCCGAAATTTTCTTTTCTTTCCTTTACTACTTGCTTAATATACAGATTGAATAACATTGGGGAGAGGCTACAACCCTGTCTCACTCCCTTCCCAACCACTTCTTCCCTTTCATGTCCCTCGACTCTTATAACTGCCATCTGGTTTCTGTAAATAGCCTTTCGCTCCCTGTATTTTACCCCAGCCACTTTTAGAATTTGAAAGAGAGTATTCCAGTCAACATTGTCAAAAGCTTTCTCTAAGTCTACAAATGCTAGAAACGTAGGTTTGCTTTTCCTTAATCTCTCTTCTAAGATAAGTCGTAAGGTCAGTATTGCCTCACGTGTTCCAGTATTTCTACGGAATCCAAACTGATCTTCCCTGAGGTCGGCTTCTACTAGTTTTTCGATTCACCTGTAAAGAATTCGTGTTACTATTTTGCAGCTGTGGCTTATTAAACTGATTGTTCGGTAATTTTCACATCTGTCAACACCTGCTTTCTCTGGGATTGGAATTATTATATTCTTCTTGAAGTCTGAGGGTATTTCGCCTGTTTCAAACATCTTGCTCACCAGATGGTAGAGTTTTGTCAGGACTGGCTGTCCCAAGGCCGTCAGTAGTTCCAGTGGAATGTTGTCTACTCCGGGGGCCTTGTTTCGACTCGGGTCTTTCAGTGCTCTGTCAACCTCTTCACGCAGTATCGTATGTCTGATTTCATCTTCATCTACATCCTCTTCCATTTCCATAATATTGTCCTCAAGTACATCGCCCTTGTATAGACCCTCTGTATACTCCTTCCACCTTTCTGCTTTCCCTTCTTTGCTTGGAACTGGGTTTCCATCTGAGCTCTTGATGTTCATGCAAGTGGTTCTCTTATCTCCAAAGGTCTCTTTAATTTTCCTCTAGGCAGTATCTATCTTACCCCTAGTGAGATAAGCCTCTACATCCTTACATTTGTCCTTTAGCCATCCCTGCTTAGCCATTTTGCACTTCCTGTCGATCTCATTTTTGAGACGTTTGTATTCCTTTTTGCCTGCTTCATTTACTGCATTTTTATATTTTCTTCTTTCATCAATTAAATTCAATATTTCTTCTGTTACCCAAGGATTTCTACTAGCCCTCGTCTTTTTACCTACTTGATCCTCTGCTGCCTTCACTACTTCATCCGTCAAAGCTACCCATTCTTCATCTACTGTATTTCTTTCCCCCATTCCCCCATTTCTCTATATACTCTTGAATTCATCAATCACTTCCCCAAATCTGTTATGCATATTGACTTCCTCACTCCAACACTCAGTATCTATGGCATCACCAATCTGATTTTCACCTGTTAAAAGTTTTTTAAATTTGACTTGTCTTTTCTCATTCTGAGATTCAAATTCTAGTCATTTCCTTACACAATTAAGCGAAGTATTGTATTTGCACAGGAAGTCAGTACATAAAATTACCTCCTTTACTAGACCACTCAATTAGAAAACATTCTACGTCGAATTTATTTTCTCCACATTGAAATTATAACACTGTTTGGTGTCTTATTGGCTTACTCATACCACCAACTGACATTTTAACCTGAACGCCAGTGACTGAGAAGATTACTAGTTTCCTGTTTTTGATCATATTCATAAAACTTTCCGATACCGCTGACGCATTACTACCTGAATCTAGAAGTGCATCTACCATTTATTTGCCAATTTTAATTTGAATAATTGGCTGTATATTTACCTTTTGCTTTCGTTCTAAATATTTCTCCCTTAATAAATCAGTTTCTACGTCTCGACCCTTCGCTTCCAATTCTAGCGTACACACATCCTGTTCAATCCATCCCTCAATTTCAGCTTCAGCCCAAAATAATTCATTAAATATTTCATTCACCCCAAAGTCATTCCTTCCCTTTTCTAAACCTCTATCAGTTTTAAACTTCTCTCGTTTCCACATATACGGCAGTAACGACCGTAACGATCTACCATACCTGCGCCAATTAGTCACACTAAAATCACACTCCTCCTTTATATACCAATTCGTATGAAATTCATTACACAAACTATCCCCATCCACACTATTTACTTCAGCTCCCTCTAAATTTTCTTTTAGTTTTCCACACATTTCGCCGATTCACTTCCCACAGCATGCACAGCTTTACTGTTTTTCCTCTCCAAAACATCGAGACTTGCAGGTTGAACAATATTACACATCAATTCACTGTAAAACCCTTTATCTTCCTGAAATAATACATCGATACCTGAGCCATCATCACCTTAAATACTAGTCTCAGCAACCTTATCTACTGATACACAATTTAAATCACTACAAAAATTGACATCAGAAACATTAGTTTCCTCTGTCGAGAAATTAACTTTACGTGAATCGTACACAACTTAACCCTCTTTCGCTACATTACACAAATTTCTGCTACCTTGTCGTACAATTTTGGGACTTCCAGACATGCTACATTCCTCTGTGATCGGACAAAAATCAGCACACACTGCCATTTCTACACAGCTTTCATCCACAATAACCGGCGATACTGTTTTACATACATTCTCACTTTCACACTGACAAACGTTTTAGATTCACACATTCATCAATAAGTTTAAAAAATGGTTTAAATGGCTCTGAGCACTATGGGACTTAAGATCTATGGTCATGAGTCCCCTAGAACTTAGAACTACTTAAAACTAAGTGACCTAAGGACATCACAATAAGTTTCGTTTCCTCTTCATTCGTGATTAGAAACGTATAAATTTCTTACTCCAAAGTATCTATATCAGTAGCTTGTACATCATTACTTAAATTACCATTACTCTGTTTCTTTAAACAGAAATCATCTACCTCCGCCAATACATTTGTAACTTCAACTGCTGGCGAGACCAATGCTAGGCCTCCCTTAGTAACATCAAGGCTTTCCGCCGAAACACAATCACCTTTACTGCAATTGCTACTATTTGCTAATGCCTCTTCAGAACCCTCCACACGATATGCTTTCTCAAAACTCACCCCCTCTTTAACTTGTTCTTGAACCATTGAATCTTTCCATTTATCACCATTGACACACTCTTTCATTACACATTCATAACTTACAGCATTCCTCGCAAATTTATTCCTATTACATTTACTTAAATCTCTCATGAATCTATGCTTCCGCCGTTCGCACCTGTTTTTATTGAAAGAGCCACCTATATAGCCTTCCCCTTTAACATACTCCATATTACGTATTTGCTGCCTTTCTCCAAACCTATCAACATTTCTACCACTACCATTACCTCCAGTCCTTTTCATAGCCTGTTTAGATAGCCGGACCTGAGACGCGGCGAACATCAGTTTCCCGACCGGTTGTTACGCGATTGCACTTCGCACGAAATTCTCCCGTCAAATCTGCGTTCTTTACTCGGATCCCGTTCATGAAAATTATGACTCCTGTTCGTTCTCCGACCATTCTGCTCATTCCAGCTACTATGTCCCTGAGAATTCCTTTGATTCCTCTCACCATTATTATTTTGGTGATGATTATCTGGATGCCCATTTTGATAACTACTGCCCGGTTTGCTCTGAGATTTGAACTTCAAAGACCTCTCGAATTTTTTTTACAAATTCTGGAAATTCGTCCACGGAATCACATGGACTATGGACAAGATCCCGCTTCAAATCTTCGGGTAATCGCCTTTTTAAGGTGGTGATTTCCGTTAAAACCCCCAACGGAATTTTCACATACATAATCTTGCGAAGTTCGCGCTTGCAAGAATCTCTCACCGTCCTATTACCGTATCTGTCACTCGGTCCACTTAAAAATTCAATTAGGATCTGCGTCTGTTGTGCCTCGCTAAAAATATTATTCTAAAAACACTTTTCGAACTCTTCCTACGATTAGCACGAACAATATTTAACATTTGCCCAAGACTGTGGGTCTCCCTCCAACGTATTTTAACGTATTTTATTTTCGACTCGTCTGACATGCCGTGAACAAAATCGTCCCTGCACGCAGCCAAGATATTTACTGGGTGATATCTTCCGTCATCTGTGTAACATTTCACAGATCCGGTATTTGCCCAAGGGATATTTATAACTGGCGTGGCCTGTTGGGAGGCTAACGAATTTAAATCACTTTTTATCTGTTGCATTTGTTTTTTAAATTCAATTTCCCTAGTGATTCTGGACTCTATTTTATCTCTAATTTTGCCAACTTCCTTCTTCTCCTCACCTACACGATTGGCAATGTCACTAATTGCTAAATTTACATCGCTTTTATGAGCATCTTGCGCTTTTATACAGTCGCTTACCTTGTTCCCGAATTCTATCTGTATCTTATCCATTTTTTCCCCAAGATCTTTTCATACTGATTCGATTTTAGGTTTTACTATTACAACTTCGTCTGTAATTTTCCCCATATCCATTCGAACACATTTTAATTTATCATCAATTGCTTTTTCAAGGTTACCCATAATTATTTCAACTGCCTCTTTCACAGCGGAACCTATTTCAGTTCGCATTGCACCTATATCAGTCCGGATTGTATCTGTACTTGTTTGAATTGTACTGATGTTATTTGCCATTGTCTTCATATTATTTCCCAATCTCTGGATCGTTTGCATTAGCTGAGACATCATATCTCCTCCACATTGATTCCCCTTGCCTGAATTGCTACTAGTTACACTTTCGCGGTCTGATTTCGTACTAACCGGCTCACTTCCGTTTTCAGCATCACACGTACTAGGTGACTGTTTTAAATCCGCGAGATCTGTAAGTGGAGCTCGAACTTCAGAAACATACACTATCGCTCTATTAGCACAGGCACTTATCTGATCTGAGATGGTTCCCTCTGCTGTGGTGATGCCGTCGGTTGTAATGGAAGTCGAGATTGAAGACTGCCCTGGAGTACTCGAAGAAAGTGCCGTCGTACTGCAGTGAAATGCGCCCGCTCTGGAGAAGGCTACTGGTGAAACTGTAGCTGCAGTCCGTTACCGCGTGTTCCAACCGTATCCGATAAAGCTGTCTGTTAAACGCGCTAACCGCTACTGTTCCCTCCACTCTACTTATTTAGACTCTGAACCCCCACGCAAATTGCCTTTAACGTTATATATTAGGACCTCTATCAAAAGCATATGTTCATTGTGAAAACTACTGCGTTATTTCACTATCTCCAGGAACCTACTTGAGGAAAAAAACCGATCTCACATTGTGTTTGGTGAAAGATCCACTCTACAGATATCTCTAATAGTTTTACAAAGGTTTTTACACTTCACATAGTACACTGAGAGCAAAGGAATTACCACTTTGCAGCGAACAAATCCCTGACGAGCCCCCAACTGCGGGCTTTCTAACAGTATAAAATGAATGGTGGTGGTGGCCCTAAACTATGCAACCTCCTACTCAACGTTGAAATATTAAAAGTTTTGGCTCGTTCCGTGGTCTAGGGGCTGGGATACGTAGTTGCCGCATTACAGGCCAAATACTGCTGAGTCTACAGTATACGATAAGAATACACACATTGATCGAATGGTCAAAGGTACCTACCACTAGGCAATTGCGAATTATGAAAGTAACATATAAATTTTTAAATGAAAAATAGCAATTAAACAAAATCTGCAGATACTATCTTAACGACTTTAAATGGTGAGTACGATAGTAGAAGTACTTTTGAGAATGTGGTATATTTCTGCAAAACACTTATTGGTGTCGATGGTCCAGCAATTAAATAAAATATAAGTTGAACAACATGGAAACAGTAGATTCCTACAGCACGTAATTAGTTATGAACAACAACACAGCTCGCAAGATATTCACTTCGAAACGCACACTACATCTTCACTGTAGAAGCCACGGAAATCTCACAAGTGCAGAAGTCGGCACTCCAAAGTATTTCTATCTGTAGCGACCACGCGCAAACCGTTCCGCTCTCTGCAAGTCTTTTCGCCGACCGTGTCCGTCGCGCTGTCACGTCCAGCACCTTCTGTGACCCGTACGACTCCCTTCCATTCACTTCGGTAGTCCCCTCCCGTAGTAACGAGCGCTTGGATTGGTTAGAGCGCTCTCTCCACGTCTCCAAGCTAACGTACACTCACAAACATATAACGCTTTCGAAACACTGGATTTACATTTAAATAACTCGAAATTAAATAAATATTCTTACGGCTGGACCATAAGCACGCTGTAACACACGTTATTAGATATACAAACAAATTAAATAAACATATGTCAAATGAATAGAGCAAAAGGTAGGCCACTAGTGTAAGGTCTCTGGGCTTTCTATAACACAGTAAAAATTTAATTAATTTCTTTATGAATAGTATAAATCTCAGTAGACAACATTCCATTGGAACTACTGACGGCCTTGGGACAGCCAGTCCTGACAAAACTCTACCATCTGGTGAGCAAGATGTATGAAACAGGCGAAATACCCTCAGACTTCAAGAAGAATATAATAATTCCAATCCCAAAGAAAGCAGGTGTTGACAGATGTGAAAATTACCGAACTATCAGTTTAGTAAGTCACAGCTGCAAAATACTAACGCGAATTCTTTACAGACGAATGGAGAAACTAGTAGAAGCCAACCTCGGGGAAGATCAGTTTGGATTCCGTAGAAACACTGGAACACGTGAGGCAATACTGATCTTACGACTTATCTTAGAAGAAAGATTAAGGAAAGGCAAACCTACGTTTCTAGCATTTGTAGACTTAGAGAAAGCTTTTGACAATGTTGACTGGAATACTCTCTTTCAAATTCTAAAGGTGGCAGGGGTAAAATACAGGGAGCGATAGGCTATTTACAATTTGTACAGAAACCAGATGGCAGTTATAAGAGTTGAGGGACATGAAAGCGAAGCAGTGGTTGGGAAGGGAGTAAGACAGGGTTGTAGCCTCTCCCCGATGTTGTTCAATCTGTATATTGAGCAAGCAGTAAAGGAAACAAAAGAAAAGTTCGGAGTAGGTATTAAAATTCATGGAGAAGAAATAAAAACTTTGAGGTTCGCCGATGACATTGTAATTCTGAAGATTAGATGAGTAGATCACATAACTAATGAGGAAGTATTGAATAGGATTGGGGAGTAGAGAAGTTTGTGGCACAACTTGACCAGAAGAAGGGATCGGTTGGTAGGACATGTTCTGAGGCATCAAGGGATCACCAATTTAGTATTTGAGGGCAGCGTGGAGGGTAAAAATCGTAGAGGGAGACCAAGAGACGAATACACTAAGCAGATTCAGAAGGATGTAGGTTGCAGTAGGTACTGGGAGATGAAAAAGCTTGCACAGGATAGAGTAGCATGGAGAGCTGCATCAAACCAGTCTCAGGACTGAAGACCACAACAACAAACAACAACATGGTATAAATCGTATATAAACAAAGACATAGATGAATAAATATATTTATAAGCATGCTGCTACCGTTTTCTCGTGTAACTTTGGGATACTTATGGCCTGACGCGATAGATAGCAATCGGCTACTTTGATACCCAAAAACTCATGTATTATTCAAGTTACATGCCTGTAATTCATACCAATTTAGGTTTACACTAATAGCTTTCTAAAGACACAGTTATTGACAAAATCTGATGAAGTGTTTACATTTTGGATATTCGTTGCTGGGTGTTACTTGTATTATTTACCGTGAGATACTAAACATTAAACAAATAAAGATATTGAAAGTCTGACTACACCATCAGAATCGTCGTACAAATAGTAGTAATGTACACGTTTATTATTGAGGTATCATGATTCATCTGGTTATTATTAATTTCCATACGAACTGTGAAATGCCTGTCATTAAGGTTTCAAAATGTCCGCCATCTTTGCCCCTCAGGGCGCACAACGTGCCAGCCATGTACTCGATGGACCACGCGCTGGGGCTACCCCTCTCGTCCGGCTAACGTTCGGCGCCACGTGTTTGCCGCAGGGGCCCAGCTGGCTGAGAGGCCCGTGCTGCACTGCTTCCTCCGAACTCAGAATATTATAATGGCGCCACGACTCGCCCATTACCTCACAAAGGGATCTCCAAATTAGTATCCGCGGGCAGCGTGGAGGGTAATAATCGTAGAGGGAGACTAAGAGATGAATACACGAAGCAGATTCAGGAGGATGTAGGTTGCAGTTGTTACTTGGAGATAAAGAAGCTTGCGCAAAATAGAGTAGCATGAAGGGTTGCATCAAACCAGTGTCTAGAGTCAAGACCATAACAACAACAACCGCTTGTGCCAGCTTCTCGACCTGAACTTAGGGCAGGAATTTACTCCGCCACTCAGCTAGTTGCACCTTTAATGCTACAGCGAGTTTGGGAAGAAATTGACTTCTTATGGACTGTGTAGAGGGTAACCAACGGAAGCCACATACAACATGTTTAGTTTAAGATAAAAACACCTGATGTCCTTCCCTACAAAATGACACTAGACCCAGCTCTATATCTTCTTCCAGTAAATTTATGTGAATTTTTCGAGTTGTATAGTCCTTTTTGATACACCCTGTTTATGTTTAATATTGAGGGCAGGGCAAACGAACACTTACACACATCTTGGATGTTCTTGAAAGTGTTCCTCCTGGGATAAACGTATGTCCTCACTTCTCTTCCACCTATCAAAAGTGTGTGCGTATTCAAGTCACTATTATAGTTATCCAGATTGACAAGACCCTATTTACTGCCATTATATCTTATAATTTCGTCGCAGAAGAACCCTTCCCGGCTCCCTCCCCCACAAAGACAGCATAACATTTCTTAGCAAAGAAGTAAACGCATATTATATCCCAAAAATACTAGAGCAATGAAAAGCAAAATGACCTACCTCACATATTGTCGACTACAACTTTTCTCAAACCCGTGTCACTGACTTATTTGGTGGCGTTGTCTAAAAGCATATGGCATGTCTTGCATATTTATCGCTGAGTTTAATTTTTCCCCCCACATGTATAAACGATGTTTTAGTTGGAAATTGCTACTTAAGGCTGACAAGCGATGTCCTTGGTACTGGCTCACGAATTTATTTGTTTTGCCACTAGAGATGTGTAAAGAAAACCCATGTGCCAATCCTACACTCAGATAACTTACTGACACAATGTGTCCTTTGTTCCGATCGCTCACGTAATTTTGTGTTTGTGTTTCCCACTGTCTGCCGAAAATTGTGCTTTTACAGAGTCTCAGTTTTTTCCCAAGTTTAAGCATTAATAAATCGAAAGATAATGGTATGTTGCTGCTCTATACTACCATCTAGGATGAGTTCCTGAAATTTCTTTGTTTTAGTTACATATGGGCACAATGAATAGGAGACAAGGTCCCAGTCATTGTGATCAGTATTTACACAATAACTTAATAATCTGGAAGTTGTATTCTAAAGCCATTCTATTTTTAGATTAGATTCAGAACGGAAGCGGCTAGTCCTACCCGTACAATTGTGTTGTAAATGTCATAGCTGTTCCATGACGTACGACATAAAATTAGTTTCCTCATATGCATCAGGAGCACCAAATTTTAAGAGTAGATTGTTCACCATTCTCTGAACTTCTCGATGTGAGATTGACACCATTGAAACTATTGCAACGATTTATCGTAGTCGGTATATAATGGTTACACTCTAGTGTTTAGTTGAGTGGTCTGACAACATCGAGACCGCTAATTTCAAATGGTTAGGACGCTTCCGGCATGGAATCCATTGATAACTGAGATATGCAAGTGGTGCGCGTGATATAGAGTTTCTAGCACGTCTTGTCTCCTTGTTCTCCACCAAACATTTTTGGCTACAAATCAAACAACTCCACTCTGTCCAACATGACGTGCCAGAACGTGGTCACGAGTTCGCCTCAGTACTTCATCTTTAAAAGTTTCAGACACCACCACTCATGCACTGCAATTTGTTTTTCTGCATAAAAAGTTTCTGAAGGCTGCAAACAGTAGTTATGTCGT
Source organism: Schistocerca piceifrons (assembly GCF_021461385.2). Taxonomy (NCBI): domain Eukaryota; kingdom Metazoa; phylum Arthropoda; class Insecta; order Orthoptera; family Acrididae; genus Schistocerca; species Schistocerca piceifrons. The sequence continues at coordinate 654,450,849 of NC_060142.1, forward strand.
AAACGCATTACAGTTAGCATCAACAGCCTGTACTTTCTGCACGCAGCTGCGCTTCGACCCAATACTAAGAGAACAGCATCTTTACTTAATCCATCGGCACTACTGTGCTTTCTGCCCTCTTTATATAGTATCTCACAGTCGAATTCAATTTCAGAGCGCTGAGTGTCAATGCAAATGACGGGTGCTTCAATATCAGTGCTCTATTCAATGCAGAAAGGGCTGTTACTACCTTAAATTTTCCTCCATAGAGGTAACAGTGGATGCACATGATACTGTAGATGTCCCAACAACTCTCTTTCCGTATTGAAATAATTCCACTATGGTTTATTTAACTATCGTGATCCATATGCCGCCAAATGCATCTTACCATCCACACCTTGGGTAAGCATACATTCGATCTCCAAATTGGTTGTGTCACATGATAAGATAAACTGTTTCTCAATGTTCGGAAACACCAATGTCTGTCTTAGATTATCAGATGCAATCTGACAGTCGGTAGACCAATGAAACTTCACTCCCTCCTTTAACACATTTTGTTACAGCACACAGTTTCGAAAAGACCCCTATCGAATTTCCAATAATATTTAGAAATATCAAGAAATGTTTAAAACTCTTTCGTTCTCTGCACTGACAAGAAATTTTGTACTGCAGAAATAAACTGTACCGTAGAAAATAAAGTAATGCTAAATCACAATAAGGCTCAGTTTTTACAGTTTCTACCACACAATTCAACAAAACCAGACATTTTAATTTCACACAATGGGCACATGATTGGTGAAAATGATCAGTTCAAATTTCTGGGTTTTCAGATAGATAATAAACTGTCGTGGAAAGCCCACGTTCAGGATCTTGTTCAAAGACATAATGCTGCTATTTTTTCTATTCGAACGGTATCTAAAGTAAGTGATCGTTAGACACGAAAGATAGTCTACTTTGCTTAATCCATTCGCTTGTTTCATATGGTATTATATTTCTGGGTAACTCTTACCATTCTCATAGGGTATTTTTGGCTCAGAAACGGACAGTTCGGACAACACGTGGTGTAAGTTCGCGAACCTCTTGTCGGTCCCTGTTTGCTAGTCTTGGCATTCTGACACTGATTTTTCAATATTATATATATATATATATATATATATATATATATATATATATATATATATATATATATAAAACAGGCGTTTCTTGTTACCAATATCAGCTTAATCCCAATAATTAGCAGCTTTCATTCAGTTCATACTCGGCAGTAATCGAATCTGCATTTGGATCGCACTTTCTTAACTCTTGTGCAGAAAAGCGTGCAGTATACGCGGTGGTCTAGCGGTTCTGGCGCTCAGTCCGGAACCGCGCGACTGCTATGGTCGCAGGTTCGAATCCTGCCTCGGGCATGGATGTGTGTGATGTCCTTAACTTAGTTAGCTTAAAGTAGTTCTAAGTTCTAGGGGACTGATGACCATAGATGTTAAGTCCCATAGTGCTCAGAGCCATTTGAACCATTTTGTGCATTATACTGCTGCATCCATATTTAATAAGCAACCACAATAGTTAAAAAATCATGGCAGTAATCTACCTTTCATATAGAAACTGAAGAGTTTCCTCATGGGCTACTCCTTCTATTCTGTCGAGCAGTTCCTTGAAAAATTACGCTGATTCCTATGTTACATTGTTGATTGCGTTTATTTAAACGTATGGATTGACTATTTTTGGGTTCATAAATTTTGTCGGTTATTACTCTATGTTGCAATTTCGTATACTGAGAAGTTCCATGACACTGGAGATTTGCTCCTCAATTTGATCCTACGGAACTAAACGTGTAAATAAAAAATTAAATGAAATGCGTATCGCTTTTCACGCCTTATTTACTGATATTTGGTGCAGATAAATCTCCACCTGTCTTTGGCCTCTCTCCTGATAGGTGCTCTTGATTCACCACCTATTATCGATCTTCTTTCGACGTCTTTGTTGACTGGTGTGCTGGCGACAGCTTACACCAGCACACTTCGTACCGTCAAATTACTTTCTGTGGGCAATCACAGTAGTAGCAGCCCATGACCTATCAATATGTTGAATTATGCCCTTAGGCAACTGCTGCTTGACAAGTCATTTCATTATTACTTGAAGTGTTTGCGATACTGTCTGATAACCTCTATACTAGAGCATTGTTGCCTAATGGTATTCTGTCCTCACTGGTCACGACCAACTAGGATTAAACATATCTGTAAATCATAGTAGCAAAGATTCCATCCTAGTTCTCTCTTTATCTCTCTCTTCCTTCTAAATGCTTCTTTTTTACAGGTAATGCAGATGTCTCGACCATTTGTTTTTGGCAGAGGTCTCCATTACACTTGTCCAAACCACCATCCTCTAGTATATTCAAACTGGAAACTAGTATATCCTTTGGCAGACATACCTTGTCCATACCAAAAGTATCGATGCCCAACGAAACTATGTAATCACCTCCTATTTCCCTCCAGGCACTACACTACCATGTACAAAGCAATGCTACTTGTCTAGGTAGTTGTTGCTTTCCAGCGACCCTATAACATATAACATTTTTCTTGGTCAGTCAATGCCCATACTCGCAAAGACTAACTTTCCTGTCCCACTCAGTACTTTATCAAACAAAATGATCTGTCGCACATACGTCTGCAGTTCATATGGTACCACATTCATGACTGGTAATCCTTTTGGATATTTTGTACTTTAAGTTGTTGCACCTACTGTAAACAATGTCACAGTGAGTTCTTTTGTATGCTGTGCAAGGTAAATTCTTGCATGACGTTTATCCAGAAAGTCAAGTCCTCGAATTACAAAGCAGCCTTGGCCAACATTTCGTAACACTTTCGCTTGAAATCTTCTTTTTGCATTGCTAAAACTGAGCAGAGTTGTCCCCAATGATGTAACATCACCCTCCCCACATAACCAGCATCATGGAAACTTCAGTTTCTTCCGAGATCAGGACTACTACCCAACTCATTAACCCCTGCATCCACAAAAAATATTTATGTTGCGTTGCATTTACTATGTCAGACAATCAGCATTTCGTGTTTGCATACCCTTTATAAGTATTTCGTTTCACTGGTAACACCATATGATAGTTGAGGCATTTTCTTTGACAGTTAAAGAATGTCTGTCCCGATTTTGTCTATCCTGTTTCTTACTTCGACATTCAAGCTCGCAGTATCCTTCTTCCCAACATTCATGAAACTTAGATTGGAGGTATTGTTTGTGAACGTGATATATATGCCAACACCTACAATATTTTACGTCAGTCATTTCGTCGTTGAGTCCAATATCATTTTCGTAAAGCAATGTGGGAACTCTAACAACAGTGGTTAAAACACTCAGGTTTTCCATTGTGAACCTTCTTGATATGTCAGTGGAAGTCTCCACAAAAACAAATCCAATGCCCTCTTATCCGTCTTCCTGCATAATAACTCTTTTACTGCATGCTGCACTACTTCATAAGTTTGCGCGTTAACATATTTAAATCTATCTGAAAATGCTGCTACTGACTCACTGACCTTTTCCAATAACCCACAGTATTGTTCCCTAAAAACCGCCGTACTGTTCTGTTTGCGGCACATTTGCTGAAGATCATTAGCTATCTGCTCAAATGTCTGCACTTTATTTAATCATTCATTGAACATGGTATACGTGTTTTCCCATCAAAACCAACCATAACTAAGCCTAAAACAGGCGTCTCACATCCAGCCAATTACCTAACTTAACGGCTGTCTTCATATCAGTAGTTAATACTGGCGCGGCGTAATATTCAGCGTGCTCATCAGAGGCTGGCACAGCGGCATAATAAGGGCAGGAAGGAATTTAATTGCAAACCCGGGGAAGGGGTCGTCGTCCGTAACATAAGTCTACCTTAGTAGGGTGTTGCGGATAATAACAGCAAGTTGGCACCTAATTTTTTGGGGCCTCATGATGTTTTACAGGTAGTCAGTCCGGTGAATTTACTTCTCAAACACTTAGAGTCCGGGCGGATGTCGCGCGTTTATGCTAAGCGTTTGCCGGCGTTAAATTCCTTCGTGCGGCGAGATTGTTTTAGTGGGGGAGGTTGAGCCGGTACGGCTCGCTACTTAATTTTCGTTTTGTTTTTGTTTTTGATTTGGAATCACTCGCTTTCTCAGAATTCGCCGCGATGTCGAGATCGATATGAAATTGCAGTCTGTGGTCGCCGCATATGTCTGGCGGGTTGGCTTCCTGCGAGGCGAGAGAACGAGGAATCAGGGGTTGTTGGTTGTTAGCTCTGGACAGCGCGTGAGGTGCGACGTTTCGGAAGGCAAGGACGCTTGTTTGGTGGGCTCCGCGTAAGCAGTCGGCTGGGGACGGAACGCCGTGGACTCCAAGATCCTAGTGTGGAGGGCCGGTGTTGTCCAGATGGCGATCATCGTGTGGTCATTCAAGGGCTGAGAAGTGATTTCTTTGTTCTGCCTTCGGATTCCGACGGAGAATTACGGCAAGTTTGGTGTATGAGGTGAACATCAGAATTCTAGAAAGGTGCAAGCGAAAAACTGACTGTGGAGCTTTTCAATCGGACGCTTATGAATCGTGTTAGTTGCAGTTAACTTCTTATGGTATTTTAAGGTTCTACTTTTTGTAGCGAAATTGCCGATGGCATTTTCATAATTTAGATTCGGACGTCATTCTGTGGTTTGGTGTGGACCTCCCAAGAGTTTAAAGCCCTACATATTTTGTCATTGCCTTGCTGATGTTGCCTAGCAACAGTTGTTGTTTTGTCTCCTGTCTACCAGACCGTACCGCTGTTTGGTGCGGTGCGGTATAGTCGAAGTGTTCAGCAGTACCGCATCTACTCCCTCGCCCATTTTAAGATTTGCGAGCCTCATCCACATCGACGTATAATCCCAGTATGCAATTTGTGTAAGTTAGTAGCACCCTGTTAGCGTTTCGTATATCGTGGAAAATCTTCACCGTGCCGCATGTGATCCTGCAAAAAATGGTTCAAATGGCTCCAAGCACTCTGGGACTTAACATCTGAGGTCATCAGTCCCCTAGACTTACAACTACTTAAACCTAACGACATCACACACATCCATGCCCGAGGCAGGATTCGAACCTGCGACCGTAGCGGTCACGCGGTTCCAGACTGAAGCGCCTAGAACCGCTCGGCCACACCGGCCGGCTTGGACTGGCTTTACATGATTGCAATACTTCAGCAGCAGCTTAAATACCGGCGAGTTTTATGAATGAGTCTACGAAGCGAGAATCTCAGCGGTCGGCGATTCTGTCACGTTCAGAACAGATAGGTAGTTAATTTTCATTGGTTCTGCTATCATCTCAGCTCGAATGTGACACGCTGGTCCTCGAGTGCCTCGAGCGCCACTTCCGTTCTTGACGGAGAGATGGTGAGACCCTTCGTTCTTTGTCATTTAGACTTCTCTGAGTACACTGTAAGTGTCTGCGGAACTTAACCTCCGTGTCGTGTCACGGCGCACTGTTCCCATAGGCCTCTACCAACTAAAAGTAGATTGTTGCAGCGTTATTCTTCTTCAACTGTGGAAAAAAATTATAGTACGATCCAATGTTTCATCACGGTATTTTGTTTTCTCTTTTCTAGCGGCATATTACTGTACTATGACGCCGTGATTTCCAAATGTGCATTAGTTGTAGATATGCACCTGCAAACGAACAGATTATTAAATACGTAATTTTATTTTTTGCGGTGACAGCTAAAACAATAAGTTCAGCCTTCATAACTTAACCGGATGACTCATTCGGAATAATGGATACTTGCAGGGACAATGAGAAATAAATAACGGCAAAACTAGAGAGCGGGCAATAAATGAGGGAAGTGCACAGCAAGAAAGTAATCTATACAAAAGTATTCCCATATGTGAGACAAGGTAACTAATGTTACTCATATACTTTTATACACTGAAGCGCCAAACAAACTGACATAGGTATTCGTATTCAAATACAGAGGCAGAACAGGGTGCTGCAGTAGGCAACTCCTATCTAAGAGAACAAGTGTCTCACGCAGTTGTTAGGACGGTTACTGTTGCTACAATGGAAGGTTAGCAAGATTTAAGTGAGTTTTAACGCGGTGTAATAATCTACGCTCGAGTAATGGGACAAAGCATCCCCAATGTAGCGGTGAAGTGGGGAATTTCTCGTACGATCGTTTCACGAATGTACCGTGACTATATCCGACATCGCTGCGGCCGGATAAAGATCCTGCAAGGTTGGGATCAACGACGACTGAAGAGAATCGTTCAACGTGACGGATGTGCAACCTTTCCGCAATTTGCTGCAGATTTCAATGCTGGGCGATCAACAAGAGTCAGCTTGCGAACCAGTCAAGGAAATATCATCGATACGGGCTTTCGGAGCTGGAGTCCCACTCTTGTACCCTTCATGACGGCACGACGCAAAGCTGTACGCCTTGCCTGGTTCCACCCATACCAACATTTGACTGTTGATGACTGGAAATATGCTGCCTGCTAGTACAAGTCTCGTTTAAGTTTGTGTCGAGCTCATGGACGTGTACAGGTATCGAGACAACCTCATGAATCCACGGACCCCGCATGTGAGCAGGGAACTTTTCTAGCTCGTGGAGGCTCTGTTCAAAATGGTTCAAATGGCTCCGAGCACTATGGGACTCAACTTCTGAGGTCATTAGTCCCCTAGAACTTAGAACTAGTTCAACCTAACTAACCTAAGGACATCACAAACATCCATGCCCGAGGCGGGATTCGAACCTGCGACCGTAGCAGTCTTGCGGTTCCAGACTGCAGCGCCTTTAATCGCACGGCCACTTCGGCCGGCTGGAGGCTCTGTAATAATTTGGGGCGTGTGCAGTTGGAATGAAATGGGACCCCGGACAGTCTAGGTATGGTTGACAGGCGACACAGACGTAAGCATCCTATCTGATAAGCTGCATCCATTCATGTCCATTGTGCATTCTGACGGACTTAGGGAATTCCAGCAGGACAATGCGACGCTCCATACGCCCAGAACTGCTACAGAGTGGCTCAAGGAACACTCTTCTGAGTTTATACACTTGCACCAGGCTCCTCAGATATGAACATTATTAAACATATCTGGGATGCTTTACGCCGTGCTTTTCAGAAGAGATTTCCACTCCCTCGTACTCTTAAGAATTTATGAACAGCCCTGCAGGTTTCATAGCGCCAGTTCCCTCCAACACTACTTCAGACAGTAGTCGAGTTTGTGCCACATCGTGTTGGGGCACATTAGCGTGCTCGCGGGGGCCCTACACGATATTAGGCAGATGTACTATTTTCTTTAGCTCTTCAATGTATTAGTTCCTTTTCCAATGAGAGAAGTACCGCTCACCTCAGTTTAAGGAATATAGGCAGGTGTATCAGTTTCTTTGGCTCTTAAATGTATTAGTTCCTTTTCCAATCAGAGAAGTACAGCTCACGCCAATTTCAGGAATATGTATACAATTCGCAAAACGGTCTCACACCTGATTTGCTTTGAACACCTATTAGTGACACAACTGATGTGTGATAAATAAAAGTTTTCCATGATTTTGTCGCGAACAAATCACTGTCCAGAGCATGTTTTTTTTTTTTTTTTTTAATTCTAAGTACTGATTGCCCGTGATATACTGAGACGATTTGTTTTTCGTATTTATCATAAGTGATATTATTGGACAAGCAAGGTTGGACATTTCGATCTCTCGCAGCAGGTAACGTAGTCTTCCTGAGAGAAGGTTGTACATGTTCCTACCCTAGCATACCGCAGCACTAAAACTAAAATTAATTATTTCAGTCAGAATTTATGGAATTACTGAACTGACGCACTAATAACGGGACAGTGCATTATCAAAGTGGGTTTGATGAAATGGTGGTCGGAGATGGTCTCTTGAACATATTGTCGCTAATGAGGATGGTACATCAAAAATGGTTCAAATGGCTCTGAGCACTATGGGACTTAACTTTTGTGGTCATCAGTCCCCTAGAACTTAGAACTACTTAAACCTAACTAGCCCAAGGACATCACACACATCCATGCCCGAGGCAGGATTCGAACCTGCGACCGTAGCGGTCACGCGGTTCCAGACTGAAGCGCCTTTAACCGCACGGCCACACCGGCCGGCGATAGTACATCAGTCTACATTGTAATCTAGAAACGAGTATAATCATGGAATATCGGTTTATGTACATTTTAAAGACTTTTGTATCTTGGTCTTATTATCAACTCAATAATAACAGTTAATAACAGCAGTTCCAGTGAAAGGCACGGTATCTGGTTTAAGCTTGCTTCTGTCACACAGTTTAAAACGAAGGGTACACTGGCATGTTAGTTCCTCAGAAATTTCTAACAGGGTGACACTTTTCTTTACTTTACTAAACAACCTGTTTTGCTCTGTAGCCCTATTAGTGACACACCTAATGTGGTACAAACAAAAGTTTTCAGTAATTTTGTCGTAAAGAAATACCTATGCAGGGCACAAATGTTTTATTCTATTTACTCGTTGCGGCGGAATTATGATACTTCAAACCTTTAAGTAGAATAAAGCAAATCCAAATATTAGTTATTATCTACCGTGTAAGTTGCTTGAAGTAAAACATGGAAGAAATTTTTAAGTAGGACGCTAAGATTACCTAAACTAAGGAGAGGATTTTTAATAATCACATCCATTAGCTGGTGCGTGACGTCAATACCGAGGAATTATCAATAACTGCATGGTTATACCGAAATGTGAGTCAGTATTCTGCCGTTTCCATCTCAGTAAAATAAGATGTGTAAATAATGTATATTTAGACATGTGTATTGCTGGTACGTCTATTGGAAAGATGTGGGTTAGAATGTAGTAACTTAAGAAAATAAATGTGGTAGTTTTGTTGTCACTGTTACGGAAGATATCTGTATTCATTAAAATGTCAAGCTACCTGGTTAATACAGTTACAGTGGCACAATTATAACGTAATGTAAAAGACAGTAACATGAAGCGATAGTATAAGGAAGCTTGTGCCACATATATCATTACATCATATATCATTACATCATGTGAATCAATGTAGGCTAGTGTTCTCATAGACGAAACACTAGACCAACTTTAGTAGTAGTTTTCTTTCGAAGAGGCTTGCAGGCGCAGCCCCAGTCGGTTTTATACCAGTCTTGAAGTCGTATGACCTCAGACGGGCTCTGTCCACCCACATTCGCACTTCCATGCTCCATGAGTAAGTTGGCTTTGAAAACAGTCTACTGTAAGGTACAGCTCGCCCAATATTAACTGCTACAGGGACAAATAAATGTTACGTGAGGATGCCTCTGTAAATATTAAAGGGCCCATTATGTTTCAACTGATTCTGCTAGCGGAATGTATATATTAGTTTGATCTTCGAATGTGCTTCAATTTCGGTTTCTTATAACAGCATCGAAAGCTACACTTTTCCTTATGATGTATAATATTCGAATTCTCTCCTACACTATGATCTGCATGATTATTATTCATATGGTGAAATATTAGCCGTATTATATATTACAATAAATGAAAGTTACTTGATTCGTATTGCAATAGGCTTCATAATATTTGAACTAGCGGTTCAACAACTTGCTCTCAAGAAATGTGAACGCAACGTATATGTGTTTCCCTGTACTATTAACAGCTGCGAAAAAGAAGTGTTATCAGGAACGGCTAAAACTGCATATGTAAATGTCAAATTACACGTCGGGGAATCGTAAACCAAGGGCGGCAACATCAAGTAGGGGTAGGAATTCCGACGTTAAACGAAGAAGGGGAATGCACATAGGTGAAAAGTGTTCACTGAAGGCTACTACGAGGGTAGGAGGACTTAGCTGATGAGGTGATAGAGAGAAGGGGAAGTCGATTTGGTAGACAGAGAATCCAATATTGGAGGATGATTTTAACAGTGCGTTGGAAAACTTGTGGTCAAATAAGACTGAACAGCTGTATAACGTTTCTTACAGGTCATGAAACCATTTGAGGAAGTTGATGTGTAGAATCTATGGGAATGGAAACACACCATCAGACTTTCGGTAGAATATCATCTACACTATTCCGAAGATAGCTAGAGGAGGTAAGTGTGAGAACTGTCACGCAATCGGATAGCAGCATCCAAGCTTCTGACATGAGTAATATGCAGAAGAAATGGAAAATAAAGATGAGAATCTGTTAGATGAGGATTAATTAACCTTTACGAAATGAAAGCCACCAGAGAGGAGTTTGAAGAAAGACCTTACAAAAACCAAGACACCTTCACAGGATTTATTCAGCAATGTAAAATGATGTTCGAAATTTTGGGAAAATAGGAGTGCGCCAGAAGAGAAGATGAGTAAATGAAATGTGTACAAGAACCAAGAAGGAACTTCAGGCCTGGAAGACGAAGATCGAAGTTCTTGGAATAAAACGAGTATCACACAGGAATGTACGTCATCGCCCCTACTTTTCTGTCTGTATTTCGGAGAAGCAATGATGGCCGTAAAAGAGAGGTTGAAGATTGGTAAAGGATATCAATGAAGAGGTTCACAGATGACGACCTATCAGAAAGCGTCGGATGGCCTTTAAGGCTATTCGCAGATGATGCAGTTGTCAATACCAAAGGGGTGAAGCCAGAAGATGTAAGAATCTGCCGTACGACCTGCAGAGAGTTGTTGAGTAGTGCAGGCTCTTGTAGCTGACCTGAACGTAAATAAATGGCGCATACACACGAAAATAAATGCACTGCTGTACAGCTATACTATTGATGACAAACAGCTGGAGGCAGCGTCTGCCTTAAAATATATAGGCGAACTATCCAGAGCGACCTAAGTGGAATGACCACGTAAAACAGATAGTGGGAAAAGCAGGTACCAGACTCAGTTTCATCGGAAGAATCTTAAGGGAATGTAACTTATCCACGAAGGAAGTGGCTTAAAAGGCGTTTGTTCACCCGACTTTTGAGCATTGTTCTCATCTATCTGCGATCCCTATTAGGTAGGACTGGTAGAGGAGATAGACAACATCCAACAAAGAGCGGCGCGTTTCGTCACGGGACCGTTTACCTGGCGACAGTGCTTATAATACTGAAATTTCGGGACAGCATTATTCAGGAGGAGTCGAACAACAAAGTACTTCCCCCCACGTCCGCAGCTCGTGGTCGTGCGGTAGAGTTCTCGCTTCCCGCGCCCGGGTTCCCGGGTTCGATTCCCGGCGGGGTCAGGGATTTTCTCTGCCTCGTGATGACTGGGTGTTGTGTGCTGTCCTTAGGTTGGTTAGGTTTACGTAGTTCTAAGTTCTAGAGGACTGATGACCATAGATGTTAAGTCCCATAGTGCTCAGAGCCGTTTGAACCATTTTTTTGAACTTCCCCCCACATACGTCTCGCGTATTGACCGCGAGGAGAAAATTCGAGAAATTGGAGCGAATACAGAGGCTTACCGACAATCATTCTTCCCACGCACTATTCGCGAGTGGAACAGGGTTGGAGGGATCAGATAGTGGTACCGAAAGTACCCTCCGACACACAGTATTAGGTGGCTTGCGGAGTATGATGTAGATGTATATGACATGACTCTACTCTGCGAAAGTGAAGAAAAGGTTTTGTACCTGTTGAATGGCATGAACGGTATAATGAGTACTGAATATGCATTGAGGGTAAACCAAAGATAGATGGCATCACTGAGGAGTACGAGAAATGATAATAGCAAGAAACTTAATATTAAATATGGTGTCACCCAAGCAGACGAAGTTCGGAACTTCTGCTATCTTGGAAGCATAGGAACACACTATGTTCAAGTCAAGGTGGTTGTAAAAGGCAGACTAGCTCTGGAAAAGATGATATTCCTCCTAGTAACAAACATCGACCTTAATTTGAGAAGTACTTTCTGAGAATGTACGTTAGGAGCACAGTATTGTGTGCTAGTGGAACATAGTTTGTGGAAAAACCGGAAGAGGATGAAAGCGTTCGACACGTGGTTCTCCAGACAGATGTTGAAAGTTAGGTGAACTGACAATATAAGAAGTGTGGAAACCAATGTGGGTATGGAACACTACATTTGTGGCATAACCTGCACACCGAGCGAGGTGGCGCAGGGGTTTGCACACTGAACTCGCATTCGAGAGGACGACGGTTCAATCTCGCGACCGGCCACACTGTTTTAGGTGTTCTGGGATTTCCCCAAATCACTCGAGGCAAATGCCTGGAAGGTTCCTTTGAAAGAGCATGGCTGACCCCCTTCCCCGTTCTTTCCTAATCCGATGAGACCGATGACCTCACTGTTTGCTCTTTTCCCCCAAACAACCCAACGAAACCCACAATCTGGACAAGACTGAGGCAAGGGAAGTCACAACGGAAGTATCCTGATCTGTGAAGTCCTCACCTGTTATCAGGGATATCATAATCATGACGGCATAATACACGCTCCATTTCGATGAGTGGCATTGGTGGGAAATTTAAAAAAAAAATATATACAAAATCGCATAGGTGGAAGATTTAAAGAATGCAAGAGGACAGAATTAACTCAGTTGTGGTAAGTTTAATACAGAGGAAATTTTAATAATCCAAGAAGACGGAACTAGTTCAGTTTTGTGTTGTAACTCCCTCTGACCTTACAATCCATGATATTAAGATTGTTTATGTCAAATTCTGTACCTAACATTTCACATGTGCACACACAGCATGGCATGCAGTTGAGCGCTGAGAACTAACAAACCACAACTTACTTGATAAGGTCCTTATGAAGATGTCAATTATCCAACGCTGAAGTGACTAAAGTCTTCTTTCTCGTTCATCCAGCCGCGTGCAGCAATCTGAGACTGGAGATGTATGAAGGAAAAAGCGTCTCAAATGGTTCAAATGGCTCTGAGCACTATGGGACTTAACGTCTGAGGTCATCAGTCCCCTAGAACTTAGAACTACTTAAACCTAACTAACCTAAGGACATCACACACATCCATGCCCGAGGCAGAATTCGAACCTGCGACCGTAGCGCCTCGAACCGCTCGGCCAACCGAGCCGGCAAAAAAAAGCTTCTCAGGTGTGTGTGTGTGTGTGTGTGTGTGTGTGTGTGTGTGTGTGTCTGTGTGTCTGTGTGTGTGTGTTTGTGTATGCGGGTGCTAGCGTATTAGACAGGGTGCAAAATTTCCTAACGAGGCTGAAACTATGCTGAAGGACGCCAATTTACCCATTTCGGCTGAATCTTACGCGTTTCTTTCCTGTGGAAATGCTGCAGCACTGGCAATATCTTTGAGTATTGCGACATTTCATGAAGTTCAGCTTGTGTATTTTCCTTTTGACTGTACGTGTGCTCATTTGAGACGATATATATATTATGTGACAGAAAATTTTGAAAATCCCTACGTCTTGGACTCCAGCGTCAGAGGAGTGAGGGTAAAAAAAAGCAGTTGGGCTAGTTCCCCAATACTGAATATTTTAAAAATTCGCCATCAACGTGACGTTATTAAAAGGGGATATTACTTGCAACAACATGATATGACGTCATTGATAAGGGATGGTGTCATAGATCAGAGTTGCGACTTGTGACTGCAGGTCTAGAGCACTAACTTCTGCAAGTGACAACACAGATGCGAAATAAGTGTTCCAGGCCTCCCATAGACATATTACTGAAGAACATTTTGCAGAAATTGTGAAGAAAGGAATGCACGGAAGGAATGACAAGAAGAAGGGACAAGATGACAATACATGTTTTAAGATATCAGGAAATAACTTCTGTTGGACCGGAGGGGGTTGCAGAGGGTAGAAACTATAGGGGATGACAGAGATATTGGTATACATCCAACAATAATTAATAACGAAGGGTGCAAGGACCTCTATGAAATCGTTTGACTGGCACCGGTGAGAATTTCGAGACAGACTGCGTCAAACCAGTTGGAAGACTGATCACTCAAAAAAACAGTGCGTTATCTTTCCAGAACAGTGAGGGTTGATTATGGAGATATCGCAAGCATTATTTCCCACTTAGATGACCCACAAGCAATTGTCTACCAGTGAAGTACGGGGCCGATGTGGTATACGGGCTCTGCAACGAACTTATGACGTTACACTAGTAGGCTTGTCCGCCACATGTCGGGAACCCTCTACTCCGTGCAGGCCAAAGGCACTCCGTCGTCAGGCCACAAGTGGCCCATCGGGACCATCCGACCGCCGTGTCATCCGCAGGTGAGGATGCGGATAGGAGGGGCGTGTGGTCAGCACACCACTCTCCCGGTCGTTGTGATGGTTTTCTGTGACCGGTGGCGTAACTATTCGGTCGAGTAGCCCCTCCATTGGCATCACGAGGCTGAGTGTACCCCGAAAAATGGCAACAAGGCATGACGGCCCGGATGGTGACCCATCCAAGTGCTGGCCACGCCCGACTGCGCTTAACTTCGGTGATCTGTCGGGAACCGGTGTAGCCACTGCCGCAAGACCGTTGCCCGTGCATGCCCAAGGGAAGCCAATATTTAATTGAAAAGTTGAAGACAAATTATCTTTATTTTTTCGTGTGCTGTCAAGAACTTGCATGCATTTAAACAAACGGTCAGGAACCATTAAACTCTTCTGAAATAGTTATTCGCGGCCAGCCAGAAACGACCGCTGGCACTCGTAAGATCTGCAGTCTCACGTGCTGTGACATACTCTCCACGGTCTACCTTTCTCCTGGTCGTCACCACGGTGTCATAGCGTACCCAGTTAGTACATTCCCATGGTGTAGATTTTGGCAGTCAATGACTACACCGTTGTGAAACCACAGTTTCTTTGGAAACAGAATGCGGAAGGGCCATTAACCACATTACGTAGGATTTGCTGGCAAAATGCAAACTGCGCGGCGGTGTCCCGATTATGGAGTTCCAGGCTTCATAGCAAAGCATGCCGTGATTATGTTGCGACTAAAATATCCACATGTTATAGGCGGGCCATTGACTTCTGTATAATAGCCAGTGTGCTAGTGTGAAAGTTATATCAAACAGTTTCAAATACTACGCCTTGATTGCAACCACACGTCGTTGCTCTGTGGGTAACTCATTACTAGATCTTGAGTATGTGATTTGTAAGAAATTTTTTGCAGTCTTGTGTAAGAGGCACATTTTGAATTATTGTTTGTTCTGAAGGTAATTTTGGATTCGTCTTAACGAAATCAGTTAGCGATCTCATTCCGCAAAATACCACTGTACGTCGTTGTGGCGAACTTGGTTACTGATGATCGTTTCTGTTTCCATTTCATTCAAAGATTGATACACGAGAAATATTTACAGACACTAGTCGCTATAAGACCCTTTTGTGTATAGGAAACCAGGTAAAATCATTCGTAATAAGCTACTTGTTAAATATCTGGAAAATTGTTTCTTGTCGCGAGTGCAGTTATCATCTCTTCTTCTTCTTCTTCTTTCGTTTCATCCTCTTTGGTGTACGCCGGATCAATCATTTCTTTGCGCGTTGTTCTTTTCTTAGGGCCCAGTATTTCTTCATTCTTTCTGATCTTCTTTTCCTCTCTTCTTCCGAGATACAGGGTTTGGACTTTTGTGTAGATTTGTCTTGGAACCTTATGTTTTCATCTTTAGTAATGAATTTAGCTGTTCGATCAATAAATGAATTTTCTGAATTGTTTAATTCTAATAGGTCTTTCTCAGTTTCTTTAAAACCGTTGGGTTTCGTTTTGCGGTTACGCAAAAAATCAAAGATTTGTTTAGTTCGTCTGTTGGAATTCATTCTGAGAAGATGACCATAAAAATTTATCCTCCTTTTTCGCATATTATCTGAAGGTTTTTCAATTTTCTTGTAGAGAGCTTCATTTTTGATATATATAGTCTTATTGTCTTGGAACTTTGGTCCTATGATTTTCTTAAAATTTTTGTTTCCTTTAGCTCAAGTTTCTCCATTTGGCTTTTGAAATTCAGTTTTTTTTTGTCATCAGTCTACTGACTGGTTTGATGCGGCCCGCCACGAATTCCGTTCCTGTGCTAACCTCTTCATCTCAGAGTAGCACTTGCAACCTACGTCCTCAATTATTTGCTTGACGTATTCCAATCTCTGTCTTCCTCTACAGTTTTTGCCCTCTACAGCTCCCTCTAGTACCATGGAAGTCATTCCCTCATGTCTTAGCAGATGTCCTATCATCCTGTCCCTTTTCCTTATCAGTGTTTTCCACATATTCCTTTCCTCTCCGATTCTCCATAGAACCTCCTCATTCCTTACCTTATCAGTCCACCTAATTTTCAGCATTCGTCTATAGCACCACATCTCAAATGCTTCGATTCTCTTTTGTTCCGGTTTTCCCACAGCCCATGTTTCACTACCATACAATGCTGTACTCCAGACGTACATCCCGAAAAATTTCTTCCTCAAATTAAGGCCGGTATTTGATATTAGTAGACTTCTCTTGGCCAGAAATGCCTTTTTTGCCATAGCGAGTCTGCTTTTGATGTCCTCCTTGCTCCGTCCGTCATTGGTTATTTTACTGCCTAGGTAGCAGAATTCCTTAACTTCATTGACTTCGTGACCCTCAATCCTGATGTTAAGTTTCTCGCTGTTCTCATTTCTACTACTTCTCATTACCTTCGTCTTTCTCCGATTTACTCTCAGACCATACTGTGTACTCATTAGACTGTTCATTCCGTTCAGCAGATCATTTAATTCTTCTTCACTTTCACTCAGGATAGCAATGTCATCAGTGAATCGTATCATTGATATCCTTTCACCTTGTATTTTAATTCCACCCCTGAACCTTTCTTTTATTTCCATCATTGCTTCCTCTATGTACAGATTGAAGAGTAGGGGCGAAAGGTTACAGCCTTGCCTTACACCCTTCTTAATACGAGCACTTCGTTCTTGATCGTCCACTCTTAATATTCTCTCTTGGTTGTTGTACATATTGTATATGACCCGTCTCTCCCTATAGCTTACCCCTACTTTTTTCAGAATCTCGAACAGCTTGCACCATTTTATATTGTCGAACGCTTTCTCCAGGTCGACAAATCCTATGAAAGTGTCTTGATTTTTCTTTAGCCTTGCTTCCATTATTAGCCGTAACGTCAGAATTGCCTCTCTCGTCCCTTTACTTTTCCTAAAGCCAAACTGATCGTCACCTAGCGCATTCTCAATTTTCTTTTCCATTCTTCTGTATATTATTCTTGTAAGCAGCTTCGATGCATGAGCTGTTAAGCTGATTGTGCGATAATTCTCGCACTTGTCAGCTCTTGCCGTCCTCGGAATTGTGTGAATGATGCTTTTCCGAAAGTCAGATGGTATATCGCCAGACTCATATATTCTACACACTAACGTGAATAGTCGTTTTGTTGCCACTTCCCCCAATGATGTTAGAATCTGATGGAATGTTATCTATCCCTTCTGCCTTATTTGACCGTAAGTCCTCCAAAGCTCTTTTAAATTCCGATTCTAATACTGGATCCCCTATCTCATCTAAATCGAATCCTGTTTCTTCTTCTATCACATCAGACAAATCTTCACCATCATAGAGGCTTTCAATGTATTCTTTCCACCTATCTGCTCTCTCCTCTGCATTTAACAGTGGAATTCCCGTTGCACTCTTAATGTTACCACCGTTGCTTTTAATGTCACCAAAGGATGTTTTGACTTTCCTGTATGCTGAGTCTGTCCTTCCGACAATCATATCTTTTTCAATGTCTTCACATTTTTCCTGCAGCCATTTCGTCTTAGCTTCCCTGCACTTCCCATTTATTTCATTCCTCAGCGACTTGTATTTCTTATTTTCCCGGAATATGTTTCTACTTCCTCCTTTCATCAATCAACTGAAGTATTTCTTCTGTTACCCATGGTTTCTTCGCAGCTACCTTCTTTGTACCTATGTTTTCCTTCCCAACTTCTGTGATGGCCCTTTTTAGAGATGTCCATTTCTCTTCAACTGTACTGCCTACCGTGCTATTCCTTATTGCTGTATCTATAGCGTTAGAGAACTTCAAACGTATCTCGTCATTACTTAGTACTTCCGTATCCCACTTCTTTGCGTATTGATTCTTCCTGACCAATGTCTTGAACTTCAGCCTACTCTTCATCACTACTATATTGTGATCTGACTCTATTTCTGCTCCTGGGTACGCCTTACAATCCAGTATCTGATTTCGGAATCTCTGTCTGACCATGATGTAATCTAATTGAAATCTTCCCGTATCTCCCGGCCTTTTCCAAGTATACCTCTTTCTCTTGTGGTTCTTGAACAGGGTATTCGCTATTACTAGCTGAAACTTGTTAGAGAACTCAATTAGTCTTTCTCCTCTTTCATTCCTTGTCCCAAGCCCATATTCTCCTGTAACCTTTTCTTCTACTCCTTCCCCTACAACTGCATTCCTATCGCCCATGACTATTAGATTTTCTTCCCCCTTTACATACCGCATTACCCTTTCAATATCCTCATACACTTTCTCTATCTGTTCATCTTCAGCTTGCGACGTCGGCATGTATACCTGAACTATCGTTGTCGGTGTTGGTCTGCTGTCGATTCTGATTAGATCAACCCGGTCACTGAACTGTTCACAGTAACACACCCTCTGCCCTACCTTCCTATTCATAACGAATCCTGCACCTGTTATACCATTTTCTGCTGCTGTTGATATTACCCGATACTCATCTGACCAGAAATCCTTGTCTTCCTTCCACTTCACTTCACTGACCCCTACTATTCAGTTATCGTCTACTAATAATGATCTCACAAAAATTTTGATTTCTATCGATTTGAAACGTTTGATTCCCATTTGCCTTGGTTATTATTACAACCAAGAAGTTGATTACAGTAGAATCATAAAAAATAATGCATACTTGCTATTCGGATATTGTGTGCTTGATTTCCTGCCATAGTATGAAATTAACCTGTGTTTGCCTTCGAACCACAGTACTAAATTGGCGACGTATCTTCTACAGGAAATTAATTTTTTACCCATAGTGCAGCACATAATAATGTTTAGTACAGGGAGAAGAACTTGTTTTTTGTATGTTAAAGAAGGAGAATACTTGCTTTTTAGTATATAATAAGCTATGATATCATACGTAGATATGACACTCAGAATACAGGTATGTCAACAGCGCTAAAGCTATGGCCTTAACTGAGCACACCCGGCTCTCATCGCATAAGCGCACATTGCTCTTTAGTCACCTTTACTCTAGAAGTATACGGAGAGTGGAATACGGAAGCACTCTGATTCGTGTGCACCTGGCCAGGTGGTCCACATTCACAGTTCCTATCGGAGCCCAGGGAAATCGCTGATGGAATTTCCTCCCCTCCCACCGCACCGCCTTCCACCTCCCTGGCTCTCTCGGATACCTGTGCGCTCACATCGGGCCTCTCAGCACTGGCCTCCAGATTTCGGGAGTAAATATTTGATAGAGTGCCAGGTCGGTCGCCTGACACGTGAACCATGAACTCTGAACCCTATGTTTCGTGTATCGTAGCTGGATCAATAGTTTAGGGAAGGAAGAGCACACACCCTTGTGGCGTATCCGAAACGAGATTAAGTGCAGTTCCTTTTATTAGTAAACACGAGAAGCCCGCAACAGTAAAATAGTCCTGCAAATAATACGAACGTAGAAATATGTGTATGGGACGTCAATAAACGTACAGCAATGCTTTCATTCCAGCTTAATAAGCCATGGCTGCAATATACTAACACGAATTCTTTGCAGACGAATGGAAAAACTGGTAGAAGCCGACCTCGAGGAAGATCAGTTTGGATTCCGTAGAAATGTTGGAACACGTGAAGCAATAGTGACCCAACGACTTTTCTTTCTAGCATTTGTAAACTTGGAGAAAGCTTTTGACAATGTTGACTGGAATACTCTCTTTCAAAGTCTGAAGGTGGCAGGGGTACAATACAGGGAGCGAAGGCTATTTACAATTTGTAGAGAAACCAGATGGCAGTTATAAGAGTCGAGGGGCACGAAAGGGAAGCAGTGGTTGGGAAGGGAGTGAGACAGGGTTTTAGCGTCTCCCCGATGTTATCAATCTGGATATTGAGAAAGCAGTAAAGGAAAGAAAAGAAAAGTTCGGAGTAGGTATTAAAATCCATGGAGAAGAAATAAAAACTTTGAGGTTCGTCGATGACATTGTAATTCTGTCAGAGACAGCAAAGGACTTGGAAGAGCAGCTGAACGGAATGGACCGTGTCTTGAAAGGAGGATATAAGATGAACATCAACAGAAGCAAACGATGATAATGGAATGTAGTCGAATTAAATCGGGTGATCCAGCGGGAATTAGATTAGGCAATGAGACGCTTAAGGTAGTAAATGAGTTTTGCTATTTGCGGAGCCAAAGAACTGATGACGGTCGAAGTAGAGAGGATATAAAATGTAGACTGGCTATGGCAAGGAAAGCGTTCTGAAGAAGACAAATTTGCTAACATCGAGTATAGATTTAAATGTCAGGAAGTAGTTTCTGAAAGTATTTGTATGGTGAGTAGCCATGTATGGAAGTGAAACATGGACGATAAATAGTTTAAACAAGAAAAGAATTGAAGCTTTCGAAATGTAGTGCTACAGAAGAATGCTAAAGATTAGATGGATAGATCACATAACTAATGAGGAGGTTCTGAATAGTATTGGGGAGTAGAGGAGCTTGTGGCACCACTTGACTAGAAGGGATCGGTTGGTAGGGTGTATTCTGAGGCACCAAGGGATCACCAATTTGGTATTGGATGGCAGCGTGGAAGGTAAAAATCGTAGAGGGAGACTAAGAGAGGAATATACTAAACAGATTCGAAAGGCTGTAGGTCGCAGTAGGTATTGTGAGATTAAAAACCTTGCACAGGATAGAGTAGCATGAAGAACTGCATAAAACCAGTCTCCGGATTGAAGACCACAACAACAACAAGAGAATAATATTATGTGGCGTCAATACAGGAATTAACTAAGACTAATTTTTCTCTGAATGATGTCGATATTATTCTTGTTTGGCACTTCTTGAAACAGTCCTGCTGGATACTAGCCTTGCAGTTCGACGTAGTCAGGTATATGAAACTACAGATAAACCCATTTATTTCTCACACTGTTACCTATAGTTGAGACGGCATAAGAAGATCCCTGACAGCTCGCAGCTCTGTGGCCAGATTTCAACTGTGAAACTCTAGCGGTTGCAGGCTAACGCAGCAGCCGTCTACAGAGCTGTGACAACTCTGACGGGTAGACGTTTACAAAATCGGATTTTGTTATTAGTTGGAATAGGCACGCGAAACTCCGCTCCCAGCACCATACAACTGTCAAGGATCATCCTCCGTCGACTCAACTATAGTGGTTAACACAGTGCCTTGTTTATATCACATCACTGCTCACCAAATTACCTTTCATAGGGGCGAGATAATAACCTGCTCATTATATTCGTTTGTTCAGCACTGAGTCAGATTCTTTCGTCGAGCTTTATTTCCTTTTTCGAGAGAGCTGACCACGTTTCCGCAGGTTGCCCATAGCTTCAGAAATAATAAACAGGTGTCCATAGTTCTATACTTATGTTCAAAGCGTGTAAGTGTGTAATGTTTTCGTGGATATCAGAGTGAATTGAAGCAGCCAGTTATTACCAGTTCCAAATCATACTGTAATGGTGTTAATAATAAAACTAGTTTTTGAATTATTGATCAGAACAGACCGACGAAAAAAATCTGTACACCAAGAAAGAGTTGTACGATGTAAATGAAAGGTGGTAGGTTTGTTTCTACTTTAGAATGATGATGTATGTTCAGATTTCGCTCCAGCTGCGTAAGAGTGGCATAAGTGGCACCACCATGAGAATGCAAATTTGGTTTGCTTTAAATGCACGCTGTATTGCTCGCCAGTATTAGTTACCTTTCGAAATGGACATAGTGAGTTTATCTAGGTCAAGAATGCCTTTAATGCTACAAAGATGCCATTGTCAGCATGTCAGTGAGTTTGAATGTGGTTGTGTAATAGGGCTAGGAGAAGCTGGATGTTCCTTCACGATATTACAGAAAGTCTGTACATTTTTCTGCCCTAACACCACCATTATTTGCGACTTAAGTCGTTTCCAGCAAGAGGTCATTGGAAGACGTGGTGCAGATCTGTTGTGTTTTCCGATGAAGGCTGGTCCTACCTCGCTGCGAGTGGTGGTCGTGTGTTGGATAGGAGGAGGCTGGATGAGGGCCTGCAACCAGCCTGTCTGCATGCTAGACACAGTGGACAGACACCAGGAGTTATGGTGTGGGATGCGATCTTGTATGAAATGAGTGGCACTCTCGTGGTTAACTCACGCACCCTGACAGAATATTCGTGCGTCAGTCTGGTGATTCGACCTGTTGTGCTCCCATTGACGAACAGCATTCAAAAGGGGTGTTTTCCAACAGGATAACGCTCACACACATGTCCAACATGCACCTCGGAGTGTCGATATGTAGCCTTTGGCTGCGCGATCACCAGGTCTGTCTCCAACCGATCACATTAGGATCATCATCGAACAACAGCTCCAGCGTCTCCAGAATGAGATTTTCACCCTGCAGCGGAGTGTGCGCTGATATGAAACTTCCTGGAAGATTAAAACTGTGTGCCGGACCGAGACTCGAACTCGGGAACTTTGCATTTCGCAGGGAAGTGCTCCAGCATCTGAGTTACCCAAGCTGCTTGGATAGCTAAGATGGTAGAACACTTGCCTGTTAAAGGCGAAGGTCCCGAGTTCGAGTCTCGGTCCGGCACACAGTTTTAATCTGCCAGCAAGTTTCAGCTCCAGCGTATCAACCTAGCAGGTGGCATGGAACTCCACCACACAAACTGAGATACGGCAGCTGTACAACGAAATTCATGCACGTTTGCATACTTGCGTTCAACATTCTGGTAATTGCACCGGTTATTAATGTACCAACAGTTCACATTTGCAATGGATTATCGTGCGTTTACATTAAACTGTTGATTTGCAATGTTAATGACTTAGATATGTTACTTCAACAAATGTGTTCTAGAAATATCATTATACCACATGAATTATTCTTTGTTGCTGCGATTTTTGCCGTTAGTGTGTATTTCTCTTTAGTTAAGTTGTTCCAAATTCAGATTCTGGAGGCATAGCAGCAATTATTCTTCGAATGTAGTACACTTCGGACAGCCGAGTAATCTTGTACGTGATAATTCCGGCAAACTTAGCCTATTTGTGTCGATCGACGGTAAGAAATTTTCAGCATGCAGCACTATCTGCAAAGTCAGGCCAGCCATGGAAATGGATATTTATAAACAGTTTCTCAGCCTCCAGTCGAAATATTCTGCGAAATCGACTGAACGTCATCCCGCGCGCAATGGCACAATGAAATCACATACGCCAGCCAGCTACCATTGACATATCTTGAGAAAATGAGCGTTATAGTTTTGAAGAAACTGCTGTGCCACATCTAATGTAAGTCTGTAAATCTAAGTTTTTTGGCTGTTTTTCAAAATAATATATTATTCGGTATGCCTGAAAAAATTAGGCATTTCTCAGTACAACTACTGTCGTAGCTCAGAACCAAGTTCACTTACATTGCACAGCAGTTCTAAGCACTACTCACTGCCAAATTTGACTTTTACTGTACTAGCTGAACACCAGGTTTACTTTCCTTGTATCTATGTCAGTTAACAGCGGATTATTGATAAGGCATAGACACAGTACTAAGCAACGTCTGTAATTCTGATTTCCCTTTTTCAGATCCAAGTAGAGCAATAAATTTTTTTGTGGATTTAGCACTATGCACAGTTTCAGCCATTATGTATCTGCGATATGTACTCGTATCCTGTAATACAACAACTTGTCTATACCACCAGAAATTTATTATTATGATTATGACATGTCACAAACCGGTCAGACATATTTCAACATTTCGACATGCACTTAAGAGTGGCTACAAAGTCGAAACAATGATACTGTAAAATATATGGAAAATTAACAGTCAAATGGCGAATATTTAAAAAAAAGTGTTACCAAATGTTGAAGCTGTATATGAAAGTGATGGATATCGCCAGAACGTCCGTAAAAATCTTCGCGAAAAATGTTGTTATCTATCGGAATTAGCAGTGCCGGTAATTTTTAACAAACAAACTGCAAGACGTCCTGCAAAGAATCGATGTATGGTGCAGGGAGTGGCGGTCAACAATGTAAGCAAATGTAACGATTTTCGTTTAAAATAGTGGTAAACATTTTCATACTTCGATAACGCTGTTGGCCCCTAATCACAACTGCAGACTATGTACAGCGTCCAGAGTAACCCAAAGTGCTTGCTGGTAAAATATGTGTCTGGACGACATTCAGTGGAAGAATCCTAATGAAATGTAATTCACTTACTAAAGAAACGGCTTACAGAATATTTGTTAGACTGTTTCTTGAGTAGGCCTACTCCATACCAGTGAAGTACACTTACGAGATGGAAATAATCATTCAAATCCTCAAAGAATCAGTATCTTCTGTGTTTTTCATTCTGTTTCTATTATTATTAGTATTATTATTCATCGCATAACTTTGGAACTCGAGTACAAATTTTCAGAAACAGCGAATTCGTATGAGAGCACACATTGCCGAATTTCGTCGGAACAGCTTCAGCAGTGATTCGAAAATCCATTTACGTCGTTTGTAGGAATCATCACCAAACAGTATACTTGGTGCGCACAAATTAAGGACAAAAGTAATTTTTGTATGATATGTTATTGCCAAGTAACATAGATGAACCAAACTTGGAGCACATATAGGAGGGTAGCCCAGAAAGTAATGCAACGCATTTTTTCTTCAACAATTCTTTATTGAACATAATAAGAATTACGCACACGAAAGAATGTTGTCTACACACCAATCCTTTCACGTAATCTCCATCCCGTCTATGGCCTACCTCCAGCGAGCAACAAGGGCGTGTATGCCCTGTCGGTACCAATCCTTGTCCAGGTGGCGGAGCCAGTGCTTCACTGTGTGAATCATCTCCTCATCGTCCTCAAAATGTCTTTCACGAAGGGCGTCCTTTAATGGCCCAAACAAGTGGAAGTCCGAGGGGGCTAGGTGATGGATGTAGGGTGGATGGGGTAATAGTGTCCAACTGTTTTGCGATGTGTTCAGCAGTCCTCAGTCTTGTGTTGGGCCGAGCGTTATCGTGTTGCAGCAAAACATTTCCTAGGCTGCTGTGGCGCCGAAGTCGCCAGAAGCGCGTTTTGTTAATGTGTTGACGTGTGCTTTAGAGTTAATGGTACCGCCTCTTGGCATCACATCAATGACAACCGCACCTTCACAGTCCCAGAACACGGTGATCATGACCTTACCGGCGGAAGCAGTTGATCAGAATTTTTTCTTCTGTGGGGAGTAGAAATGGCGCTATTCCATCGACTGTCGTTCTGTTTCGGGCTCAAAATGGTGAACCTAGATCTCATCACCTGTCACCGTACAGGACAAGAAAGCCTCCTCCTCAGCCTCAAAACGTCAACAAATCAAGACAAACGTTTTTTTCTGAGCCATTTGTGATCCACCGATAGACACCGCAGGACCCATCTTGCACACGCATTAGGATATCCAAGAGTGCAGGTAACTGCATCCATACATCTTTGCTGACTGACAGGTACAGCGCCAACTGTCAAGTCGTAATGCGTCTGTCATCGCGAATGACATCATTATCTCGCTGAAACATGTCAGGTGTGACAGCCGTGGATGGTCTCTCCAACCGTTGAAAATCGTGGATCTACACCGAACTGCCTTCCGATGCTCTCACCCTCCGTGCCCAGCGACTAACTGTACTTTTGTCGACAGCAGATACTCCATAGACTATGCAGAAGCGTTTGTGAATATTTCTCACAGTTTCTTTCTCTGTAGTGAGAAAGTCAATGACGGCAATTTCCTTGTAACGTAGATCACCTACAGACGCCATTTTGAAACTGTCCTGCACCTATGCTATCTGTCGGAAGTGACGGAAACTTGGCGCATTCACTCACGAGGCTTAACATGATACATACGTGACTTTTCGTATTCGTAGCATTGTTTCCGGCTGAGAAAAAAATGCGGTGCATTACTTTCAGGGCAACCCTCGTAGAAAGAATTGCTGTAATTGAAACGTGGTACTTAGGGAAAGGCAGGATAAGCTGTGGACGTGGCATTACTCAGTTACCGTTGATTACTAAGTTTCTTCTTTTTAAATCACGTACACTGTACTTGGAACCAATTGGAAATAAGATTGATAATAAGGAGCAACTATCAAATTTGACTGTGAAGAAACAACGTCTAATACAATAAATTCTTCAGCAAGTTTCACTCATGGCTGAAGGCCTTATTGCCAAGAGATTATAATTATTGGTCGGCTGAAGGCCCCACTAGTATTAATTCAAAAACAATTTAACGGCTGAAGGCCTGGATAACAATTCTTAAGAACAGTTAAACTTCTCCAAGATGAACTAAAACATTTTTTTACAGAAAAGACAATTATCAAAATTTCACTATTAAGAGACAATGCCTAATTAAAAATTCTTAAGACCAGTTGCATTGACGGCTGAAGGCCTTATAGATCAGGAATTCAAGCTATCTGTCGGCTGAAAGCCCCAATAGTAATAACTCAGAATTAAAATATTTAAAAAAAAAAAAACAATCACCACAATCCGATCAAACCAAGAGACAAGTGCGCCTCTGACAGTGCTTCAAAGATCGGCCTGGGAAAATTGCTCTACTTCGTAACCGATGAGCCAGGCAGCCAAGAGTTGTAATCCCTTAACCGGATGGAAACTCAAACTAGTGACAGTTTAAACGCAGACCAACACTCTTGCAAAATCTACCTAATGTCTGATAACCAATACAACGATGGAGTAACCCAGGCAAGGCGGAACTGGCGGACAGTACTGATTCATCAGAATGCGGCGTTTAGAACATTCAGAAGCAGAAGGAGCCACTACAACCAAAGCAGTCCAACAGAAACAATATATCCGAACCACAATCAAGGGGGCTGTCTAACTATGGTACACGTCTCACCAGACAGCATCGGCAAGGCGAGGAAAGGTACACTGCCGCGAAAATACGATAACTTCCAGGACAGGTAACTGGGGCGTTAGTGGCCACTAGGCAGAAAAATACCGCTGGTTGAACCTCACCAATAAACACAAGGAATTCAATGATTAATAATAAGAATCGGAGGACCGCTCACTAATTTCAACAACTCTCAACACTCCACTCGATGATTTTCGTCTCAGAGCCCCTGCGAGCAGCATTGCGTGAAGAAACAGCGTGATCTCAAAATAGTGGAGGTTTCACTACTGGGTTAATGTTCACTCAGCTCAATCGTCCTGGGTCCAGTGGACAACGAGGTTGTGGCCCTCGCAATTACAGCCCCTCGATCCGGTGCAGCCTGCGTGCCACCAGTGGTCCCAGCATGTCACCACACTGCGGGACCTCACTGCTGCTATGTCCAAACCAAACTCCCCAACACACTCACACCCGGAAAACACTTGACGTCCTTCCAAAGATAGTACCACGGTACTAGGTACCGATAACCGCTGCTGCTGCCACTCTCAGATAGACAAGGCTAGCAAACGTAGTGGTGCCAGTAAACACAAGTAGAAAACGAGACGCCACTGTCCCTATTACACGATGCCAACATATCAAGGGCACCAACGTGAACCGCAACACGGCTCAGTAATGTAGTGCAGAAGGTAACTGAAAGAAATACTCAATGAGTTGAACACAAAGGACACTTTCATTCAAAGACGAAGAATATATTGACGTCGCCGCGATTCATGATGGATTCCTGGACAACTCCAAAAGCTGGACATCGTTCTTAATTGGGTATGTGATCACCATGGATGACAATGCATACTCTCGAACTTGCTCCCATGCTGACCAACGCTGACAATATTGTTAGTAGGGCGTTCCTTGTGTAGAGAGTTCCGTTCCCTCATCAGCGCCGTTGGCAACTGCTGGACGGTCGTTGGTGCATGTGGACATCTCGCTAACATATCCCTCACGTTAGCGTTGGGATTTAAGCCAGAGGAAAAGAAAAGTACATTTTATCCGCTGAACATCCTCTCGTTCCAAGAGTTCTTCTACCTGCTCGTTGTCAATCACTAAAATGCTCCCATGAAAGACATATATGACGTGCACGCTGTTCTAAAATACATTGGTTAGTACGTGCATGCAACATCGTGCCTCCGTACACTGTAACACATGTAAAACAAACTCCCTCATGTTGGAAAACATTCCTGCTTCTCGCTATATTAGGGTGCCTGATGCACCGAGGAATATTGTCGAGTACATAATGCACCCACAAACATTTTGGTAGTTTTGGTGGTCCAGGTGTTATGCTGTTAGGAGGCTTTGCAATTATTGCTCTGACAGGTGTATGTTATTCTGACAGTGTACTCCTCCCCATTTGAGTCTTTTAAGGGGTGCATTCGGCCTTTATTTGTGTTTCATGGATGACAATTCGCGACCACTCCGAATGTAGGATTTTCGGCAAATGGACTTGTCTGCCAGTTTGCCCAACTTAAATGCTGTCGAGTACATATCGGGTCAGTTAGGGAGACATTTTGCACCAGGTCCGTATACATATGTTTGTTGAAGGTATTGGAAAGGCTGTGTATGTAAGGATAATTGATCACATTTTATCCCATAATTTAATATCAAATGTCCAAATCGGCCTTCGAAGTGGTTTAACAATTGAAAATGTTAAATTCTCTTTTCTCTGTAAGGTGCTGGATGTATTGAACGAAAGTTCTGAACGATCACAAAATATTGCTCCAGAAGTAGGACCATTATGGAATACGGGGAACAGCTCACAATTGGTTCACCTCTTACCTTACCAACAGACAGCAAAAAGTCATTATTAACAGAGTTGAGAATGGCTGTGATGTGCAGTCTGTGTAGGACACAGCCAAATGGGGGGTGGCCCAGGGATCAGTGTAGGGGCCACTCTTGTTCCCCATTTATATAAATGATATGGCCTCTAGTTTTACAGGTAATTCTAAAATATTTCTGTTTCCTAATGGCAACAGCTTGGTAGTAAAGGATGTTGTGTGAAACATTGGCACTGTTTCTAATAGTGCAGTTCGTTACATTAGTTCATGGCTTGTAGAAAATAAACGATCGCTAAATCACAGTATGACTCAGTTTTTACAATTTCTTACACACATTTCAACAAAACACGACATTTTAATTCACAGAATGGCCATACAGTTAGTGAAACTGAACACTTCAAATATCTAGGTGTTAAGATAAATAGGAAACTGTCACGGAAAGCCAGCATTCAGTATCTTGTAAAAGACTTAATGCTGCCATTTGTGTGTTCCATCGACAATGTGAGGGTGCGAGTGCTACATTAAACTAGCAGTGGTGCATCGGAGAAAAGCAACTTGACTCCCAGGAGAACGTCCATAGGGTCAACTAGCCGCGTATGTGAAGTAAGTGATCATTCGACACGAAAATTAGTCCACTTTGGTGATTTTCATTCCCGTATGTCATATGGTATTATATTTTTGGGCTACTCTTCCCATTCTTAAAGGATATTTTGGGCTCAGAAACGGGCAGTTCGGGCAATAAGTTGTGTAAACTGATGAACCTCTTGTCGACCACTGTTCACTAGTCTGGTTGTTCTGACATTGACCTCTCAATATACGTATTCTTTACTGTCGTTTTTGGTTAACAACGTCAGCTTATTCCCAAGATTTAATAGGTTTCACTCGGTCAGTATTAGGCACAAATCCAATCTGTATTTATATCACACTTCCTTAACTCTTGTGCAGAATGATGTGCAGTATACAGTTGTATCCATTTTGATTAAACTACCACAATAATACAAAAATTTTAGGAGTGATCCGCGCGCTTTAAAATCTAAACTGAAGAATTTCCTCATGGGTCACTCATTCTATTCTGGCGAGGAGTTCATTGAAAAATTAAACTGATTCCTGTGTTAAATTGCTGATTACGTTTGCTTAAATTATGGCTTGACTTTATCTAGGGTTCATTAACATTTTATGTTATCTGTAATTACTTTTATGTTGTAATTTAATGTACTGAGATGTTCCATGAATTTGGAGATTTGCTCCTCTATTTGGTTCGACGGAACTAGACGTACAAATAAAATAAATAACTATCTACCATATGGCAGTCGTCAACTGCGCTGATGGAAGCATGGAATGGCGTACCACTAGAACTCATTACCTACCTTGTGGTCAGTGTGGGAGCACGTTTCAAGCTTTTGTAACGTCCAGTAGGCAGTCATACGTCACGGTATCTCTATTGTAGTTACTGTATTTTAATGAATTTGTAACTTCTGTCTTTCTCACTACTCATTCCTTACAGTTTCCTTAGATACTACATTGTAGCAATTCTTTCTACGTATGGGCCAAGTTTGGTCGAGCTACGTTGGCTACTCGTGCCACATCATGCGAAAGTTTCATTCGTCCTTACGTTTTGCACACCAGAGTACCAGTGTTATTAAACACGGTTATCACTGAAACTGAACTTAGGGTACATACAATCGGCTATCACAAGCCCTCATTATTATGCACCGACCTTGCAATGTTCATCTATAGATGGCGATCCTCGGCCCTTTTATCGTTCTCATGGACATCCAGTTACAGAAGGTTCTTCGGGAGTTCAACATCCCATCGCTTCCTCAGTCTTGCACTTGTACCGGTTCCGTCAGGTTTTCCTGTAAATAAAGCTTTCATCCAGCACGTGAGTGCCCTCCAGGCAACGTTCCCCGCCAGGCCTGTTATGCGCACTTCCATTTTCTGTATAGTGTTCGGCTGTTCTGTCACGGCATGCAGTTCATGGTTCTTGCTACTCCTCCAGGAGTTCTCTTATCGGAGTAGTCCAAAGATCTTTCCAATAATATTACGTTCAAAGATCAGCTGGTTCTATTTTTCTTTTTTGTTGTGCTACGTCTTTCTGACCCACATAAGAGCAGCAATGCAGTCACTGTATTATAGGTTATAAGTTTGGTCTTAACGGACAGATTTTTTTATGACATTAAGTGTTTGAGACCGAAACAGGTTTCAGATACATTCACAATACGTTGATTAATTTCTTGCTTTATTATGTCTGTTGCACCACGTGTCAAGTTTTAGGGTCTGGTTATGCTCTATTTGTCAAACTTTAATGTGGTATTATTGTAGGATTCTCTGGGTACGTCTGCCATTTCGGTCTTTGTCATTACTTATCGATATAGCACTCCTTA
Source organism: Schistocerca piceifrons (assembly GCF_021461385.2). Classification (NCBI taxonomy): domain Eukaryota; kingdom Metazoa; phylum Arthropoda; class Insecta; order Orthoptera; family Acrididae; genus Schistocerca; species Schistocerca piceifrons. Next base: position 654,481,917 of record NC_060142.1, read on the forward strand.
TTTATCGCTGGCTTCTGGAACGTTCTGAGCCGAGCGCCAATTTCTCTGACGGAGCAATGTCTCCCTGTATAATGATAACCATGGCCCAGCGCTGGTTGTAACACACTGCCTTGGCGTGGGTAAACGAGTCGCTGTTGAGTTACCGTACGGCGGTCATACATTCCCACACCACGAACGGGTGGCGGAATATATATATATATATATATATATATATATATATATATATATATATATATATATATATATATAATTTTTTTTTGTTGAAACATGGTTCTTTCTCTCAGGGACATTATCTTTTCTTATCACACTTACTTATGTGCATAAGTAAATATGGAACGGGTTCTTGAAGGGCCGCTGTTATTCATGTGCCAACTTTAGATTTTGAATGTGATGACTAAAATATAGTTGCTGTTAACTGAAATGAATGTAATTTTGTTAATTTCTATTTATTGATTGCAAAACAAGGCTCGAGAGAATTTCGATTGCTGCCGTGTAGTGGCCAAGATAAAACTTACAGAACTCCAGGAATCAGTATAATTTAAAAAATGAACTTCAACGTTAAATTAATCATCAGTTACAATGTAGAAATGTTCTTACAATGAAATCTCTCGCATTTACAGTTAATATAAATTAATACTTCGGAGCGTAATGGCCGACCAGAGGCTGCATCGGAAGATGAGCATCCCACAGCGCAAATTACTGAAAAAAATGCTTATTAAAAATAATTAGCAGCTATGACCATTTGAGGTGATAACTATTACAAAGAAGCCAATTTTGTGATAACAATAATTAGTTTATTGTAGCAGAATTCAGAATAACTTACATAAAATATGTGTAGCCGCTCAATGCCTGCCTTCCGTATCGCTAAACAAAACAGTGTGTGTACCATAAAGTGATTCCCTTCTCCTCGGCCATACAATCTTAAATTCCTCTGATTACAACTTGATAATAAATTCAGTTGGGAGGAGCACACCACAGAACTGCAGAAACGTCTTAACAAATCTGTATTTGCAATTCGAGTATTAGCAGACATAGGCGACAGAAAAATGAAAAAGCTTGCATACTTTGCCTACTTTCATTCCATAATGTCATATGGTATAATATTGTGGGATAGTAACTCTTCAAGTCAAACAAAAGGTTTCAGAGTCCAAAAGCGTGTAATACGTATTATTTGTGGAGTAAATTCACGGACGTCCTGTAGAAACCTCTTAAAAGAACTGGGTATACTAACTACTGCCTCTCACTATATTTACTCTTTAATGAAATTTGTCCTAAATAATATATCTCTTTTTCCAACAAACAGCTCATTTCATACATACAATACCAGGAACAAAAATGATCTGCACAAGGACTTAAAAGCACTTACTTTTGTTCAAAAAGCGGTCCACTACTCAGGAACATTCATCTTCATTCATTTGCCAGCACACATAAAAAATTTAGTTACAAATAAAGATCAGGTTGAAAGGAGCCTGAAAGACTTACTAGTGGCCAACTCCTTCTACTCCATTGACGAATTTTTTAATAGAAACAAATGATGTATTATTTATATTCATACTATTAGTATTGTTATTTCACCTTTAAATAAAAAAATGATATGTTCCACATCCACGAGGATCTCCTCAGCACGGATCTATGGAACGAAAATCTAATCTAATCTAACCGCTTGCTGTAGGCGGCGCCGGTACGTTGACCCAAGTGGTGACGAAGTCGCGAACTGCTGCCGATCCGTGGGTGGGGCTCCGTGCCCGCTGCACGGACAGGACAACCGCCGATCAGTTGTCGTGTCATGCAACATGTAAACATTTCACCGAGTATCAGTTAATCAGCATAATAAATTAAATATACCTGCTATAAGTGTTGGAAGGAAAGTCATTAATTTCTCAAACACTCTACAGTCACTCCTGTTCACTGTTTATGGAATGCATTGTAAGGATGTACGAACGAACGAGTTCCACGTCTTGAAATAAGTTCTGGTTTGAACTCACACATTTTGCACTGATTTAGCATAACTGTAGTTTTAAGCTAGATGTTTACTTGATCGCAGTACGCACTGTCACTATGGTGAGTGTTCAGTTGATTACGTCGCCATGACACTTTTCACTTGATACCACTTGGCCTGCGTCGCTTCTAGCATGCTTCTGCCAGTCCAGAAACCGCAGTTCACTGTGCTCTACCTATAGCGTATTTTCACAGCCCACTGGTATGGCCCCGTTTATCAGAAGTTTCCCTTCTTTACACAAACATTTATCCACACTGTAAATGTCTGCCATGTTTCACATCTAAATTGTTTCCTGCGAAAGGCACACCATTAGAGCTACTAATTTCTATTCTTTTGTTCACCATAATTTCAGAACAGTTTTCCGCTGTTAAACAGAGTCACACATGTCGTGTTCTTGCACAGTTAACTGTTCACACTTTTATGTCGTTCCAATACGTAGTTCAGTTTATCCATGCTTTCACTGTTTGAGCATTCGGATGGTCACTTTTAAACTGGAACTTAGTTTATTGAATTTTACTAGAATTACATAATAAATATGCATTCCATTTTAAATGTTAAAAATTTATATATATATATGTTGTTGTTGTTGTGGTCTTCAGTCCTGAGACTGGTTTGATGCAGCTCTCCATGCTACTCTATCCTGTGCAAGCTTTTTCATCTCCCAGTACCTACTGCAGCCTACATCCTTCTGAATCTGCTTAGTGTATTCATCTCTTGGTCTCCCTCTACGATTTTTACCCTCCACGCTGCCCTCCAATACTAAATTGGTGATCCCTTGATGCCTCAGAACATGTCCTACCAACTGACCCCTTCTTCTGGTCAAGTTGTGCCACAAACTTCTCTTCTCCCCAATCCTATTCAATACTTCCTCATTAGTTATGTGATCTACCCATCTAATCTTCAGCAATCTTCTGTAGCACCACATTTCGAAAGCTTCTATTCTCTTCTTGTCCAAACTATTTATCGTCCATGTTTCACTTCCATACATGGCTACACTCCATACAAATACTTTCAGAAATGACTTCCTGACACTTAAATCAATACTGGATGTTAACAAATTTCTCTTCTTCAGAAACGCTTTCCTTGCCATTGCCAGCCTACATTTTATATCCTCTCTACTTCGACCATCATCAGTTATTTTGCTCCCCAAATAGCAAAACTCCTTTACTACTTTAAGTGCCTCATTTCCTAATCTAATTCCCTCAGCATCACCCGACTTAATTCGACTACATTCCATTATCCTTGTTTTGCTTTTGTTGATGTTCATCTTATATCCTCCTTTCAAGACACTGTCCATTCCATTCAACTGCTCTTCCAAGTCCTTTGCTGTTTCTGACAGAATTACAATGTCATCGGCGAACCTCAAAGTTTTTATTTCTTCTCCATGAATTTTAATACCTACTCCGAATTTTTCTTTTGTTTCCTTTACTGCTTGCTCAATATACAGATTGAACAACATCGGGGAGAGGCTACAACCCTGTCTTACTCCCTTCCCAACCACTGCTTCCCTTTCATGTCCCTCGACTCTTATAACTGCCATCTGGTATATATATATATATATATATATATATATATATATATATATATATATATAAAATAAGAGTTCCTTTTAGGTCCGTTTATCACTTAGTATTCAGTGATTGACCTAATTGTCACCTCTTGTTTAAAGTGGTGGCCAGCTGGTCATACTGGACCCGTGAGTTCAGTAGATTTTATGTCCGTTTATCACTTAGTATTCAGTGATTGACCTAGTTCTCACCTCTTGTTTAAAATGGTGGCCAGCTGGTCATACTGGACCCGTGAGTTCAGTAGGTTTTATGAGATGTGTACTATTTATTCATTCAACACTAATACAGAAACCTTTGTCATTGTAGCGTTTGCAGCTGCCTTGCCTGCACACGGGTGTACCTGTAAGCGCCTTCCGGCTGTAATCTGAAAGTTAAGAGATATTGTTTGAAATATTTTATCACGCGAATTCTCGCGTTTGTACAGCGATTCGCTGTAAATGTGCGCCGGCCGGAGTGGCCGAACGGTTCCAGGCGCTACAGTCTGGAACCGCGCGACCGCTACGGTCGCAGGTTCGAATCCTGCCTCAGGCATGTATGTGTGTGATGTCCGTAGGTTCGTTAGGTTTAAGTAGTTGTAAGTTCTTAGAAATTAAGTCCCATAGTGCTCAGAGCCATTTGAACCATTTATTAATGTGCGCGTTCGACGACGACCATTCACAATGCTTCTTCCCTTTTCAAGGTTTATCCTGTGCAGAGCATCCTTACGCTGATACATTTGCTAATCTGTTTTTTGTCATGGCACTTGTTTAAGTGCAGTATTCTCCCCTTGTCACCACTCACTCACATATAAACTTAGAAACTTCTCTGTATCTAACAAGCACAAGGTATAAAATCAAATAAACATGAAATAAATCTTGCTAACTAGGCATACAACTTACATCTACCTTTACACACTACACATTTTAGACTTATACCCTTAATTATCCCTGGATATAAACGGTTTTAAGTCCTTGTGCGGGAACAACTCTCTCATCTTTCCTGTGTCCGGGTGTGCCACCCGTCATGTCGTACCTCTAAAATCCTATGTGGCCCTGTATACAAGAGTTGCCACTTTCTATCGACTTTCTTGATACTCTATGACTTGGGACGACTCTTGAGCACCACCAAGTCTCCTCTGTTGTACGTGTAGAGTCTATTCAATGTACGATCGTACTTGTTCTTCCTAATGGTTGCATTGTGTTGCATTACGAGCAGGGCTTGCTGTAGCTTCTGCAGACGGTTTAACCACTACTCGTCGGGTGAATATTATTATGTATATTTTCGCCAATTGAAGTACTAACTCAATCCACTTCGTTTGATGATTTGCCGCATATGTGGGGACAAACCTGTTGAAGTCGCGGAAGTAACATCCCACAGATTTCGCGCTCGGGTTATACAATGACAAACAAACATGCTTGATGTTATGTTCCCAAAAAAACACTTTCCAGTCGTGACTTTCAAAATAAGTAGCATTGTCAGTTAATAAGGTCATCGGCTTTCCGACGTTCCATATGTAATCATGTAATCTGATACCATTTTCCAGACTATTGCTTTTGTGGTAGACATTTTTGTAGGAAAGACCTTCAAATGTATGGGAAAAATGCCCATGGCTGCTACAGCATACTTTAACCTGCCTCTTGCTATCGACAAGGGTACTGTCATATCAACAGCAACAATCTGTGTTGGTGCTATCGGCACTATTGGGTGTAGCTCGTGTCTTGCGCTAGGAGTGCACGGTTTTGTCTTTTGACAAATAAGATAAGTTCTCATTAGTGCCTTCGCCTTACGATGTAAGATTGGGAAGTAGCAGTACCTAGACAATAAGTCATAGTATTTCTTTCCGCCAAAGTGTCCCCAAGAAACGTATGTGTACCATATGAAATTCTCTTCTGACTGTGTTGGTATACACACACACCTGTTTCCAGTCCTTCGCTGGTACAAAATATCATTTTGTGTCATATATAATTTGGCAAGTTGACTTTTCTAGGTTGGCATTAACGCCGATTACGGCAATTCTTGCTAGCACGCGGTACAAAATCTCCATGTGCTCAGACCAGGTTTCTGTGGCGATGAGAATGTCATCGACATTCACCATTACCTTTTCGAGAAGGTCAGATCCTAACACTGTGTCCAGAGCTGCATTGAACACGCCCACGCTTATTTTCAGCCCAAACGGTAGAACTCCAAATTGGTAGCTCCTACCGGCGAATATAAACGCGGTATATTTTCTTGAATTTGGCGTTAACGGGACCTGCCTGAACGAACTTTTTACATCCAGGGTTGTTAAGTACTTAACATCTTCAAATTTCTGCATTTGTTACTCGATATTTTCTGGCCGGGTCCGAACAGGTATTGTTATATTATTGATATCCCGCCCGTCCAACACCAGCCGAACGCTGCCGTCTGTTTTTGTAACCGCTAACAGCGGGCTGCTATATGATGAAGTTGACAGTTGTATTATTTGCCACCGCAGCATTCTCTGAATATCTCTCCCCGTGGTATGTCTTTTCGACCACGGTATTGAATAGGAAGCACGGCAGGAAATTTGGTGAGGTTTTACTCGCATGTCGAAATCATATTATCTCCAGTTTTCCTGAAAACACTTGTACAAACTGGTTCAGCACTTGGCTCAGGTCAGATTGCTGTGACAGGCTCATCTACGAAGATTCACCTACTTTTGCTGCAATATGTTGCTTTAATAATAGCATTTTCCCGTCCCCAACCGGGTTTCGGTTAGCTGCTGTCTTGATTTACAACACATTTGTTGCGATTCAACCCGTCAGGGTCCTGTAAAGTTATCCGGACGTTCTGTCAATAGTTCACATACGCGTCCGGAGTCCTCATTAGCGACAGATCAGTTTGTCGGTTTAGACAGTTTATGGTGCATCTTGATCGGGAGAGGTCAATTTTTGCCTTCAATTCCCTAAGCGCGTCAAGACCTAGGATGCAAGGTACTGTGAGATTTTTTACCAGCAGGAATGACCACAGTATGGCATCGTTTTCCAGGGCAGTCTCTGCCTGCACCTGATTCTTTATTACCTTCACCCTACCCCGTTGGTTGGTTGGTTGGTTGGTTGTTTGGCCAAGGAGACCAGACTGCGTGGTCATCGGTCTCATCGGTTTAGGGAAGGATGTGGAAGGAAGTCGGCCGTGCCCTTTCAGAGGAACCATCCCGGCATTTGCCTGGAGTGATTTAGGGAAATCACGGAAAACCTAAATCAGGATGGCCGGACGCGGGATTGAACCGTCGTCCTCCCGAATGCGAGTCCAGTGTCTAACCACTGCGCCACCTCGCTCGGTACCCTACCCCGTAGGGTACCTGCTATCATACAGTTTTCTACTGGGAGGCTCGGTAACTTTGTCACACGATACACGCACTTGAATAACAGCTCGTCAATACAAGAAGCACTCGCCCCTGTGTCCAATATTATTGTCACTTCGACCCCATTTATCTTTGCCACAAAGGTAGACTGCACATGTTCTGTTTCTTGTTGGTCCGCAGGTAGCAGATCAACAGTCAGTTCATCTTTCATCTGGCATTCGTCATTGTAGCGAAGCAGATTCACACTCACATTCTGCCTGTGTTTTAATAGTAGTTCCTCGTCCCTTACTTGCGCTACAGTTGGTAGCACTCCCTCTCCGTTCGCGGCGACAACGCCTGAACAATTGACTCGCGAGTATGGTTGCGCTTTCTCGCAGTCAGGTTTTTCCATTCGGCATACATTTACGGCACCAACGCAACTACTTCCTGCTTTACTTCATAAATTTCACGTACAAAACATGCTGTAACCGCCTTGCCACGTTGTTCGAACATTTCGCCGATTCCGAGCAACACGATCCTGTTCCTTGCATTCGCGTTCGCGGCGTTCCTGTCTTTGCTTTGCCTCTTGTTCATGACGTTCTACGGCTAGAATGTCTTTTACTTGTGTAGTTAATGCTTGCTCCAGTTGCTTGTCTCTCATGTCTAATTGTGCCATCAGCACTGTCAGAAAACCGGTCGTTGTTACATGTACTTGTATAACATTTACTGTCGATGCAGTAGCGTCCTCCTTCCCTGTGGCAGTAATCGAGTGGATATCTTTGCTCACTTGAGCTTCATCCTGATCAGTGCCTAATATTTTGTCCGCTTCAGGTTGCTCAGGTTCCTGTTTTGGAAGTCGTGAACCTGTCGTTGTGGGTAGGTTCCTCACTGGAAACTCTTGTGTATTTTCGTCTGTGTCATAGCCTGACAGATCTTCCCCCTCTAACCATATGTCCTTGCGTGTCTTCACCATTTCGACTAGTATTAATCCTGACTGGTAAGACATGAGTACACACAAAATGTATTTTTCCCCAAAAATGACACACACACAAAATATACTAACTACACAAAGCACATGCAAAACACTGGAATCAAGTAAAGCAAAGAAGCTTCCTACTACTATTAATACTGAAACTAACAGTTACACCTTCGCACTAGTAATATTTCCGTTGCGCTGTGAAAAATTTTACTTCTGCTAAAACACTACTTTGGCAATCAACCACACTATCATTTATTTGATTCACACAGCTGATTGTGTGACCTCAAATCCAGAATACTAATCACTGTCTCAGAATTCTAACCCTGATTTCTGTTCAGTAGTATTAAATGAATCTGTTTCACTATCAGCTGACGTTAAAACAAATTGAATAAACACTTCTGACAAATTTTAACTCAAGCAGATAAACACAGTGCATGACCTTCGGATCCTTTCTTCCTTTAGTTTCCAGCCCAGAAGAGCAAGCATTATACACCCTTACCTTTATCAGTTATTGTTGCTTGGTGTTGTTTTTATCTCAGTCGAGACAATGGTACGCATCTAGTCAGCGCCATGTCCATATATCTTCAATGGTCGGATCTCGTACAAGTTTTGTATTTTGTGGTGCATGGAAATAGATTACATATATGGCATTAATTTCACATCTATATAATAACGTACATAAAAATTTTCTCTTAAGTATAGTTTTCCAGTTGGACAACCATATCTCAGTGAATTGCTGTGTACTTAATATTGGTACTTAAAATTTCTAGCCCTCACGTTGTTGGGCGCCATTTGTTACGTTATATATAATCTTATTTTAAATTCATCAGGTGAATGTTTTTTTTGTTAGAGCTTGATTCATTCTCTCAGGAATATTATCTTTTCTTATCTTTTTCTTATCTTATGTGCATAAGTAAATATGAAACGGGTTCTTGAAGGGCTGCTGTTATTCATGTACCAACTATAGATTTTGAACGTGATGACTAGAATATAGTTGCTGTTAACTGAATTGAATGTAATTTTGTTAATTTCAATTTATTGACTGCAAAGTAAGGCTCGAGAGAATTTCGATTGTTGCCGTGGAGTGGCCAAGATAAAACTTACTGAACTCATGGAATCTGTATAATTTAAAAGTGAACTTTAACGTTAAATTAATTATCTGTTGCAATTTAGAAAGGTTCATACAACGAAATCTCTGGTATTTCCAGTTACTCTTAACACTTTGAAAAATAAATTAATACTTCGGTGCGTAATGGCCAACCAGAGGCTGAATCGGAAGATGACCTTTCCACAGCGCTAATTACTGAAAAAATGCTTATTAAAAATAATTAGCCGCTGCGACAATTTGAGGTGACAATGACTACAATAAAATTCATTTTTTGATGACAATAATAAGTTTATTTTAGCAGAATACAGAATAACTAACATAAAATATGTGTAGCCGCTCAATGGCTGCCTTCCGTATTGCGAAACAAAAAAGTGCGTGTACCATAAAGTATATCCGTCCTCCTCGTCCATTCAATCGTGTCTCTCAGCGATCCTTCTTTATTTTCATATAGATGTTTTAAATAAAGATACTACTTTTAAATTATCGCTGCATATCAGTTTTTTTTCAAGAACGTTACCTGTAATTTTATACTAATTATGTTCATAAAATAGCGTACGTTAAGTGTTTACATATAATTTTTTGTTCACCCTTAACACTTCACAATATTGTTCACTGCTTACAATCGATAAAAATGTCATTATTTGTGTGACGTACCGTCACAAGTTATTTCGCAGACAGGCATGTCGGAATAATTAGGAGATTTATGGTTCAGAAAGTTTTGTGCTTTGGAACGAGTAATTGTCTTGGAGAAACGCGTTGATCGGAGAACGTAAATAAAATGACTTCCGTGATCAATGATTACCTGTGTAATTAATATATGAAAGCAAGATATCAATGCTTGTTTCACTGTGAATGTGAAACAAACAAATGAGACTGGAATAACGAAGCCATTGTTAGCAATGTGTGTTGCGTGCAAAAGAGACAAGAAAAACATAATTTGACTTGTGCTGTTATTATTTCAAAGTGACGTTTCTCATTCTTCAGTAACTTCAATATTCAGAAAGAATAAGAGGCACATATTCCTATTAGGCACTTGGTCAGTCTATTTTCGTAACAAAGTGTGATCTCTATGTAAAGCTCCCATACTTGGGCCCGATGGTCCGATAGCTGCAAAAATAAACAAGAATAGTCATTAACAGGAGAGATGGGGAGCTAGTACTGAGATCAGTATGGCTTCTGCCGTATCTTCTTCTAATCCCGCTAAGACTGCATTGTTGTCTGTATATCCCAATTACTGTGTTCCTGCATCAAAATTCACTCCATTACGTTCACTTCTGATTTCTAGAAGAAATTTCTCCAAGACCAAATTAAAAATCAATGGTAAAATGACATTACCTTTTCCCACACCTGTTCTCAGCTTAATTACTCGGATGACTCCCCCATATACATCACCTTGGTTTTCGCCTCCATTGTATAGACTTATACCAAGTTATTTAACGGCCGTGATGGGCCAGGATCATTCATTATATGGTATGCAATTAATATGTTTCATGAATAGTTGATTAAAGAGAGAAACAAAACAGGCAAGGAAGACATGGATGGAAGAGAAATGTAATGAAATAGAGAAAATAGAAAAGAAAGGAGAATATGGGATCAACTACTAATCTAGTCTTTCAAGCAAAGAAAAGCAGGATAGGTATAGGAATAGGAAGTATTGATGGTACAATGGTTCATAAATCGGAGGAAGTGTTGGGAATGTGGCTAGAACTTACAGGGTGCCTATTTGAGGCTGATAACAAACCAAATGACACTGAGATGAGGAGACGAGTGCTATAGTAGAAAGGATGCTACATGTTGGAAGGAGAAGAAGAAAAGGCTTTAAGAGAGTTGAAGAATCATGAATCAATTGGAATTAATGGATTACAAGCAGAGTTGTTTAACAGTCTTGGGAGCAGTGGTGTGAAAGAGCTAACTTATTTGTGTATTAAGATAAATTATGAAGGTGAATTGCTGGATGACTTTCTCTCGTCATTAGTGAACCGATTGGGAAGAAAAGCAACACTAAGAAATGTGACGATTTTAGTACCGTAAGTTTGATTTCTCTTGCAGCAATAGTACTACCAAGCGTGTTAAATAGAAGGCTTCACAGAAGAGTGGAGAAGCATATGGCATAAGAACAGTATGCATTTACAAGAGATAAAGGTACAAGATGTAATTAGATTGTAGAGAATTATGAGTGAGAGGTATATTAAAAGCGGAGTAAATCAAAGGACACTCTAAGGAAGTGTGGAGTCGATGGCAGAGATAGAAGGCCGATTAAGGATTCACACCTGCAACAGGAAATATGAGTACAGACTGGGAATTAGAATACAGAGGAAAGTACACATGGAATGGGAATGAGGCAACGCTGTTGTCATTCCCAAATACTGTTTAACACGTACTTGGAGAATACTTTTCAGAAATATTGGAAACGGAAATGAGGAGTGCAGATATATGGTGTTATTAGCAGAGAGTGAAAGACACTTGACTGGAATGTTAAAAGAATTGAACAAGACCTCGAGAATTAATACGAAAAAGACAAAATTTATAGTCATAATTGCAAGAAAAGTAAAAACAACTAGAAATTTAGGACAGGAAGGTGTAAAACAAGTTAGTACTTTCAAATAGCAGGGAAGCATAATTGTGGAAGCCATGATGTGTAACTCGGAGGTGAAAACAAGTATAGCCAAGGAGACATTGAAGCAGAAGAGAGAGCTTGTATGTGGGTTCATGGACAAGGACCTGAGGTAGAGACTGGCGAAGTGATTTAAACTGAGAATGGCGGTATACAGAGCTGGGACATAGACACTGAGGAAAGATAAAAGCAGAAGAATAGAAGTTCTTGATTTGTTGAATTGGAGGAGGACGAAAGGCATAAAATGGGCGTAGAAAGAGAGATATGAAGATGTTTTGAGAAGAATGTGGGAAGAAAGAGAAATCTTAAAGGTAATCAGGAAGACCAAATTTTATTTGCTTGGATAGTGGATGACTAGAGATTGTTTACTGATGGATGATGTGGAAGAAGAAGAAGAGGACGCAGAAGATACAAGATGGTGGATAACATGTGGATATAAATCAATGATGAGAAAACGAAGAGAGATAGCTACATGTGAAGACCTGCCATCGGGCAGTACACCGATGGTGATGAATCTGTGTGTACTGTCATAATCCTCTGAGAAATATACAAACGATTCTAGGAAGCGATGGCTTAATTCCAAGCATATTTTCCCAGATTTGCCTAATGACGAAAATTTGGTCCTTGATTGATCTTTCTGCCCAAGTAACAGCCTAGTACTCTCCAATAATATATTCAACAGAACACTTCAGCTTTTCAATAGAAACTGGTGATAACATTTTATATGGTATGATTAGGAGGGAAATATTTCTATAATTACTACCATTCCTTTATTGTACTTTTGGTCCAGTGGGATAATGATAGCTGACTTCCATTCTTTTGGGGCCTCCTTTCTGTATACTTCACTTATGAGATTCTATATCTAACCTCCATGAACCATGGACCTTGCCGTTGGTGGGGAGGCTTGCGTGCCTCAACGATACAGATAGTCGTACTGTAGGTGCAACCACAACGGAGGGGTATCTGTTAAGAGGCCAGACAAACGTGTGGTTCCTGAAGAGGGGCGGCAGCCTTTTCAGTAGTTGCAGGGACAACAGCCTGGATGATTGACTGAATGGGCCTTGTAACACTAACTAAAACGGCCTTGCTGTTGTGGTACTGTGAACGGCTGAAAGCTAGGAGAAACTACAACCATAATATTTACCAAGGGCATGCAGCTTCACTGTATGATTAAATGATGATGGCAACCTCTTGGGGAAAAAAAATATTCCGGAGGTAAAATACTCCCTCATTCGGATCTCCGGGCAGTGACTACTCAAGAGGACGTCATTATCAGGAGAAAGAAAACAGGCGTTCTATGGATCGGAGCGTGGAATGTCAGATCACTTAATTGGGCATGTAGGTAAGAAAATTTAAAAAGGGAAATGGATAGGTTACAGATATAATGGGAATTAGTGAAGTTCGGTGGCAGGAGTAACAAGACTTCTGGTCAGGTGAATACAGGGTTATAAATAGAAAATCAAATAGGGGTAATGCAGGAGTAGGTTTAATAACGAATAAAAAAATAGAAGTGCAGGTAAGCTACTACAAACAGCATAGTGAACGCATTATTGTGGCCAAGATAAACACGAAGCCCACAGCCTACAGTAGTACAAGTTTACATGCCAACTAGCTCTGCCGATGATGAAGAAATTGATGAAATGTGTGATGAGATAAAATAAATTATTCAGGTAGTGAAGGGAGACGAAAATTTAATAGTCATGGGTGACTGGAATTCAACAGTAGGAAAAGGAAGAGAAGTAGTAGGGGAATATGGATTAGGGCTAATAATGAAAGAGGAAGCCGCCTGGTAGAATTTTGCACAGAGCGTAACTTAGTCATAGGTAACACTTGGTACAGTAATCATGAAATAAGGTTGTATACATGGAAGAACTCAGGAGATACTAAAAGGTTTCAGATAGATTATATAATGGTAAGACAGAGATTTAGGGACCAGGTTTTAAATTGTAGGACATTTCCAGGGGCAGATGTCGACTCTGACCACAATCTATTGGTTATGAACTGTAGATTAAAACTGAAGAAACTGCAAGAAGGTGGGAGTTTAAGGAGATGGGACCTGGATAAACTGAAAGAACCAGAGGTTGTACAGAGTTTCAGGGAGAGCATAAGGGAACAATTGACAGGAATGGGCGAAGGAAATACGGTAGAAGAAGAATGGGTAGCTTTGACGCATGAGATAGTGAAGGCAGCAGAGGATAAAGTAGGTAAAACGACGAGGGCTAGTGGAATTCCTTGGATCACAGAGTAGATACTGAATGTAATTGATGAAAGGAGAATATAGAAAAATTGAATAAATGAAGCAGGCAAAAAGGAATACAAACGTCTCAAAAATGAGATTCACAGGAAGTGCAAAATGGCTAAGCATGGATGGCTAGAGGACAAATATAAGGATGTAGAGGCTTATTTCACTAGGGGAAAGATAGATACTGCCTACAGGAAAATTAAAGAGGCCTTTGGAGAAAAGAGAACCACTTGTACGAATATCAAGAGCTCAGATGGAAACCCAGTTCTAAGCAAGGAAGGGAAAGCAGAAAGGTGGAAGGAGTATATAGAGGGTCTATACAGGGCGATTTCTTGAGGACAATATTATGGAAATGGAAGCGGATGTAGATGATGATGAAATGGGAGATATGATACTGCGTGAAGAGTTTGACAGAGCACCGAAAGACATAAGTCGAAACAATGCCCCAGGAGTAGACAACATTCCATTATAACAGCTGACAGCCTTGGGAGAGCCAGTCCTGACAAAACTCTACCATCTGCTGAGCAACATAAATGAGACATGCGAAATACCCTCAGAGTTCAAGATTAATATAATAATCCCAGTCCCAAAGATTGAAGGTGTTGACAGATGTGAAAATTGCGGAACTATCATATTAATAATTCACAGTTGCAAAATACTAACGCAAATTCTTGACAGACGAATGGAAGAACTTGTAGAAGCCGACCTCGGGGAAGATCAGTTTGGATTCCAAAGAAATGTTGGAACACGTGAGGCAATTCTGACCCTACGGCATATCTTAGAAGAACGATTAAGGAAAGGTAAACCTCCCTTTCTAGCATTTGTAGACTTAGAGAAAGCTTTTGACAATGTTGACTGGAATACTCATTTTCTAATTCTGAAGGTGGCAGGGACAAAATACAGGGAGCTAAAGACTATTTACAATTTGTACAGAAACCAGATCTCAGTTATAAGAGTCGAGGGACATGAAAAGGAAGGAGTGGTTGGGAAGGGAGTGAGACAGGTTTGTAGCCTCTCCATGATGCTATTCAATCTGTATATTGAGCAAGCAGTAAAGGAAACAAAAGAAAAGTTCGGAGTAGGCTTTAAAATCCATGCAGAAGAAATAAAATCTTTGAGGTTCGCCGATGACATTGTAATTCTGTCAGAGACGGCAAAGGACTTGGAAGAGCAGTTGAAAGGAATGGACAGTGTCTTGAAAGGAGGGTCTAAGATGAACATCAACAAAAGCAAAACGAAGATAATGGAACGTAGTCGAATTAAGTCGGGTGATGCTGAGGGAATTAGATTAGGAAATGAGACAGATAAAGTAGTAAAGGAGTTTTGCTATTTGGGGAGCAAAACAACTGATGATGGTCAAAGTACAGAGGATGTAAAATGTATACTGGCAATGGCAAGGAAAGCGTTTCTGAAGAAGAGAAATTTGTTAACATCGAGTATAGATTTAAGTGTCAGGAAGTCGTTTCTGAAGTATGTGTATGGAGTGTAGCCATGTATGGAAGTGAAACATGGACGACAAATAGTTTAGACAAGATGAGAATAGAAGCTTTAGAAATGGGGTGCTATAGAAGAATGCTGAAGATTAGATGGGTAGATCACATAACTGATGATGAAGTACTGAATAGGATAGGGGAGAAGAGGAGTTTGTGGCACAACTTGACTAGAAGAAGGGATCGGTTGGTAGGACATGTTCTGAGGCATCAAGGGATCACCAATTTAGTACTGGAGGGCAGTGTGGAGGGTAAAAATCGTAGAGGGGGACCAAGAAATGGATACACTAAGCAGATTCGGAAGGATGTAGGCTGCAGTAGGTACTGGGAGATGAAGAAGCTTGCACAGGATAGAGTAGCATGGAGAGCTGCATCAAACCAGTCTCAGGACTGAAGACCACAACAACAACAACAGCATTGTATATCCCTTTCGTAAGTGTTCCACATTCTGCTAGCAACATCTCTACCATTAAGCTAGATTCTGCGGCAGCCACATTATTCTTGAGTTTCTTAATTTCTCTATTCTGTCCTGTTGTGCTACCCCAATATCTTCTTCCTCTACACTCTCTGCTACTGTTCTTTCTCGGAAGACATTTACAGCATCTTCAGCATTCAGTAACTCCTGAAAAATTTCCCTGCATCTGTCCTGAATCCATTTCTTGTCCGATAACGTATATCCACCCTCATTTATAATAATTAACCTTTCATTTCTGTAATCGTTCCTCAAATATCTCATAATCTGAAACATTTCTCTGTTGTCAAATGTTGCATTTTCCCTCTCTCTTTCATTAACCATATTGGTCATGAATTTTCATTTCTCTGTCCTTAGGATCCTGTTCGTATGTCTTTTTAGAATCCTTTTCGTGTGTCTTTTTACCTTCTTGACTGCTTTTTGCAGCTTCGTCATATTTATCGCTGAACCATGTCTTCTTATTTCTCACCTTTATTTCTCCTCGACATTCCTTTTCTGCTGTAGCTGTAGCGGTCCTTATATCCTTCCATTGATCACTAATACTTCTTTTATTAAACTGTACTTGCTGTTAAAAATTTCCTGCTTCAATTGCAGTGGTCTTCATACCTTCCGAATGAGCATTAAGACTTCTTCATTAAAGTAAACTGGTAGTTACAAATTGGGAAACGTATATTTACTTGTGTATGTGTTTAATATGGAGCATGCAGCAGTGACATGCAAGCAAATCTGTGTTTTCAATCAAACGAGATTTCGATAGAATTGTCTGAATACATTCAAGTTCATTTTAGCGGAATTAAGGTTGAATGTCATTCGACTGTAGTGTATGCGTCAGAAACCTATAATTAATATATATGTATTGCTGTGGTTTCGTCTTCATTTTACGTCTTCAGCAAATATTTCTGAACTGGCGACGCAGTGTGTCTCACCAGGGTTTCTCACTCAATACATGTTTGATTTAGAGTGGTATCGTAGCGTCGTTATTGAACCTGAGCCTCCTAAAAGTTCTAGTGTAGTGCCTAAACAATTATTGTCCTAAGCTACCAGTGATTTTTTTAAGGAAACCTTTTAAATGCGTATTTTTTTTTACTAAGATCAAGAACATCGATGGAACTACTGGTGATTAAAAGGTATTATCTCCGTAGAAAATGTGTGTGTTTATGTAGCAGGGAAAGCGGAACGGTACAGATACGGTCACGCAATTTAGAAGGGATTATCTCTCTGAAAATTGTGTGTAGTTATATAACAGGCAAATAGAACAGTACAGATAAAGTCGTGCAAAAACGTCGGAAACATATAGTTAAACGAAACTGTTAACCTAATTATGAAGCCTTATAGGAAATTGAAATTCACGACTCCATTTAATCGAATTTAAGCAGAAATTTGTTTCCCTGGTTTGTTTCATCTCTTTTTGTACCAGGCATGCAATCTTTTTTGTCATATCACTTTTTCAAGTAACTGTTCTCAAAGAATAACTAATACTTCTTACCTACTAGCTTCTTCAAGAGTATTCTTACTCCTTCCATCAGATATTCAGCGAATTCTTTGTTGTGGGCTTCCTGCCAGTAATTTTTAATGCCACTAACTGTGGGAGGGAACCTCACTGTCACAGTGAATGATATGTATTCCTCAATGCTATTAAAATTTTTATGTTGGCCAACAAGCACAGAACACATATTCGCCATGAAACTCGAAAGAAACTGAGCTATGTTTCGTAAAAATTGTGTTGCTCAGCCTGATTTTCCTACTTTATCTGCAGGACATCACATTCAAAGCGCTCTAAACGAGAGTCAGGGATAATTAAGAACGTAATTGGCGCTGGACAGTGATCCGCTATGTATGTTTACTGCGAAATGCTATTGATAATTCTGCAACTGCCATTAATAACACACTTCTGATGCTATATACTCAGTTGTGCACAGAATGCTGCGCTCAGTATAATCGTCAGATATTAGCTACATTTTCATTCAGTAACGAGGTGGATTTTTGCTTCATTACATGACTGCAAACTCCACTAATAGTCTGCTGTAATTATGTTACGACTTAGCTCATTAAGGATTCCTCTGAACTAAACAGTACGTAATTTTGCTACTTTTATATCGCCATTAGGTCAGTAAGTTCATCTTTTAAACTATTTGTGGGTCTTCTGGTAATTTAAAAATTTCTCAAATTTCTCTAACAGTAATACGGGGGCTATTCGGAAAGGGAGGAACGATCGGTCGTGGAATGGAAACCATTGTGAAAATCCGAAGATGGTTTTCACAGACGTTTTGTGCAGTGTCTCTAGTATGCACGTCGATCGCATCAAGACGCTCTTTTTAGTTGTGAGCCCACTGTGAGCGAGTAAAGGTTCCTGGAACAACAATGTCTCCCGCCAAGTAGGAGAGCCGGCTGAGAGGGTTCGCCTTAATGAATGCAGCCCACCTAACACAACTGCCACGCGCTTCCTTCTTCATGGAAATTCTCAGCTGCACTCTGCAGGGGCAGTGAAGATGCTCCTAAAGCCTTTTCGATGGGAAGTGTTCGATCACCCACAACACAGCCCTTATTGGTTCGTCCTGAGTATCACTCTGTTCACATGAAGCGCTGGATATGAAGACAACACTTGGGCACAGGCTACGCCCTATAGACCAGCGTAGAGAATTATCAGAAAGCACAGGCGGCTGCCTTCTATGACGATGGTGTTCGATATTTGGTATAACGATCCGACAAATGTCTAAGTCGGAGCGGCGATATTGTAGTGAAGTTCCTGGAAGGTGTAGATAAATGTGCAAAGAAAACAGTTTCGATTTTCACTGTGATTTCCATTTCGAGACCGATCGTTTATTACTTTCCGACCATCCCTCGTATATGAGTATAGCCTATTACTGGCAATGCAGGATGATGCAATATATAAGGGGCGATCAAAAAGTTAGTGTTCGATGGCCGTACAGATCGTATTCGCCGTTAACATTTAGGCAACCTTCCCATCAGGCTGAAGATATCCTGCTGGTGAAACAAAGTGTTCTGCTGTGTACAGTAGTTCGTTAACTGTCTGCTGTGCATCTTCGTTCAACAGAAATCATCGGCCTTCCAAGGCCTTTTGTAAGGGGCCGAAGGCGTGATAATCGTATGGGAGCGACGTCAGGACTATAGCGGGTATTGACGAGTGTCTCACACTTGAGTTGTCGTAACTTTTGCGTTACGACATTTGTGATATGGGGAAGTGCTTCGCAATGAAGCAACAGCACCCCTTGTCGAATTTTCCTGACGTACTACGCCATTCTCCGGCAGGTGTTTACCACTGATTGTCATTCGGTAGCCAAGGAAAGAATGACACTACTGTGGTTCTGTATGGACGCTTTTGGTAATATCGACGTGGTAATTTACATTTCTCCATTTACCCCACGCACTTCGAAAGAAATGAATTCCGGTCTAACCTTTCCTTACACGTCGGTGCTTACATACTCTCATCGCAGTGTCGTTATGTTGTATATACGGTAGAGCAAAGCCCTCAAATGAGAACGGTTTGGTCGTATCTTCTAATATTCGTCGGCCTCTCTATTCACACTACCACTTTATTACTTCGGGGAAATTCTAGCCTAAGCAACTTTCACTAGGAAATGTGTACAAACAGTGCCCATATTTTACACACATTTCAGAGGTCATCGTAACGCGTCCGCAGCTTACAGCAAAAATGTCACTTGCATGCTGAATGAATGTGAAACCTAGAAGATGATTAGCGGAGCATAGTGACACTGCTGAACATAGATTTTTAGGTGAAAGTTCCAGCCTTTTACGTATAATTTCAGACACTGGCGATTTAACGTAAAACTTGCTATAGTACAGCGTAACTACAGTCTCGTAGTACTAAAAGAAAATCGTGACATTAAGAAAGAGTAAAGTAAATATACAACACAACGATTATTGATCACAGATACGTCTCACTAACAAAATTTCAAGATTATGAATTCAGAAGAGAGTAAGATAATTATTTTTATCAACATGGACAAAGGAGCCCTATCACTGGTAATGACTCCACTCTGAAAATAGATTTAGTGATTTTAAGGACATATGTGCTCTCTGAAACGCTGGTGCAGTGCTGAGTAATCACATCTCGAAGTGTTACGCTAAATTTAAAACAAGAGCCGTCGTGATCAATGCAGCATTATGCGCTATTTCCTGAAAGAGGCAGCGGGAACAGTCTTAATTAGAACATGGAACACAATGGAGTGGAAAAGGAAGAAAATATACTGGCAGAAAATATGAACACTGTGGTTGAATCCTTTGACAGACGAAACGTAGAATGGTTGCTGATATGTAACAATGAAAGAGAGAAACACACATCGAAAATGTAAATTTTATCACTTTTTTAAGTAATGCTTAGTTTGGCGATGTCTGTCGAAATGTGCGGAAGTCATATCCTTGTGGCGAATAAATTTTCTGCCCTTCAGACTCCTACAGTATACATTGTCACGGAACCTGAAGGCTGACAATACACTGAATCTCCTTCTTGAAATACAAAGACGGTTATGGCGAAGGCTCGCATCTTATCGTGTGGTGAAATGATTTCATCTATCTTCAAATTTGCCGATGGAAGACACACAATATTGTATACAGCCCTTAAAATTTCTCCCTTGGGAACAAAATATTTTCACGCAAAGCGCTAAGTTGGCTGCAGTGTCATAAAAACGGTCCCAGGATTGACGTGCCGGACTTTGCTCAAGCACAGAAACAGATATGTTGTAGGGTTATGTAAGCGCTTAATATAATAGTGAGGGAAAGAGTTTTGTTATATAGCCATTTATAACAGACGATATATACACTCCTGGAAATGGAAAAAAGAACACATTGACACCGGTGTGTCAGACCCACCATACTTGCTCCGGACACTGCGAGAGGGCTGTACAAGCAATGATCACACGCACGGCACAGCGGACACACCAGGAACCGCGGTGTTGGCCGTCGAATGGCGCTAGCTGCGCAGCATTTGTGCACCGCCGCCGTCAGTGACAGCCAGTTTGCCGTGGCATACGGAGCTCCATCGCAGTCTTTAACACTGGTAGCATGCCGCGACAGCGTGGACGTGAACCGTATGTGCAGTTGACGGACTTTGAGCGAGGGCGTATAGTGGGCATGCGGGAGGCCGGGTGGACGTACCGCCGAATTGCTCAACACGTGGGGCGTGAGGTCTCCACAGTACATCGATGTTGTCGCCAGTGGTCGGCGGAAGGTGCACGTGGCCGTCGACCTGGGACCGGACCGCAGCGACGCACGGATGCACGCCAAGACCGTAGGATCCTACGCAGTGCTGTAGGGGACCGCACCGCCACTTCCCAGCAAATTAGGGACACTGTTGCTCCTGGGGTATCGGCGAGGACCGTTCGCAACCGTCTCCATGAAGCTGGGCTACGGTCCCGCACACCGTTAGGCCGTCGTCCGCTCACGCCCCAACATCGTGCGGCCCGCCTCCAGTGGTGTCGCGACAGGCGTGAATGGAGGGACGAATGGAGACGTGTCGTTTTCAGCGATGAGAGTCGCTTCTGCCTTGGTGCCAATGATGGTCGTATGCGTGTTTGGCGCCGTGCAGGTGAGCGCCACAATCAGGACTGCATACGACCGAGGCACACAGGGCCAACACCCGGCATCATGCTCTAGAAGGTGTAAGTCAACTACCCTGGCCAGCAAGATCTCCGGATCTGTCCCCCATTAAGCATGTTTGGGACTGGATGAAGCGTCGTCTCACGCGGTCTGCACGTCCAGCACGAACGCTGGTCCAGCTGAGGGGCCAGGTGGAAATGGCATGGCAAGCCGTTCCACAGGACTACATCCAGCATCCGTACGATCGTCTCCATGGGAGAATAGCAGCCTGCATTGCTGCGAAAGGTGGATATACACTGTACTAGTGCCGACATTGTGCATGCTCTGTTGCCTGTGTCTATGTGCCTGTGGTTCTGTCAGTGTGATCATGTGATGTATCTGACCCCAGGAATGTGTCAAAGTTTCCCTTTCCTGGGACAATGAATTCACGGTGTTCTTATTTCAATTTCCAGGAGTGTAGCTTTCCACGCTAGAACCAAAATACGTGATTATGTCTTTGAAAGCTACATATATACTTAGTACTAAGGTTCCACCTTTCCAGATCATCAGTGTATACAGACTATGGTACTTCATAGCTGTATTGCTTTTGAATTAAGAGTTTTCTTGCTATATTCAGGAACGAGGGAATGTGCGGACTGATATCGGTAAGTAAAGCAACTGCCAGTCACAGAAACACTTTGAGGCACCGGAAGCACCCAAATAACTTTACAAGAAAGTGAAAAACATAATACATATTTTTAAAGCAAACAGAACGTGAGATATCTGATCTTTTGTAATACCTTCTGATAATATTTCAAAATTTCAAAATAATTGAATTATACATTAAAACTGAGAAAAATGTTCGATAAGGAAGGAAGTACTACAAAGACTATAAAAAGATCAGTGAGCACATAAATTTTAGTTTCTTTGCTTAAACGTTCTTCAACTCATGAGTATCAGGAACATTATTTTTATATAATCAAATCGGCATGACGTACCAGAAAAACGTAACAGATAGAAAATCTTCGGTATATTTACTTCATTTTCCAATTTAATCCTCAGTTGCACTTTTTATTTACGACAGATATACAGAATTTGAAGCTAACTACGAACACGAAACCCATCCTCAATAGGAGGTATGGTAAACTTCAAATGAAGACAGGACGACGGTATGAGGATAAAGACTCTGTGCTGTCACGGCTGTGAGGTACTATTATTTATTTATTTATTGCCAAATTATAGACCTGTTACCTGACACTAAATAAGCTAACAAACAGGTCGTACATATTACAATTTTCGTTTTTAATCTTTTTACAGTTTTCTGTACTTTTGTTTTATCTACAGCATTTACAAAGAACGATACTTTTCAAAATAACAATAATTTAAGGTTGAAATATAAATAATTTTTTAAGAAGAATATAAAAGGAAGATAGGATAGATGAGAGATTTGTTAGTACCATCACCGAATGTGACTGACGGTGAATACCTCGGAATGGTTCGTTCGAGCTGTTGACCGCCAGTCACACACACACACACACACACAAATGGTTATTAGTAGAGAAATAATGTTGCTTATCCTATTTATTACTATTCCTATGTATTAATTACTTTAGGTACCCATCGATGTACAGCATTTGGTGTTTTCTTGGCTAGATTACCAGCACTTTTGCTTATTTACTGTCACATCTCAGATTCCTCCTCCTGTTCCTCCTCATTGTCACTATTTTCGCTGTCACTGAGAGGCACTACAAGAACCAAAGCAAATCTTCTGAAGTTGGAATGCCCAATAACGTCTACCCTGTGAATCTGTGGAGAGGTACAGAAAAACGGACCCGCATATTCCAGCCTTTATTACCCCACTGCAAGCAGTTTCCAGGAACTCACGCCAGCAGTTCCTAGTGAAAATAACGTCCCCTGCCTCCGGGCTGAACTAGTGTAACCAAAAATCACTCTGTTTTACCTTCATATTTGCCTTACATCTGTTACGTGCTACGTTCTAATGTTATAAGTTTACCTGTACGTTCTATTCTCACAACTTCATTGTTGTAATCTTTTAATTTGTAGATATTCTCTTCTGATACTGGTAGGGGTCTTTCAAATCGTGTAGTAGGTGAAGACACGCATTAATGAACACCTCATTCTACACCTGTGTATACTTGGTGGAAATCGTCACCTTATTCATCAGTAAGTGCCTCAACGAACTCAGGGAATTGGTCCAAATGACTCTCACACACTCGTGTGCGGGAAGTGGACACAATTTTTCATTCGGATCTGTGATATTATTTACTACCTCTTTGTTCCCATAACTTATTAAAGAGAAAACGACGCTGTTTCCTCCTTATCGTCGATGATTATAATAAATTCTTCATCGCAAAGAATGAAACGAACCTGAGGTTTATTGGTAACTGCTATCCTGATCTCCTCGAATGACAAGCTATGAACACCATAA
Source organism: Schistocerca piceifrons (assembly GCF_021461385.2). Taxonomy (NCBI): domain Eukaryota; kingdom Metazoa; phylum Arthropoda; class Insecta; order Orthoptera; family Acrididae; genus Schistocerca; species Schistocerca piceifrons. The sequence continues at coordinate 654,505,674 of NC_060142.1, forward strand.
ATAACTGCCTAAACAATAAACATCAGTACTCAATGGTCTGCTTCAGTGGCTCGACAGTGATGAGTGGTGATTCCTCCATTGCCGACGTCTGGCATCCCTGCTTCGAAAGCTTCATCGATGGGCTACTGCTTCTGTAACCAGAGCACGGCTGACCTACGTACACAGATCCCTTGATACCTGATGAAGCCTCATTGATCTCTGAGGTCAATATTTTCAAATATGCCAGCCGATCGCTTGATGATTAGTAAAGCACTTCTTAGACCTACTTATATTTTATTGTGTTCTTATCTGGAACGCAGTATGTGTAGCAGACTTTCTTTGTGTAAGAAAATGCCAATTCTTGTACACGCCTAAGGGAGGTGACGAACATAAATTAAGCAGGAAACAAAGCACCTGCTTGAGATACAATCTTTGTAGCAAAGTCGAAGTGGCCTGCTGGATTTTCACAGCACATTAACTCTAAAGCAGAGTCTCCGGTAGCAAAACATGAATAGGTAAGATTGTCGTACATACAGGAGAATTTATCTAGGAACATATGATGTTTTTTCATCGACACTTCAGTCCAGTGACTGAATTTAAAGACCCATGAAGGAACATTGCACTACTCGCCTCCATACGCACTTTCCTCAGTTTTCTATAGGTACTGCTGTTTTTAGAAACGAAGATGTATTTCGTACAGTATCTGAAAATGTATTCTTCTCTGCACATGTAAGTGTTGTATAATTTATTAAAGCTATTGGATGTATATTGTTAATTATTCATTTACTGGATTTTATGTATTGTGAGTGAACTGCTCCATATTTTTAGAGCTGTTTGTTAGGGTGGCTAGTAAGTTCGTAGCGTTTTCCTTTCGCATGTCGGTATTCCTGTTGCTATGGATTCATTTATCGATTGCAATTTTTTATTTGTTGTTAACTGCTGCGATTTGAGTTTAGATATTGTCATTTTTGTGATTTGGAGATAGTGTGTGCACGCCATAGTTTGTAACTAATGTTCGTTTTTTTCCATGTAGTTCAATAATTGCCACCCTTTATACGCATGCAGGCTGATTCCATGATGATGGTATAACATTTCTATGATGATGGAGAATGCTAAATATATCAATCTGAGGCAAGAAGCCCTGTACCAGAAACGAAAGCGTGGAAAGCTGCAACCGAAAGCCGTTATGATACCTCTGGCAGTGGAATACACGTACTGGTACCGTTCGTGCTACGATTGAACGGTAGGCACCTTTCAGAGATGTTTGTATGGACCAAAACAAGTAAGAATCCCTAGTACACATGGGCTCTAAAATACGTATCTCTAAGTAACATGCCTGAAGAACTATTAACATTTCTTCGATAGAAGTGATGTGTTTCACAGTAGAGAAGATGAACAAGCACTTGAGCTCCGAAGAGTGATACATTTATCCTTCTCTATCATCCTAGAGAGTCTGTAACATCATAACGGAAACACCCTGTATCTACATATATCTATACCCTATCTCTATAAAGACAAATTTTCAAATGTGTGTGAAATCTTATGGGACTTAGCTGCTAAGGTCATCAGTCCCTTAGCTTACACACTACGTAACCTAAATTATCCTAAGGACAAACACACACATCCATGCCCGAGGAAGGACTCGAACCTCCGCCGGGACCAGCCGCACAGTCCGTGACCGCAGCGCCTTAGACCGTCTATAAAGACAGTCATAGGATTTGTCGACCTGCAAAAATCCTTCAACAATGTAAAATACTGCAAGATGTTCGAAATTCTGAGAAATATAGGGGTAAGCTATAGGGAGAGACGAGTAATATACCATGTGTACAGGAGCCAAGAAGGAATAATGAGAGTGGACGACCAAGAACGAAGTGCTTGGATTAGAAAGGCTGTAAGACAGGGATGTAGTCTTTTCTCCGTACTGTTCAATCTGTATATCAAAGAAGCAACGAATAAAATAAAAGAAAGGTTCAGGAGTGGGGTTAAAATTCAAGGTGAAAGGATATCAGTGATACCATTCGCTGATGACACTGCTGCCCTGAGTGAAAGTGAATTATCTGCTGAAAGGAATGAACAATCTAATGCGTACAGAATATGGACTGAGAGTAAATCTAAGAAAGATGGAAGTAATGTGAAGTAGTAGAAATGAGAACAGCGAGAAAATGGCTCTGAGTACGATGGGACTCAACGTCTGAGGTCATCAGTCACCTATAACTTAGAACTACTTAAACCTAACTAACCTAAGGACATCACACACATCCATGCCAGAGGCAGGATTCGAGCCTGCGACCGTAGTGGCCTCGCGGTTCCAGACTGGAGCGCCTAGAACCGCTCGGCCACCGCGGCCGGCAACTGCGAGAAACTTAACATCAGAATTGATGGTCACGATGTAGATGAAGTTAACGAACTCAGCTGCTTAGGCAGTAAAATAACCAATGACGGATGGTGCAAGATGGACATCAAAAGCAGATTACCAATGGCAAAAAGAGCGTTCCTGGCCAAGAGAAGTCTACTAGTATCAAACAATAGCCTCAATTTGAGGGTGACAATTACTGAACTACATGGGAAAGAAAAACAAAAATTAGTTACAAACTATGGCGTGCATACACTATTGACAACATGCAACTGGAGTACAGCATTGTATGGTAGTGAAACATAGACAGTGGGAAAACCAGAACAGAAGAGAATCAAATCATTTGAGATGTGGTGCTACAGACGAATATTGAAAATTAGGTGGACTGATGAGGTAAGGAATAAGGAGGTTCTGCACAGAATCGGAAAGGGAAGGAACATGTGGAAAGCACTGACAAGGAGAATGGATAGGATGATAGGACATCTGTTAAGACATGACGGAATGACTTCCATGGTAATAGATGGAGCTGAAGAGGGCAAAAACTGTAGAGGCAGATTGAGATTGGAACACATCCAGCAAGTAATTGAGGACGTAGTTTCCAAGTGCTACTCTGAGATTAAGATATTGGCACAGGAAAGGAGTTCGTGGCAGGCCGCATCGAACCAGTCAGAAGACTGATAGGGGGGGAAAAAAACCACTCCGACGCCTGTAATTTTAACGGTCTATGGATTCCTTTGATAACGTTTCCGGACATGGGTTCCGATGTAAAACTTGATGTACTAAATCCCATCGACGATCTCTAGAAATGTGTAACATGAATTGAGAATCCCTGTGCAAAATGTGAACCGTTAAGCCATATGTATTCAATGGTACAGTACATTATACCTCGAAAAAGAAGATCTTTAACAGTAGAACATGTGATAGTTGCAAATTAACTGAGTTCCCTTACCGTCTTAACTGTATTTACTGCCTTGATAATGGGAATCTGCGTTACTTTCCAATAGCTTCCGTTTCAAAATGTTTTTAACTTGTAACTAGTTTTATATAACACTTCTTATTAATCTGATTTGAGTTAATGATTGTTGGTGTGCAGTAGAGCGATAATGTAACACTTACTGTAAAATACTATATTGATAAGATTTGCTCTACTGCAACATTTTTAAACTGGAATACAGTATATGTTTCAAGGAACATCTTACCTTACAATTTGGTTTTCACATTTGGAAAAAACCTTAATCTGGTGAAGTACAATTTGTAATGTCAAATAATGGTTGCGCCACATGAAAAGTTAAAGCCATTTTTACTTTGTGAGAAGGCGTCGCACAGAAAACCTACTCTAAGTTAATGCAGTAGACGATTCGTAAGTGACTAATTGTAAATGCTCTATTCATGCAGTCGCTGAAATACATTTGAGACTCCTACGGCTAGACCGCTGGGAAGTGCAGATAGCTTGTAGGTAACTGTAGCGAACTACGCCATTGTGTGTGGCCGACTGCTGTGGGGGTGATATCTGTATGATAACTGGAACTAGAACTGATGAGAACTGGAACCAGCGGATCGTTGGCATGCGGTCGCTTAAATCGTATGCTCGGCTAATGTGTGACACCCTGCGACCTATTTGGCGAATATCTCAGATAGTTCCGGGTTTCATCGCTGTTTATGGAGGCAGTTGTAGCTATTGGTGGCTGACTGTCGAATTCGAAAGTCTTGAAGTGGAAGCACAAAGCTGTTTCTCGTAGTTCGCCACGTGGGAGACGCCCGGCCGTGCTACGTGCAGTGCAGCTACTCCCGTTGTGTGGAACCCTGTGAGACTAGCGCTGTGTAGCGCTACTGGTACAGACGCAGGACCCTTTTAACTTTGGTTAGAGTAGTCGGGATATTAAGGGGCTCCGGAACGCCCTAAACTTGCAATGTTAAAATAACGCTTATAAACTACATCTTTCCTCACAAAGTATTTGAGGTACGAAGTTCAACTTTTTACAGATTATTTATTGGAATATGGGCTACAACTTAACACAGGGATTTTACAAAATTTTAGTTCAGTTATTAAAGATGATTTTTTTTCATTTGTAATGAAAATTCACAACCTTTTTTTTGCAATTTTTTATTTATATATTCAAAAATATACAGTTTTTTGGAAAATGGCTGTGTTGAATTATGCAGAAGGTGCTGTGTAACATTTACTGAAAGTTTGAAACAAATATGTTTGGAAGATCCTTAGAAAACATGTAATTAGTATGAGAAAATAAAAGTTTTGGGAATCGAGCGACAAAAATTGGATTAACTTTTTAGTGCATTCCAGGTCCATAGGATGGATTATCTTCATCCTCTGCAAACTCCTCCTCCAGCTTCCTCTTGTTCCTCCTCCTGTTTGCTCTTGCTTGTATTTATAGACTCTTTACAGCCCTGTCTGCAGCCCGAAGGCGTTCCTTGTCTAAAGCAAGCATCGCTCGTTGTTGTGTTCGTAGATTTTTCTACCATTTCCTTCAGTTGCAGTGACTGCAACACTGTTCCAAAAGGTGGTCATGTATGAACACTTATCACATTTCAGTTGTATTTCACTAGCAAGTCCTACGTGCTTTATTATGGAGAGTTCCAGACCAACTTCACTACAATGAATACATCTTACACAGTTTGAAAAAATTCCTTTGAGAACCGTCATATCAAATATTTCATTCTCATCCGACTCGCCTATAAAACATTCATAGTTTTCACTCATTGAACCAAACTTCTTCTGTGAAGTATTTTCTTTCCCACTTTGACTGCTATGGGCAGGTGTACTTGAGAGGTTAGGTTCACTCACTTGGTTATCGTCTTTATTGCTTACAGTAATAACACATACCTTTGGCTTTCCAACATTTCTCGTTTTCTTAAAAGCCTTCAGAGGATTTCTAATAACTTTACTTTTACTCATTATTATACTTCAACAAAACAGAGACTCAAGAAACAGAATTAATTACGAATATTTTCGAGATAACGACAGAGTAAATAAACATGAAACAATCGACAATCACACCAGCGATATATATTGAACCATCACAGGTTAGCCACAACACATACTTTATCTCACATCACTAAAATGTACCTGATGAACACGGACGTTAATAATAACACCATTTGACAGCAGTTTAACAGCGCCACAGTGGGTCACGCCCATGTAGAACACATTTCAAAAAAAATTTAAAAATAGTTGTAGTCTTCGGAATTGAATAAATTATATATCTATTAAAAGGTAATAGTCTGCAGATTCAGAAAACGCAAAAAAGTAAAAATTGAACTTATCTTGATTTTGAGCCTTTCCGGAGCCCCTTAAAGCCGTCCGTCTAGACTACCAGATGCTACACGAAGTGCCGGCCGAAGTGGCCGTGCGGTTAAAGGCGCTGCAGTCTGGAACCGCAAGACCGCTACGGTCGCAGGTTCGAATCCTGCCTCGGGCATGGGTGTTTGTGATGTCCTTAGGTTAGTTAGGTTTAACTAGTTCTAAGTTCTAGGGGACTAATGACCACAGCAGTTGAGTCCCATAGTGCTCAGAGCCATTTGCACCATTTTTGAGCTACACGAAGTTCACTAACGTAGGATCATCCTGAATTTCAAGGCGATAGGCAGTCTGCTTTACTTTTGAAAACCTACCTAAAAATAGCTGTTCCCACCTCCTAAATGTTTTATTGGCGTCTCATACAGACAACGAAATCCCCACTTCTTTCTTAACAGCTGAAGATCCAATGATTTGACATAAAAGTTTTAGGAATATCGTAACGCGTCGTAATTTGAAAAAAAAAAAAAATATATAGTGTAGAAACCAACGTTTCCGTCTCGGTTAGAGCGGCTTTTTTCTGGCACCACTGGTTCACATCATTAGACCCAGAAGAAGGCCACTGTAACTGGGCGGAGACGTTGGTTTCTCCCGTATAGGTTGCACATTGTGACGTGGTGCGATATTTAGAAAACTTTTATGTCAGTTGACTCTGACCATGGAAGCCTACGTAATTAGACCCACTGAGTTATTCAGGAGGACAGTGGTTCAAGTCCACGGCTGGCCTTGCAGCTTTAGGTCTCTTGTGATTTACCTGAATCGCTCCAGGTAAATACGGTGATTTTCCGCTGAAAAGGGCATTGCCGGGATCCTTCCCCATCCTTCTCCATTCTCAGCTTCAGCTCTGTCCCTAATGAGCTCGCAGTTTATCTTCCTCCTTTTTCTCCACTTCTACTTGTAACCTCCCCCTTTCTAATCGACGTATCCTACATGCGATATAAAATATGACCGTGGATCGTGTGTATACCTAACGGAATTTTTCTAATTAGATAAGGCTATTTTTCCCAAAGAAGTAATACCAATAAGTAGGGGGAAAGCGTACAACCGACCTTTCTGACAGAAAAGTCTACTAAAAATAAAAAAGTAATTAAACCGAACAGGGCTACAGTTTGGAAAAATTAAAGTTAGCCTATTTTGTGCATTCACTCACGAACAACACTGGACAGAAAAGGGGTACCACTGATCATAAATTCAAAAGTTACACCAATGAACGAAAAGGAAATAATTACGGTCTCCAGCCCACTAGGGCGATTTACATCCAAAATCCTGTACTAGATGATAGGAGAGATGAACATTTATTATTAAACACTGACGTGGCAACCGAAGGTAGTCACGTTTTTTGACATTAATTTTAAGTGAGTATGTAATGATAAAGAAAACTGAGAAGTCACTTTTACGTAAAGTTTGTCACTCAATTTTGAAAAAGGAACTCGAGTTATGGTTTGAAAATAACCACTTAAATTTAGAGAAAGGCAAGCCCTTTTTACTTTGCAGTTACTTAATTTTCAAATTGGATTTCATATTGTTGTCTGAACAACTGAGCCTCTTTTACTGACTTGAATAGAATTAAATACTAGAATACCAAACAGCCATGTGCGCCAAGCTATATATAAAATAAATTAAACTTCAGCACTCTTAATTTGTGCATTTTCTTTAGATTTGGATTTTTTCCAGTGATAGAGTCTCAAACTTCGGTTAGCATATAAGAAAAAAAGGGAACAAGGACCTTGCTTGGTAACAACGTCTGGGGGAAATGAGGACACAATCGCCCTGAATATACTGATTATTATTTAAATAAAGTTCATTAATCAAATCACATTCAGTTGTGCTGCTGGGTTAGCTGTTAATACTTTCTACTAATGAATAGTCTTACTTCAGTGCTGTGCGTGCGACGAAACTCGGAGCCGACGACGAATCTGTGTTGCGGGAACTGCTGCTGTTGTTGAAGGCGGTAGCATCTTGTGAGGCCACGGCTAATTATAGGAAGGAGCAATTGTAATTAATACAGCCTCTTCCGCCCGTCCTCTGTTCTTCCTCCTGCTACTAGTCATCTGGCCTGCGCACGTACATGATGCCGCCGAAATGGTACTCCCTACTGTGTGAGCGTTAACACCACACTTCCGCACACTACAAGCGCTGGAACCCGTCTCCCGCTCTCTCCGCGCGCTCTGCGCAACAACCCCCTACCTAAAAATTTTACAACGCACAAGCACTGATATTATCGTTGCTAGTGGATGCAAATAACAGTTCCTTCGGCTTTTTCCCAGAGCTTATAAGTTTTACAGTAAATCACAGATAAATACAATAAAACGTCAGCGGACTTCTACCTAAATGTACACGTACAGTGAAGCAATGTCCTTACTTATTAAAGGAAAGCATTTAAATTACAAATATTTACATACAATTAAAAAATATTGTACATCGGTAGCAGGTGCCATGCATCCTGCATTTTCGGTGTTACATACAGTCAGGCGAGGAATCTTCCAACCCTTCTTCCCATCTTCTTTGACGACTTACGAAGAGCTTCATAGTTTTTCTGTATTTTTGTTACCCATGCTCAACAAAGGTAAAACTATTATAAGATAAAGCCAGATATTTCTCGCAGTGCGGTAACACAGAATTAGGCAACCGAATGCCTGATCATGCTGCCGACGGCTTTAGTACAGACGAATTACAAATATCTCCTCTGTGGTTCTTGTGTCCTCGATAAACAATTTTAACGACAAAAGTGTTTCATCATTGTCTCATCATTAGAACCATCTTGAAAGTTATAACGCTGACTGCTAGGGGCGTATGTGTGTTTTTGATCACCCCAAAGGGAATTTGAAAATACGGTTTCCAGGCACTCTTCAAAAAGGATGAAGGGATAGCAGTCACATACAAAACAGAACGCGAAAAGACATATTAATCAGTTAATTTGGGTTTAGAACTTACAATCCGACACATAAGAACTTGGAAAGTGTCATTCGTTTTAGTCTGACATCGTCTTACATCCTTAGGCTATGTAATTATAATGAACTGACGTTTCCAAACGATTTAAAAACGTATAAGATAAAGATTTTTGCTTTATGTAGAGGGCTGTCTCACGGTTCCTGGTGTGTTTTATGGTTAAAAGGTGATTACAAATCATACAGTGTGTAAGGTGGCTATAATTTCGCACCTTACAAGCACTCATCCACATATTTTTCCCTGATCTACAACCACCTTAGGTATTATTTGATAGGTAGTACATCGTATATATGAATATACAGGATGAAAAGTATTTAAACCGACAAATTCTGGGAGGCTGTAGTGGACATCAAAACAAATATTTTTCCCTAATGTCATTTTTTCCTATGAGTAGTATTTAAATCGATGGAGGCTGTATTCCGTTCTTCAGTTGTTGAAGGTCGTATTACGATCTTCAAACGTAGGCAACTGCTGTCCACCAGTGTATAGTGCATTGTCTCTGTTTGCTAATGGAGCGATACACCTGGAGTGAGTACACAGACATGGTTGGTGCGTACTACGTAGCGCACCACAACGGACGAGCTGCACAGCGGGTTTATCAACAACAATATCTTAATCACCGTATCCCGCATCATACGACCTTTGCTGCTGTGTACCAACGTCTGCGTGAGACCGGGTCATTTAAGAGATTACCTGGGCAGGGAAGCCGTCGCACGGTAAAAACGCTGCAATTTGAGGAAGCTGTCTTGCAGCATGTAGAGCGGGATCCTACAATCAGCACTCGTGCAATTGCACATAACATGGGGACGTATCAGACGAATGTAAGAAAATCCTTCGAGAGCAATTGTTACGTCCATTTCACTTACAGCGTGTCCACAACCTGGAACCAGTTGATTATCCACCCAGAGCACAGTTTTCGCAGTGGTACCTCGAACAGTGTGAAATGCATCGTACATTTCCATCCTCTGTGATCTTTACCGATGAAGCAACGTCCGGGCATGATGGAGTCTTCAACATGCACAATTCGCATGTTTGGAATGAGGATAATCCACATGCCACAGTTACTAGCGCTCATCAAGTGCGGTTCTTCGTTAATGTGTAGGTCGGTGTTGTTGGGGACGGTTTAATTGGGCCGTATCTGCTACCTAGGCCATTAAATGACAGACCATTGCCAGAATTGCCGGAAGACGTCCCGCTCCCTACTAGACAATGCACGACGGGGCGCCGGCGCATTTCAGTCGTCGCGTGCGTCGATTCCTGGATCGACGGTTCCCAGAAATGTGGATTGGCAGAGGTGGTCCTGTACCATGGCCTTGTCGATCCCCAGATATGTCCCCTCTGGACTTTTCTGTGTGGGGAGAGATGCGCAACCTTGTTTACGCAACTCCTGTTGCATCAGAAGAGGATCAGGTTGCCCGGATAGTAGCAGCAGCAGGAACAATTCAGGTACTTCTGGGGTTTTTGCCCGTGTCGGAGAGAACATGATCCGGCGGTGTAACCTATGTTTACGTGTCAATAGAGGCATTTTTGAAAATCTACTGTAATTGAAATTGGGTTGTGTTAATGTCTTGTCTCTTGGTCATAAAAAATGGAAAAGTGTTTGTTGGTTTAATTAATTTGCCGCCAGAGAAATCTTCCTTTACTGGTTTAAATACACCTCATAGGAATAAATCGCATTAGGAAAAAATTATTGTGTTGATGTCCCCTACAGCCTCCCAGAATTTGTCGGTTTAAATACTTTTCAAAGGAGACTGAGATTGTCACGTACGCATTGTGAATAATTGTCAACGGTTATTGCATGAAAGGTGACGCAGTGTCTTTATTATAAAAACGACGTTATGAATAATTGTCTATACTAGTAGAAGTTGGAACGCCAGTGGAGATGAGATGCAGGAAGAACTCAAGCTTTCGGTGAAAGGCCCGCACAGGTGTTGGTCTGCTTAAACACAGGAAGTAACTAGACAGACGTCGTGGCACCTGAGCTCTGGAGCACAATATGGTGACGGCGGGCCCCTATTATAGTAGGGGCCGGAAGGATAACCGCATAATACTTTCAAAAGCAGAAAATCTTGGACGCAGGTGGGAGGAACGAAGAAGCAGCACCTCGGAAACAAGGCAGGCTGGGTTATTTCCAAGGATTTTTACTCAGAAGCGTACCATTGTACGAGTATAGGTTATTCCTCGCAAACTTCCCACGCTGAACGACAGAAGACTAAAATATGGTTGGTCAGCGTTCGGAACTATCTGTAGTGAGGGAGAATATTCCGTGGTTTCCGGAATTAAATTAGTTTTCGGAATTACGATGTTGGGGAGCCGAGCATTGCTGGAAAGCCAGCGCTGGAGAGATGAGGTCTTCCATTGTGAGCTCCCGTGTGTGACGGTTGCTCGATATCAGCTTTGTTGGTACGGACGGACGTGCTGTCTTTGCTCTCAGGAGAGTTTATAGTTCGAACCGTTAGGCACTGTACTGTTGCGAACCTATACGATTCTGGACTTCACCTCCGGTTTGGAAGTCGTCGTTGAGTACTCAGCGTTCAGTAACTGAGAGCACCTCTCCTGCCTATACTTACGTTGAGACGTTATCTGAACGCCGCCCTTGTGGCTGAGATTTCGCGTTCCTTGTCTGCAGAACACAAAGAGGAGAGGACAGTATTAGAGTATATTAGTCAGAGGACCGCCTTCGGCCGTCCTAGTGTTTGAAAGAGTTTATTTGTGACTGGAGTTCATCCACAGTCGCATATTAGTACGAGAACCCTCACTTCGACGCACCGGACGCAGTACATATGGTGATATCACAAATTGCTTCGGCTTATTAGGGCTATAAACGCTAAACAGGTGTGATCACGTTCTTTTATTTCCACTGAGGTTCCACACCATCGTAGATCATTTTTGAAAGTAGTGTCTCCTAGTGTTTGGCACGTAGATGATGTCAGTCATTTCGCGTTATTGGTATTAGACCACGTAGTCATAATAAGGGGCAGAGTTGGGCAATTGATTAGTAATTTTACTTAAGAAATGTAAACTTTGAAACATAAAAGGTTTTTCTTTAATCTACAATAAGTATATAAGCAAGAACAACGTTTATCATTGAGTAGGATTAGTTGCCTTCATCATTCATTGAGTTTACATTGTAATTTACAGAATTAAGAAATCCTAGGATGTGCTTCAGCGGGTAGTTAGGCAGGGCCAAATATTCATTTCAGCGTTTATTATTCTCCTTTGCGCACATTCATTTTACTCCCACCTGGAGTAGCAAGTTGGAAGTGCCTACTACGAAACCGCAATGTATTTCGAAAACTTCAGGAACATATGCTTCAGATATCCTGAGAGATCTATGATGTACACCACGTCATTATCAGAAACAACTGAAATTACCGAATTTCACATAATTATAACATCTAGAAGTACACAGTTCTCTTACTTTTAATTTGAGTTGGAAGAAATGGGAAGTTATTTGGTTTCCGTTTTTACTATAATTGATAAACAGCATAGGTTCGAAACTAGTCAGCAAGTAACAAAGGAAATTATTAATGCAATTTCGACTATTATCTCTAATTTATTTCATAATTTGGTAAACGGGAAGCACTTAAGAAATGCCATTCAATAGAAATTGAGGAAAAATGTAAACCATTGTATTCAACGTAAAAAATCCTCTTATAGGGAGATTGTTATGCCCTACAGTGCCTGAGTAACAATGTTGCTGTTTGTTTTGGATGGACAAAGTGATGCTCAAGATCAAGTGAACAGTGGACCGTCTCAATAGTTATCGTAGAGATTGTGCTAAAAATTAGTTAAGACTTCATGAGATCTAATGTTTTAAAAATATGGAAGTAACTCATAGTTTTCCTTGCGTCTAACGCACTGCTGATGTTTTGTTCTTAGGATATTCTCTACTTTTACCATAAAACCCAAAGAATCCTTTCGGCGCTCAGTTTCAGTTATACCTCTCAGACGGGCTTATCGTGCTCTTGATCGTGTTGTTTCCGTAAGCCAGCATGGAGACAAAGCCACACAATGCCCAGGAAGCCCCCTCAGTTCACCACGAAACATTTTACGGGTTGCCCGAAGTTTTCCTCCGGAAACACGGATTATTGTTTTCTGAAACAGTTGGTTCATTTCACTGAGCGACATAAATTTATTAATATACAATGTAGCATTAAAAGATTACGAACAATAATCAAAAACTTATATTAATGTTGTGTTACTCACAAGTCTAACTGCTCGACAATGCCCGTCCAGTAGTAGTGTGAGATTTTCAGGACTTTTCTCTGAAGTGTGAGTTATTTGACTCTGTACTCTTATTCCCCTCTTACCTAACATGAGAAGATGCCAGCCGTCCAGATGCTTAGTAAACAGAGGTCTAGGTAGAGTGTGAACAGGAATTTGACCATTGGCCTGATACAGTTCACCTAAAAGAGGATTCCTTCATTTCATAACCAAACAACATGAAAACAATGATTGAGAGAAGAATGTAAGAACCCGTACCTTTATCATGAAAGCTGTAAAAGGTTTAGAAATTGCCGTTACTAAAACTGCTAACATACTGCGTTGCAATCGCAATACTTAATGCATAAACTATTACGCAAATAAGGGACTGTTTCCAAACACGATTCAGTGTTCCAAAACGATCTGATGGAATGATAGCTCGCAAACTAATCGAACAATGCAAACTGGCAGGCAGTGTGGTTGAAGGTCTAGTGAGAAATGTACTCTACAATTGGTCACCGTAGTTTCTGCACTTATTCAGCAAGATCTGTGGTAGTCCGTCCGGAGAACAGCAGCAAAGACTGGTTTCAAGAGTTCCCGAAGGTATTCGATGCAGAGAAATACTCCATTCAAAATTCAGTATAACAAAGTCATACACGCGTCCCCTGTGCGGTGAAGGGCTGACTTGGCGGACCAGATTCTCACAGTGATAGATATTAAAGGTTTTGATTTTGACTGCATTTGTTTATGAAGCTTCCACCTGAATGAACACCCGAATAATCAAACCTGGCGATCTGGGTGCTCGGAAAATCCCTATGTGTGTGAAGCGCAAGCACATGAGTCTTCAGACGCTGCTTTTTGGACTGCAGTACACAGAAGAGGGATTATTGGCTCCTTTTGACGCAAGATTCGATTACTAGTGAACGCTACGTTGCATTTTTGGGGCAAAATGTCGCCATGCAGCAATTGCTGGACGATGGACCGAGCACCGTGTAATTCACGATGGGCTGCGGCAACATCACACGGGAAAGATGTTTCGCTTTCATTGTGCCTACTTCGGGAATGGAGTCACTGCGTTAGATTATCTCGTATTTACTGGCGCAGGCGTATGTCGTCATCCGTATCTTCCCAGACTGACTTCTCATAAATACTTTTTCGGAACGCATTGAACGTTTGTGTATACTTGAGTTGCTCCACTTCTGGAAGAGCTACAATCGTCAATTTGTGTGGTAACCGAATCCATATCCGTTGAGACATACAAGAAGTGACGACAGATATCATTGCTTCTTTCGTCACTTCTCTACTACGAGCTGTAGACATTTTGAAGAGATGAAGGTGCATTTGTAAACGCTATTTGCAAAATACGTGTTTGTTTAGACACGTTGCAGCGAGCGATATATGCTCTGTAGAGCAGAATGGTGTACAGCGCCATCGGTCTGCAGCTTTTGTAAATACGAGGGTTGGGAGTTTAGTAGTGGCAACAATTTATTTACAGTTCGTACAAAATAGATACGTGTTTCATAGTATTACTGACCTTCAAAGTAGTCACCAGCGTTGTGTATAACCCGTTGACAGCGCTGTGGTAGTCGTCGGATACTCTCAGCAGTGCCAGTTGTGTTGACAGTTCGAGCGGCGCGGTCTGTTGCCGGATGAATTTGTAGCAGTTCTGAAGCGAATGCCGTGAAGTGTTTCCTTCAGCTTAGAAATCGAGTAGAACTCACGGGGGCGTAAATCAGGGGAGTGCCGCAGGTGGTATATCACCTAGCAGCCTCATCAGTCAAACAAATCAGTAACAGATGCACTGTACTTGCTTGAGCATTGTCCTGCAAAATGATAGTCAAGTCCTGCAGAATATATCATCACTTCTGTCTCTAAGCTGGTCGAAGATGGTGTTACAAAAATAAACAGCATAGAGACAGAAGTGAAGACACTTTCTGCAGGACCTGACCATAATTTTTGCAGGACAATGCTCTAGCAATTACAGTGCAAGCTGTTACTGATTTGTTTGACTGATGGAGCTGCCAGGTGCTATACTACCTACTGCACTCCCCTGACTTAAGCTCTCGTGAGTTGAACACGATTTCTAAACTGAAGGAAACACTCCACAGCATTCGCTTCAGAACTGCTACAAATTCGTCGGGCAATAGACAGCGCCGCTCGAACTGCCAACACAACTGGCACTGCTAAGCGTATCCTAAGACTTCCATATCGCTGTCAACGGGTTATACACAATGCTGGTGACTATTCTGAAGGTCAGTAAAACTTTGAAACACGTATTTAATTTGTACGGGCTGCAAACAAATAGTTGCCACTATTGAAGTTCCAATCCTAGTAGTGCTTCGAAATAAGTGTATAAAATTCAACAGGCTCACAATAGGTATACAGTTGGTTAAATTTTTCTATCGATCTTTGTTTACATGTTATCTAATTGTAAAAGTAGGATATCCTTTGTTGGATGCGAACTCAGTGTCTGAATGTGGCAGGAAATGATCTTGAGAAGTACAAAAATTACTTGAGAAGTACACTGATGCCCTATCTTCAATACGTTTTGACATAGATGCCGTTATATGAGTTAGAGTTTCCTTCATTATAAAATGGAAATTACTTCCCGAAAGTTCCACGCATAAAAATGTTTACAGGTAAAAATTTATGTGATAACGAAGTGGTGTCAAAAAAGTGTATCATCTCTGCTCACTTACTGGTAATTTTCTTTGAGATATTTAAAAAAGAGAATGTGATTTTTGGTTAAGTCTGCTACTCATATTTGGCACGAAAATGGATATGAAGCTTGAGTCATCATTTATGCCTGAGACGGCAGCAACTGAAATGTTGTTCTGGATTCACGACGTCAGTGACTTGCATCAATCTTCAGATATTACTAGTGGAAGTCCACTATGATAATTTACTCTTATGATAGAGGAATCCTGAGATAACGAGAAAGATGTGTTCACACCATGGTACACTGTCCTTACTATGTAGCGAATGGTGCGGCATTTACGTTACAAACTTACAGGGCCGATAGAGAAGGGTGAATCTGTCAGTCTGAGGTACGGGAACTTGGCCAGGAAACGACCGGGTCGAAACCTACAGATGGAAATCTTTCCGGTAAATCGGGCAGTGGAACACGTGTATCGACTAGTTGCTGGGATTGAAGAGTAGGTAACTTTCAGAGATGCTGGTATGGACCAACACGAGTAAAATCGTGCACTAAATACGGGCTCTAAAATGCACAACTTAATAGCTATGGGCACATGTTCAGTAGAAGAGACGTTTTTTATAGAAGCCAAGAACTAATGCCTCTTAAGACATGCATCATACAGTCCATATTGGTCCATACTATGGTCTCTGTACGTTTCCTACTCTACTCAACAGTATCGGTACATACAGGGTGTTTCAAAAATGACCGGTATATTTGAAACGGCAATAAAAACTAAACGAGCAGCGATAGAAATACACCGTTTGTTGCAATATGCTTGGGACAACAGTACATTTTCAGGCGGACAAACTTTCGAAATTACAGTAGTTACAATTTTCAACAACAGATGGCGCTGCAAGTGATGTGAAAGATATAGAAGACAACGCAGTCTGTGGGTGCGCCATTCTGTACGTCGTCTTTCTACTGTAAGCGTGTGCTGTTCACAACGTGCAAGTGTGCTGTAGACAACATGGTTTATACCTTAGAACAGAGGATTTTTCTGGTGTTGGAATTCCACCGCCTAGAACACAGTGTTGTTGCAACAAGACGAAGTTTTCAACGGAGGTTTAATGTAACCAAAGGACCGAAAAGCGATACAATAAAGGATCTGTTTGAAAAATTTCAAACTGGGAACGTGACGGATGAACGTGCTGGAAAGGTAGGGCGACCGCGTGCAGCAACCACAGAGGGCAACGCGCAGCTAGTGCAGCAGGTGATCCAACAGCGGCCTCGTGTTTCCGTTCGCCGTGTTGCAGCTGCGGTCCAAATGACGCCAACGTCCACGTATCGTCTCATGCGCCAGAGTTTACACCTCTATCCATACAAAATTCAAACGCGGCAACCCCTCACCGCCGCTACCATTGCTGCACGAGAGACATTCGCTAACGATATAGTGCACAGGATTGATGACGGCGATATGCATGTGGGCAGCATTTGGTTTACTGACGAAGCTTATTTTTACCTGGACGGCTTCGTCAATAAACAGAACTGGCGCATATGGGGAACCGAAAAGCCCCATGTTGCAGTCCCATCGTCCCTGCATCCTCAAAAAGTACAGGTCTGGGCCGCCATTTCTTCCAAAGGAATCATTGGCCCATTTTTCAGATCCGAAACGATTACTGCATCACGCTATCTGGACATTCTTCGTGAATTTGTGGCGGTACAAACTGCCTTAGATGACACTGCGAACACCTCGTGGTTTATGCAAGATGGTGCCGGGCCACATCGCACGGCCGACGTCTTTAATTTCCTGAATGAATATTTCGATGATCGTGTGATTGCTTTGGGCTATCCGAAACATACAGGAGGCGGCGTGGATTGGCTTCCCTATTCGCCAGACATGAACCCCTGTGACTTCTTTCTGTGGGGACACTTGAAAGACCAGGTGTACCGCCAGAATCCAGAAACAATTGAACAGCTGAAGCAGTACACCTCATGTGCATGTGAAGCCATTCCGCCAGACACGTTGTCAAAGGTTTCGGGTAATTTCATTCAGAGACTACGCCATATTATTGCTACGCATGGTGGACATGTGGAAAATATCGTACTATAGAGTTTCCCAGACCGCAGCGCCATCTGTTGTTGAAAATTGTAACTACTGTAATTTCGAAAGTTTGTCTGCCTGAAAATGTACTGTTGTCCCAAGCATATTGCAACAAACGGTGTATTTCTATCGCTGTTTGTTTAGTTTTTATTGCCGTTTCAAATATACCGGTCATTTTTGAAACACCCTGTATGTACCGATACTGTTGAGTAGAGTAGGAAACGTACAGAGACCATAGTATGGACCAATATGGACTGTATGATGCATGTGAGAGGTGTAAACATGATGAAAATGATTTTCGCTTATAAATTCTGACTCGGTCGTTCCTGGAGTTCCTTAACTCAAATTCATACATTTACAATGCAACATTGTCTCTAAACTTTTGTAACATCCTCACAGAATCACAGTACAAGCGATCTCCAGAGCTTTGTCTGCCGTAGTTCCCCACAGGTCTCCGGTACGTGCTGTTCCTGTGCTCGCACGTGAACAGATGCTAGAACACCTGATATGCTAATTAGCTAGCAGACACTAATACCCGGTTAAACACTACGAGGCTCATTACAGGCCGGGGCTAGGTGGAGGCGTGTTGGAACGTGGTCCTCCCTAATATGACATTAATGGTGAACGCACACTGGCATGTGTATTGACGTTCCACAATTACCTGCCTCGCGCTGGAGATAACACTTCGTCTCAGTTACTGTGCATTCTATAGAGGGTCGTAATCTCATAATCAATAGCATTACACAATATTCTTAAGAGTTAGAACATGCATTACATCTACTATCACGTTTGAAGACTCGTGTTGTTGAGGAGGTGGTTTTGGATTTCGTTTCAGGCCTCTTTGAACTGCATATTAATAACGAAATTGTAAAATTAATCCTGGCCGCATGAACGAAGGAAGGCGAACCAGTGATGAGTTTACATATTACAAAGGGAGAGGCAGCGAACAAAAATTTCGATATCGTAAGGGCGTAAATGCAAAGTTATAGCAGATGGAAACGATAGGTGACAAACAAAAGAGGCATTGTCCCCAAAAGATGCTGTATCACATGAGATAAAGAAGATGCTGCAGTGTGGGATAATAGAACGATACACATGTTGCTATAACAAATCAGTTTTGATGTACCCGAGAAAGATGGAAAAATGAGAACACTCTGGATGTGAGTCAGAGTACTGCAATTATTTTACCTGATATGGATCGACCAGAAAATTTGGAACTATTACTTAAGAGTCGTCAGAAGTAAAGAGTATTCTAAACATCGATATGCATGGAGGGTACTGAGAAGTATATTTACCTTAGTACTGCACAAAATATATATCTTGCCTATGTTTTGGGCAGAATTACCAATTAGGAAGACACATTCTGTGCTGAATTTGTTGGCTGCAGTATTTTTTGGTGTCCCAGCTTTGGTGTTCTGGGAAGATCTTTGGAACAGATGAACCTCATAAACAGATGATAGTCTTTCGGCGGAACGTAATTGGAATGAACGCAACAGGTTCATAGAACAGGAAATATCGGCATTTGGGAAGATCGGAGGAACTGTCAAAATAAAGAGGTCATAACTCGGAGAATAAAAAAATTTAATTTTAGCGCCACACTCTATCTGTCGATGGAATTCAACCCGCTCAGAACAAACTGGATGCAGCGCAAGCGTTTCCATAGCCATGCAGCAGGAAAGAAACACGGACGTTTCTAGGAATGTCCATGTCCTATAGAAAGTTTCTTCACGACCATGTCTTGGCAGCATCATGTCTTTCTTTATAAACTAATGGAAAGGGATCTTGTAGTTGGTATGACCAGGGAGAAAGGGAATATGTGACAGTTAAAAATACTTGAATGAAAGCTCCTCTCCTGGTTCAACTAGAATACAGTTATGAATTCCGTGAAGTACAGATAAATGAAAACCAAACACCCTTAACAACGGAAATGTAAATGAAATGGTTCATTTCAAACGTAATCTCCACACTCATTAGGACGTTTGTCCTAATGGGAGACGAGACTATCAATTCCTGTTTCATAGAAATGGATGCTGACGGATCCAAAAACATTTCATTTCTATAACATCAGGCAAAGTGTGAGAAAAGTTCTTACAGTGCTTAGAAGGCTGTCACTTCGTTAACGCAACTAATGTCTCAACAAAAACTGCGGTATGTTCAGCTCTGTCAAAGAAATTGAAAACACTAGCAACAAATGATATTCTTGGGCCATTATCAAGAATGGAGGCTAAATGTTACTATTTTTTTTTATCAGTGTACATGGTCTCAACAGTTTTCACACAGACCAGAAATGCTACAACTAAGAGCTTGAGCAGAATATTTACTCGAAATCAAGTAAAAGTAGTAGGAAAGGTGGACAAAATAGTAGCAGACAATGGACCACAATGTAAATCAGTAATGTGGAAAGAAACTCTAACTAGCTGGATCATGAAACCAGTTTATACATCATTAAACCATGTCGTGTCTATAACGGAACAAACAATGAGAGAAGTGGGAAAAAATTTGTCTACTTCGTTGCCATAAATGTCATGATACTTGCATCCCAGGCGGGAGGCTTTTAGGAGGTCACAAATAATATACCCAACGGCTCAAGTGGATTATGTCCTGTGAGAGCCTCTTTAGTAAGTTACCAGCACATACTATTCAAGAAACAGTTCAGTTTCTCCTTTCAGAAATTTTGATGAAAAAAGAGATCAAAGCTATTGCGACCAAAAATTCGGAGAAAGCAACAAGTATTCGGAAAAGAACAGAAAATGTGAACGTTTGGCAGTAAACATTCATTGCGGAACAAAAGTAGTTAGTGAGGACCCACTGTGTGCTCCAAAACTGCAACATAAGTGCAGGAAGTTTTTCAGGACTTTCATAGGTCCATTACAAGTAGGAAATGTTCCGCAACCTAACTTTGTACAAGATGAAGTTGCGGGAAATAACATAACTCAGAAACCATTCCCTTACGAAAGTAATGAGAAAAGACAAGAAGATTTTGCTTTAATAATGAGTGAGATACAGCTGAAGACACACTTGTCCTGAGATTGAGAGCGGCGATCCTAAGAGAAATATACTTTTTTCTTGTAGTGTTTTGATTTATTGCCCTCTGGTAGGAGTATTTACATGTTATTGATCAATATGAGTAATAGAGGTGCTTGAGAATAATCCAGTTTTGGGTTTTGATTTTTTATGATTACTATAAGGTGCATAAAAAGGTAAGATGTGGGAATACTACTAAATAAAATTTTCTTTTCATCTGAGTTTAAAAATTAAAGGAGCATGCTACGTACATTTGCACATAAGGAAATGAGCAAGAATAACAACAAAGCTTGTTCGGAAAGAAGCATGAGCAAGTAACGCGTGCCACTGAGAATGTCACTATCACAAGATTGGAAGGTGTAAGCGATAACGACAACGCAGAACTCAACATCAATTTCAACATGAAACGACAAATATACATGTTTATTAAAAGACAAAAAGTACAGTAAGGACGCCCACATTAAAGATTTCTCTCCTCTAATTCTTTAGTTATGATATTCTTGTCTAGGACAACAACTATATAACCAGGTAAAAGTAGAATCCCTAGAAGTGATTCGGCTGAATAGGTCAGGTAAATGTAATTACTGATTATGGTTTTATGAAAAAATTTGTCAAAGAGAAAGTAATTCAAATTTCATGTAGTCAGAGATAATGTATTAGGGGGAGCGAGTTTGGGAGGGGGGGGGGGTGACTAGAGGTAGCGTGACAGTGTCAGTGATAAACTCAGATGCCTCGTTACTTTAAGCTTTATTCAGTGAAAAACAACAGATGACACTAAACGTATACTTGGATCAGATGGACACATATTGTACAGCACGTTACAAGCAATGTAGATAGCTTGGACACGCTACCATATGGGTCTCACGTAAGATGGATATATTCACCATATTGTGGTAGAAGTCGTTAAAGACAGACAGAGAGAGAGAGAGAGAGAGAGAGAGAGAGATAGTTGATTAGGAGCACATGATTTGATCTGAACATGTGGGTTAACGGACAAAGAGAAGACAATATCAAGAAATTGTGAGAGAGAACTAGCGTGTGATGAAAATTGTGTGAACAAGTTTCTGTTTGAAGGAGTGGATAAAAATGGCGCAATCAGGTAACAAAGTCTTTGGTTATAGTTAGTGTCGTAACTAAAGCGAAATTCGAAACAAAAGAACGAACGGAAGTGATTTTGGATATTTCATACTCTTCAAACTGGTAGGGTATATTTATTTTACATTACAATGAATGTATAAATGAGTTATCAAACAAAAAAAAATAAGTGACCTATATCTAAGTTACTACCTACATGAAATGCAAACAAACAATCTGTAAACTACAGATATTACTCACTGTTATTCACTATCGTTTCTATTGGTGCCATCGGAGGAGTCTGGATCAGAAACAGATATAGTCATTTCCCCCCCCCCCCCTCCCCCCCCCCCCCCCCCAGAGCACGTCATCTTCGCTGCCGTCCAGAGTACTTGGAATACAGCATGTCTTGAATGATTTTATGGTCATTGGTGCTTAGATTCTACTCCAGGCGCCAGAAAGCCAGTATGAAATAATGTGGTGTGCAGTACGTTTAATTTATCCTGTGTCAGTTCACAATTTTGTTCGCGTAACAATTTTTTTTTTTTTTTTGCTGTTCCTGAATGTAATGTTTGCATACCTTATGCATACTAACGTCCATGAGTTGTAACACTTTAGTCATTCCTCCAGGAACAATAACAAGATCGCTGGGCAGATTACAATCTTCTTTCTTACGTCATCAGTGAGATGACCAGGAAATGCATCAGCACAAACCATTGATGGTAGTTTTGTAAGTGACGGCCTCTGTGTCCGAACGGTTCTAGGCGCTTCAGTCCAGAACCGCGCTGCTGTTACCAGCGCAGGTTCGAATCCTGCCTCGGGCATGGGTGTGTGTGACGTCCTTAGGTTAGTTAGGTTTAAGTAGTTCTAAGTCTAGGGGACTGATGACCTCACATGTTAAGTCCCACAGTGCTTCGAATCATTTGAACCATTTTTTTGAAAGTCCAGCTGGACGGAGGTCCCATATGTTTCGGAGCCCAAACAATAAAGTTTTATTCATCTACCTAATTATCTTGATTCTTAATAACATCATCAGGGAACAGATTTTCAGTTTTAAGGGTCTTGGGGCTGGTTTTCTCCCTTGAAGAATAAGAAAGGTAGAGGCTTGTTCCCAGCTTCTGTGAGTGCCAGAATTACAGTTACGCGTCGGTTACCCAGACGTTCTGATGGTAAATTCTGTTTTTCCCTTCTTATCAATCGTGCAATTATGTGGCGAATGAAACCAAACTGCTGTCTCTTGAACATGCCCATTTGGCTGAACTTTCCGAAGTGTTATAGCCGAAATTATTGAAGTGTTTTGTAAAAATGGTGTGGAAGCTTTTGAGATACTATCTTACGGCATCGCAGACACAGGTCCAAGCAATCCTCGGATAGGCTTAAGCTCTTGCTTCATTATACTAAGAACTGCAGCCACACCTTTTGCGTTGAAACTTCCTGGCAGATTAAAACTGTGTGCCGGACCGAGACTCGAACTCGGGAAGGTGGGAGACGAGATACTGGCAGAAGTTAAGCTATGAGGACGCGGCGTGAGTCGTGCTTGGTTAGCTCAGTTGGTAGAGCACTTGCCCGCGAAAGGGCAAGGTCCCGAGTTCGCTTCTCGGTCCGACACACAGTTGTAATCTGCCAGGAAGTTTCATATCAGCGCACACTCCGCTGCAGAGTGAAAATCTCATGCTGGACCTTTTGCGTTGTTTCTTATGGTGTCACTAGCCGAAGATTGCCCATTCCTCCTCCTTCCACAAACGAATTCCAATACTTTTACTTCAACGCCAGGATGTCTTCCTTTGCATGGGCCAGTAAATTTATTTCTAGAACCGGTAATTACAAAAAATTCCAATTTCTGTTTCTTCCATAAGGGGACATAGCATTCAACTACATTGAACTCTCGTCCCACCCAGCTGTCACCATATATTTCAGCATAAAGAACTATTTTACCCTTTAAAGTAGGATCCTACGATGTTCTTCTCTGCTAGTCTCCCATTTCGTGACTATCTACGGCCAAAATACTACACAGTAATACGGCAACAATAACCTAACGATCTTGAGAATTACTAAAATGCATTTTGATAGAAGGGACAGTACCTGAATTTCAGTGATGTTCAAGGTGAACGACGAATTCAAATCTTTATTCGAGTGTAATGTGCCGTCGAATGCTACGTATAACCCATTCGTGAATAGTTTCCATGGTAAAAAGAAAAGTGTGCATTATATTCGCGTAGATGCAGAAGGGACACAAACTAACACCTCACAAAGACGGATGCTCATATGCGACAATACATGGCTTACAAATTCCTAAGGCATCCAAACAGCCAAGCTATAAGCAAAGTGGATACAGAAGTAATATGCGGAGTTCATTGTCTGTGTGATATAAAAGTATGTATACTCCCCAGAGGACAGAGGCCCGACGATACACACCAAAAAAGATGTTTAAGGATGGACAAAATGTAAATGAGATAAATGAATTACTTCAAAAAGAAAAAAGAATCAAAACAAAACCTACAAAACAGGGTTAGGTAAGCTAAGGACTGTTGAAACATATGCGTAATACAAGTTGACTAATGAAGAAGAACTATGACATCAGAATGTCTGAATACTGCACTAATCCTCATATTTACAAAGGGAAATAAGCCCATATATAACGAGTACGGAAAGCGTAGTCTGGGAACTGCTGAATACTACATAATATTCGAATGTATTTACGTGAAGACATGATAAGTCTGACAATCAGAAATAAGTCGTCTAGCGGTCAGCGCTGCAGTATCTAGATCGCGTAGCCCCGATTTCGATTCCCGGCCGGTTCGGGGCCTTTCTGCGCTCGGGACTTGTGTGTGTGTGTGTGTGTGTGTGTGTGTGTGTGTGTGTGTGTGTGTGTGTGTGTGTGCGTGGTTGTGTGTGGTTGTGTGTGTGTTTTCCTCACCATTCATCTCAAGAGACGCGCATTTTACATCCAACAGACATACTTGCTCCTGAACTGACCGAGATGCGGTCTCCTGGATAACAAAGCCATACTGTCATCCCATAAGACCGCTGTGGCCATCGTCAGAGAAGAGCAGTGAGGGAAGTAACTGTTCATAAAATGGCTCTGAGCGCTATGGGACTTAAGTTCTGAGGTCATCAGTCCCCTAGAACTTAGAACTACTTAAACCTAACTAAGGACATCACACACATCCATGCCCGAGGCAGGATTAGAACCTGCGACCCTAGTGGTCACGTGGTTCCAGACTGAAGCGCCTAGAACCGCTCGGCCACTCCGGCCGGCCGAAGTAGCTGTTGCACGATTAATATGGCACTGGCGAAACAAGTAACAGAACATGACTGCACATGTATAAAACAACCTGTATTTTATTCATAGATCAGATATAATCAGCCGACAGTGTGGAAAAGAAATATACGTTTGCTACTTACTAAAAGACAGTCACTAGACGTGACTAGAAGGATGAGCATACCTAGTGGTATTTGTTAGCAGAATCTAACCAAATTTCACATAACGGGCTTGTGAATTATGTTTTTATTCCGTAAACTGAACAACTAAAGGCAGCTATATGCTTTGCATTTTAATTGCATTTTATCTGGTACGTATTACAAACTCTTGAGAATTGCCACACAGCACAAAATACTTGGTAGTTAACAAGATAAAAGAAAAGGATGGTTTAAAACTGAAAATAACAGGCAATGCTGCAAAGTGGTATCACTGAAGAGAAACGGATTTGTCAGAGAGCGAGATATAGGAAATGAGAATGTGTGGAATGATAGTTTCTCCGCCATACTACGGTGTTGAATAACTGAAATTAATATTTCTTTAGTGGCTATCAACCTATTTCTTCAATGATAATTGCTGTTACCGTTCTAAGCAGACTTTTAGAGGAATTGCGCTAAATATGTCATTGTTAAGCATAAATAGCATAGCTAGTTCAAAGTATTTTATACTACGTGCCAAGGTACCAAGGGATGACGAGAATAGGAAGTTTTCAGGCAGAAATGAATCTTACGAAGTTAGAGATTGACAATATGTTAATCTAAAGTCGCAGGCGTTTCGTAAGCTTTCAAGTACACGATTTTAGGTGGCCTCCTCAATACCACGAATGTCGCCATGCCATTGAATATCAAAATATGCTATTTTTTGTGAAATGTACGTGCGTCGATTCTAGAGTGCCCAAGCGGAACCTGATATTAATGCGGAGAGCAACGTTCAGCAACAATCTATGCTGACACGCCATTTACCTTCCATTTCCTTTGTTTTATTTTGTGAATCAGTCGACAGAAATTTGCAACTCATGCAGAGGCAAACGTCATGTAAATTTATTGCCGCTTTCACAAAAATACGCTATATCACGCTGTAAATTGTTGCCACCTACATTACTCGAAATTGAAACACTTTATTTATCGCTCAGAAAACAATTCAGTCTGAACCTGTATTATCATTTATCTTCCACCGCAGACAAGAATTTTTATTCATGTTTTCCTGTATATAACTTTTACGCTTGGCAGAATTTTCGTCGTAAGTAAATTGTTTATCATGCGGAAGTAGGCTTGCTATGATATTCTTCACAGCTGGTTTTATGTGGTCCAAGACAATAAATACACACACACAGTAACAACAACTTATTTATATAACGAAATTTCAGTGCGACTTGTTTGTGAATTTTGAATGGAGTATTAGAAATGTTGAATCATCATCATATGGCAGAATGCTCAAGCGGTTATTGACTTGCACAACCTATCGAATGTGATTATTGGTCTAATAGTCATGTCATTCTTTTTTAAAGTCAGAATGAATCACAGTAAATTATCCTGTAGGTTTCCACAAATTACTGCAACCAGTCGCGAGTAGTGGCTGTGACTTCTGGAAACCGTTACTAGTCACAGTCGCAGTGGTCCACATCCATAACGAATAAAACGGTTACAGTACGTTTAATTTAAGGTGCAGGCCGTAGGTAATACATCAAATGGAGCACGTCATTGCAGTAAAGTGCGTTTGTTTCTGCTGTCTAGCACGATTGTCATCATTTGGAAAGCAGAAATAAGTGATAAGGGTCTTTTTTGTTTTACTTTTTAAAGTGGGAAGGGTTTTTGTGTCAAGGTTATTCTCATTATGAAAAATTCTAAAGGTTATTCAAGGCACAACTGTCCGAAATCAGATCATCTCAGTTAATGCTTCCAAGCCTTGGCAAAGATAAATCACATATTCTGTAGCAGATTCGCTGTTCAGTTTCTACGGACGTAACAATACTCTGTGTGTATGTGGGCGTTTTCAGTCACACTTAAATGATAAACGCTTCTGAAACATTCAGTACTCAGAAAACTGTATCGGCTTGGAACAGTCTAACTTAAGTATCTCATTTGTGTTACTTACATTATTATTTTCCAGTTACAAATGAATTATGTTGATTGTGACATTTCAGGTTCCTTACATGGGATGGATGTTTTGTTTACATTTATGGTACGTAGAAATAAAGTTTGACATTAATCGGTGACTATTAAATGGGGTCATACCAGGTTTAGTATTGAATTTCCTAAAAGGCATGAAAAACCAGCACGTCGAATCCAGAGAACAAATCGCGCAGATAGTGTCAATGTTTCGTGAAAAAGTTTCAAGCGAACCGAACAATGCTTTGTGGGGTATTGTAAATAGACTGAAGGGGCCTAGCGTTTCTGTAAAAAAAAAACCTTTCTCTTTGTCTCTCTGTCTGTCTATAAGACCTTTGTTTAACTACTATCAGTGCATAACACCTTTCATTATCTTTTAACCTTACATTCTCGGTGGTCTGTACACTTCAGCTGTAAGTATGGTGACTGAATTTTCAAAGAATTCACTGGAATGAAACCAGATGACGTTTTCGACAAATGCTGGGCCACACTCCGTTCTTTGCAAGACAAATATTCAATGCAAGACTTTTAATCAAGAGAATTTAAACCATTTGGTATGTGAGTCGCATGCAGAAAGACAACGTACACACCGTAGACAACAAGTGCCGCAACACAATCAAAATGGCCAGTGTCAGAAGTTATCGATAGTGAATATTGACGATAAAAGGGTGAGCCAGTAGTATTAATCATACCTTCCTGTTGTTTGCCTAGTGAGAGAGAAGGACTACAACTGCTTCTTCATTGGTATAACGCCAAAAGCTGCAAGTGTACTTGCTAATCTCTGTGTTATTTTATTCCATACGATAACCGGTAACAAAGCATTGTTGTACAGTAGCAGATCCTCTTGGTTGTTTTACTCGAGTGTGGTGCTGATGACCTGAAAAATGTGTAAGAAGACACAACTGCGAGAGATACGGCAGACACTCGCCTTACGCAAACCAAGACCTTCCTTTACAGTCATAATTGGACTTTAATCTTAGATGTTGGTCGGGAAACACACTACACTCCATGTTTTCACTGAATACGCCCAAACCATCTGGAAATGCTGTCAGCATAAGGAAGACTCAGATACTACCTCGTCGTTTTCGTCATTGATCCAGTTCATTGTTGGTTGACAGCGTAAAGCCGGTGCTACCTGCCTTTCACTATCACTCTTGTCAACGGATAAGAAGAGCGTCGAATAAAGGAAATAATTCGTATAATCACAAAGTTTTATACTGTATTAGGATGGATCGCCATGAACAACGTATTAAATATGCTGACTGGCGGTGGTGAGTGCGAGGGTGGAGGACTTTGAAGGGCACGTTTTTACTTGTTCTTCAATAGCTTGAGAACCGCGACCTTCAGTAACAACTTGTCCCAGTACAAAATTAAATTGCATTAATTTCTGTTTACTGTTTCTCAAGGATTAAATAGTATGGGTGATGCAGGGGATTGATAAATAGCAGATCATGAAAAATTGTGTTTCAGCTCTATAATGCTATATTAAAGTGGGTTAGAAAAATATTAAATGTGAGCATGATATTAGGAAGAGCTGGGTACTCGTAAATTGCGTTATGGAACTGGGTTGGGGTGAGATGGGTGAGTTGTCGTTGAGGGTAGACGTGTAAGAGAAGCCAGGTCGCCAGAATGTGGTCAAGCAAGCACTTCTCTCCTTTATGAGGCTGCAAACTGGAGAGCGAAAACCGAGTCCCCACTCTATCTACTCCACTGCATCACGAGAAAAAACTATACGCGCTTTCACGAATAAATCTACCATTGCGCAGCGCGCCTTATAAGCCGATGGCGACGCAGAACGCAGACGCTTTCTGTGTTTGTTCATCTTACACAAAATGCGTGAACACGACAGGAAGCGCAGACACAAGTTACTAATAATACTAATGCAAAAAAAACCAAGAACAAAATCTACTTAACTCTGTAAACACTGCACAGTTACAAGATAATTTTCGAAGTGGCTGTACAGCAGTTGCTTTGTTGTCCCGGGAAAATCCCTTTCTCCGAATAGAACAGCTGGTCGCTGCTGGGCCTGTGGACAGACTACAGACTACCCTCGCTTCCGAGCTTTTCCCATACAGTTCCCTTATACGAACAGACAAAATCGCGCGAAAACTTTACGCGAAGAAAAGTTCCCTGTCACGCCACCTTCGATCCTTCCACCGCTACTGTCCAACCCACACAGAGATGTCGTCACTTACCTCAGGTGTGCCCACGTGCATATCACACCGTGATCACGTGAACAGCACGCAGGGTTTGGCAGCAACAAAACGAAGAGAAACGTGCCTTTCATGTGATCAGCAGAGATGTGTAATATTCCTCTGGAAAATATAATTCCGTTGCGATATTTTACAGTAAAACAGATCAATGAATGGGGTACCAACTTCTGCGGAAACTTTAGTTGTTCATTTATTAATTCACTGTTCATTAATAAAAAGGTGGCTCGTGAATAACAGCGACCATTCCTATCCTGTATCGTTACTGGTGACGAGAAATGGTGTCTTTATGCTAACGTAAGGGAAAGAAAGGAATGGTTGAGCTCAAACAATGCTGCAACTCTCAGACCTGCGTGTAATCCACAAAACATAATAATATGCGTCTAGTGTAACAGCGACGGTGTCGAATAAAATGAATTGGTTCCTCTAGGTGTAACCATCACCGCTTACATTTATTGTAAACAACTCAAATTCCTTGGACACATAGTCCAAGAACAACGACCAGGAAGTCTGCTTAAAGTGATGTTACTCCACGATAGCATTGTGCTAGACGGACAAGGAACTCTATACAGGAGTCGGGGTGGGAAGTAATTCCACTCCATGTTATTCACCTCATTATCCTCCCTTGGATTTTCACCTTTTACGCTCTCTATGGAACAACCTTTCAGTGACTGCCTTTCTGGGTGAAAATGCGCTCCGAACGTTGCTCGAAGATTTCTTCGCCTCAAAGCCACGTGATTTATACAGTTGTGGAATCTAAAATTTAGCCCAGCGTTAGCAGACCGTTGTAAATAGTGAAGGAGAATACATTATTGATGTCTAATGTCTCTTTTACGTTATATCGAATATATTGCTTCCCCCTACTTATACCTCCCGAGGAGATCACGAATGTATAATTAGAGAGATTGGAGCGCGCACGGAGGCTTTCAGACAGTCGTTCTTCCCGCGAACCATACGCGACTTGAACAGGAAAGGGAGGTAATGACAGTGGCACGTAAAGTGCCCTCCGCCACACACCGTTAGGTGGCTTGCAGAGTATAAATGTAGATGTAGATGTAGATATGTGTCTGTTGTGTTTATTAAACTTACCGAAAAACTCAACTGACTTAATCAGGAAACCAACATAATACGTATTACAGTGCGAAACGTCACCAACGTCCCTTGGCTGAGCTGCTCTTTTATTTATTGGCGAACTACACGTTTTACGGACGGCGCGATCGGCGTCCCTGGATGGCGCTCCTGCTATAGCTGCAGTCCCGGCGAACACACCGCGGCGGCCGCTGTTGCCGCGATTCAGGGGGCTCTACGCTGTGACGTGGACACGGCGCGGGAATTATCGAGTGCTTACAGCCTGCCTGACAGGTCGGACGCACTCGTCCTATCAGCGGGTGCGCACGGCTTTAGCGATTACCACTCGTACAGCGAAACGTTCCGAGCTGCTCTGCTGACGTTTAACTTGTTTCAGCGGGTAGCGGGAAATAAATCAGGATGCAGAATGGCGCTGTCATCGTAGTCCCTCTGTGAAACCGCAGCATGTAACGCCCAATTCCATCATTTATTTCCCCTACAGGGCGCACTCGCTGTCCGGACAGCCACAGAAATGCTCTTGGCCAGTAACTTTTATTTCCATTCATCATAGTAATGCTTCTTTAATAAGTTGATCACAACTTTTGTGCCATATCGTTTTAAACATGCTCTAAAGCTAGTCAGTGTCGATGAGAACATATCGAAACTATTGTATGTACGTGTCAATTTTCCATGTTTTGTAACTGGTGTGACACTGTTTGCGTTTGGAAAAGGGAAATATTTTAAGTTACGGATACATAAGATGATAATATTCCGTCTTTAACCACAAGTTTCTATTTTCAGATGACTGCCCATCGCGTATCACAGCTACAACTCCATTTTCAAGCACTGTGAGGGAGTAGTGGGCGTTACATCAGCGTCAGTTTTTCACGTAACAATAATTGGACGACACAGTTCTTAGATTAAACAAAGAAAAGCTGTCCCAGGAGTAATTAATGAGAGAACGGAAGGTTTTGTGACATACTGCCTGCATTTGGCTGGATAACGTTCGCCTTTTGCATTGGTGAAAATCTTCCACACTTGCCCTTATATTTTAAAGTGATTTAACATATTTATCACGGTAATAAATGACTCGAATGATGCATATTTAACCTATGTTACAATAATATGATTAAATATTGAGTTTACTGTCATTTGCCTTCGAATATATATTGATACAATCAAGTGAAAAAATAAGAAAAATAATAAAATAAAAATACATAGGGAGGTAAGAGATAGAATTTTAGTTTTTCGTTGTTACACGAGGATTAACTTTGTTATTAATATACAGGGTGACACAGAATACCCGTAGCAGCTTTCTGCTTCAATTGTTAAATGTAAGATTTACAGGAGATGAGACTGTAACGTACTAATAACGTCACATTATTTTAGTTACTTATGGAAACGGTATGGTACTACCTACAAAGTGCCAGTGGGTACAATCTAGGG
The DNA here is from genome assembly GCF_021461385.2 of Schistocerca piceifrons. Taxonomy (NCBI): domain Eukaryota; kingdom Metazoa; phylum Arthropoda; class Insecta; order Orthoptera; family Acrididae; genus Schistocerca; species Schistocerca piceifrons. Next base: position 654,537,402 of record NC_060142.1, read on the forward strand.
ATTAATGTAGGAGAATGGGAGGGAGGGAAGTACGATTAGAGAGAGAAAGAGTGACGAAGATTGTGGAATGGGTTGGCGATGCTACGGTGTATTTATTTTTGAGACTGTTATATTAAGAGACAATCATTATCGAAAGCAGAAAGCAGTCCGTTGTTTTCACAACCTATCTGTTTATTCAGTATACCATTGGTCTAGTAAACTGTATGTTTCAAGTGCCCCTAGGATACCAAGTATTGTGACTGTATGTTGTCTCCCTCCCGTAATAATCCCCAGATCGAACTCTCCGGAACCGTGCAGGTAGTTTCACGTCATTTGCTTTCATAGCTGAGGTAGTACTGATTTATTACTAAATTACAATCTCAACACCAATAAATTACATGCTTTGCAATAGAAACAGTATATTGGAACGTGTACTTTGCGTCATTCTCTATGTTAATAAGCATGCTAAGTCTCGTGTTGAATATGTAATGATGAAAAACTTGGCCAAGTGGTTCTAGGCCATTCAATCCAGAGCCTCGCTGCTGCTACGGTCGCAGGTTCGAATCCTGCCTCGGGCATGGATGTGTGTGATGTCCTGTTGTTAGTTAGGTTTAAGTAGTTCTATGTCTACAGGACTGATGACCACAGATGTTAACTCCCATAGTGCTTAGAGCAGTTTTTTTTAATGAAAAACTTAAGTTGTGAAATGTAACTTCTCCAAGCAATGTTTTAATTTCTAACTTTATTCTGTCAGTATATGTAACAGGAAATAACAGTAAATGCAATATCTCATGACATCACTGTAAGGCAGGTTAAATGTGCCTCGATTGTGTGACCTAATAGTGTTATAAATATGTCAAATAATTTCAAAATCTAAGTGCTATGAGGAAATTTTCTACTAATACAGAAGTCGGATACCATACGGTCAAACACAGGTAATTTCTAACAAAACTTCATTTCACCCATTCTCTTATTAACCTCACCTGGAACACGGTTTTCTCGTTTAATCTAACGCCTGTGTCACTCTGCCAGTGCTGTAAACCCATTATGCCTATGCAGTCCTTGAAAACAGACTTGTAGCTCTGATACTCGTTGGGCAGTAATCAGAAAATTAAAAAAAAACTGTAAGTGATGCTTGAATATTATTAATTTATGGACCGCTAATCAAAAATTTACAGTCTCAGACCACCCAACACTTAATGTCTATTCTATAACAGGAATATTTTTCCATGCATTGTAGGTTTGCCAAATCTATTCTGCAAACCATTTGTCTGGATTCTGTCCTTGTATGACAATGAAACGCAAACAGCAGAGAATATAAGGATTTAAAATATGACGTTACAGAAGAATGCTATAGACGGGTGGGTAGATCAGGTGACTAATGAAAAGGTATCAAATCTTACAAAGTAGTAAAGAGACTTATGGAATAACATGATCAAAAGCAAGGGTCAGTTGATCGGACACAACCTGAAGCATTAATGCATGGTCAGTTTCGTGATGAGGGGACCGTATATATATATATATATATATATATATATATATATATATATATATATATATATATATATATATATGTCTGTGTGTCTGTGTCTGTGTGTGTGTGTGTGTGTGTATGCGTGCCCCGCACGTGTGTCGAATGTATGTTCCACTTGTTACAAAGAGATGCAGATACGTGCACTACACCCATCAACGTGGAGAGCTACGTCAAACCAGTCTTCGAAATGAAACTAATCAAACTAATCGTCACACCCAACACTGTTTCTTCTCTCTGCGGTAAATCGGACTTCGTTAGCAAACAGCACCTGATGAGAACGGTGGATCGAGCTGGACGACATTTTGCTTTAAAGTACGGATTCTTTGGCCATACCAAGTCACCCAACAATCTTACAATGACTAAAGACACAAAATAAAACATACATAGGTTAGAAATGACAATATATTGTGAAATAGAAACACAATTCAAAGCACACTAATTTATGTAATTACGAGTGCCGTTTGGTTGCAACTAATCAAGTATTAATAAAATAATGTACTATTAATGGCGGTGTGGCACATACGTCCGATCTGGAGAAGACCAGGAAACAAAAGGTGACTCTTCCCCCTTCGCCAATAATACGACGATTAAAAATCTTCAAATGATTCCAGCGGCTGCATACAATATTTACAAAGCCATTGACTATACCTATGGCTCGAATTATTTCTTTTTTTGTTACTTATAATTAAGTTTTCTACTAAGAAGAACTCAGCATGCAAACGTGCCTTTAGACTGCCCCCTGAGTTGCGAGGTGGAAAGACAGACTTGCAGGCAAGATAATCACTCTAAAGCACATTGAATATATAAGTCTACAAATACACATACATCATATATAACATACCTATGTTGTTGTTGTGGTCTACAGTCCTGAGACTGTTTTGATGCAGCTTTCCATGCTACTCTATCCTGTGCAAGCTGCTTCATCTCTCAGTAACTACTGCAACATAAATCCTTCTGAATGTACTTAGTGTATTCATCTCTTGGTCTCCCTCTACTATTTTTACCCTCCACGCTGCCCTCCAATACTAAATTGGTGATCCCTTGATGCCTCAGAACGTGTCCTACCAACCGATCCCTTCTACTAAACAAGTTGTGCCACAAATTTCTCTTCTCCCCAATCCTATTCAATACCTCCTCATTAGTTATGCGTTCCACCCATCTAATCTTCAGCATTCTTCTGTAGCACCACATTTCAAAAGCTTCTATTCTCTTCTTGTCCAAACTATTTATCGTCCATGTTTCACTTCCTTACATGGCTACACTGCATACAAATACTTTCAGAAATGACTTCCTGACAATTAAATCTATACTCTATGTTAAGAAATTTCTCTTCTTCAGAAACGCTTTCCTTCCCATTGCCAGTCTACATTTTATATCCTCTCTACTTCGACCATCATCAGTTATTTTGCTCCCCAAATAGCAAAACTCCTTTACTACTTGAAGCGTCTCATTTCCTAATCACGTTCTCTCAACATCACCCGACTAAATTCGACTACATTCCATTATCCTCGTTTTACTTTTGTTGATGTTCATCTTATATCCTCCTTTGAAGACACTATCCATTCCGTTCCACTGCTCTTCCAAGTCTTTTGTTGTTTCTGACAGAATTACTATGTCATCGGCAAACCTCAAAGTTTTTATTTCTTCTCCATGGAATTTAATACTTACTCCGAATTTTTCTTTTGTTTCCTTCACTGCTTGCTCAATATACAGATTGAATAACATCAGGGAGAGGGTACAACCCTGTCTCACTCCCTTCCCAATCACTGCTTCCCTTTCACGTCCCTCGACTCTTATAACCGCCATCTGGTTTCTGTACAAGTTGTAAATAGCCTTTCGCTCCCTGTATTTTACCCCTGCGACCTTCGGAATTTGAAAGAGAGTATTCCAGTCAACATCGTCAAAAGCTTTCTCTAAGTCTACAAATTCTAGAAACGTAGGTTTGCCATTCCTTAATCTAGCTTCTAAGATAAGTCGTAGGGTCAATATTGCCTCACGTGTTCCTATATTTCTACGGAATCCAAACTGATCTTCCCCGAGGTCGGCTTCTACTAGTTTTTCCATTCGTCTGTAATGAATTCGTGTTAGTATTTTGCAGCCGTGATTTATTAAACTGATAGTTCGGTAATTTTCACATCTGTCAACACCTGCTTTCTTTGGGATTGGAATTATTATATTCTTCTTGAAGTCTGAGGTTATTTCGCCTGTCTCATATATGTTGCTCACCAGATGGTAGAGTTTTGTCAGGACTGGCTCCCCCAAGGCTGTTAGTAGTTCTAATGGAATGGTCTACTCCCGTGGCCTTGTTTCAACTCCGGTCTCTCAGTGCTCTGTCAAACTCTTCATGCAGTATCATATCTCCCATTTCATCTTCATCTACATCCTCTTCCATTTCCATAATATTGTCCTCAAGTACACCGCCCTTGTATAGACCCCCTATATACTCCTTCCACCTTTCTGCTTTTCTTTCTTTGCTTAAACTGGGTTTCCATCTGAGCTCTTGGTATTCATTCAAGTGGTTCTCTTTTCTCCAAAGGTCTCTTTAATTTTCCTGTAGGCAGTGTCTATCTTACTCCTGGTGAGACAAGCCTCTACATCCTTACATTTGTCCTCTACCGATCCCTGCTTAGCCATTTTGCACTTCCTGTCGATCTCATTTTTGAGACGTTTGTATTCCTTTTTGCCTGCTTCATTTACTGCATTTTTGTATTTTCTCCTTTGATCAATTAAGATCAATGATTCTTCTGTTACCCAAGGATTTCTACTAGCCCTCGTCTTTTTACCTACTTTATCCTCTGCTGCCTTCACTACTTCATCCCTCAAAGCTACACATTCTCCTTCTACTGTATTTCTTTCCCCCATTCCTGTCAATTGTTCCCTTATGCTCTCCTTGAAACTCTGTAAAACCTCTGGTTCTTTCAGTTTATACAGGTCCCAGCTCCTTAAATTCCCACCTTTTTCAGTTTCTTCCGTTTTAATCTACAGTTGATAACCAATAGATTGTGGTCTGAGTCCACATCTGCCCCTAGAAACTTCTTACAATTTAAAACCTGGTTCCTAAATCTCTGTCTTACCATTATATAATCTATCTGAAACCTGTGAGTATCACCAGGCTTCTTCCATGTATACAACCTTCTTTTATGATTCTTGAGCCAAGTGTTAGCTATCATTAAGTTGTGCTCTGTGCAAAATTGTACCAGAGGGCTTCCTCTTTCGTTTCTTCCCCCCAATCCATTTTCACCTACGACGTTTCCTTCTCTTCCTTTTCCTACTACCGAATTCCAGTCACCCATGACTATTAAATTTTCGTCTCCCTTCACTATCTGAATAATTTATTTTATTTCATCACACATTTCTTCAATTTCTTCGTCATCTGCAGAGCTAGTTGGCATATAAACTTGTGCTACTGTGGTAGGCGTGGGCTTCGTGTCTATCTTGGCCACAATAATGCGTTCACTATGCTGTTTGTAGTAGCTTACCCGCACTCCTATTTTTTTATTCATTACTAAACCTACTCCTGCATTTCCCCGTTTTGATTTTGTATTTGTAACCCTGTATTCGCCTGACCAAAAGTCTTGTTCCTCCTGCCACCGAACTTCACTGATTTCCACTATATCTAACTTTAACCTATCCATTTCCCTTTTTAAATTTTCTAACCTACTTGCTCGATTAAGGGATCTGACATTCCACCCTCCGATCCGTAGAACGCCAGGTTTCTTTCACCTGATAACGAGGTCCTCTTGAGTAGTCCCCGCCCCGAGATCCGAATAGGAGACTATTTTACCTCCGGAATATTTTACCCAAGAGGACGCCATCATCATTTAACCATACATCAAAGCCGTATGCCCTCGGGGAAAATTACGGCTGTAGTTTCCCCTTGCTTTCAGCCGTTCGCAGTACCAGCACAGCTAGGCCGTTTTGGTTAGTCAGATCAGTCAATCATCCAGACTGTTGCCCCTGCAACTACTGAAAAGGCTGCTGCCCCTCTTCAGGAACCACACGTTTGTGTGGCCTCTCAACAGATACCCCTCCGTTGTGGTTGCACCTACGGTACGGCTATCTGTATCGCTGACGCACGCAAACCTCCCCACCAACGGCAAGGTCCATGGTTCATAGGGGGATACCTATCATAACATATAATATTTACACAAACCAGATTTTCAATGTCTGAATGTGGCGTGTGCGCCTATAAAAGTTCATCTTGATATTGCGTCTACCGCTCTTGAGCAGCCGCGTAAAGTTCAGTACTAGAGCGGCCGTTTCGAAGCGAGTTCATCACACGACACGTAGTTTATACTCAGTCCGTGTGTTCATGTGCACATGACGTCGCAGAGACAAGATTTATCATCATGGATTTCTCAAATGTGGCTTAACATTTAAAACAGGTACAAAATTCTCAAGTTACAACATTCGTTAACATGAAAGTACAAATTCTTATTGCTGATAGTCTCTTTCGCGAAGTATTGCGGTCGAAATGTCTTTTTGTTTCAGATATGATGTCTTTTCACGACTTGTCGTCGTTCACAGTTCCATGAACCGAAAGCATACGATGACATTACAATGGTGAGCATTGTTTATGGCACTTAAATGTCTAGGTCTGCATGTATGATACAGATGCGTGTGCGCGATCACTTGTAGCACAGTTTATATATGTTCTCTCATCCGTTACACTGTTTCTTTAGACCGACGTAATTGTTTTTGCCCTAGGTCGTACATCACCTGGTAGAAGACTGGTGGATTCCCATTCCAGAGTATACGTTCGTGAAGGCATGGAAGCAGGACATCGGACGGCACGATGCTGGCGTCGACCCTCGTTTAGACCAGGTAAGAGTGTACGCCATTTCCGAGAACATTTTCCTCCCTTAGGACCCTTCCAAAATTCCTCCACCCGTCGAGTGGTCTTCATCGTTTTGCAGAAAAGCGACCGTAAGTGCAGTAGTGAACCAGTTCTTGCTATTCAGACTTGCAGAGATACTGAGATGCAGCACAGTAAATATCAACTTGCGATACACTCAAAAGTGTTGCAGCACATCACTATTACAGTTTTTCTTTCTCGTGCTTAGTTTGTCAGGCGTTACACAAATATTCGTTCACGAGTAGTTGTGACGTAGAAGAACTGTCCGTCGTCAAGTCTTTACTCCAACAATTAGTAACACGATTCTACATTAACAGTTTGTAAACAAACTTCTGACATAAATAGTTCATCACGCCTATATACATAGCAATATATCATGAATAATCTTATTCAATTATGCGGTTTTGCACACCAGTTTCCTTGTAGTTGCAAGTTCAGCGACATACAGTAAACGTCCACAAATAGTTTCAGGTTATGCAAGTCTCGTAACTTTTCCCACATAGACACATGTTAGTAGTACAGATAACATATGCAAACGAGCGTATATCATTTAGCTTAACCTAGATACAGATAAATACATAGAAACATGTTACATTTAGGTTTTTGCGTATGTGCAAATACATACAAACACATTACAATTGGCTTTACATTAACATAGAAACATAGTTCTCTTGTCTTCACACAAATATGATTGCTCACATAGAAGTATTTTCATATAGCTTTACTTAAGTTTACAATATTTACGGTATTTACAATCATTGCAAGCTTAGATCTATGTCTTTGCTTTTGCAAATGCTGCCACCTGAAATGGGGGAGGATTAGACACGACATTCCACACCAGCAATAACACCAAGCCCACAATTACAAATAAGCAAATAACAAATACAATGAACTAACAGCAAACAAAAGAATTACTCGCGACATGAGTGTAAGTGTGCTGTGTAAGCATGGCCTTAGCTACTCTTAAGTGTGTGTGTTCAATGGTGAGATGCGTATCCAGTCAGTTTTAAGGTGAAAGTATAAGAGTGTAGAAATATAAAGTATTGACGCCAATCAGTCGTCAGTAGTCGAATACTGACGGTGCAGATAGTCAATCTCGTAGGCTGAAAATATATTTTCTTCACACCCACACAAAAGTTAATATAAAATTTACTTTAAAACTTTTGTTGGCTGCTGTATGTATTTGGCGAAGACGAATCTCTTATTTCTCCTTCTGCTGTGGCAAGAACTGCTGAAATAAAACTCTTATACTACGTAGCTTTTCTGCAGAAGTACTGTGAAGTACGTGTATTTGATAGTTGCATATAACATAAGCATGATCCATGGATGGGTTTACTGTTGAGCATGGTATACTCTTAAGGTCACGGTGAGCATGCAGTCGAATAATTCTGTTTGTTTTAGTATGCTGCAGCAGATATTCACCAGGATGCGGAATGCTGACAGTGGTATAAGGACCGTCGTACAGCAGACGCCACTTCGCGTTCCGCCGCTAAGGGGCTGACGACATATGGTGAGTACACAAAAGCAGTAACATACCAGCCTTAAGTTCCTGCTTCCTCTTGACAGTGCGAGCGTGTTTTGTTCTTAATTTTGGCTTCCACCCTCAGCGTCGTACAGACATCCCTTACCTTTTCGTCGTGTGTTTTTTGCTGAAAAGAAAGTTTTGATAACGGCGTTGTCCAATAGTTGTTTTCTTTGCGATTGAACATGAGCTCATTAGAAGTGCACGGAGTTCAATAAACATTGAAGTTGTTGTGTACCACTTCAAATAAAGACAAAAATAGTTACCCAATTGGTACGTTTGGTAGAAATGTAGGTACTCATAAATTCGTTAACCTCACAGAACACACTTAGGGGGGTTACACTGGGGACTATATCTTGAAATACAAATACTCTTAATACTATTGTCTTTGAGAAATTTACGCCACTTGTACCCAGTATAGTATGCAGCATTGTCGGATAACACAGCTTCTGGTTTTCCCACGTGAGGAATGTACTCAAGAAACAACGAAAGATGGCAGTGGCAGCATCAGATCTTATAGCGTAGAGTTTAACATGCTTGGTGAATAAATCGTAAACCTCAAGAATGTATTTCACGCCACCACTGCTTGTACTTATGTCAGAACTTACAATTTCTAAAGGTTTACTGGGGAGAATAGAATGCAAATCAGTCTACATAGACAAGTTCAGCTGTTTAGATTTTTGACGGATCGCACATGCTTTGAGTATATTGTCGATCTTGCGTCTCATACTGCGAAAGTAACAAAAGGTACTAAGCTTTGCTAGGCACTTCTTGGTACCATAATGACCCCAAACAAAATATGTTTGCCAATTTAGGTTGCGTTTAGAATGCTTAGGAATACAAACACACGAAGTAGTGGCTTCAGGAAGACGGCAATTAAACAACACATCATTATGTATCAAATATCGGTTGGACAGAGGATGGTCAGGTTGATTTGTGAGCAAAACTCTTACCTTATTCCAGTGAGGATAAGATTTCTGCAACGTTGACACCTTTCTACAAAATTCGACATAATACTGCACAAGACGTAATCGGTAAACATTCACATTCTCCAGGTAAGAGTTACATTCATTCGAGCGTTGAAGCAGATGAGACAAAACGTCGGCAATGATGTTGATTTTGCCCTTAATATATACAAATTGAAAAGAATAGTTTTGCAAAGATAAAGCTGGGATATACAAGCTTACAAGTTAAGAGAAATGTGAGAGCTTGGTGCTCAGTATAAATTTTAGTGTGCTTACCATACAAATAATAATAAAATACCTTAAAGGCTCACTCTACAGAGAGTGTTTCATGTTCTGTGGTAGAGTACGTGCGTTCACGTTCACTAGGTGCGCGGCTCTCAGAACTAACAATGTTCACATGTTCTTCAGGTTTTACAACTTGAAACAAACAACAGCCTAAGCCAGATGATGAGGAGTCACATGTCACACAAAAATCTAAATTAAAATCACTTTTTTCACTGATTTGTAAATAAATGATCAAATGAAGAAAGTGATTTCCAATTACTTCTTTTCAGTTATGAAATATTATTTTCAGTTTATTTTACGGCACCAGCTGCTAACATACACTGTTACCCTTCAGAGGAACAAATTTCTCACTATGCCCAACAAATTGTCAAAAATGGAACTTTCTTGATAACTTTCCTATTCAATGGCTACATATATCATGTGGCCTCAGTACTCTTTCAAGAGCTGCTAATCATTTCAATATTTGTACAAAACTTCAATACCATTCATCATCATCCATTCTCAGTTCCACCACTCTTGACTTCACAGACCGTGCTGTCGAGTTCTGACGTTACCTTTGTCTTCCCTCCAACTATTTAGCGTCTTTACTCCAACCGCTTTGTTTTTCCACCTATTACACTACACTGAATCACGTGATTTTCCGACGATTTCAATACTCTTCCTAACAATTCATTTACCTACCTTCGCTTCTTATCGTCAAACTGCTACAAATGGGTCTGAGTTCAGAATTAATTTAAATAGTCATTATCCTGTCCAAAAATTAAATAAATTGATAATTAACAGGAATAAGAGAGGGAATCAAAAGTGTATGATGATATGGTCATCTTAAACATGTAATTTGGAAGGTCACTCTTTCAGAATAATGTTGACTTTTTTTAATTAAACGTAGTAGTCAAGAGAGATTGAAGAGTATGGTATCTTCGCTCAAGGAGATACGTACGATGTCTGACATTCAATAAATCTTCGAACAAACGGGAGTGTCGAGGCAGGCCGAATTTTTATCGCTCCTCGCTTACATTGCTTTACAATTATCCCTGGCCCCACTGCTTGTCACTGTAATTCTTTGATTTCTGCGTGTTTCTCATATATGTTTTTCGTGCTATGTTCACGAAATTCATTCACTTACAGACACAGATGATTTGAAACAACCAAATATTTTCAAACACTTTACTGTTTTATATCTTGGAACAGGACGCTCGAGGGCGTAGTTTTAAACACATCATTTCATTACTGTAGCTAGGAAGTCCTTTTCACAACAGCAGTGCCCCTTTTGTATTATTCTCATTCCGACACTGTTTCCAAATAGATTATAAAAGACAGTATAACACAACTTCATATGTGTGGTTACTGAAAATATTTGTTTTAAAAATGTGGCTTGGTGTTGTACTTATATATTGAAGGAAGGAAAAACTTCCCATTCGTTTGCTAATCCACATTTATCTTTCATATAGTGTTCCTAAATAGTTCAAGGCATCTGACACAGCAGAATTATTCCCCCATCTTTCCATAACCTGGGCCTTCGCTGTAATGCACTCGTCGTCGACGGGACCTTAACGCAATTCTTTCTTCGTTTAAACATTTAAGAAGACCGCTGATATTCGGAGGATATTTCTATAAAATTCATCAAAAGCAATGACAAAGTCAAGGCGCGTACCGTTAACGATTGTTTATCAGTCATTTGATTTAAAATGGTTCCATTTACATTTGTGTGCCTCGCTATTCGTGTTCAACATCCGCTCATTATAATGAATTAGTGTCTCTGATCTGAGTGAATTTCCAGATCTGCTGCAGTACTTCTTACCCGAATATTCGGAACTCGTAACATAAAATTACAAAAATGCTGATTTCATTATTCACTGGAATTCCTAAGTACTGGTCTGGTTTCAGAATCAAATTGTTTCACATTAAAGGAATGTGAACACATGATCAATGAGAAAATTTCAGTTTCAGGTTCAGTTTAAGAAAGTCACCATAATCTGTTTATTAAGCCAGGTACAAGCTTTTAAGTCTCAGCTTATGTGTGAAACTGAGCTAATTATTTCCTGATATTTGGGAGAAGTACCAGATCGGCGTTCAACAGCAATATTTGGAGGGTTCTGGATTGTTGTTAATTGACAATAGCTATGCGAAGTAATGTGACTGTCTTGTTGAAAATTTCTGTTGCTTCACGACAGAGCTACTTATCGTTCTGCGTATTTTATGATGATATCTGCTAGTAAACGTCTACTGATTAAGGGTGAGAGTTTACAAATAAAGTAGTCTACGGTTCGTAAGTGGTACTGTATAAGTGCCTACGTGCCTAACTCATGGAATGATGAAATAAGCAACAGAATGTACGATACTTGGAGAGAGGTGGAGCTGGCAGGTCTTCTTGTGTAATACCTACAGAGAGTGTAGCAACGAGCAAATGTAGGATTGTTGATAAGAGCTTCTGAGGTTTCGGAAGACGCCTGTATGGAAACCACAAGACGTACTGAATAGAAACGCATATCTTTAGATAACTCGTAACATATGTGCTCAATACGGGAACCGTTTGTCATATGGAAAACGTAAAACGTGTGTGCAATGTTTATGCATGCACAAAGACGGTAGTCTGCTTAGGAAAAGTGTTTCATAGTTTCCCGTCTCCAGGCGTGAACTGATTTGCCACGACTATATGGAATCGATGGTTTGTCTAAAGATTTTCACCCGTATGCCCCATACTGGTTCTCTCTGCCACGGCACTATTATTGGCCTGAAACATCTGTCCATTGATGTGTGTCTATTTCTGTGTATGTTGCAATTCTCGTGTAGTCGTCTTCTGAAAGCTAGGGGTATTTGTGAATATCCTTTGGTTTGGCATACGGCTGAAATTTCAGGGACGAGAGCAAATTGTCTCACTTTTCTGGAATATTAGCCTGGGTACTTTTATAGCACGGCTCATACGAGAAATGAAATAAGTGATCTATGTTAGCACGTGATAAACATTTCTTGTGTCAAAGACCACCTGATGAAAGCTACCCAAAGCTTTTACGACTACTCTTGATAAATGAAATACTCTATACGATTGCGAAGAAGGACATTAATGAAATCATTGATAAATGGATGTAAACGCCTCATATAGTTGAACTGAGAAAATAACTGTACTAGTTGTGCTGCTAACGGAGTAATAATATCAAATTGTATTTCTTTCAATATAGTTAAGTTATAAATATTCAGAAACTGTTTTGGGAATTGATTTGTAATGACATTGCTCTGGGTGACGGTAGAATGTAGCATTATCTCGCAAATACATGTTTAAGCATAAATTAATTCAAGACAATAAGATCATAAGGTGAAATTATTTGCTTCGACAAATTAATGAAAAAGAGATTCAGAAAAATGATGTGTTTCCATATTTGTTTAATTTCCAACAAATGAAAAGCACAAGTTTGCTTTTGTTCTACAGTATTAATTTTTATTGAGTTAACCGGTTATCGTCTTACAAGGTCATCTTCACACATTTGCAGAGTATTGTCACCAAAGAAGTTACAATGTTTACAAACAACGTTCTAAGAGAAGTAACACATCTAGACTGAAGCAGAAACATACGGTAAGTAACATCTTTGACAGTGTGGTGGTAATGCAATGAAAATATAAGAAAACTGAACAGTAAATAAATAAAAATGGAGTAGACAGGAAAAAATTTAACACAAAATAGTTACAGCACGCATACACAAGCTTCTATTAATAAACAAAAGTAATAAAATAAAATTAGTACTTGATAAGGCTACATCAGAAGGTATAAGCATGGAGAGTGACACACAAACCAATTGAAAGAAGAAACAATAATCAATGTGACTACAGAATACGTAATGAACTTAAACAGTACCAATAAGGTATAGAGAAATATATAAATGCAGGAAAATGGAGGACTTTGAGGGAACATACATTAAATGCAGTCTTTGAGAGTGAGGTGGTACTGCCTTTTAACATTAACATTATATGCAAAACTGTGACTATGTAACAGTTTTTATTAAATAAATGAACCAAGTAAAATATACAGACTATTTGATGAGACAACTACAATAGGTAAACATGGACAGTAATAAAGGTACCAGTTAGAAGAAAGCCTTAACAATTGAAACTACAGTCTAGATGGAGTACATAGACAACTTCAATAAGACAAAAGAACTTAATGAATACAGGAACATGAGAAGGTGTAGGAACAGACAGTGTGGGAAGTACTGAACAACAGAGACGATTATAAGAAGTTTAGGAGAAAGGAAGTGTTGTGCTGTGTCTGGTCATTTAGGATTATCTGGACTGTGAGCTAGATGTTTGTTAATTTCCAGGGTTTCCGTCAGGTTGAGTTTATGGCTTTGTGAAGCACATGAGACACTGACTGGTAGTTGTGACCCTCACTCAGTACATGCTCAGCAAATGCGGAGTCAGAATTCTGCAACGTCCAGGTGCATTCATGCTCAGCCAGCCTTGTTGCTAAGTCTCTGGCTGACTGACTGATGTAAAATTACTCACAATCAGAACAGGTGATATCATATACCCAACTTTTGGCTAATAACTGTATCTTATCTTTGTTATTAAATTGTTTTTACATCTTTTGTCACCTATGTTTAATCTATTTATCATTTCCATTGACTTTAACGATCACTACATGTTTTATCTTAGTCTTATTTGCTACATATTCAAACATGTAGAGCCGAGCGGTTAAAGGCGCTAGAGTCTGGAACCGCACGACCGCTACGGTCGCAGGTTCGAATCCTGCCTCGGGCATGGGTGTATGTGATGTCCTTAGGTTGGTTAGGTTTAAGTAGTTCTAAGTTCTAGGGGACTTATGACCACAGCAGTTGAGTCCCATAGTGCTCAGAGCCATTTGAGCCAAACATGTAGACGTCACCTAGCAGAGCATCAGTACGCTGTGTCTGCAGTGTGCTGCCTGCCAGTCTCACGTAGTATGCAGTGATTTATTCACGACAACCACAAATTGTGTGCCAATATTTGCGTCAAGATTAGAGGTGTGGCATTATCTAAGCACAGACGCAAGTCCTTCGCGGAAGGTAAGAACTGTTGCTGTTTCATGGTTCCACTACGAATTTGGCTCTTCTTTGCTGGTCTTGCACAAGGTTTTTTTTTCTTTTTTTTTTTTAGGTGCGCAACAATCGTTTAGCTACTTGTGGCTAATGCATTACCCACAGTTCCTAAACGCAGGTCACCACTTCAATTTCATGATTTCATAACTTTCTTAAAATGCTATCATCATTTTATCAAGTTACACAGAGCCATATCCGTAATCTGTTTTTGTGTAATATTCTCATGTAAATATTCTGAAGATGCCTCAAAAAGGCTTCGGCTGCCTTTGCATTCTAGGGTGTCTTTTCCTAGTAGACATGCTGAAACGCCCTTAGAAAAATTAAGAATGACAATGCTGGTAAACATCTACGTTATTTGATTTTCAAACAGCTGAGCAAAACTGAACGTACTCAGACACTACTCTATTTACTTATTCTCATCAACACTAAACTGATACACAATATTTTTGGTGCAACGCAATCTTACTTTCAATAATCGCTACAAAAGAATGGCCCTGACTAACAATAACCTATACCTTCCATGAATCACTTATCTAACAAAAATCTTCGTTATTCGAACTACTGCAATACAGCGACCGCCAATACTGCCAGCTAAATAAAAGATTATAATTACAGAAGGCACTAACTACTGATAGGCATAGTTAGCAAATGAAAGATTTTGGTAGAGAACAAACAAGGTATTTACCTTAACAGTGATCAAAAGTCATAATATAATCAGTTCATGACATCCAGTCTCACAAATTTCCTTTTTCTGACGGACACACGTCCAGTTCGTCCACTCTCAAAATTCTGCCATCTCTCTCCCCACATCCACCACTGTTGGCGGCTCACCTTCAACTGCGCAACTCTACGTGCTGTTCATATCCAACTGCCCAACACTACAATAGCAAATATTCCAACAATGCAAACCAGCAAAAGTCAGTGACGTGGCGTTACCAACATAAAAACCTAAACAGCCTACTTGCAATACATTCTCTATTATTCGATAACTCTCCTAAACGACGTTGACTGCTAATAAGCAGTGAGCGAAATTTGCTGAGACAGAGGAATGCTGTGGCAGCACAGCAGTTTCTGACGTCAACGGCACGGCATTTGTAGCACAGCAAGCATTTTCAGATGAGGTAGTGTACACTGCTCGCGGCATGAGGAGGCTTGCAGGAACTTGGAGAGGCCTCGAGCTGGAACCAGGACCATCACAGACTGGCTGGAGTGTCAGCCTCCCCTCAGCAGGTCCAGTTCGAATCTCGGAACCACAGCTAGCTGACAGTCTGCGGACCAGCGGCTTCACGTACTTGATGATACTGCTCGGTGAGGCTGTAACAACGTAGTTGCGCATTTGACAGGCGGCGATGGAATTTCTGCCACCAGCTGACCCTGGAGCACATAACTCTCCCCGGCCTGATGTTCTGTGACAGGAAGTAGCCTCTCATTACATAGTCGGCTGTGGAAATGCAGCCTTGTGCTATAGCATGCGACAATCTAGTCCACTGCCAAGGGCAGAACTGCGCTTTGCAGGGTACCACTACAGCTCCCAGGTGCGAAATAACATTGGTCGCTTGCCCTGGTTGGGTGCGAAGCCCTGGCTGAAGGCAACGCGGGAACAACACCAACTCCATACCTTATCTGTACTCTTCCACTGGACTTTCAATCAACTACCAGTACTTCTCTATTACATCCGTCACAAGACGTACTGTTCCTTCCAGCTTTAGTCAAGAACGATCCACCTCATCGCATTATGCTGTTTCCTCTCCTTCCTTCACTCTCGCACTTAATAGCGTTTATTCAGCTCGTACTACTTTCGTACTCATCGGTCTACTTCCATCATCAACGTAATTTTAATACGCTTGATAGGTTCCCGGGAATTACACCTGACAATATTGTAGAAACCGCACAATATTTCAGCGAGACAACTGCCCGCCATCTTCAGGTGCTACTGTCGCACCGCTGAGGAGCTCGCCAATTTATATGTAGGCTTTCTGGAACAGCGCAGGCACTAGCGGAACATAACGTCATCGAAGATCAATCGTAGACAGGGTCGAATACCAGAGCCCTCTGCTGGAGAAACGGGTCGCGGTCTGCGGAAGGGCGCCGCGGCGCGGGAAAATGCGGCCGGGAGCGACGGACCCCGTTCGCGCGCCTGGGGTGTTGGCGCGCGATTTAAGCATCTGCGCTAAGGGTTCCCATCTGCGTTGACTCGGTGCAGTTGCTAATCTGCAGCTGACGATTCCTTAGTGCCGCCGAAGCTGACTCCCAGGCTTTGCTCAGGTGAAACCCCATGTCTCTGTTTATTAGGTCACTGCATATACGTATTTCGGCCGCCTCTTTGATGATGGAGTCCCAGTATGTGGAAGCATGCGAAAGCATCTTGGTTTCTTCATAATTCATGCCGTGTCCCGTGTCAAGGCAGTGTTCAGCAAGCGCAGATTTCTCTGGCTGACCCAACCTTGTGTGACGTTTACGTTCGTTGCATCTGTCTTTAACCGTACGACACGTCTGGCCAATATAAGACTTCCCACATTGGCACAGGATTTTATATATTCCTCGTCTCCTCAGGCCGAGGTTGTCTTTAACAGATCCGAGCATTGATTGCACTCGCGCTGGAGGCCGGAAAACACATTTAATCATGTACGTCTTGAAAATTCTGCCCATCTTAAAAGACACTCCACCGACAAACGGTAGAAAAACCAACCCCATGGTGTTCTCTGCTTCTTCAGGATCTTCATGAGGTTTGGAGCGTGTCGGTCGAAATACATTCCGGATCTGCTTCTCGGAGTACCCCTTCTGGGCAAACACAGAGCGGAGGTGGCTAAGCTCTGTCGATAAGCTGTCTTGATCTGAGATGGCTCTAGCCCTATGCACTAGCGTCCGTAATACACCGCTGCGCTGTGAGGGGTGATGACAGCTCATAGCTTGTAAATACAAGTCTGTGTGGGTAGGCTTCGGGAACACACTGTGACCCAAGGAGCCGACTCCTTTTCTACGAACCAAAACATCCAGAAACGGGAGCTCACCATCTTTCTCCACCTCCAAGGTGAAACAGAATCTTGGATGGAGGGAGTTCAGATGTTCCAGAAAAGAAGGAAGCGTTGCTGTCCCATGCGGCCACACCACACACGTATGATCTACATATCTCCAAAAACATTTGGGTTTCAAAACGGCCGTCTGAAGTGCCTTGTCCTCGAAATCTTCCATAAAGAGATTTGCTATTATGGGAGAGAGAGGGCTACCCATAGCAACACCGTCAGTCTGCTCAAAATACTGGTCGTTAAATAAAAAGTAAGACGAGGTAAGCACGTGTTTGAAAAGGTGTAAGACGTCCTCTTCCAGCTTAGTCCCTATGAGTTGTAATGAGTCCATCAGAGGCACTCGTGTGAACAAAGAAACCACATCGAAACTCACTTGTAAGTCGGTAGATTCAAGGCGCAGGTTCTTCAGTCGTCGTATAAAATCTTCTGAGTTACGAATATGGTGTTCACATTTCCCCACCATGAGACTCAGAATAGAAGCCAAATGTTTAGCTAGGTGGTATGTTGGGGCACCTGTATTACTGACGATAGGGCGAAGCGGAACATTCTTCTTATGCATCTTTGGCAGGCCATTAAGTCGTGGCGGATCTGATGCTCCTTCTCTTAAACTCTTCTGCAGATGGTCGGGAAGTTGGCTGGATTTGAGGAGCGCGGATGTCTTCCTTTGTACGGCATCCGTCGGATCTTTCTGGAGACGACGATACGCTGTATCCTGTAGTAAGTCCATCATCTTGCTAAAATACGTCGTTAACATTACCATTTACCGTAACAGCATCAACATCTGCCGTGATCACATTATTACTTTAAAACATTAAAAATCATAAAGTTTATTCAATTTAATTTTTAAAAGTATTACTTCTTTTATTATTTTTACATAGAGGCTGTTTCTGAAGGTCAACTGCAAAACTTCGGAAATGGATTCCGCACATAACAAGAACAAAAAAGTCAATGTCAACATAGATGCAGAAATGCATCATTACAGATGCAGTTTCTACCAACTGCACGGTAAGTCTGTACCTCCAGCTGGTAGACCCTCGTTACGTATGTTCAATCCTGTTTCATTTACTGGATAAACGCGAGGAAAATTATACCATAATTTAAACAAAACTAATTTACTCTTTGAAGCCCACCATTGTATGTTCAAAAATTCTCACAATAATATCTCAGTACGATAATTTTCGTCTAGATGCAAGTCCAAATCGACAACTAGTAACACACTGACAGATGTAACTAGGGCAAACAGTCAAGGATACAGTAGAATACAATGCCATATGAGAGACAAATCTATAGTACATGCTGGCAATTGCAGTATTATTTTAATAAGATGTACATTATATTCTGTCCGCAGCTCGTGGTCTTGCGATAGCGTTCTCGCTTTCCGCGCACGGAGTCCCGGGTTCGATTCCCGGTGGGGACAGGGAATTTCCCCGCCTCGAGATGATTGGGGGTTGTTGTGTTGTCCTCATCATCATCATTCATCCCAATTACGGTCGGAGGAAGGCAACAGCAAACCACCTCCGGTAGGACCTTGCCTAGTGGGCTGTGCGGGTCTCCCGCATCGTCTCCTATGATCTTCTCAGTAGGGGATCTCACCAT
Organism: Schistocerca piceifrons; assembly: GCF_021461385.2. Taxonomy (NCBI): domain Eukaryota; kingdom Metazoa; phylum Arthropoda; class Insecta; order Orthoptera; family Acrididae; genus Schistocerca; species Schistocerca piceifrons. The sequence goes on from NC_060142.1 coordinate 654,556,233, forward strand.
CATCATCATCACATTATACTCTCTGGTTCCAAGTAAACACTGTACATAGTAAGCTAGATCGTGAAATTCCATATATACGAGCGTAATATCCATATAGATGCCACACTGCCGACCTTTTTACTCTACAATACATCGCAACTGCCGAAAACAAATCAGCTTAAATCATAGAAAACCATTTGATGTGGACTTGCTTCTTGACGAAAATTATCGTACATAGTAATTATTGCGAGAAATTTTTTTACGTACTATGGTGGGCTTAAAAGAGAAAATTAGTTTTCTTTGAATAACTTTGCTGCCGTTTATCCCAGTAAGTGAAATACTATGCAACCTCATATTTCTCTGTAAACTGTGTAATGTGTAATGGTTTTATTCAATCGTTTTAGGCTAAGCTTGCTAATGATCATTGACCGAAACTAGTAGCGAGTTGTGTAAAATAAACGAAAACTGAAGGTTTTACCATGAGTTTTACAATTATTTGGCGGCTGAACATCCCCACCTGCAAACATACAGAATAAATGGGAGATTTTACGTCTTCACACAGGTAATAATGCGTGGGATGTAAGTTAGGCGAACGTCGTGGCCAAGCAGTGGGTCCACCTATACCTATCCCTCGCTCAGCAAAATATGCACTGAGGTGCCTTCGGACAGACAGATTAAATATGCAGGAGCACCATTCTGTATGAAATACAGTTCTGGACGATATGCAAGTGGCATGTTTTCTTAGTGTCGAGGCCATTAAGTACGCGGTAATTTTGTGTAGTTCTGTCCAGTAAGTTTCCCTGTAAGGACGTAAGTTCCTAACAAGCTGTCGCCAACATGTATTTAAGGGAGAACCTCTATTGGTGACACGATTGTGTAGTTGCAAGACGATTGGTGTTAGCCCACATTTGCTGGTTATGCAAATTGTTGATTCCACCCACAGGGAATGTCGCTTCATCTGCGAATAAAACAACAGTTTCAAAGTCGGACGTCACAATAAATTGCTGTAGGAACCACTGTCAGGACGTTCGTTACTGTTGGTGGATAATGCACAGGAGACAAGGCTTGTACACGATGCAGATGGTATGGATTCAGCAAGTTGTCATGTAAATGTCTCCAGATGGCACATTCCCCTGCAATCCTTACCGCCCTGTGCCGATTCCAGGACTGTCCTCCACACCGTTGAGTAGACTTTCCTCATCGTCTGATGACGTACGTCTAGGGTCCATCCGGAAATTCCCAAATTCTCAGTTGTGACGATGAACACCCTTCTTATGTATTTCGGTCTGGTAATCTGCTCAATGGTAGCGTTTCTAGTACAAGGGACGTGCCTCCATTGCATTGCCATCCTCCAAATCATATATGTAATACATGGTCGCAAGCTCTTTGTTGGTGTACACCATGGATACGGGCAATAAGAAACCACCCGATACATAGATCTGGTAATGACTATGGATACAGTTACCATTCCAAGTGGATACGTGTCGTTTGAGTGGACACTTCACACCACAATTAATGTCCACGGATATTCGGAGAGCTACTTATTCGACTGGTGACTACAGTTACATCATTTGCACGTGGTGAAGAATATTCGGGCCCACATCACATTATTGCACGATTTGATTTCTTATAACCGATTTCGTACACTTATCATCTAGCAAGCAGCCCTAGTCAGCAATGTGTAACAGTTTCATGCTCGAACAACTCGGTAACTACGCATCTCCGGACCCATGGTCAGATAAGCCTTTTTTCTTATTATTATATGTGAAAACCGTTCGCTAAATGTTGCCATCAAAATTCTTTACACCATGTGTAATTAGACTTTTCTTAAACTATATAAAATAACTGAACGAAGCGCGGTGTTATATACTGCCAGCGGGTCTTCTCATGTGAAAATGAAGTAAAACTGGAACGAAAAATTGTTGATACTAAAAATACCCGGTGTATTCGGAAGGGAAGCTTCGATTAGGTGCGAAGTGGAAATCACTGTGAAAATCGCATAGAACTTTGCACAGATATGTTGGGCAGTGTCTTATGTGTGCCTGTCGATCGCTTCACGCCACTCTTTTCAGTTCAGAGTGCAAAGTGATTATGTGGAAATGCCTAAGGCAACAGTGACTCCCGCCATGTATGGGGATCTGGTGAGAAATTTCGCCTGATCCTATGCAGCCCACATAATGTAAATGTCATGCGTTTCTACCTTCAAGACAAGTTTCAACCGCAGGGCAATGAAGACGCCCCTGCATCGTTTTTGATGGGAACTGTTTGATCACCCACGATAAAGCCATTAATAGGCTCCCTCTGTTGTTCAATTCAGCTCATATGAACCGCGGGCTAGGAAGACAACATTTTGGCACAAACAACGAAAAGTAGACCAGCATAGAGTTTCGTCCCGCCCCAGTGTTGTGTCCCCGGACGCGGAATACAGTCCAAAAAAGTACACAGAAACAAAGTGCAGGTTTACACAGAATATTTACACATCGCTGCACGACTGGCCCCTTTAAGCGTAGGCCAGCACAGGTCCGAGCCAACTCTTGACTGACCTGGCTTCTGACGTAGTGCCAGAGAAACAGAAACTGTAGAAAAGGTAAATTCCCAGTCAGTCACTTACACGTCGCCACTCCCGGCCGCTGGGTGCTGCCTCGCCTCCTACATCGCAATAACTTAAAGCAACGCTGCAGTTCCCTGCCTCGCAGTTTCTCCACTCCAACCAAGTCGAATTTGCGGAATGCACAGTGGCTGCTTTCTGTGATGAGGCTACTGGAATGTTAGTACTACGCCACGACGAATGTCTCAGTCGGAGCGGCGACTATTTACAGAGGTACCTGAAAGTCTGGCCAACGGTTGCGAACAAAAAATTTTAGATTTTAACTGTGTTTTTCATTTCGCGACCGATCGGACCTCACTTTCCGAATAGCCCTCGTACATAAAGGAGACCTGACTCCAGTCATTCGATCATGCCTATATAATCATGGTAAAAAGCTTTGAAAGTAACCTTGTAGTCAGGTCTGAAGTTGAGCCCAAGTCACTGACGAGAATGGTTGCTACTGATAACAGCTGGTTCAGTAAGTGTCTCTATTGGTAATGATTTCATGTAGCAGCGCCCAATTTCTCAGGTGTATCTTAAACAAAAAAATACATCACGTGTGATTAATGCAGTTTCGTATTTCATTTCAGTTCCTTTTATCAAAGATGCACAAGGAAACCAATGAGGTTAAGGTATTGTTCACCTGGTGCTGTGGACGTATGGGCGGGATAAAAACTGTATTTACTGACAGACTTGACCTCGTCGTAATGGCACCTCAAATCGAAACGTAGGTTCTATCTAAGAAAGGAAATGGAATTATCTGTGTGTCGCTGTAACGTAGGTAATGTGAGAACTGGTCCGAGGGCAGTAGACTTCAACAGTCGGAGTAAAGCACCACCTACATCTACATCTACATCTACATTTACACTCCGCAAGCCACCCTACAGTGTGTGGCGGAGGGCATTTTACGTGCCACTGCCATTACCTCCCTTTTCTGTTCCAGTCGCGTATGGTTCGCAGGAAGAACGACTGTCTGAAAGCCTCCGCGCGCGCTCGAATCTCTCTAATTTTACATTCGTGATCTCCTCGGAAGGTATAAGTAGGGGGAAGCAATATATTCGATACCTCATTCAGAAACGCATCCTCTCGAAACCTGGCGAGCAAGCTACACCGCTTGCAGAGTATGCCACTTGAGTTTGCTAAACATCTCCGTAACGCTATCACGCTTACCAAATAACCCTGTGACGAAACGCGCCGCTCTTCTTTGGATCTTCTCTATCTCCTCCGTCAACCCGATCGGGTACAGATCCCACACTGATGAGCAATCCTCAAGTATAGGTCGAACGAGTGTTTTGTAAGCCACCTCCTTTGTTGATGGACTACATTTTCTAAGGACTCTCCCAATGAATCTCAACCTGGTACCCGCCTTACCAACAATTAATTTTATATGATCACTCCACTTAAAATCGTTCCGCACGCATACTCCCAGATATTTTACTGAAGTAACTGCTACCAGTGTTTGCTCAGCTATCATATAATCATACAATAAAGGATCCTTCTTTCTATGCATTCGCAATACATTACAATAGTCTATGTTAAGGGTCAGTTGCCACACCCTGCACCAAGTGCCTATCCGCTGCAGATCTTCGCTACAACTTTCTAATGCTGCAGCTTCTCTGTATACTACAGCATCATCCGCGAAAAGCCGCATGAAACTTCCGACACTATCTACTAGGTCATTTATATATATTGTGAAAAGCAATGGTCCCATAACACTCCCATGTGGCACCCCAGAGGATACTTTAACGTCTGTAGACGTCTCTCCATTAATAACAACATTCTGTATTCTGTTTGCTAAAAACTCTTCAATCCAGCCACACAACTGGTCTGATATTCCGTAGGCTCTTACTTTGTTTATCAGGCGGCACTGTATCGAACGCCTTCCGGAAGTCAAGGAAAATAGCATCTACCTGGGAGCCTGTACCTAATATTTTCTGGGTCTCATGAACAAATAAAGCAAGTTGGGTCTCACACGATCGCTGTTTCCGGAATCCATGTTGATTCCTGCAATGCAGATTCTGGGTTTCCAAAAACGACATGATACGAGAGCAAAAAACATGTTCTAAAATTCTACAACGGATCGACGTCAGAGATATAGGTCTATAGTTTTGCGCATCTTCTCGACGACCCTTCTTGAAGACTGGGACTACCTTTGCTCTTTTCCAATCATTTGGAACCTTCCGTACCTCTAGAGACTTGCGGTACAAGGCTGTTAGAAAGGGGGCAAGTTCTTTCGCGTACTCTGTGTAGAATCGAATTGGTATCCCGTCAGGTACAGTGGAATTTCCTCTGTTGAGTGATTCCAGTTGCATTTCTATTCCTTGGACACTTATTTCGATGCCAGCCCTTTTTTCGTTTGTGCGAGGATTTATAGAAGGAACTGCAGTGCGGTCTTGCTCTGTGAAACAGTTATGGAAAAAGGTGTTTAGTATTTCAGCTTTACTCGTGTCATCCTCTGTTTCAGTGCCATCATCATCCTGGAGTGTCTGGATATGCTGTTTCGAGCCACTTACTGATTTAACGTAAGACCAGAACTTCCTAGGATTTTCTATCAAGTCGGTACATAGAATTTTACTTTCGAATTCACTGAACGCTTCGCGCATAGCCCTCCTTACGTTAACTTTGACATGGTTTAGCTTCTGTTTGTCTGAGAGGTTTTGGCTGTGTTTACACTTGGAGTCAAGCTCTCTTTGCTTTCGCAGTAGTTTCCTAACTTTGTTGTTGAACCACGGTGGGTTTTTCCCGTCCCTCACAGTTTTATTCGGCACGTACCTGTCTAAAACGCATTTTACGATTGCCTTGAATTTTTTCCATAAACACTCAACATTGTCAGTTTTGGAACAGAAATTTTCGTTTTGATCAGTTAGGTAGTCTGAAATCTGCCTTCTATTACTCTTGCTAAACAGATAAACCTTCTTTCCTTTTTTTATATTCCTATTAACTTCCATATTCAGGGATGCTGCAACGGCCTTATGATCACTGATTCCCCGTTCTACTCTTACTGTGTCGAAAAGTTTGGGTATGTTTGTTGTCAGTAGTTCCAAGATGTTATATTCACGAGTCGTTTCTCTGTTTAATTGCTCGAGGTAATTTTCGGATAGTGCACTCAGTACTATGTTATTCTATGCTCTGTCCCTACCACCCGTCCTAAACATCTGAGTGTCCCAGTCTATATCTGGTAAACTGAAATCTCCACCTAAGACTATAACATGCTGAGAAAATTTATGTGAAATGCATTCCAAATTTTCTCTCAGCTGTTATGCCACTAATGCTGCTGAGTCGGAGGTCGGTAAAAGGAGCCAACTATTAACCTAGCTCGGTTGTTGAGTGTAACCTCCTGCGAGGAGACTGTCCTGGGAGTGCTGAAGACAGAGGCGGGGCGGTTTCTGCGAGCAGAGATAAGACGGCGGCGAGCGCTGCGATATGTTACCGCGTCAGCCAGCCGAGTCGATTGATGCGGCCCTGGAAGTTGGCGACCGCTTAGCGGCTTAGGGCGCCGCGCCGGGCATCCACCCTCCCCTCCCTCCCTCCCCTCTCTCGAGTCTAGGGGCAGCGGCCTCTGGAAGTGGAGGGGCTACACGTACCTGGTCCCAAGGGGGAGACCTGAATGTAAAGAGGAGAGCTAGCTGGTAGTAGTTACATAGGACGAGACCCTTAGTATTCAGAAGGTGTTACTTTACTTACACATAGACGGAAAAAATGTCTATCCTGTCTGTGAGTATGATGTGATGTATCACTAACCGGTTCAACACATGAACACTATTGGAACGCATCATAAATACGTAAAAATGTGGTGAAATTGCCACGCAAGGCTCAAATACCCACAAAGACCCATCACTGTATGATGACACGATTTACGAAGTGCCCTTGAAGGATTCAGAATCATTAAACATCTGGGGCTTACCTGTCTGGTGGTACGTTAAAGTGGAACGACAAAACAAAACTATTCGTGGGAACAACTGGTGCCAGTTTGCGATTGGTTGGAAGAATCCTGATAAACTGTAGTCCACCCATGAAAGAGCTAGCCCACAAAACAAATGTTTGGCCGATATATCACTGAAGGTCCTCAGTCTAGGACCCTTAACAGATGGTATTGATAGTGTGAAGAGAGAAGCTGCGGTGAAGCACGGTGTGTTTCGTATTGGGATCTTGTAGTAGTGATCAGACAAGTGGCAAACAGGTGCTCATTCTATTGCAGAGAAAAATAAGTCATCGAGCTTTAGTGTTTGCTTCACTATGAGACTTTCTGCAGCGTACGTTCTTAGTGGATTTGGCCAGGAACTGTATTTCGAGAAAAGTCCATGTCAGTAAAATTAGAAAGATCTAAGATTACAATGACGTTCATCAAGGATCACCTTTTCGCTGTTGGGAAATAGAAGGAAGAAATAGACCACGAAAAATGTGTTGTGGAGTATGGATGTACATATTGATGAACGAATCGAAGTAATGTGAAACAGAAAACTAGCGTCAGGCTGATATACAGATTTATTCTTTTTAATTTTCGTTGTCAATGGAATGCAGAATCATTACTGTACCTAAAATAATAAAGGCAGTTAACTGCAACAATTATATTATACTATCAATGCCACCAAAACACTCATTGGTTCATTTAAGAGCAGGATGAAAGGAAAAACAGATTAGTATATTGGTGAAGACAAATGTGGTTTTAGAGGAGGGAGAGGAGCAAGAGAAGCAATTTGGCCTTGCTTATGCAATTATAGAGAAGGATGGATATAAATAGAACTGAGAATCCCTTGAGTGAATCAGAACAACTTTTTGACAATGTAAACTGTGAGCTACTCTTTAGGACGGCGAAACAAATAGGACTGGACTGGAGGGAGAGAACAGTGGTTACTCAATTGTATCGGAACAAAAGCACACGAATAAAAATGGCAAAGGTAGAGGAAAAGCTCTTGATTGGAAAAGGAGCTATTTATTTAATGCGTTCATTGAACAGGCTGTTCAGGTAATGAAGGAGAACACAACAGGAATAGAAGACTATTGTGAAAGGATACGTTGTGTTTACTGATGATATCGTAATAGCTACAGACCCCGAAAACAAATGAATACAATGCCGCAAGTCTTGCCAGACACTCTTCATATATGGAAATTAAAAGTGACCAAACGAGAAACAAAAGTTTGGATATCACGGAAAAAATATGAAACAATTTAAAACCAATATACTAACTGACGTAAACAAAATTAATAACGTGAAACAACTTTGTTATCGCGGTAATATAGTCACAGAGGAAAGTAAATGCTTAATGGAAATGGATAGGAGGGTTGCATTGCCGAAACATGTATTTATGGATAAGATATACAGTTTAACAGGCAATTATATGAATACAGATGTCATAAAATGCATTACAAAATAGTTTATGTGGATTACGAAAGCTGGGCTACCAGTCATTTGGAAAGGAGGTGACTTGAAACTGCTGTTAAGTGGATATGGCCGAAAATGAGACGAACGAACTGGACGGAATGAAAAACCAATCTGGGAGTTCTAAGGAAAGTCAATGAGGAGAGACGATTGACAAAGCAAATGGAAAAGAGCAAAAGAAAGAAAAAAAAAAAGAAAGGTCTTGTTATCAGACATTTTCATTATCAACATTCGTGAAATGAAAGTGCTGGGAAAGAAAGGGAGATGGCTGCATAGGGTGAAGCATTTGAAAGTTGCTGAAAAGTCAGTGACAGAAGAGAAGTCTCGAACTCTTAGAAATAGTAAGTATGGTATCAAGAATCCATTGCCAGTAACGGGGCTGATGGTGATTATTCCGAACATCTAAGGTAGTAATTCCTTTCTCGGACAATTGTTCTATGTATTGTAAAGGGAGAATCATTATAAAATTGCTATAAAAAGAAGAAACGTTCACCATGGAACCACGTTTCTCGTTTTGCTTACAGGACGCGAACATGCAGCTGCAAGCTCGGATTTCTATTAAGAGACAGTTGCCCCATGTTTCACTGTTAACAGCACTATCTCGCAGAAAGTGGATAGTGCTATGAAATTGTTCTTGTTTTGTGTCTGATTTTGGTCCTTACTGTATTATTCTGCAATGCATAGTTTCACAATTTCGCAGTTGTTTTGGTCCACACATTTTGATGCGTCAACTTTACTCCCCAGTCTGCAGCAACAACAGTCGAATTAAAAATGGCCCTCATAATTCGTCGCCTTGGTTTCATTGCCCATGACTGTATTTAAAGTGGAGGCACATTACTCGTTAACATCATGATCACCAACATTAATTTAATAAAAAATGGCAGAAACATTTACAATATAAACTGAAATTTTGGTCTGAAAAACACAAATAATTTGAGGTAAACTAGTGGTATGAATGACAAGACGAGGATATTTTATTTCGTTGTTATAGTTAGGAATTTTTTCCAATGTAATATATATTGTATCAAGAAATAACATGTTTATTTTTATCAACTTCAGGCCACAATGGTATTTATAGTCGTAACACTCGAAAAAAGTTAACTAGGTAGTCGTGTAAACTGATATCTAAACGCCTGCAATTTCTTAGAATTAGCGACTGGTACCAAAACTACAGCTAGTCGTAGTATTCCAGATTAGAGGTATTACTGATTGATTTCGGGTAAACTGTTGCAACAGCATTGCATTAAACCACATGAGTTACATGTGATGCTAGAAATTTGCGGTCACCATTTCTATTAGCCTGTTTATAGTTTATACGTTTCCAAACTACCAGATTTACTCATCAGAAGTAAGTTAACTGTTTGGAAGAAATCAGTTTTGAAAGTGAATGAAACATTGGACACTCAATATTGTGTAGATAATAGGTTCTGAAGTTTCACATTACCGGTATGGGATCTGGTATTACAGTGATTATCAGCTTCTGGAAATCCATTTTTCTGTCCTGTCTTTTCTCGTAAGACATTTCACCAATTATCAGCTGTTTTAAAGTTTGATGCATAACAACACACAACAATCAGAGCAGCCGATACAAATGGCACGATTCGGGCTGTAAGAGAGGTTTTTGATACTAGGGGCGATCGATAAGGAACGCAACACATTTTGTCCTCAGCCAGTTTCGCTATAAAAAACGAGGAATTTGTTTTGGGACATCGTGGAATATTCCCGCTTCACCCTTTATAGTTTCATTAAGTTCCGATACGCGACGGCGCTGTACCTAGCCATGAAATTCGCGTTTGTAACAGAGGTGCGTGCCAAATAGAGAGTTGCTTTTGAATTTCTTTTGGCGGAAAACCAGATCATCTCAGATATTCATAGGTGCTTGGAGAATGTCTACGGAGACTTGGCCGTGAACAGAGGTACGGCGAGTCGTCATCGTCAAAACAAGGTGGAACAAACCTGTTCGATCTCCCGCTTGGCGGCCGGCTGCGCACAACTGTGACTCCTGCAATGTTGGAACATTCGGACACTCTCACGCACACAAAAATGATCGATGGATGACAATCCAACACCTCGCAGTTCAACTAGACGTCTGTGATGGTAGTGGTGACACACTCGTCCACCAGTTGGGGTAATCAAACGTGTGTGCCCGCTTGGTTCCTCACCGCCGAACAGAAGACCTTGAAGAGCAACGAAGCTGTGCGGGATTTGTAGCTCGCTGTGAGATTGATGGTGAAAATTTTTTGTAGGACGCTGTCGCAGGCAATGAAATGCAATCATTTCGAATCCGAATCGAAACGAAAACCCATGGTGTGGCGCCACACCACCTCTCCTCCGAAGAAAAAGGTCAGAACCGCACCCACAGCCGGCGAAGTCATGACGACGGTCTTCTGGGACTCTGAAGGGGTTATACGGTCTGATGCCCTCCATCATGGTGCAGCGATAAACTTGGATGTGTATTATGCTACCTTCAGGATATTAAAGAAAGGACTTCAGCGTTATTAGCGCCACAAAAATGCAAACAAATTTCTCCCTCTTCATGAGATCGGAAGGACTAACACGTGCCTGTGCAACCGATAGAAGCTCACAAAACTTCACTGGACTGTTCGTCCTCATACACCCTACATGCACAGACCTGTACCTTCCGACTTTGGAGCAAGACCTTGGCACCGACGTCGACCAAGGGTGTGGTACCATGCAAGGATTCATGCCCGCCCAGTAAGCTATCGTAAAGCCGTCGCATTAAACAGAGATTATGTTGAGAAAGAGGGTTTTGTAATAACAACAAAAAATGGAGAATATTATGGTGTATTGGAATCCTGAACAAAGCCAACCTGCTTTCAGAAAAAAAAAATTGCGTTACTTATTCAACACTGCCCGTATATTTGTGCTTGTTTGCGTAAATAATTCTAGCCGTGATAGTATCTAGTGACAGAAAACTGCCCGTTCCGAGTACACGTGAAATCGAAAGCAGGGAAAAATGAAATGAAAATGGGGTACATGAAGATGCTAAAAGTAACAGACGAGTAGAAAAAAATTATAAATGACAACGAAGGAGAGATAAAACAAGGGCCACGAGATGGGTTGGATATGGTTGAACCATATTTTAAGTCTGGAAAGCGAATGATTACGGATAATTTCTCTTTTACTTCCCAGCCGCCAGTAGAAAAAATTGTTAGGGTCACAACTTAACATTAGCTGGAGCTCGACGAGCAAACAAAAGAGAAATACCACAAGCGATTTGCCCAGTGCAACAGAAAAGGAAAAGTCTTCATTATTTGGATTCACCAAAACAATGACTACAGCCTCATACATTCAAAAGGAAAAGAAGTGTACTATTCTGGTTTCAGTCCAACAACATAATTACTCTGTTGAAGAAGAAAAGTAAAACAATACACCTACCTAAAGGAGGTAGACTTGGGTGAAACGGTGACAAGGCTATGCAGGGTTATTCACGAAGATATGCAAATAATTTAATATGTTACTCTACAAGTAACACTAAAAAAAAAGTTCATATAAACATAGGTCCGCAGATGTTTAGTTACGGATTTACGGCTAGTAAAAGTTTTTGCCTGAAATTTAGCAACTTCGCTAACGGGAAGTCATCTCTAAACTCTACGATGTTAAAGTAAAGCACGATTTCCATTTATGTTGTCGTTATTGGTGTGGTCGATCAACATAACCCACACGTGTATCTATAGTAGTTTTCCAGAACTAAGGCTTCCAATAACTCCCTTGTTGGCTAGTCTAGTGTGGCAGTTAAAGATAGCAAAATGAAAGCAAAAGTATTAAATATGAAGTACATGTAATCGTTCACACTGGAGAATCGTACAAACATACCGTCATTCGACCATAGAACAGACTCCGTGACGAACGACATAGTAATAAGCATCCCTGGCGCAGAGGAACAATTGAATGATATGAAAGCAAATAAATAACCAGGTCCGGATGGAATCCCAGTTCGATTTTACACAGAGTATTGTCTTCCATATACCAGTTCTCACATGCTTGTTCTATTTCATATCGCTTTGCAACGTGACGCCCAGATATTTGAACGACTTGTCTGTGTCAAGCAGGACAGTAGTAACACTTTAACCGGGCATTAAAGGTTTGTTCTGCATAAACGTACGGTTTGCTACATTTAGAGCTAGCTGCCATTCATCAGACCTACCGGAAATTTTGTTTAAGTCCTCTTGTATCTTCCTACAGTCACCCAACTTTGACACTGTACCGTACACCATAGCATCATCAGCAAACAACCCTGATTGCTGCCCACCATGTCCACCAAATCAATTATGTATAAAAAGAACAACAGCGGTCCTATCACAATTCCCTAGGGCACTCCTGACGATAACCTTGTCTCTCGCCTTCGAGGACAACATACTGTGTTTTGAAGTCTTCTAGCCACTCACGTATCTGTGAACTTATTCCAATCGCTTGTACCTTCGTTAACATCGTGCAATGGAGCATCTTGTCGAATGGTTTACGGAAATCTAGAAATATGCTGACCTTCATCGACAGCTCGCAGTACGCGTGAGAAATGGCATGCTGAGTTTCGCAAGAGCGATGCTTTCTAAAATCATGCTGATTCGTGGACATAAACTCCTCAAACTCAAGGAAGTTTAATATTATCGAGTTGAGAATATGCTCCATGATTCTGCAGAAAACTGTTATTTACGGTTCCGCTCTTTTACGCGTCTTGTACGCTGCAGTTACCTGCGCTTTTTTCCCGTCGATTGGGACTTCATGCTATGCTGGAGATTTACGATAAATCCAGGCTAAGTTAGGGGAGACCACATACAGGACACACGTGCGACGTGATCTTGAATACTGCTAGATTGTTTGGGATCCATGTCAGGTCGGATAGAAGGAAGACATCGAAGCAATTACCGGTAAGTTCAAACAACACGTAAGTGTTATGGAGATGCTTCGGGAACTCAAATGGGACTCACTGGAGAGAAGCCGACGTTCTTTTTGAGAAACACTTGAGAAAAATTTGAGAAGCTGACTGCCAAACCATTCTGCTGTCGCCAACATGTATTGGGCGGAAGGACCACAAAGATAAGATACGAGAAGTTAGAGCTCATGCAGAGGCATGTGTGAGTGGAACAAGGAAGAAAATAATTAGTAGTGGTTCATGGTACAGTCCACCACGCACCGTACGGCTGCTTACGGAGTATCTGCGTAATGTAGATGTAGATTACTTAAGCGTTACTTTTAAGAAATTGATATCAGAGAACCATATCATTTTAAGAGAATCTCTTCTAAAATTTGAGAAGTTTATGGGTCAAGTAACTGACTTCAGGACTATATTAGCAACAACCATTCTTCAATTTAGAAAAATTCGTAATTGATGCTCCAAAAAATCAAAGTTGTATACAGCATCATTAAGATTTCACTCAGCGCTAATTCTGTGAATAAAGGTCTGGAGATTACTTTTATGCGAGCGCGTTAAGTAGGTAAACCACATTAGGGGGTTCAAGAATAATACGACTTCTTATTGTATAAATCGTTAGCTTAGCTATCCACGCTGCCAATATTTCAAAGCGAAATTTGCATTCGTTTGCATCTTATGAGCATAGAACCGAGTGCACATCGGGTACAGGCTCGAGCGCAGATAGGGATGAATTACTGGAGGGATGTTTAGGTGGCGAATGAAAGTTTTAATTCCAGTATTTGGCGATTAGCTCCTAAACACTTGCACTCCGGACTAAAAGTCACTGAACTGGCATCGTATTTAGCAGCGGGCTTATTCAGTGAAGGAAATTCATCCCTTCGGATGTCATAAAAGAGGCAGGAATTGTAGTTGGCACGCAAAGCTTCAATTATGCCGAACAAATGGACGCAGATTAATTGGTAAGCGTTTTACATTATTGTTAACGTCCTTGAATTTCTAGTTTCCGAGCATTTATTTTTCAAACGCGTTTATCTCGAAACGACTTTTTTCCCATTTGCGTGCAGTTTAACTCAAAAAGTATAGAACCGAACATTATGGAAATTGACAGTATGATTTTTTACAAAATTACCGATCATATGAACGAACTTGTGAGATGATATCCTCATTTTAAGGGTATTTTTCTTTGCGTAATTCGATAAAAATCGTGAAACTCAAAGTATCCTGTTCCAGCGCCTGCAGTTTTCATTATTTTCACCCGTATTGAGGTTCATATTCTTCGATAACAAGTTATTAAAGCACTTTTTTGATTTCAGGCGAAAATCGGAATGGCTACATTGCATGCAATTGGAGAACTATACTCACAACCTTCAGCGGATATCACAGAGTAACTTTGTTACTCTTAGCTGTAATTATTCAAATTCACAAAAACTGATCGAAATATGAATGAAATTATGTCAAAATTTGATTAAATTCTAATTAATTTCCCCCCCCCAAGCCCCCCCCCCCAAAAAAAAAATCAGTGTCAAACCACCACTTAATGTTGTTGGCCCCCTTAAATTTGTTTGTGGGTGCGGATCTTTTTCTCGTTTCCGCTTACATTTGGGAAAGACAGTCTTTATTTCGGATGTTTCTCAGTGGAGGATCTTCCCCTTTTTGTATCGCCTTACACAAATTCCTGTAGTTTTTGTTGGTTATACCTGTGGGCTAACGAACCGCCTTGAATTTGTTGCCGATAATAGCTGGGATCAGAATGTTAATGGACACCATCAATTGTGTACAAGGATTTCTGTTGGTGTTGTTGCCAATCCACGATGACTCTCCCACAGAAAATTAATAGAAAACAATGCTTTACGAAAAGAAGCTTGTAATTTTTGAGAATTTATTGCCGCTTTGCTGACTATGAAATTTAATACTATTTTATACTGCGTAATTTAGTTTTATATATATATATATATATATATATATATATATATATATATAATTATTATTTTCGATTATTCTCATTTAAAGACAGCGTTTGAACTTGAATTCCTTTATGATGATTGTTTATGATTTTTCTGAGCCCAAATTTTTTTCATGTGTTCACTGTGTTGTTTCTTTGGCTCCGCTGTCCATTTTCATCCTGGTCTCTTCTGTGTTGTGGTGTCAAATTTATGTTTTTTGATGATGTTCCTGACTTCAGTTCTATTTTCTGCGTCGTTTACTGTTATGTGTGCTTGTCCTCTTCAACGTCGTTTATCCATTTTGTTTTTCCCCTGCCTGAGTTGATGACTTTCAGTATTCACTTTGAAATTATGTTTTCATTCATCCTGTGGATATGTCCGTAGAACTGTATTCTTCTTTTCCTTATTGTATCCGTAATCATGTCTGTGTATTTATATAATTCTGCTTTTAGTCTCTTCTTCCAGATTCCTTCCTATATTACTATTTATAAAGAAATCGGCTATTTTAGTAATTTTTTATTTTATTTATCGTGCGGCATACGTCACAATCCTTATACATTTTATACATAGGTTATTTACAGATTGACATCAACACATTTAAGATAATGGATTAGCCATCATTCTACCTCTATGTGTCGGACTGTTGGTTTTTCTGCGCCTCAGTCGCAATTTGATGTTGACATCGTTCCCCCTTTGTAGAGGGCGTCAGCAGATCTTCCGTGGCCAGTATGTATGCGGTTCAGATCTGTCCATACATTTCGTGATTGGTTGAACGCAGGCGGCTTCTCAGCTGTCATGAAACTTCGGCATTTTGGTGGACAGTGTTCTTGCCAGTGTTGTTTCCACAGATTGTCGATATTAAATTTGGAGTTCATCTCTTCAGCAGAGAGTAATGCTGTTATTCTCGATTTAAGTCTTCTGCGCTTCAAGCCAGCTATGTCACTACGAATGGGCAGCTGTGGGTTATTAGTTATCTTGTTGAAATCATGCATTAGGACTGATTTCAAATGGAATGTTCATATAAAGTTGATAGTCGGTAAATCAGATGCCAGACTGAGATTCATTGGAAGAATCTTAAGGAAATGCAATCCGAAAAAAAGGAAGTAGGTTACAGTACGCTTGTTCGCCGACTGCTTGAATACTGCTCACCGGTGTCGGATCCGTACCAGATAGGGTTGTTAGAAGAGATAGAGAAGATCCAACGGAGAGCAGCAAGCTTCGTTACAGGATCAGTTAGTAATCGCGAAAGCATTACGGAGATGATAGACTCCAGTGGAAGACTCTGCAAGAGGGACGCTCAGTAGCTCCGTACGGGCTTTTGTTGAAGTTTCGAGAACATGCCTTTACCGAGGAGTCAAGCAGTATATTGCTCCCTCCTACGTATATCTCGCGGAGAGACCATGAGAATAAAATCAGAGAGATTAGAGCCCACACAGAGGCATACCGACAATCTATCTTTCCACAAACAATACGAGGCTGAAATAGAACGGAGAACCGATAGAGGTACTCAGGGTACCCTCCACCACACACCGTCAGGTGGCTTGCGGAGTATGGATGTAGATGTAGATGCCGAACGTTTTTTCGCCGAATTACTGGGGGGTATGTGGCTCAGGGTTGGTAGCCATACAGAGGGGCTTATATTTTATTGTGCCATTGATAATACTCATGGTGTCAAAATGTTGTTCGATGGAGAGTGTTGAGGAACGGGGTAAGTTTATATAGATTTCATATATATATCTCAGGAACCTCCACATTAGTACATATTTGCCATCTTCACATATCGTAATGACAGGTTCTATCACTGCTTCGTTGCTGATATCGACGTGTGTTAAACTAACGAAAGTATTCCTTATATACAGAAATAAGTTACAAGATATATTTGACTCAGTAACAGATCGCAGACTGGTAAACGTAATTGGAAAGAGACCATGACTAAATTGTGAAAGAGTTTCATTTTTGACAACCAATGAGACATACGGGGCAGTGAAATGAAAACGAGACAGATGTAATAAAAGCAAGTAGAATATTTATTGTTTCAACAAATATGGCCATAAGTGTTAATACATTTATTCCACCGGAAACAAGACGGTCAACGTCTTCTTGGAAAAAGTTTGGGGTTGCCTACGGAACCATAATTGTTCCCAGGCGTGCATCTCTGCATCTAAAGCAAATCGACGTTCTTCAGGGCCACTTACTTCTTCCATCTGTCTCATCTGCGTTTGACTATCCTTTATTAAGAGCGCACCAGTTCTTTAATCGACATCTCTTAATTGTCGTCAACAGTTCTGGTAATTGGAAAGTTTTACTGTAATTGTTGTCATGCGGTAATTCCTAACACGTAAATCACAAACGGTAATGGGCGGATGAGTGAATGGCAGCCTTCCAGTTGGGATATGGTGCCTTCACCTCAGTGCTACAGCGCCTCGGCAGCAGGGCCACGGCAGGGTCACGAGCAGCTGTGGCAGCCGGGACGCGCGTGGCATGCTGGGTAATCACCTGGCCTTCCATCACGCCTCCGGCCAGCCACGTGGCTCCCATTAGCGCCATCCCAGAGTGCCACAGCCGCACGTAACATTCCAGAGGAAGCACCAGCGGGATCTCGTAGCCAGCTGCATCACCTGTCAGTGCCTAGTTCACCAATCACAATCGCCACCCACACCAGAAAGTTCTGTGTCCCAGACGACCAGCAACAATGTATGTCTAGTAATAATGTAGGGTCTCGAGTATGTTACAATGAATAATGATTTCTCAGATTTCTAACAACGTAAAGTAATTAAAATTGCATGAGCTTTAGGCCAAGTACTCTTTGGCCACTGTCAAATGTTACGACTGCCAGTGGGCTGTGGCGCTTATAAAGAACTAGGGTACTAGGTGCAAACAGGCACATTCGTAAGCAACGCCACCACATTAAAACATTGCATGAGCTTTAGGCCAAGTACTCTTTGGCCACTGTCAAATGTTACGACTGCCAGTGGGCTGTGGCACTTATAAAGAACTGGGGTACTAGGTGCAAACAGGCACATTCGTAAGCAACGCCACCACATTAAAACAGTTTTTCGTCGTGTTGTTGACACTGTAGAGTCTTGTGCGATGGGAAGCAACGAGATGATGTTGTTTGTTAGCTGGTATCCTCTTTCTGCACATGTATTAACTGGGTTCTGTATTTTCCAGAACGGAAAGCTACTTATCATCAAGCTAGTCCATGTGTTGTGGTAGAAGCTATTGCGTAATAGTCCACGTTAGACTCACTGCTGGTGAAGTACACGTCTCACTGTAAACACTGTACTCTCGCTATGCACTGCCTGAGACTGCGACTCTGACTGCAACTGTAAGTGCATCTGCAACTTGGCTGACTATCTGGGACTATGACCGACTGCCCCTCTGGTCCACGGCGGCGATCTAAATTCCTGCGGTGGAGAGGGCGTTGGCGGCACATTACTTGCGAGTCTGTTGTTGGCCTCTTTCCTGATGGGCGTATTTGCTCCAGCGCCTATTATTGATCTTCTCGCCGCCTCTTTGCCGACTGGTGTGCTGGTGACAGCTTACACCAGCGCAAACTGACCATGATGTCACCATCACTAAGTTGCGGACGATTAATTTGGTTGATATAATTAAGTGAAGTGACTTAGCCATTGAGCGACAGTCTGACACCTTATTCTCTGTACAGAAGCCAGTATCACAATCAGACAGACGGCGTTGCAATGGGTTTCCCTATAGTGCCAGCTCTTGCAAACCTCGTCATGGAGAATTTTGAGGTTACTTCCTTTGACACGGCGCCATTAAAGCATAGTTGTTCCGTTCGATGCATTGACCACACATTCGTCATTTGGTTGCATGGCCGTCAGAAACTTGAAGAGTTCTTGGAACACCTCAACGGAATTAACAGGAAAATGCAGTTTGCTATGGAGGTTTTCGAACGGCACAAATGAAATAAATCCCATGGCCATAGTGTCTACAGAAAACCCACCCACACTGATCTGTACTTACACGCCATCAGCCAACATGACGCAGCACATCAGCACACTGTTTTACAAACATTGGTGCATCGTGCAAGAATGCTATCAGACGGTGATAAGCTGCCCCAAGAGCCGAGCTGACTACGTAAGGTCTTCAGGAACAACAGCTATAACGTCTATCAAGTAAATGAAGTGATTTCGTACAAGACTCAAAACGAGACAATCGACGAGGAGCAGTAAATGAAACTTGCTCTCTCGCTGTTCCATGGCTCCGTGCCGGCAAAGACAAGGTGCCTGCTGAAACGACACAAGATAAAATCGATCTTCAGGCATATAACAAGAATCCATCAGTTACTGAGCCCTTTTAGAGACGCACCAGGTCTCGGAACGCTTGGGGTCTATAAGATACCATGCGAATGTTGCCAGTCTTATGCCGGGCAAACAGTACACACTTTGGAACAACGCAGGAAGGAGCATGAGAGGTTTTATCGTCTACGCTACCCCGAGAAATCTGGCTTGGCTGAGCATGTTTTAGAAAACGTACACCGGAGAAAATTACACGACTCATCCGTCGTGGTTCGCGCAAACGGTTTTTGGGATTCTGTAATCATAGAAGACATTGAAATAAAAATCGCTAGTAACACCCTAAGTAGAGACACTGGCTAGCAGCTTAGCATGGGTGGGACCCAGCGATCGAAAGGCTGAAACCGGCACATCGAACGCAGAGTCAACGTATGCCCGTATGTGGCTATGCTGCAAACACCAATGACTTCATAGCCGGCAGCTAGTGCATATAAGGGGCGTAGCAGGAGCCCCCGGGACAATTGCCAAGCAGTACTTTCGGCCAATGCAGTTTTAATTATTTGACGTGGTTGGAAACCCGAGAACTTTTTATTCGACTTGTGTCTAGGGCTGGAAAAGTAACGACTAAGTGTTGTATTATACATACTGACTATTGCAACGACACGAATCCATTTCAATGTGTGGCTTATTCGCTTCCTTCAGAACTGAATATTATTATGTGCAAAGCTTTCTTGAAATTTGCTGTGGATACACTACAGACAATAAGGTTTTCGACACATATCACACTTTTCTCCATTTCGTGAATCTTCTCTGAAAAAAAGAAGAAAAATTTACACTGCTTGTTCCTTTTCCGCTACATGATGGTCGCGCTAAACAGTGAAAACATGTTATTGTTGATGTGAACTCATTCGAATAGAAGAACGAGTCGTTGTAAAACAGAGGTAATCCTGCCGCTCACTTCACTGTTTAATGTTACACACGAACTAACCTCTGTGCAAGAACCGTAGATAGAACGAGGTAAATGATGCCAGAGATATACAGCTTCAACACTCATCAGTTACGGCATCTCTTCCACGGTGACGACGTTGGAATTCACAGGACAAACTAATTTGTCTCTCGCACAGACACAGGGAAAACAGTGATTAACGTTTACAAAAGTCTATTCACCAAGGACATAAACATGTGCTTCGACGATAATAACAAAATCACAATTACTGTGTCTCACAGGTATGAAGACTTGACTGTAAGGTTATTCCATAACCTGACAGAGTCACGCAATTAGGATCTTTATAGGCGAACACGTGTATGAAATACACTAAGTCCGATGAATCTGGGCGCTTCAGTCCGGAACCGCGCGACTGCTAGGGTCGCAAGTTCCAATCCTGCTTCGTTCATGGATGTGTGTGATGTCCTTAGGTTAGTTAGGTTTAAGGGGCTCCGGAACGCCCTATACCTGCAATGTTAAAATAATGCTTATAAATTACATCATTCCTCACAAAGTATTTGAGGTAGGAAGTTGAACTTTTTACAGATTATTTATTGGAATATGGGCTACAACTTAACACAGGGATTTTACAAAATTTTAGTTCAGTTATTAAAGATGATTTTTTTTCAATTGTAATGAAAATTCGCAACGTTTTTTTGCAATTTTTTATTTATATATTCAAAAATATACAGTTTTTTGGAAAAAGGCTGTGTTAAATTATGCAGAAGGTACTGTGTAACATTTACTGAAAGTTTGAAACAAATATGTTTGGAAGATCCTTAGAAAACACGTAATTAGTATGAGAAAATTAGTGCATTCCAGGTCCATAGGATGGATTATCTTCATCCTCTGCAAACTCTTCCTCCAGCTTCCTCTTGTTCCTCCTCCTGTTTACTCTTGCTTGTATTTCTAGACTCTTTACAGCCCTGTCTGCAGCCCGAAGGCGTTCCTTGTCTAAAGCAAGCATCGCTCGTTGTTGTGTTCGTAGATTTTGCTACCATTTTCTTCAGTTGCAGTTACTGCAACACTGTTCCAAAAGGTGGTCATGTATGAACACTTATCACATTTCAGTTGTATTTCACTAGCAAGTCCTACGTGCTTTATTATGGAGAGTTCCAGACCAACTCCACTACAATGAATACATCTTACACAGTTTGTAAAAATTCCTTTGAGAACCGACATATGAAATATTTCATTCACATCCGATTCGCCCATAAAACATTCATAGTTTTCACTCATTGAACCAAGCTTCTTCTGTGAAGTATTTTCTTTTCCACTTTGACTGCTATGGGCAGGTGTACTTGAGAGGTTAGGTTCACTCACTTGGTTATCGTCTTTATTGTTTACAGTAATAACACATACCTTTGGCTTTCCAACATTTCTCCTTTTCTTAAAAGCCTTCAGAGGATTTCTAATAACTTTACTTTTACTCATTATTATACTTCAACAAAACAGAGACTCAAGAAACAGAATTAATTACGAATATTTTCGAGATAACGACAGAGTAAATAAACATGAAACAATCGACAATCACACCAGCGATATATATTGAACCATCACAGGTTAGCCACAACACATACTTTATCTCACATCACTAAAATGTACCTGATGAACACGGACGTTAATAATAACACCATTTGACAGCAGTTTAACAGCGCCACAGTGGGTCACGCCCATGTAGAACACATTTCAAAAAAAATTTAAAAATAGTTGTAGTCTTCGGAATTGAATAAATTATATATCTATTAAAAGGTAATAGTCTGCAGATTCAGAAAACGCAAAAAAAGTAAAAATTGAACATTTTATGATTTTGAGCCTTTCCGGAGCCCCTTAAGCAGTTCTAAGTTCTAGGGGACTGATGACCTCCGATGTTAAGTCCCATGGTGTTCGGACCCACTTGAGCCGATGCATCTGTCCTGAGTAACACCAGCATGTGAGCAGAAAAGTTTATCCTGCATACAGTCTGATATCACCAAGGGAAAGAACGACTATTGCTGAATAGAGCAGCATCAGGCCTTTGCGATGGATTTCGTGAGCGTCGTAAGATTATGAGATGAGTGGTAGCCGTTTGGAGACTAGGAGAGGCTCTCGAGGCTCTGACCTTTGCAGCACTGGCGCCGACATTTATAGCGGCAGGGAGTGGAATACCCGCAGTACTATATCCTGGTCAAGTGTCTGACGGACGCGAATAGGTCTACTGGAAGTGACGGCCTCTGCTAGCTCTGGTACCGCCGCTTGGTACTGTGCGATACTGCGACTGTTCGAGGTCGTGACGTTGAGGCGTACGGGGGCTATGAAGGCAGCAGGCATGTCTGAGATGCCCGAAGGGTTACCGATCGCTTTTGCGATCTCCGGTATAGCACTAACGAAACGTAATTGTGAGCAATTAGTTGTAGGTTTCTGTGCATGCCGGTCGCGAACTACATAAACCAAACATGGCGCGTGACTTAACATATTTGGTACTTATTGTCACTTACCCAAACATTGGAAAAATCTGATGACACCTGTGTCGACGTATGTAGCGCATGGGGAAGAAGACAGGCGAACAACGAAACGTTTGAGGTAGCAGTGAATTGATACTCCGAGTCTTGTGGCATATTCTTTCTAAACGAATACATATGATATCCGTCTGTTCCACTTGTGTTTGGCCACAATAATATTATCAAACAGAGTGAGATCTGACGAGCAAGGTGCTATAATGAGGGTAGGGAAAAACGTTATGGGCACTATTAACTTCACGAAAAATGTTATTGCATCTGTATCTGTACTCAGTTAGCCACATTATGCTGTGAACTGGAGGGCATTTCTCGTACCACTAGTATTTTCCTCGTATCCTGCTACATTCGTGAATAATGGGGCAGTTGCCAAGACTTCAATTGCTCAGATTATTTCACTTGTGGTCATTCTACAACACCGTCGTCAGAATTTGCGATCTCGGAGCTTCAGCAGTAAATCAGTCCACGATACAAATGCCTATCTTTTAATGTTTTCCACTGTAGATTGAATAAAAACTATGAAATGCTGTCGCCCTTTTTTAAACAACACTGCCTCGAAACGTGCTGACATTTTAAGCCTCTTCTCCCTTATTTATTTAAGCTTTCATGGTAATGATACAAAAGTGCTGAACAATACTTAAGAATCAATCAAAAAGGTCAACCAACTCTTTCATGGTTGGCTTACATTTCCTTGTGATTTTCTGAACGAACTTTGGCTTTGCAACTGCTCTCCCAATTTTCTGTGCTCGTTACACTTACGGCAACTCCGGATGACCACTCCTACATATTTTATAGCTGTTGCCCGTGGTTTATACGACATATATCGAACAGAAAAGGCTCTTTCCACCCGTTTTATCTACAATCAGCTACATTTATTTAAGTTGAGGTCGGAGCTGCCAGTCTGTTACAAGCGTCGAGCCTCTACAGGACTGAAACTTCCTGGCAGATTAAAACTGTGTGCGCGACCGAGACTCGAAATCGGGACCTTTGCCTTTCGCGGGCAAGTGCTCTACCAACTGAGCTACCGAAGCACAACTCACGGCCGGTACTCACAGCTTTACTTCTGCCAGTACCTCGTCTCCTACCTTCCAAACTTTACAGAAGCTCTCCTGCGAACCTTGCAGAACTAGCACTCCTGAAAGAAAGGATATTGAGTGCTTCGGTAGCTCAGTTGGTGGAGCACTTGCCCGCGAAAGGCAAAGGTCCCGAGTTCGAGTCTTAGCCGGGCACACAGTTTTAATCTGCCAGGGAGTTTCATATCAGCGCACACTCCGCTACAGAGTGAAAATCTTATTCTGGAAACATCCCCCAGGCAGTGGCTAAGCCATGTCTCCGCAATATCCTTTCTTTCAGGAGTGCTAGTTCTGCAAGGTTCGCAGGAGAGTTTCTGTAAAGTTTGGAAGGTAGGAGACGAGGTACTGGCAGAAGTAAAGTTGTGAGTACCGGCCGTGAGTCGTGCTTCGGTAGCTCAGTTGTTAGAGCACTTGCCCGCGAGAAGCAAAGGTCCCGAGTTCGAGTCTCGGTCGGGCACACAGTTTTAATCTGCCAGGAAGTTTCATATCAGCGCACACTCCGCTGCAGAGTGAAAATCTCATTTTCTGCAGGACTCTTCGCTACAATATTAATACTTTGGAACTTCCGACAGTAGGATTCTCATTGAGCTTCTGACATTATCCACTAGGTCATTTATGAATACTGTGTCGATAACACTGCCTTGGGATAATCCAGAAGTTTTTTTTTAGTCCTTTTAAAGACGATTTTTTACGTCAAGTCTGCGAAGAGCTTCGGAATCTGTTCTCGAAGCTGGCGTCAAACCCCGTAAGCTTATCGTTATACTAATAACTAACAGTGCAGAGACGAATCGCATACCTTCCGGAGTACAAGCAACATATCCTCAAACTGGGTACAGTTAACCACATCCCTCTGTACGAAGAGCTGAATGGAATTACAGCAAGGTGGCTAAAAACGTTTTTCGCATATGAGTAGTATTTTGAGAGCAATCTTTTCTTCTCACAGCTGACAGATAATATTTTTAGGCATCTGTGAGCTTAACAACGCATACAAAATCACCATTTTGAAGTTACTACAACACACAAGCACATATGAGACTTGTGGTAAATGCTCTCTGGATTTAAAATCTGATGACAGTTATACACGAGAGAATTGACAGTAAACTCGAACCCTGCTGCGATCATACTACTAACAATGTATACAGCATTAATCAACCCAACTTAGCAATAGTATTGATTTATTACCAATTTATAAATTACCAACGATGTCATAGAAACTCTATTTGAGAACAACACGTGTAAAGTTTAATTGAAATGGCACATTCAGTCGCACGTTCCCCATTTGCAACAAGTTCTTTCAATTACTGAGGCTGCATATCTCAGCAACACATACAAAGTACCCACTGCCACATAATGCGACATTATCAAACAAAGGGTAACTCTTCTAATAGCAGCGAAAGTGCAGTGCACCAATCACGTTCTGGTCCACATTTCAACTAACGTAAAAAGAAACCTTGTTTTTGATCATATCATATTTTTAATGTAAGAAACAAGCAATACTGGCCAGTTTACATTCAATAAGGACAATTGAATTCCTAATCGACGGAATTCATATGAATTGTTCATGACAGTAGAAAAAAAGAGCGCTTCAAGCACAATCTACAACACTAGAAACACAGGTGCAACACCACGCTAGATGTTGATGAGATTTTTGTAGCCGATGTCTGTCATCTGCCTAATAGCAGACATTCTATCTCATGAACTGGTACAAGTATACTTCAGATGTCCATCACATTCTGAACAGACCAATGAGTACCACTCCGACTGCCATCGCAGATTAGTCTCTCAAGCCCAATTAATCTAATAATCTATGCAATTTGCTGGTTACCGCAGGAACTTGCTGAGATAAGGAAAGTTTCACTGCAACAACGTACAAAGTACATAAAAAGTCCCTGCCAATCCCTTACACAAATACTGATTTGAACAGCCTATACAAGCATTTAAATAGCATATACTTGCGATGTACTTGAGGGCAATATTATGGAAATGGGAGAGGACGTAGATGAAGATGAGATGTGACATGATACTGCGTGACGTGTTTGACAGAGCGCTGAAAGACCTGGGTCAAAAAACCGCTCCTGGAGTAGACAACATTCCATTAGAGCTACTGATAGCCTTGGAAGAGCCAGACATGACGAAACTCTACCATCTGGTGAGCAAGATGTATGAAACAGGTGAAATACCCTCAGACTTGAAGAAGAATAAAATAATCCCAATCCCAAAGAACGCAAGTGTCGACAGGTGTGAAAATTACTGAACTATCAGCTAAATAAGTCATGGCTGCAAAATACTAATCCGAATTCTTTACAGACGAATGGAAAAACTGGTTGAAGCCGAACTCTGGGAAGATGAGTTTGGATTCCGTAGAAATGCTGGAACACGCGAGACCATACTGACCCTACGTTTTATCTTAGAAGACAGAGTAAGGAAAGGCAAACCTATGTTTCTAGCATTTATAGACCTGGAGAAAGCATTTGACGATGTTGACTGGAATACTCTCTTTAAAATTCTGAAGGTGGGAGGGATTAAATACAGAGAGCGAAAGGATATTTACAATTAGTACAGAAACCAGATGGCAGTTATAAGAGCAGAGGGGCATGAAAAGGAAGCAGTGGTTGGGAAGGGAGTGAGACAGGGTTGCAGCCTATCCCCGATGTTATTTAATGTGTATATTGAGCAAGCGGTAAAGGACACAAAAGAAAAATTTGTAGTAGGAATTAGAATACATGCAGAAGATAGAAAAACATTGAGGTTCGCCGATGACATTGTAATTCTGTCGGATACAGCAAAGGACCTGGAAGAGCAGCTGAACGGAATGGACAGTGTCTTGAAAGGTGGATAAAATATGAACATCAACAAAAGCAAAACGAGAATAATCGAATGTTGTCGAATGAAATAAGGTGATGCTGAGGGAATTACATTAGGAAATGAATCACCTAAAGTAGTAGGTGAGTTTAGCAATTTGGCGAGCAAAATAACTGATGATGGTCGAAATAGAGAGGATATAAAATATAGACTGGCTATGGGAAGGAAAGCGTTTCTGAAGGAGAGAAATTTGTTAACATCAAGTATTGATTTAAATGTCAGGAAGTCGTTTCTGAAAGTATTTGTATGGAGTGTAGCCATGTATGGAAGTGAAACATGGACGACAAATAGTTTAGACAAGAAGAGAATAGAAGCTTTATAAATGGGGTGCTACAGAAGAATGCTGAAGATTAGATGGGTAGATCACATAACTAATGAGGAAGTACTGAATAGGATAGGGGAGAAGAGGAGTTTGTGGCACAACTTGACTGGAAGAAGGGATCGGTTGGTAGGACATGTTCTGAGGCATCAAGGGATCACCAATTTGGTACTGGAGGGCAGTGTGGAGGGTAAAAATCGTAGAGGGGGACCAAGAAATGGATACACTAAGCAGATTCGGAAGGATGTAGGCTGCAGTAGGTACTGGGAGATGAAGAAGCTTGCACAGGATAGAGTAGCATGGAGAGCTGCATCAACCCATTCGCAGGACTGAAGACCCCAAAAACAACAACAGCATTGTATATCTCTTTCGTAAGAGTTCCACATTCTGCTAGCACCATTAAGCTAGTTTCTACGGCAGCCACATTATTCTTGAGTTTCTTAATTTCTCTATTCTGTCCTGTTGTGCTACCCCAATATCTTCTTCCTCTACACTCTCTGCTACTGTTCTTTCTCGGAAGACATTTACAGCATCTTCAGCATTCAGTAACCCCTGAAAAATTTCCCTGCATCTGTCCTGAGTCCATTTCTTGTCCGATAACGTATATCCACCCTCATTTTTAATAATTAACCTTTCATTTCTGTAATCGTTCCTCAAATATTTCATAATCTGAAACATTTCTCTGTTGTCAAACGTTGTATTTTCGCTCTCTCTTTCATTAACCATATTGGTCATGAATTTTCATTGCTCTGTCCTTAGAATCCTGTTCGTATTTCTTTTTAGAATCCTTTTCGTGTGTCTTTTTACCTTCTTGACTGCTTTTTGCAGCTTCGTCATATTTATCGCTGAACCATGTCTTCTTATTTCTCACCTTTATTTCTCCTCGACATTCCTTTTCTGCTGTAGTTGTAGCGGTCCTTATATCCTTCCATTGATCACTGATACTTCTTATATTAAACTGTACTTGCCGTTAAAAATTTCCTGCTTCAATTGCAGTGGTCTTCATACCTTCCGAATGATCACTAAGACTTCTTCATTAAACTAAACTGGTAGTTACAAATTGGGAAACGTATATTTACTTGTGTATGTGTTTAATATGGAGCATGCAGCAGTGACATGCAAGTAAATCTGTGTTTTCAATCAAACGAGATTTCGATAGAATTGTCTGAATACATTCCAGTTCGTTTTAGCAGAATTAAGGTTGAAAGTAACTCGACTATAGTGTATGCGTCAGAAACCTATAAGTAATATATATGTATTGCTGTGGTTTCGTCTTCATTTTACTTCTTCAGCAAATATTTCTGAACTGGCGACGCAGTGTTTCTCGCCAGGGTTTCTCACTCAATACATGTTTGATTTAGAGTGGTATCGTAGCGTCGTTATTGAACCTGAGCCTCCCAAAAGTTCTAGTGTAGTGCCTAAACAATTATTCTCCTAAGCTACTAGTGATTTTTTTAAGGAAACCTTTTAAATGCGTATTTTTTTTTTACTAAGACCAAGAACATCGATGGAACTACTGGTAATTAAAAGGTATTAAATGTCAGGAAGTCTTTTCTGAAAGTATTCGTATGGAGTATAGCCATCTATGGAAGTGAAACATGGAAGATAAATAGTTTAAACAAGAAGAGAATAGAAGCTTTCGAAATGTGGTATAGAATAATGGTGATGATTGGGTGTGTAGATCATGTAACTGATGAGGAAATACTGAATAGAAATGGGGAGAAGAGGAAATTGTGGTACAACCTGACAAAAAGAATGGACCACTTGGTAGGACACATTCTGAGGCATCAAGGGATCACCAATTTAGTGTTGGAGGGAATCGTGGAGGGTAAAAATAGTAGAGGTAGACCAAGAGATTCAAAAGGATGTGGGTTGCAGTAGTTACTCGGCGGAGAAGAAGCTTGCACAGGATCGAGCATCATGGAGAGCTGCATTAAACCAGTCTCTCGACTGAAGATCACAACAACATATTTCATATCACCAGTGCAAAACTAAACTAAAAAAGGATAAAAAATAATGAACACCTCCATGCGACGAAGAAAATATTCATTCAAAATATGGTCAAACAAATTACCTTGGTATGCTCATACGCACTTTAAGATCGAAATATTTGTAGTGAACGACTTCACAGCGGTAATGAACTAAGAAAAAGAAAATAACTGATTTGGTTTATATTATCACTGGATGACCACACTACACTGGCCGGTTACTTACTTATTCCAGTATTTTAGTAGTCCATCTTCTCTTCCATCCTCCCACAGCCATCTCCTTCGCTATTTTTTTCATTTTCTCCCCCCTTGTACAGCCATTAGTCATCTCCCTTTGTGTTCCACTCGCAAATAGAGCGAGAGGAAGTGACTGTCTACATCCCTCCACACGAAGCCGGTTCCTCTTACTTTCCTGGTCCTTACGCGCAATGTGCATTGGTGGTAATAGAATCCTTCTGCAGTCAGCTTCAGATGCCAGTGTTCTAAATTTCCTCCACAACTCTCCTTATAAAGAACGTCTTCCCTCCAGGGAATCCCATTTGAGTTTCCGAAGCATCCCCATAATCCTTCCATGTTGTTCGGACCTACCGGTAACAAATCTAGCAGCCAACCTCTGCACTGCTTCGTCGCCTTCTTTAACCTGACTTGGTGTGGGTCCCAAACACTCTGGCAGTGCTCAAGCATGAGTCGCACTAGCATCTGCGGTTTCCTTTATATAAAACCACACTTTCCTGAAATTCTCTCAATAAATCGTAGTTGACGATTCGTGTTCCCTTCTACAGTCCTTGCATGCTCTTTCCAGTTCGTATCGCTTTGCAACTTTACGCCTAGATGTTTAAGGAATGTGACTGTGTCAATCAGTACATTAATAATTCTCTATTTGAATATTATAGGTTTGATTTTCCTAATCATCTGCATTAACTTATATTTTTCTACATTTAGAACTGGCTGTCACTGATCACACCAACTAGAATTTTTGTCTAAGTCATCTTGTATCCTCTTACTGTCACCCAACGACGACACCTTTCCGTACAGCACGGTATCATCAGCAAACAGTCGCATATGGCTACTCGCCCTATCCCCCAGATCAGTGATGCATGTTCACAAAAAAACTCCTTGAACACAGTAGAGATAGGACGCTCGTATTCACACGACATGTACAACAGTTTGTTCTGCAGAACTGATTAGCGTTTCAGTCACATCGGTTCAGCACGTGCCCTGTTGCGTAGTAGGCACAGGATCCTCCATGGGCTCTGACAACTAGTTCCACTCGTGGTGGCATCGACATTCACAAGGCACGAATGGCGTGCTGTGATGTAGCTATCCATGCTGCATTCACCTTGTTTCAAAGTTCATCCTTGGTGGTTGGCATTGGGTACTGCGCTGCACCCGTAGATTCCCCAAATTCCACACATTTTCAATTGATCTAGGGATCTGGTGGGCTAAGGGAAAAGGCTGACATCATGTGACATCAAGTAGGCACGTGTTCGTGCAGTAACATGTGGTCGTGGAATGTCTTGCTGAAAAATGGCGTATGGGATGTTCTGCAGAATGGGTATGGCTACGGATTACACTCACGTAGGTCACACTGGTCACATTGTACAAGACACGCCCCATCGGTACCCAGTAACACTGCACACAACAAGGACCTCAGTTGGCGCTGTATTTCTCGTGTGATTGTAGTCACTGCGATGGCGCTCCGCTGTCTTCATTGGACCATAATTCGGCCATCATTTTCAGACAAACAGAGCCAGTATTCGTCCAATAACTCCATCTGATGCCGTTTCGGTCCCCAGTGACGTGCCAGCTACTGTCTGGAACCGCGCGACCGCTACGGTCTCAGATTCGAATCCTGCCTCGGGCATGGCAGTGTCTGATTTGCTTAGGTTGGTTTGGTTTAGGTAGTTCTACGTTCTATGGGGAAGATGACCTCAGAAGTTAAGTCCCATAGCGCTCAGAGCCATTTGAACCGTTTGAACCCAGTGACGTCGTTCCATGCACCATTACTGTCTAGCATGTTTCTGCACATTCGTGAAAGGTACATGGAGAAGTGGACTCCAGGCACGTAACCCACGCCATAGCAAATGGCGACGGACTGTACCCCTGATAGTGTACGATGTGTTATGCTGTTCCACAGTTGCTCCTGCGCTGAGGAGGATGCAGGTCTGTCCTGCAATGCCATTTGGATGAGGTGTAGATTTCCTCAGGGGGCAGGCAGTCTGGGTGCAGCGACCTGACCCTTCTCGTCGTGTTCTGCGGCCTTGCATAAGCCCATCTGCACACATCCGTTGCGCTGCCGAAAAATTTCGTCCCACACGAGCAGCAGTTTCACAGATAGATGCATCACATTCCCTCTTGCCAATAAAGCACCCCCCTTAAAACTCACTGATTTGACGGTAAGGAGCCGCAGGCACATTTTAACGGTAAGTGGCGTTGCGACTCGATATCGAAGTGGATCTTAAATCCGTGAACATGCGTGGTTCAAATCCTAATCATTTCGGCAGAACGCAGTAATATACACGTGCTGTAAATGTGAACGTCACCTGTATAGTCGTTAAATGTCTTCTGCTTTTTTTCTAAGCATGAGTATACAAAATATCAGAGGTTATATCAAACTTCCGTGAGGTCCTCCTAACGATCCGTTGTCTCTGATGAACACCTGACGTCGAGGACAAAGTACTCGGTCTTTTTTACCTAAGAAAGCTTCGCGCTAGTCATATGTCTGGGAACCTAATCTATTCATTCGTTATCGGTCTACATGAGGCACAACGTTAAATGCTTTTCGAAAATACAGAAATATGGGATTCGCCTGCTGCCTGCATCCAAAGTTTGTAAGGCATTGTGTGAGATAAGGGCAAGCACATTTTCGGACGAGCTATGTTTTCTAAAGCAGTGCTGATTCGGGGACAGTAGTTTCTCTGTCTCACAAACATTTATTATATTCGAACTGAGAATGTGTTCAAGAATTTTGCAGTAAACCGATATTATGGATAAGGCCTGTAATTCTGTGGAAGGGGTCTTTTCTATTTTATACAGGTCACCTGCGCTTTTTCCAGTTGCTTGAGACTTTGCTCTGGGTGAGAGATTTGGAATAAATGCAGACTACGTAAAGGGCCAGTGCCGTAGAGTACACTTTGTAAAACGAAATTGGGATTTCATCTGGACTTGGCGACTTATTTGCTCTCAACTATTTGAGTTGTTTCTCTATACCATGGATACTTATTACTGTGCCCTCCATTTGCAGGGCTGCGCGATGTTTACAGCCGATTTTCCTGCGTGAATGAATTTTTAAATGCAAAATTTGAAACTTCTACCTAGCTCATGCAATGTTCTAGTACTGGTCAACGAGGGACTTGATAGAAAGACCTGGTTAGCGATTTTATGTAGAACCAGAACTTGCTTAGTTACGGTATGATGGCGGTAGTTGTTGTATGTTTCACACATCGACCTCTACCTGTACACATCTTCTCCATTTCATTGTCCCTGTAAAGCTCTTACTCCCCATCAATCTGTCCATCCCTTTTCTGTCTATGCCCACTTCTCCTTCTCTCTCATCACCTTCTCCTCACCCTCTACGTGTCATCTCTTCATCCCCCTCTCTCTCCATCTGTTCTTCCCATTCTCTCGCCCAACCCTCTCCCATCTCGCTCTGACCATGGTTCCCCCCTTCCTCTCTATCCCTTCTTCTGCCTCTTTTAGTACCCTCCTCCCAAAACTCCACGCACATTTTCTGCCTCTAACTGCCATATCCTGCTGCCCCTTTCATTATCCGTCTCCTCCTAGCTCCTCTCTCAGTACGTCTCCTATTCGACCTTTCTCCTGTCCATCTCATCCTCCCCCGCCAGTCACTATTCACCTCATCCTCCCCTCTGTCTCCACTCATCCATGCTCATCTGCTCGTAGCCCCAGGGAATACATAATATTCACACCCAGATAACACACGTGTACCTCATTTGGTAGAAATCGTTCTAAAGATATAAGAGAAGATGTGGAACGTATATGTACATCTATTTTTGTATATATAGTGGCTGAGAACCTCTGTGTTGCCTAGAAATACATTTATTTATTATAAGCACGTAATCTTCTATTAGTTCATCTCCTCTACCGTCCTCTCTCTGTCGATGTCTGCCTTCCCCCTTTCTCTATCTCCACTTGCCCCTTTCTCTGTCCATCTCCTCCTTTCCCCCTGCCCTCCATCCACCTCCTCCTCCCCTTTTTCTACCCATAACCTCTCTCATTATCCACGTCTCCTCTCTCTCTATTTGTCACCCCTGTCCCTATCATTCACCTCCACCGGTCCCTCTTTCTCTGGATACCTCCTCCACCACCATTCTCTGTACAACTCGTCCTCACCGATCTCTCTGCCCGTCTCTTCCTCCCTCTCTCTCTGTCTCCTGCTATTCCCTTTCTCTGTCCATCTCCTCTTCTCCCATATCTCTCTACATTTCCTCCTCTCCTGTCTCTGTCCTCCTCCTCCTCCTCCTCCTGATCCTGCTCCTTCTCCACTTTCTCTTTCTGTGCCTGTATCATCCTTCCCTCTTGCTGTCTGTCTATCTCCTGATCCTCCCTTTTCTCTCCACGTTATCACATTCACCCCAAAGAGAGCCTGGTGATTCTTACCTATACAGCAATTCTTTCCTGATGTGTCAAGGTTGACTGAAGTTGGTTCAGTCGTTTAGGATGAGCATTTTACCCGCGGTTTTGCTCCCATACCTACTTATCAAATATACGAGGGTAATTCCAAAAGTAAGGTCTCCTATTTTCTTATGAGTACAGAACTCTGTTTGTGTGGCAGTTGGTCATACTGTTATGAAGAGTGCTTCATGCGCTGCGTGTAAACATTCGCACACCGCTCCGAGGCGCTCAGTCTTGGCTTGGCAGCCGTTGGGAATGGATCTCCCGTTAGATGTTACCGCCATGTGCGAATTGGGCGCAGTTATTCGGTTTTTGAACGCAAAGGGCAGTGCGCCGATTGAAATCCATCGCCGAATGATGAAAGTGTATGGTGAGTCGTGCATGGATGTCAAAAATGTTCGTACTGGTGTAGAGAGTTTGCAGCTGGTCGGACCGAAATTCACGACGAACAAAGAAGCGGGAGACCGTCAGTTTCTGAGGTGACAGTGTGGAAGTTGAGCAAAGCATCCTTGAAGACAGGCGGATCACCCTGGATGATCTCTACACGTTGTTTGCTGAGGTTTCCAGAAGCATCGCTTGCAGAATTTTAACGGGAACACTGATCTACCGGAAGGTGTGAGCAAGATTGGTGCCACGCATGCTGACTGAGGACCACATGCGGCAACGAGTTGATGTTTCCCGCGCATTTCTTCATCGCCCTGCAGCCGAACAGGACAACTTTCTGGACTCAATTGTCACGGGTGACGAAACCTGGGCATACCACTCTACACCTGAGACCAAGCAACAATCACGCCAGTGGCAGCATCCTTCTTCACGAAAGCTGCGGAAATTCAAACAAACACAGTCTGCCGGTAAAGTCATGACAACAGTTTTTTGGGGCCGGAAAGGGGTATTGTTGGTCGACTTTATGCCCACTGCGAACACAATTAACGCTGACTGCCATTGTGAGACGGGCAATTCACAACCAGAGAAGAGGAAAGTTGAGCAAGGGCGTACACAATCTCCATGACAACACTCGCCCACACATCGCTCGGAAAACCGTTGCTCTCCTGCAACACCCACCCTATAGTCCTGATTTTGCGCCCAGTGACTATCACCTATTCCTTATGTTAAAAGAAAATTTGGCCGGAAAGCGATTTATCTCTGACGACGAGGTGAAAGAAGAGGTTCATAACTTTCTG
Source organism: Schistocerca piceifrons (assembly GCF_021461385.2). NCBI lineage: Eukaryota > Metazoa > Arthropoda > Insecta > Orthoptera > Acrididae > Schistocerca > Schistocerca piceifrons. The sequence continues at coordinate 654,590,813 of NC_060142.1, forward strand.
AACAGCATGGTGGCGAGCTGGTATGACACGGGCATTCAAAAACTGCCACAGTGTCTACAAAAATGCATCGGCAGAAATGGTGATTATGTCGAAAAATAACTACATGTTCTAGCTATAAACTTATGTAAACCATTGCAGAAACAAACAGGTCTATGTACTAATAAAAAATAGGAGACCTTACTTTTCGGTGGGGATTACCCTCGTATTTCACACATGATTAACTTGGTTAACGCGCATTTCTGCAAATACTTCATGTGTGTGTCTAGCGAATTGTCACTGCAGTCTCATTTCCGCGCTGCTTAATGCTTATGACATCATGTCTCCTGAAATATATGCTGTTAATTGATATAATTTTGCAGGTACATTCAGTGGTATACTTGGCTTCTGTCTGAGAAACGTCTTGTGAATGGAGTTAGTAGCAATGAAGAAATACACTACTGGCCATTAAAATTGCTACACCAAGAAGAAATGCAGATGATAAACGGGTATTCATTGGACAAATATATTATACTAGAACTGACATGTAATTACATTTTCACGCAATTTGGGAGCATAGATCCTGAGAAATCAGTACGCAGAACAACCTCCTCTGGCCGTAATAACGGCCTTGATACGCCTGGGCATTCAGTCAAACAGAGCTTGGATGGCGTGTACAGGTACAGCTGACCAACCAGCTTAAACACAATACCACAGTTCATCAAGAGTAGTGACTGGTGTATTGTGACGAACCAGTTGCCCGGCCGCCATTGACCAGACGTTTTCAGTTGGTGAGAGATCTGGAGAACAAGCTGGCCAGAGCAGCAGTCGAACATTTTCTGTATCCAGAAAGACCCGTACAGGACGTGCAACATGCGGTCGTGCATTATCCTGCTGAAATGTAGGGTTTCGCAGGTATCGAATGAAGGGTAGAGCCACGGGCCGTAACACATCTGAAATGTAACGTCCACTGTTCAAAGTGCCGTCAATGCGAACAAGAGGTGACCGAGACGTGTAACCAATGGCAGCCCATACCATCACGCCAGTATGGCGATGACGAATACACGCTTCCAATGTGCGTTCACAGCGATGTCGCCAAACACGGATGCGACCATCATGATGCTTGAAACAGAACCAGGATTCATCCGAAAAAATGACGTTTTGCCATTCGTGCACCGAGGGTCGTCGTTGAGTATACCATCGCAGGCGCTCCTGTCTGTGATGCAGCGTCAAGGGTAACCGCAGCCACGGTCTCCGAGCTGATAGTCCATGCTGCTGCAAACGTCATCGAACTGTTCGTGCAGGTGGTTGTTGTCTTGCAAACGTCCCCATCTGTTGACTCAGAGATCGAGACGTGGCTGCACGATCCGTTACAGCAATGCGTATAAGATGCCTTTTATCGCGACTGCTAGTAATACGAGGCCGTTGGGATCCAGCTTGGCGTTCCATATTGCCCTTCTGAACCTACCGATTCCATATTCTGCTAACAGTCATTGGATCTCGACCAACGCGAGCAGCAACGTCGCAATACGATAAACCGCAATCGCGATAGGCTACAATCCGACCTTTATCAAAGTCGGTAACGTAATGGTACGCATTTCTCCTCCTTACACGAGGATTCACAACAACGTTTCACAAGGCAACGCCGGTCAGCTGCTATTTGTATATGAGAAATCGGTTGGAAACTTTCCTCATGTCAGAACGTTGTAGGTGTCGCCACCGGCGCCAACCTTGTGTGAATGCTCTGAAGAGATAACCATTTGCATATCACAGCATCTTCTTCATGTCGGTTACATTTCGCGCCAGTAGCACGGCATCTTCGTGGTGTAGCAATTTTAATGTCCAGTAGTGTAAATTTAAACGTTTTGTATGATGCGGACGTTTCTCACGCATCTCGGTATTTATGATATCATATCTCCTGATCTATGTGTCCTACAATGATAGAATCTAATAAGTACTTTCGGTGGCATATGTGTATACTGCCTGTGAAATAAGTTGGGAATAGAGTTGGTGGCAATGAAGTAATAATTTTAAAAGTCTTCCATGATCCGGTAGTTTTTCACAAATTCGGAGTTTCTGACTTCGTTTATTATGAATGAAGTGTCGTACAGTGATGTAATTCACCTGGTACATTTAGTCGCTTAAGCGAATACTGTCTGCTAAATGTTAGCTGTCTGCTAAATTTAGTAGTAAAGACGTAATAAATGAAAACGTCATGCTTCATGCGGTAGTTTTACTGCAGGAACTGCGAATATGTAGTAAGCGGCAAACGTTTGTCCTTTCATCGTTTTGCACGGGACGTCAGCGAGAAAAGGTTTCTTAATGAGGGATGTTAAATTAAGCACCTTTCTGCGGCCAAATTTTCAACCTTATTTTATTTGGCAACCAGTTACAGCGCCATCTTCAGGTTCCTGACCAAAGGGTAGGAAGAATCTACCCGGTTGTGACCAAAACAGTGCCCAGAAATAACGCTAGTTGTGGATTTTTGTTACAGTGTTCACTTCTACCACTTCTGAATCCTTGAAATATTTTGTGTGCGTAACTCTTTAGCAAAGAGCAACATTTAGGATACACTAGCTGTTGCAGTATTCACACGTAATCCTTGCGTAGCTGAACTGAGTTACTCCTAGAATTCTGTTATTATGGTTTACTAATTAACATTATACGACGTAACCTTGCAATTAAAGAGTGTAGGACAATCCATGACTCATTAGCAGTTCAATCTACTTTCATCGTGAGTAAATAGCTGCTGAGAGTCACAGCAACAGGATAAATTTAGCCGTACTGCAACAAAGGCTAAAGTTTGCGCTGAGAGCTATTGCATTACCCATATTAATTTGTTTCCTTTTTGTGTTTTACCGGTAATTCATACATGGGAGAAGTGGCTTCGAAAACGCCTGTTCGACTGGTTCTTGATTATTAATGATCAATCTTGGAGTCTTTCCAGGTTTGGCTATTGGAAAAGATCGAGAAGAGCCAGCGAAGAGCAATATGTAGGTTTGTGGGATGATTTCAAAAATGGCTCTGAGCACTATGGGACTTAACATCTGAGGTCATCAGTCCCCTAGAACTTACAACTACTTAAACCTAACTAATCTAAGGACATCACACACATCCATGCCCGAGGCTGGATTCGAACCTGCGACCGTAGTGGTCGCACGGTTCCAGACTGAAGCGCCTAGAACCGCTTGGCCACACCGGCCGGCTGTGGGATGATTTAGTCGACGCGAAAGATTTACGCATACGCTTAACGAACAATAGTGGCAGAGACTAAAAGAGAAGCGTTGTGCGTTACGGATAGGTCTACTGTTGTGAATTCGAATGTCTAAGCTGGGAGTTTCGGCAAACATATTACTTGCTTCCTTGCCAACAATCGTCTCACCGATGCGCCGTTAGCGAGCGGGAAGGGGAAGAGGGTTGGTGGCAAATGTGGCGGCACCATGTACCCTCTACCACATACGGTAAGGTGGGTTAAGGAGGATAGATGTAGCTGTAGATGTGGCTGTAAATGTGGAAGAAGGGCAGCACTCCTTCTCCAGTTTGTGATCGATACAGGCAACGCTCCAATTACCTTGAGTATTTCAAATAAGGTCCCACATCGACCCTACGAGATCATGCCTTTTTAGTCCATTAGGGTTAAAACTAAAAGTTAGACAAATCGGAAATAATTGCTACAAAAGGTTTTATTGTTTTAATGGCTTCATTTGTGGCCCAATATGACTATCCTAGGTTTTCCCCCTCGGCGGAGTTGTGGAAAAGTGGTGGGGGCAAAAATGTACCCGAAAAAAGTGCATTTTTTCGGTTTTGTGATTATACGAGGGGCGTTCAGAAAGTAAGCTCCGATCGGTCGCGAAATGGAAACGACTATGAAAATCCGATAAAGCTTCGCACAGATGTGTTGGGTAGTGTCTCTAGTATAACCCCAGTTAGCATCACGTCGCTCGTCTCATTTCTGAGCTCGCAGTGAGTGCGTAAAGATGTCTAGAAAATAGTGTCTGCCGCCAAGTACGAGGGCTTGGTGAGAAATTTCGCCTGAAGCTATGCAGCTAACATTACATAACTGTCGTGCTGTTTCGTCTTCACGACAATTCTCAGCCGCATTCTGCAGGGGCAATGAAGATGCTCCTGCATCGTTTTCAAATGGAAATGTTAGATTACCCACAATACAGTCCGCAATTGTCTCCCCCTGAGTTTCATCTCTGGTCACATGAACCGCTGTCTTTGAAGACAACATTTTGACACAGACAACGAGGTGTAGGCCAGCGTGGAGAATTAGCGGAAAGCACTGGCGGCTGACTTCTATGATGAGGCTATTGAAAAGTTGGTACAACGCTATGACAAAAGTCTAAGTCAGAACGGCGACTACGTAGAGAAGTAGCTGAAAGGTGTAGCTAATTGTTACAAGTAAAACATTTCTGATGTTCACTGTGGTTTCAATTTGGCAATCAATCGGAGCTTACTTTCTGAACAGGCCTCGTATCTCGTAAATGACCCACAATATCGAAAACATAGTGCGATTAAAAATTGTAGGACATGAAAGTCTGCACTGAATGAGATCATCCGCATATTTTTTGGACCACCAGTTTCCGTACTAGTGCTCTTCAAAATGAGCCAATTTTACATGTTCATGAAAAATTTTCGTTTTAACCTCTGTTTTTGGTAATATCGTCGAAACTAACCCATCTCTCAATAAACTGGTTTATACAAACGATATAGAGGAATAAATTCTGCGTCTGATGAGATCAAAAGTGAAATGGACCACCCGTTTCAGTACTGCTAAGTTTGTACTTACATTGCTATGCATGTAAGGTATTTCACATCTACAAATCCAGGTCTCTATATCAGTTTTATGCAGAGAACTCAAAAATAATATTATCATGAGTAAAGACTGAAAATGAATTATGAACTCTTCAAAGTCAGGGGTAAATTCCGTGACAGTAAATTTATGGTTAACTTCGGCAATCACTTATTAAACGCAAAAGACACACTACTCCAGAGGTCATCTTTACCGAATTAATGATGGTGACTATGACTCAGGAGCAATTCCTATCCAATGACAGAAATAAAGCACGTCCCACTAGCTTGCTTATTTCGTGGCTTTAAGATGAAGGCTTCTCAGTAAAGCAAGCTAATGAAGACGCAGGCCACCTAATTCTTGCCACAGCGCTTGAGGTATCAGAGGAACATGAGGAGGTTGCGGTTGTTGGTGAGGATACGGACCTTCTCATCATGCTCAACGCCCTAGCCACACAATCAGCAAATATATATTTCTTGAAACCTGGAAGAGGAAAGGCCTCATCAAAATTATTTAATTCCAGCAGTTTGAAACTGGCAAACAACAACAGAAGGCCACTCATCTTTCTCCACGTCGTAAGTGGATTTGACAACTTCAGCAGTCTTCAGTCAGGGCAAGACGAAGGTGGTCAATCTACTGGTCAAAAATAAATGTCTTCTGGACGATATAAAACCTTTCTCACAGCATGGCACTCAAGCTAAAGCTATTGTCGAATCTGGCCTCCGATTTTTAACTCCGCTATATGGAGGTACGGCAGGAGGCACTTCAGACAAATTGCGATTCGGCCTGTTTTCCAAAGCGATATTAAAATCCATATTCACCCTAGAATCCCTACCACCAACGTCGGAAGCAGCTCGCCAGCATTGCTTGAGGACCTACTTGCAACTACAGATGTGAATAGGACACCAGATGGATCCGCTCCTCTGGGGATGGCAGGCTTCAGAGCTTGGTCTTGGCCCCGTTCCTACCTCCAAAGAACCAGCTCCACAGTCTCTTCTCTCAACAATTTCCTGCAAATGCAACAAGGGCTGTGCAGGAAGTTGTGGGTGTCGGACGGCTGGTATTAAGTGCTCATTAATTTGTGTCAACTGCAAGGATAACTCATGCACCAACTCCCTCCAACCAGATGAAACTGGCGAACCAGATGTTGACGAAGACCTGGACTGTATATATGAGGTGACGAAAATTACTGACTTTGAGGAGCCGAGTGACTGGGCGTCGCACTCGGAAATTACAGACTTTGAAGAGCCGAGTGGTGCAATGACAGTCAACGTCGACGTATGTGAAATTAGTGTACGTACCTACCTTAACCCTCTTCATCTCATATATTTATGTAAAATTTGATAATTACGAAATGTAATAACCACTACTTAATTTCAAGGGGCGTCTCTCTCTTCCTGCCTCCTTCATATATATATATATATATATATATATATATATATATATATATATATATATATATATATATATATAAATGTTCAAATGTGTGTGAAATCTTATGGGACTTAACTGCTAAGGTCATCAGTCCCTAAGCTTACACACTTCTTAACCTAAATTATCCTAAGAACAAACACCCACACCCATGCCCGAGGGAGGACTCGAACCTCCGCCGGGACCAGCCGAACATTGCATGACTGCAGCGCCTTAGACCGCTCAGCTGATTCCGCGCGCCCCTTCATATCAGTTGAATGGGTATCACATTATGTCGAGGGTTAAGAGGGAGACCACGTATCTGACAAAAGACAAATTTTTACAAAAGATGGTTCAAATGGCTCTGAGCACTATGGGACTTAACTTCTGAGGTCATCAGTCCCCTAGAACTTAGAACTACTTAAACCTAACTAACCTAAGGACATCACACACATCATTGCCCGAGGCGGGATTCGAACCTGCGACCGTAGCGGTCGCGCGGTTCCAGACTGCAGCGGCTAGAGCCGCTCGGCCACCCCAGCCGGCCAAATTTTACAGGGAGCCTAAAAACATAAGTTTTTAATAAGAATTTTGATTGCGTTGATTTTTTTATTTGGAGCATAGTCATTTATTACTCTCAATTGGTGCATTGTCTTTTTGTTACGACATATATTTTTTTCACTTGCAAGTTTTTTGAGCCAGGTCTCCGTTCTTACCCCTCGATATATGAAAACCTTTTTTTTAATATAATTTTTCAAAATTTACAAAATTTAAATATTTTATTCCATTACTATATTAAATAAGAACAAGACAATTGCTTGCTATAGTTCTGTATTTAAAATAGTGTACATAATGATTACTGATGAACTACATTTGAAATTGTCTTCATTCATGATGAGAAATGATCCAACTTTAACACGGAGCGGTCCAATAAATTCATTTTTGGTTTCATCGAATGCAGAATTTATATCTAGATATCTTTTTTAATAACGAGGTTAAAACGAAAATTTTTCAGGAACATGTAAAAATCGGCCCATTTTGAAGAGCACTAGTATGGCAACGGGTGGTCCAAAAAAAATGCGGATGGTCTCATTCAGTGCTGACTTTCATGCCCCATAATTTTTAATTGTTTTTTTTTTTATATTGTGAGCCATTTACGAGATATAACCACAAAACCGAAAAATACCCCTTTTACGGTTCAAATGGTTCAAATGGCTCTGAGCACTATGGGACTCGACTGCTGAGGTCATTAGTCCCCTAGAACTTAGAACGAATTAAACCTAACTAACCTAAGGACATCACAAACATCCATGCCCGAGGCTGGATTCGAACCTGCGACCGTAGCGGTCCTGCGGTTCCAGACTGCAGCGCCTTTAACCGCACGGCCACTTCGGCCGGCCCCCTTTTTTCGGGTATATTTCTGGCTCCCCTCACCACTTTTCCGCATCTCCGCCGAGGGAGAAAACATGTGATAGTCATACTGGGACACAAATGAAGCCATTAAAACAATAAAACCTATAGTAGCAATTATTGCCGATTTGAATGGTAATCCTACTGTACTATTTTACTTCACAGGTAAGGTTGTAAGCGTGTTATACCGAAAAAATTACTTAATGCGCTGTTACTAATTTAGACACGTCACCAGGACGTCCGGATTCCCTTATATAATAATCAAAAGTAAAAATATTCGGTGAGATAATCGTCCACCCAATGGATTTAATATTTCAGGTTTCTTCTTTAGACTCATTTCACTGGTTTAATTCGGCCCGCAACGAATTCCTCTCTCCTGCCATCCTCTTCACCTCAGAGTTGAACTTGCAACCTATGTCGTCAATTATTTGCTGGATGTATTCCAACCTCTGTCTTCCTGTACAGTTTAGACCCTCTGTAACTCCCTCTAGGACCATGGAGGTTATTCCCTAATGTCTTAAGAGATGTCCTATGATTCTGACCCCATCTTCTTGTCAGTGTTTTGCACATATTCCTTTCCTCTCCGATTATGCGAAGAACCTCGTCATTCCTTACTTTATCAGTATGTAGAACTACATCTCAGGTGCTTCGTTTCTTTTCTGTTGCGGTTTCCCATAGTCCATATTTCACTGCTGAGCCGTGTGTGTCTCGCACTCGTGCCATCTCTCATTTTACATCCTTTTTTTTTCTTGTTGCCACCTCGTTATGTTAGTTTCAATTTCTGTTGCCACTGAGATGCTGCTTTGTCTTCCCGACAGTGGCACCTGTCGATATAGCCCTCACGTGTTATCATTGCTGCACTGCTATTACTTCCCGGTTGTCGTCTGTCGTAGAGTTAGTTGGAACGTGCCAGGAGGACAGTTCAGACCTGCCAGTTCAGTCGGGTTGCAGCAGTGAGGCCTGGATTTCTATGGTTCGCCCAACCGTTGCCACCACGCATCGCTTTGGCTGGGGACGGTCTTCGTGGATCATCGGTCAGTCGTCATACTGGACGACGAGAATTGGCTTGCCGATTGTTTATGGATTGGCGCTGTGTGTGTATAGACTCCCGATTTGTCCTCGTCATTGCACAGCCACTGCTGAGTGTCGTTCAAGTCTTCGTGCAAGTGTTTGTCAAACTGTGTGTGTAGTTGGTATCATTTCCACTGACAAATTGTTTTAAATGTTGTCGGCATACTGGCAGTGAGTCGGTCGGTTGGAGCGGATCAACAAGCAAGTCTCTGTGCGGCGCAGTCCGCCGGGCGCGCTTTCGGTCTCTATGCAGTGTCGGAGCGTGTGGGGGCTGTTCCGAGTGCTACGAGGTTCGTGGCTCACCGACCCAGGACATGAAAGTTGGGTGGTGATTTGATTACCGAAGCCACGTCTGTTCCCATTGTCCCCTTGGTTGGTGGTTCGCTGTTGGCGGTATTCCTAGGAGCAACAGCGAGTGTTCGAATTGGTGAAGATTTAGCTGCCGTGTGGTGGAATTAACTATATTTGTCGTTTTGAAATTCGAGTGCAGCAGCGGAATTTTGTGCCTTGTGGCCGTTAGCGTTCCGATTACCTGCCCTGATCGCTGACATAAATCCAGGCAGTGTCTTTTCCTCACCTGTTTTCGCTGTCCAACCTGGTCTGAAGTTTTTGACAGCTTAATGTATTATTGGTTGTGGGCGGCTATGTCTGTAACATTTTGGCTTTGGAATTCTCGTATACTGGTTGGTGGTTAGCAATTCGTCTTGTCTGTGGACCCCTGTCTGTCTCTTGGTTGTGTTGCCGGCGGATCGAGTATAGTTGGGCCGACATCTTGTCTCACCTAAGCGAACGTTAAGATTTCAAGAGCAGACCGAGCCCCCTGGAACTTCTGAGCGCCATTGCCTATACTTTCTTTCTTGTTGGCGTTTAATTGTGTATTTTTAATGGCTCTTAGCCGATTGTTGGAATCTGTATGCTTGTAATTGTGTTTTTAAAAACAAAGGCCTTCACCCGTTTTAAAAGTAAGTTTTTCTAAGTTGGGCAAGTTTTATGTTGTCTGAAAATAAAGCTTGGACCTTCTGCCTGTTGAAAATTTATTGTATTGTTTTTAAAAGCATCGGCCTTCTTCCGCTTTAAGTTTTAAGGATCTTATTTATCACGTATTATCTTTGGAAGATAAAGCTGTGGGCTTTGTGCCTGTTAAAAATTTTTTTGTAGTATGTTGGTTTTAAAAGCATTGGCCTTCAGCCGATTTAAGTTTTAAGGTTGTTATTTATCGAGTTTTACATTCTTTCGAGATAAAACTGTGGGCCTTCTGCCTGTTGAAAAGTTATTGTAGTTATTTTGTTTCAATATATGGGCCTTCAGCCGCTTTTAAAAACTTAATCTATCTGACTAGTCAAGTCTTACATCCCTTGGCCTTAAATACTATTTATGGTTAAAGCCAAGAGCCTTCTGTTTCAAAAAAATATTTATAGCAATTGTATTTAATTCATCGGCCTCCAGCCGTTTTAGAATTAAAGACGTTTTCTGTCGATAGTCAAGCTCAGAAGTTGCGCTGTAATGTTTGGACAGCTAAATAAAGTGTTATGTTTGGAGTGTAACTGACTGCCGCTCATTTTGGCCCCCTTCCACAATTCCTACTACTTGTCTTGTCCTGCGGGTTAAGCGGGGCGTATCAACTGCCATACAACGCTGTGCTCCAAACGTACATTCCCAGAAATTTCTTCCTCAAAGTAAGTCCTGTGTTTGATACTGGTAGACTTCTCTTGGTCAGGAATGCCCTTTTGCCAGGGCTAGTCTGCTTTTGACGTCCTCCTTGCTCCATCCGTCATTGGTTATTTTGCTGCCTAGGTAGTAGAATTCCTTAACTTCATCTACTTCATGACCATCAGCCCTGACGTCAAGTTTCTCGCTGTTCTCATTTCTGCTACTTCTCATTACTATCGTTTTTCTTCGATTTATTCTCAATCCGTATTCTATACTCATTAGACTGTTCTCTCAGTTCAGCAGATTACGTAATTCTTCATCACGTTCACTCAGGATAGCAATGTCATCAGCTAATCGTATCGTTAATATTCTTTCGGCTCGAATTTTAATATCACTCCTGATCTTTCTTTCATTTCCATCATTGCCTCTTCGACGTACAGATTGAACAGTAGGGGGCAAAGACTTCTTCCCTGTCTTACACCCTTTTACAGCCGTGCATTTAGATCTTGGTCGTTCACTCTTTTTATTCACTCTTGGTTCTTGTTAGTGTTGCATATTACCAATCTGCCCCCATAGCTTACCTCTATTTTTCTCAGAATTTCGAACATCTTGCACCATTTTACATTGTCGAACTCTTTTTCCAGGTCGACAAAAGCTATGAACGAGTCTTGATTTTTCGTTATTCTTGCTTCCACTATCAACCGCAACTCTTCTGAAACCAATCCATCACGATTCTGGCCTCCTTGCAGCGACTGCTATCCTGGTGGAGGATACCAATCCTGTTGACGAATACATTGAGCCTGAAGTTATGCAGATGGTCGGCAGTAATGCTCGCGGACCTCACATTCGCCATGGTGCCTGCGTTTATTACCAGAAACCGCATGAATGTTCGGCTTAGAGTCTTTAATGGTATAATACTGCCATGAAGGGTCTGTACCCGAGGCCAGTTGGATTTTTTGTGCAGCCACTCGCTTGATAGATGGTTTACTTTGGCACGACCATAGACCTGTTTGAAACAAGAAACAGGATCCATCCGACAGGAGACAAGCTTCCATTGACGCGTTGGTACTGTGTCGATAACCTCGTTCCCAAAAAAGTCGTAAGCGACGTCGCAGAGCCCACAAAGGAAGACGTAGGGGAAACGTGCAGGACAGTCCTTTGTTCAAAAATGTGCGATAAACGGTGTGCCCCTGCAGTCAATCGTCAGGTCTGCCACACATTTCCGCCTATACTAATTTGCAGAGCGGACAACGTCCAATCCCCACGTTTTATGATGGAGTGTGACGTCCAACACCATGTTACTTACTGGCGGATTCAACATATTCCAACCAGTTTCCACAGATGTTCACTACAGTAGAACCGGAAAAGTCGACAAGTATCACCGTTTCTGAAATTCTCGTTTCTAGGCGTCGGGAAATACAGATGTAGCCTCTCTCAGAGTCGCTTATGTCTGTGAATTTCTCCACTTTTGGCCGGTTTCGTCGCTAGAATAATTTCCCAGTAGCCTCTGCTCGTCTTCTATACTTTCCTGACCGCGTCACGTTCCCGCAACACTAACTCCCGGCACACAGTGTCACTTTGGCCAGTGGTCATAACGTCTAGGCTTACCAGTGTATATTTCATTGCTGTGTGATAGTGAAATTCACGGCAAATAGTGAGTACACCGTTCGAAATTAGTCACCCTCAGGATACAGGTTACAAATTCCGTGTAACACTATCTTCAGCTTTCGCAGTGGCCTTAACTCGACGAATATACGAGTGTATAAGAATCTTCAGGCATGCCAAATATTTCTCGAGCTACTCATCGTTGATTATGTTCCGTAGAGCTACCAAATTGCGAGGATGGCGACGGCTAGGTTATCCCCGCTGTTCCACACCGTTTCAAGCATTTTCAATATGATTATGATCGAGTGATTCAATGGACTACTCGTGTGGCGATAAAGTTCCGAAGTCTTAGACAATCCAGGATGTATGTGTATGTACCGCTGTGAATCGTGTTGGAAGATCGGACTGTCGGCAACATACTCATAAGACGAAGAGAAAAGGGCAACACTTGATCAAAAAGGATGATGAAATAATCACCCTGGATGATGTTCAAGGTAACCTGAATGAGTAGGTCCAAGTCACGGTACCACAAACACCTGAACCCACGAATTAGATGGAAGGAGTGAGTAGGAAGTGGTGTTGGGCCAAGACACATTGCAGATGTTGCTGAAAATAATTTACGACACGGAAATTCAAACTGCAATATTAAAACCCTAAAATCTTGTTTTAAATTTGACAGAGTAAATAACTCATGCTCTGTTGTTCACATTAAAATTACTGATGACATCATGCTGCAAGAAATAACAGTTTAACGGTCTGATATTGATCCACATGTAACCAAGACACTAATACAAATTATCCACACTGACTGTACCTCAGGAAGGAAGAAGATTTAAAACTAAAATGAGTTTCAAGACTGTAGATAATAACTGTAAAACGATAGACCCACTTTATAAACAAGTTAGATCCTGAGATGAGCAGGCTGTGCTTACGAAATTTTCACGTAATCCAGTTACAACATTTGCAGCTGATGAATCTGATACGAACTTGCAATAAGAGTATAAATTATTAAACCTTGTAAATGGCGTTATGTCAATGCTGAATGCAGCGTGCACATAAAAAAAGAAACCAGAATTAGTTAACAGAAGAGCCTGGCTCAAAGTAATAGCACACAGCTACAAGCCGTACTGTCAGATGGCTGCACTGTACATTTTTTAAGAAATTGGTCGTCAATATGACCTTTACAATGCAACAAAGAGGGCAGAAGATTAGGAGAGAAATACGTGGAACATAAATTTGTTGCCATGAGCAATCCACATACATAAGACACAAAGGAAAGCACTTATACGCTAAAGAAGAACCGAATGAGTGATATCTGCACATACAATAGCTACCGATTTAAAAATAGTTCAAATGGCTCTGAACACTATGGGACTTAACATCTGAGGTCATCAGTCCCCTAGACTTGGAACTACTGAAACCTAACTAACCTAAGGACATGACACAAATCCATGCCAAAGGCTGGATTCGAATTTGCGACCGCAGCAGCAGCGCGGTCCCGGACTCAAGCGCCGAGAACCGCTCGGCCACAGCGGCCGGCACTGATTTAAAACGTAACAAAACGTGGCTAACTAGAAGTCACGACAGTTAAAAATTCTGCAGAACGGTAAACACATTATACGTACTTCAGATGCTACCAGGGCGCTGGACAGTGTGATAAGCACAGTACTTCTTACCGATTTCCGGAGAACCCGGAAGAAGGGAGCCATAGCATCATAGAATACTGTTTAAAAATTTTCTGGAACTTCTTTCGTATTCAGTTCCAGTTTCAAAAAACTAACTAGAAATAATATTGTAGCCACAGGCTACCAGAGTGAATAAGAAATGACAAGAGCCCAGTAGCAGTCCACCACAATATCACCAATTTATTGCGGGCTGCAGAAGACTCGGGGCCACAATATTCCAGAAAACCAAGCAACAACCGTGAGTTGTCCTTCAGGATGCCGAGAGAACCGTTCCATACACACGTGCCTCTAGCAATCGCAAAGCAACCGACGCAATTACTACAGTGACAGCTACAATGATGTCACCACAGTCGACTCATCCGGCACCTCTACGTCACTCGCCGCCACACAACCCTGGCACTGCAATCCAAATCTCTCCCAGCTGCAACTCGCAGCACAATAAAGTTTCCGACGGGAAGTTTCGAACCAACCAAGGTGATAAAAGGCACAACAAAGCCAAGGCAAAAACAATTAGCTTCAGGCTAGCCTCGGACGGTTCAGTGGAATTACTTTTGTCCAAAAAATAAATCCTTCACATACAGCGGGTTAAAAGCCTGTGCACACCTAGTTTCTCATTGTTTCGAGAGGGGTGAAATTAGTTGTCGGACTATGCTACCCGTTTCCAAACAAATGCTCTCCAGTTTCAGTCTGGTTTCGGCCAGTGAAGACCTGCTCAATTATTCGCAGCTGTGAACAGTTGGCTTTTGGGAAGTATCCGGTTCCAAATTTCCATTACATCCAGTTTCCTTCGAAGTGTTCGCTATCACAATTATTGAGATTGACCTGCATTGACGGATACAACGATCCTATACGGTCTGAAACCGATTTTCATTGACAATGCGTGATTCATCTGCGATCCCACTAGGTCACGATCTTTTTACGACCGTCGTTGTTACGCCACGTTATATGGCTGTCAGTAGTACAGTTTTCCGAGTGGAATATGATGCGTATAAACATAAGCAACATGGATAACTTCAGTCATGGGGAGTAGATGAGCATATCCAAATATAAACGCTTATTTTTGCTATTCTGTCACGCCCACTCTTTTACCTACTTTATATGGGCGATCGCGTGAAACCGACCACACTGCATTCAGCATTGACATAACGCCATTTACAAGGTTTATTAATTTATATTCTAGTTGCAACTTCGTATCAGATTCATGAGATACCTACGTTATGGACGGGCACATGACTACCTGAAACAAGTTGAACATCATCTTCCACGCTCTTTAGTGACCAGTGAGATCAAGTGCGTCGGTGACTAACATACGCTCCAGGAAATGGAAAAAGGAACACATTGACACCGGTGTGTCAGACCCACCATACTTGCTCCGGACACTGCGAGAGGGCTGTACAAGCAATGATCACACGCACGGCACAGCGGACACACCAGGAACCGCGGTGTTGGCCGTCGAATGGCGCTAGCTGCGCAGCATTTGTGCACCGCCGCCGTCAGTGTCAGCCAGTATGCCGTGGCATACGGAGCTCCATCGCAGTCTTTAACACTGGTAGCATGCCGCGACAGCGTGGACGTGAACCGTATGTGCAGTTGACGGACTTTGAGCGAGGGCGTATAGTGGGCATGCGGGAGGCGGGGTGGACGTACCGCCGAATTGCTCAACACGTGGGGCGTGAGGTCTCCACAGTACATCGATGTTGTCGCCAGTGGTTGGCGGAAGGTGCACGTGCCCGTCGACCTGGGACCGGACCGCAGCGACGCACGGATGCACGCCTAGACCGTAGGATCCTACGCAGTGCCGTAGGGGACCGCACCGCCACTTCCGAGCAAATTAGGGACACTGTTGCTCCTGGGGTATCGGCGAGGACAATTCGCAACCGTCTCATTGAAGCTGGGCTACGGTCCCGCACACTGTTAGGCCGTCTTCCGCTCACGCCCCCACATCGTGCAGCCCGCCTCCAGTGGTGTCGGGACAGGCGTGAATGGAGGGACGAATGGAGACGTGTCGTCTTCAGCGATGAGAGTCGCTTCTGCCTTGGTGCCTATGATGGTCGTATGCGTGTTTGGCGCCGTGCAGGTGAGCGCCACAATCAGGACTGCATACGACCGAGGCACACAAGGCCAACACCCGGCATCATGGTGTGGGGAGCGATCTCCTACACTGGCCGTACACCACTGGTGATCGTCGAGGGGACACTGAATAGTGCACGGTACATCCAAACCGTCATCGAACCCATCGTTCTACCATTCCTAGACCGGCAAGGGAACTTGCTGTTCCAACAGGACAATGCACGTCCGCATGTATCCCGTGCCACCCAACGTGCTCGAGAAGGTGTAAGTCAACTACCCTGGCCAGCAAGATCTCCGGATCTGTCCCCCATTGAGCATGTTTGGGACTGGATGAAGCGTCGTCTCACGCGGTCTGCACGTCCAGCACGAACGCTGGTCCAACTGAGGCGCCAGGTGGAAATGGCATGGCAAGCCGTTCCACAGGACTACATCCAGCATCTCTACGATCGTCTCCATGGGAGAATAGCAGCCTGCATTGCTGCGAAAGGTGGATATACACTGTACTAGTGCCGACATTGTGCATGCTCTGTTGCCTGTGTCTATGTGCCTGTGGTTCTGTCAGTGTGATCATGTGATGTATCTGACCCCAGGAATGTGTCAATAAAGTTTCCCCATCCTGGGACAATGAATTCACGGTGTTCTTATTTCAATTTCCAGGAGTGTATATTCAAGCCTCAAAGAAACTGGTAGAGGCATGCGTATTCAAATACAGAGATATGAAAGAAAAGCATTATATGGCGCTGCGCTCTTCAATGCCTACAAAAGACAACAAGTGGCTGGCGCAGATCTTAGATCGGTTACCGCTGCTACAATGGCAGGCTATCAAGATTTAAGTGAGTCTGAACGCGGTGTTAAGCTCGGCCCACGAGCGATGGGACACAGCGTCTCCGATGTGATATTCCCGGACGACCATTTCACGAGTTTACCGTGAATATCAGGAATCCGGTAAAACATCAAATCTCCCACATCGTTGAGGCCGGAAAAAGATCCCGCAAGAACGGGACCAGCGACGACTGAAGAGAATCTTTCAACGTGACAGAAGTTCAACGCTTCCGCACATATCTGCAGATCTCTATTCTGTGTCATCAACAAGTGTCAGCGTGTCGACCATTCAACGAAACATAATCCATATGGGTTTTCGGAGCCAAAGGTCCACTCGTGTACCCTTGATGACTGCACGACACAAAGCTTTACACCTCGCTTGGGCCCATCAACACTGACATTGAACTGTTGATGATGGAAACATGTTGCCTGGTAGGGCGAGTCTCATTGTAAATTGTATCGAGCGGATGGACGTGTACGGGTATGGAGACACCTCAAGAATCCATGGACCCTGCATGACAGCAAGGGAGTGTTCAAGCTGGTGGAGGCTCTGTAGTGGTGTGGGGCATGTGCAGTTGGAGTGATATCGGACCCCTGATGTGTCTAGGTACGACTCCTATAAGTGACACGTACGTTGGCATCCTGTCTGATGATCTGTATCCATTCATGTCCGTGTGCATTACAACGAACTTGGGCAGTTACAACAGGACACTGCGACTCCCCACCTGTCCAGAATTGCTACAGAGTGGCTACAGGTACACTCTTCTGAGTTTAAACACTGCAGCTGGTCGCCAAACTCCCCAGTCATGAACATTATTGAACATATCTGGGACGCCTTGCAACGTACTGTTCATACGAGATCTCCACCCCACTCGTACTCTTACGGATTTAATGACAACCCTGCAGGACTCATGGTGTCAGTTTCCACCAGCACTACTTCAGACACTAATCGACTCCATGCCACGTCGTGTTGCGGTACTTCTCCGTGCTCGCCGGGGAACTACATGATATTACGAAGGTGTACCTATTTCTTTGGTTCTTCAGTGTATATTGTTCAACGAGCTTATCAACAAAGAACATTTATCAAGATGTATACTTATATTGCATTATAGAACAAAATAATAGGAAAATCTCCTGCAGCCAAGACCGCTGGGTATTTTTATTTTATTTCACATTGACCAGTTTCGTCATAATCTTGATGTCGTCAACTGATCTTCGGAAAATGGTTATTAATATGCATACACAGAAAGCACAAATAAAATATTAACTGCAACAGTCGTGTGTCCATGTGTAGAATGAACAAAACGGAACGCTCAGTCGTTGCCAAAGCTGATCGCACGAAAAACCAAGCGACCTTGGCTGCGGAAGATATCCTATAACGGATATGTGTGACCTGTATAAGAAAATATAGTAGATCCGAATATGTGTCCGAACCGCTAACTATAGTGTTTAAACGTTTTCTTCGACTTCTTTCGTATTCAGTTCCAATTTCAAAAAGTATTTCGCTTATCTGTTGTCATTTATATCAGACTTTACCAACAGATCGAAAACTTATCAGATCGAACTCATCTTGGCGCTTACGACACAGACATAGAACGTGACTTCTCAAGATTAATTTACCAAATTGGCAGCCGTCGTGGTTTGGTAGGCTCCAGATTAAAATTTTCTGTCACATTGTTGTGGTGATGTGATAAACTTCAACTAAAATAAAGAGGTCTTCTACTTTTGAATTCAGTATTGTATGAAACTGAATGCCAATGAATCAGGAAGGTAGATTAGCGAGCCAGATTTGCCGTTGACCTGATCAGCGAAGTGAGAGAAACTCAATGTCACACGAGACAGTGAGAAACTCAACTAGCACCGCTGCCTTACTGCTTTGAATTGTGCTTTCTTATGACCGAATTTTCGGAAAAAGAGATTTAGATAGCTACCGGAGAAGTAATGTTTCGTAAGACAAAAATCATACAGAACTTTAGATACAACTAAAGCTTCATATGGAAAAGAGCGCTATCACGATTTGAAAAATGAATGAGGAGTACTACTTCTGCTTTCGTATCGATGAAAAAATTGTAGAAGTAGTGCGTGCAGTAGAATCTTATATTTGATGATCGTTTGAGGAGTTGAGGACCACCATTTTCGAGTAGCAATCCCACATTATTACACCACTGATCCATTCCATTAAGTATGATACCGAGCGTAACATTCTTATACGGTGAATTTTTAATAGTAAGTGGTCTCTGTCTATCAGATCTTACAATCAGATATTTATGTGCGCTGGGCAGTACTACAAAAAAACTTTCCTCGAAGTCTCCCGCTTCTTTATCATGCAGATTCTTTTATTCTGCAGCGAAAGTGAGCTGTGCTGGTCAACTTAATTTAAAAATATGTCTCTCCATAAACCGGCGGTACAGAACTAAATTGGGTAATAAACCACTCGGTAGGAAATCGCACGGCGTGCCCGCGCATATAAATTTCCTCGTTATGAGTGCAAACATAACAAGTAACGGGTTGTTAAAGGTATATCATTTCCATTAGTGCTTAACATTTTTCATGTGTAGACTCTGATTAAGGGTAATGATATGTTGCACGCTGTGATTTAGAAGTATGAGGTACGGCAGATTAAATGAAGTTCGCGCAGTTAGCTCACAACGGAGCAATCTTTTTGGCAAAAGGGCGAAGCAGATTATTTTTATGAGTCAAAAGCAGAAGATGTACTGTAACATCGAAGGGGGCTGCTGTTAATAAACCACGGCATATGTTCAGTATTTTGGACTGCTCAATTGTTTGCACTACAACTGTTTTCAATAGTGCGCCATTCACTGTTGTCTCCAGCACATTTCCTGCGGCATTTGGAAAAAGAAAAATGTTGTTAAAGGAACGAAACAGATACGTGAAGTCATCTTTTTCCTGTGTAATAGATTCCCTTCCCGGCCACGGAATATTGTAATATACAGCGTTAGCATTAATAAAACTGACAGACTGCAGGGACGGATTCATGACTGGGAATGGGCAGAAAAAGATCCTAACACGTGCCCGGAAATGCATCGTTGCCACGGTAGATGGCAGTTCCTCCGACCACGTGACGTGTGTCATTGTGTGTTGCAAGCTGTGCGACTGATGCTGCGTTCTGTAAGCAGGATAATGGTTCGGCGTTGGTGCCGGAAGCAAACCGAGACGGTTTTTGTAAACGGCCAAATGGATGGAAACGGTCGAAAGGCTGCACGTCTGTTCCAAACTAAGTACCCTCACAGACAAAAACCACACCCCACAACATTTCTAGCCCTTTTTGGACGTTTGTGTGATCGTGGGTCCTTTCAGACAGACGAATGAGCAGGAAGACGGCGGACTGGGTGTTCACCAGGTTTAGAGGACCGGGTTCTACATGATATTGAGACGAACCCAAGTACAGGCTACAGGCAAGTGGCTCACCAACATTCTGTAAGGCAGAGTACGATTATGTGTATCTTTCAAGACAACAGCTACCATCCCTATCACCTGCAACGAGTGCAAGGATTATCAGCAGCGGATTTCCCTCTGCTGGAAGGATTCTATCGATGGTTTTTGTACCAGACCAACACAAATATGGAATTTATATCATCCGTCCGCTTTATCGACTGTGCAACCTTGGCCGTAACTGGCGTCATCAGTCTGCATAATTGTCATCTATGGTGTCAGACAATCCCTGGGGAATGGTTGAGGAGTCTCATCAGCATCGATTCAGCATCAGTGTGTGTGCAGGGATTTCTGCGATCATATACTTGGACAAGTTTTTATTCCACAACGCCTCGATGGAGGGATGCACCTGAACTTCCTACGGAAAACACTGCATGGGCTGCTTGAGAAAGGGCCTCTGGCAATGCGACAGGATTTGCGGTTTCTGCCTGACGGAGCACCAACTCATTTACGCATTATGATTCGCCTACTCCTCAGCAACATGTTTCCCAAATCTTAGATTATTCGCAGAGGGCCCGTGGCACGGCATGCTGGATCAACGGGCCTTAGAACCCTCGATTTGTGTATGCTGAACCAGTTACTTGTGTGCAGATCTCTCAACTGCGTGTTACTGACGCCTGTTACGCCATTTTTAGACAGGTTGGAACGTGCTAAAGAGTGCGGCATTCAACGATGCCACAGGTGAATGCGTACATTGCATCTTATGGTGCCCACTTTGAACATGTGTTCTGACTGAATTAGATGCAGCGCCGTACTGTTTTCAGCGACGATTTGTTGTTGTTGCACGCATACCGTCAATTTCCATACATGTGTTCATAGGGCATTTTTTTCTCCATTTCCAGTCAGCAATCCGTCGCAGCAGTTTGTCAGTTCTATTAAAATTCTTCCTGTGTACGACTATTCATTGTTTGTGCTGAACAACAGGATTTTTCTTTTCTCCTGATTGTCTCCACTGATATTAGAGTGGAGGAAGCCACAGTGTTACACATAACCTCAATAACTCAGAAATCCAATGCAAGTAGCTACTGAAATGAAGAAACAGTCCTGATGCGAGCGGGACGCACTAATTTGTGCATCAGAATCAAAGTCTGTTACCTAGATAGCTGCAAAAGGCTATATGAGCAATATATAAAACAGTCGTGGTAGAAACTACTTATTTTAGGCCTGATGTTAGCAGCATTTTGTGTGCTGATCCCAAATATGAAATCAGTTTACCTCAGTTTGCTCTACTTTTTTAGGTAGCTGTTCTACACCATCTATGCATTGCAACTCTGTTTTGATAGCTCCTAGTCACGTGTATAAATATTGGCTCCGTATGTGTTTATCCTACTGGCAGTCTGGAGTTGAGTTATTTCCAGAAAACACACCAGATGGAGTACACATCTGGTAACTTAAGTGACCTTCTGTTCCAGAAAAATACTTTGATTACCGCTCACAGCTGCCGATAAAATTCTTTATTTAACAACCTATTCCTGTCGATAAACAATCATCAGGTTCTTAAAGGCACTACAGCAATATAGTGGAGAAATTAAAATAACTGATGTCGGATAATAAAGCCAAGAATTTGTCACTGTTGTCTCATCGTAACATAAATTACATCGTCAATATATAAACTGTACTAGGCAGTGCGTTCTTTCATGTTACCCAGTCCATTTGTGATGCCGATGGTGATGATGGTGATGATGAGGACGATGTAGACATACCTGAGCAGCGCTACTCTAAAGACTATTCAAAAAGAGTACAATGTTGATGATGACAAAGATGTAGACATATCTGAGGAACACTATCCCATACACTGTTGAGAAAAACTGTCAGTGAAGAATGATGGTCATTGGATAATAATAAACAGAGACCAGTGATGTCCAGTGAAGAATCAGTATCACCGGAGATTGATCTCTTTTGACATTCTCAGACATCCAAACACACAAAATTTCTGAATGCTCACATTATGCCTCTTCAGTTTATAAGACTGCTGTGGGACCTTCTCTTATATAAGTGACAGTTTACGGTGAGCGTACAATTATCCGGTGTACAGTTTGGTGCGACAATGACAGCCCATATACAGGTTGACTACCATTACCCTACATGTTTAAAATTCTTAATAAGCAAAAATACGAGGCAAAACTGGGCTACCTTGAGAGAAGAAATTCGAAAGAATCTCCATCTCACTACTTCCTGATTCACACAAGATAAGAAATTCTGTGGGAAATCTTCCCACACCTGCTACAAAACCTGAAAAATAATTCTGAAGACTGTTACATACACTATTTCGATATCTGCCTCACCATCATGATCATCATCAACAACAACAACAACAGCACAGTCAGTAAATTTGCGCTCTTGTTTATACACGACTGTAAATTTCCAGGCAACTCTTCATAGTATATAACAGAGACTTTCCCTAGAAACTGACAGCATCTCTAATTTACACTGCACAGTAAAATTCCAGGAGGCAACATCGCTATACATTGCTAATGGTTGGGTTGTTTCGGGGAGGAGAGCAGACAGCGAAGTCATTGGTCCCATCGGATTAGGGAAGGACAGGGATGGAAGTCAGCCGTGCTCTTTCAAAGGTACCATCAAGGCATTTGCCTGGAGTGATTTAGGGAAATCACAGAAAACCTAAATCTGGATGGCCGGACGCGGGATTGAACCCTCGTCCTCCCGAATGCGAATCCAGTGGGCTAGCCACTCGCTCGGTATTGCTAATGGAATTGAATGAATACCTTTTTCCCACTGTGTGACAATGGGAAAGGAAAACGTTTTGAACTGGAAGATGAAGATAACCCCCTACCATAGCGTCAGTATACTCTTTCATTGGCTCTGATACCAGACGACTTACTGACATGGGAAGAACATAATTTACTTTGCTGAAACTTCGCTGTAAGATCAGTAGTAGAGATCATACGTGTTTCACTATCAATTTTCAGGGTGACAATTATCCAACTATATGAAATTAGATCGTCATAAGTTCTGAATGGTTTGCGTTAGGACGTTCAAACTGCACGATTGGCCGCGGGGCATGATGGAAATTAATAAGGTTTTGTTTAGTGACGAAGCCAACTTTCATTTGGATCAGTTCTTCAATAAGCAAAATTTGTTCATTTGCGGGACTGAAAATCCACATTTCGCGATCGAAAAGTCTCTACGCCCTCTTCTGGTGACTCTGTGGTGTGCAGTGTCCAGTCACGGAATAATCGGTACGATATTAATTGGTAGCACGGTGACTACCGAACGGTAAGTGACGGTTTTGGAAGATGATATCATCCCCATTATCGAAAGTGACCCTGATTTCGACAGGATGTGGTTCATGCAAGACGTTGTTCGACTGAATCGAAGCAGGAAAGTATCTGATGTCCTGGAAGAGCACTTTGAAGACCGCATTCTATCTCTGGGGAACCCAAAGGTCACTGGCATGGTCACCGATTTGCCGCCATACTCTCCTGATCTGAACACATGCGACTCCATTTTGCGGGGCTATATTTAAGACAAGGTGTACAGCAAGAACCACAAAACTATTGCTGAGCTGAAACCATCCTTTCAGGAGGTTATCGACGTCATCGAAGTTTCTTCAACGGGTCATGCAGAATTTCGTTATTCGTCTGCTCCACATCATCGCCAATGATGGCAGGCGTATCGAACTAGTTATAGACTGAATTCGAATATCTGTAGTGACGTGTACATCCTTAATAAAGTGTGTGCACGCCGTAGTTTGTAACTAATTTACATTATTTTCTTATGGTTCAACGATTGTCAACCTTTAGATGAATGTAACGTTTGGTACGAAGATAGGACTACTATCAGCTGCCGTTGTATACACTTTATTTCGGTAGTGCCAGTATGTGAGATGTCCGTCCCCGGTAGCTGAGTGATCAGCGCGACAGAATGTCAATCCTAAGGGCCCGGGTTCGATTCCCGGCTGGGTCGGAGATTTTCTCCTTTCAGGGACTGGGTGTTGTGTTGTCCTAATCATCATCATTTCATGCCCATCGACGCACAAGTCACCGAAGTGGCGTCAAATCCAAAGACTGGCACTCGGCGAACGGTCTACCCGACGGGAGGCCCTAGTCGCACGATATTTATTTAGTAAATCAGATTAATATATTTTAATAAGCTCTCAGGTCACCTGCAGCGGAAAACCGTCAATTTGCATGCAAATGGTGCAGCCTGGGTCCAGTCTTCAGTTAACACTACGACCTAACTGCTACACGCATCAGGTTAGCGAAGCACTGGGCTATAAGCTGTCCGCTAGTCCTGTGTTTCTGAGCATCGATCTGCATCTACTGAGGCGAACGCACGCGGTGGGAGCCATCGTCTGACATTCCTGCGATTCCCCGAGGGCCTGGTTTCAACTCAGGGCGTCTGCTCGTTCCTGCGAGCTAACTTAGGTCGCTCGCAGTGCACGTTAGCCCAACTGCCACGTCTAGACTGACACCAGACTTCCTTCATCAAGGGCGCCGACTACGCTAGCTGCTGGTATGCTGCAACGGCGTTCTGATGCCCCGACGCACTCACTCACTGTTGATTAGTTACGGCCGCCTCCGCTGCATCATTCATAGACCAACTGCATGGAAACACCGTATAATGAAGAACGTTGTTGTTGAGCCAGACTCTGACTCAGCACTCGACGTGGTACTGGAGATCCCACCCCATAGTTATCCGCACAAGCCACTTAGTATTCGTAAGTGGTCATCCTACAACACTGCCGCTTTCCATGTGGCGTAACACCTGGTAGTGCAGTGTCTTGAACCTTTGTGGTGCCACAATCAGGTCGACAACACACTCTGTGAGAAAAAGAAAAAAAAAAAAGCGAAGCACCACGAAGGAATTCTCCAAATGGGTCGAAAACTGGTAGATATGATGTACATCTTCATATAAGTAAATTACAATTTGAATAAAATTGAATAATTTATTAAATAGGAACTGCTTCAAATTTGAACAAGACAGTAATGGATTGGTCCACCTCCAGCCTTTATGAGAGCAATTATCCAGTTGCCCACTCTTTCAGACAATTGTGAGACGTCCTTCTGAGGGAGACTGTGACAAATTTCAAGCTGGTTTGAGGATCCTGCCCATAACACTTCAAAAGCTCTCAACTGGGGAGAGATCCGGAGTCCTAGTTGGACAAGGTAGGGTTTTGAAAACACGAAGACGAACACTAGAAACTCTCACTACATGTGGGCGAACATTACTTTGCTGAAATGTAAGCCCACGATGACTTGACTGGAAGTTCAATAAATCTGGGTATATAATACCTTCAACGCTCCACTGTGCTGTATGGGTGCTGTGGATGACACCAAAAGGTGTCCTGCTATGAAATGGAATCGCACCTCAGACCATCACTCTCTGTTCTCGGGTAGTATGCCGGGCGACAGTCTGGAGCGTCTCCAGACTTGTCTTGGGTGATCATCGGGGCTCATTTCACAGCGGAACTCATCAGTAAAGACATGTCTACGCCAGTCAACGATATTCCACGTCGAATGGGTCCGACACCATTGTAAACGGTGTTTTCGATTTACAGAGGTCAGAGGTAGTAGGTGCAAGGGGCACTGTGACCACTGCCATCTTTTTCGAACCTTTTTAATGAAATTAGAACTATATATATACCTTCAGCTGCTGACGTGCGTTGATATATGTCAACGGGGACGGGTGAAAATGTATGCCCCGACCGGGATTCGAACCTGGGATCTCCATGAATGTATGTACTTTTATTAATGATCTTTGTGGTCAGTGTAGCACAAATTGCACAGAGTCAATGATAATGATTAATCCGAGGCTCTAAGAGCCTCTCTGACTACTGCTCGGTGCTCACATTCTGCTGTGTCCTGGATCGACCGTGGCCATGGATCACACATTCCTGCCAACATCGACTCCTATCCAAATGTCGAGTGATCGCCGATTACTGCAACATTCTTCTTTGAGCCCAGATACACATCTCTCGTACCGTTCAAGCATCTCTCTGGGAGGGATAGTTCCTGTCCGGCTGCGTACAAGGAATGAAATTTGCAAGACTTTATGCCCCGATATCGACAAGACCACTGTTTACTATCATTGCCACCTGTACAGCGAAATGTTGCTGTAGCGTCACACATTCATCCATAGGCCACTGACGTTTACAATTTCTGCATTTTCCCTCGATACCTGTAGGGATATTAATTTGTGACCAATTTGTGTAACTTCCTCTCGATGAATTTTTTTTTTCCCTTACAAGAACGGCTTCGACCTTGAACGCTCGGAACCCCATGATACCATGCTTAGACTATCACTCGTTCATAAAAACAATAGTTTTGTGTATAATTTCTATACAGAATTCTACACTCTTCTGCTAGCACAGCCAGACTGTAGCATGTTGTAGCTACACTAACAAGTGATCGAGTTGTGTGAAAAGTACACTGACGTGATAAAAGTTATGGGATGCCCCCTGATATCGTGTCAGACCTCTTTTTTCACGGAGTAGTCCAGCAATTCGACGTTGCATAAAGTGAACAGGTCGCTGGAAGTCCCCTGCAGAAATATTGAGCCATACTGCTTCGATAGCCGTTCATAACTGCAAATGAGTTGCCGATATGAGATGTCGCGCACTTAATAATGTATTTTTAAAGTTCTATAAATGTTCAACGGGATTCACGTCGGGCTGTATGGTTGGCCAAATCGTTGACTCGAGTAGTCCAGAATGCTCTTCAAACCAATCTCAAACAATTATTGGTTGGCTCTGAGCACTATGGGACTTAACTTCTGAGGTCATCAGCCCCAGAAAACTTAGAACTACTTAAACTTAACTAACCTAAAGACATCACACACAAACAATTATTGCCCGATGACATGGCGTCGTTGTTTGGGAACATGAAGTCCATGAATGGTTGAAAATAATAGTCTCCAATAGCCGAAAATAACGATTTCCCGTTAATGATTGCTTTAGTTGAATGGTAGTTGAATGGTCAGCGAGACGGAATGTCTTACCTACCTGCCCGGGTTCGATTCCCGGCTAGGTCGGAGATTTGCTCTGCTCAGGGGCTGGTTGTTGTGTTTTCCTTGTCATCATCATTTCATCACCATCGACACGCAAGTAGCTGACATGGCGTCAATTCGAAAGACTTGCAGCAGGCGAACGGTGTGCCCGACGGGAGGACCTAGCCACAACCATTTTCTTTTTTATCGGCTGAGTTGAACCAGTAGATCCAGCCCGTTCAATACAAACACAGGCCACACCAGGTTGCACTGTGTCTTGTTAACACTGTGGGTCCGTAGCCTCGTGGGGTCAGCGCCACATTCGAGCCCTACAATCAGCCCTTAATGAAATCTGTCAGTTAATTCGCGTCGTGCGGCAATCATCACGTCGGACACCGTTTCACAAGAGTCACCGGAGCTCAAATTACAGCTATGTCAATGCACTGCCCTTTTACACCTTGTGTACGCAATACTACCGCCATCTGTATATGTGCGTATCACTACCCTACGGACTTTGGCAGTCAGTGTACAGCTGCGGTACGCATGTGTCTCTTGGGGTGTTCGCATGCGGCCTACTGTGGTAAACTGTGTACAGTGACATTACGAAGAGAATTAATCCTACGAATGCGGTTCCATTGTTGGGTACAACGTTGCGACGTGCCAAGTATGCAAATGAAATCTGGTTCGAGGATAGAAGTTTCACGTATATATTATACTATACAATAACTCAGAAATATAATTTGTATGTCGCAGAAATACATGACGTTACGCGGGGTAAATATAATGATTCCGAAGGACAGGAAGATCCTGAACCTGGAGGTGGCTGTTCAAGCGGCAAGTCGTTCATCTACAGTCGCGGTTCAGTGTGTTAGAAGATACTGATGACAGCATTGTAGAGAATATTTATGAAGACTACTAAAATCGTTCCTTCAATTCCCATAGGCAACTAATGAGGTACTGTAAGTGCATTAAAAGTAAATCAAATTGCAGATTAATTCCAAACTATGTGTCTAGCAAAAGGAGAGCAAGGGCTCGTTTCAAAGGAAACAGACTGTCACAATTACAAGAGTCTGTGGCGGAAGTGAACATGTTTATGGTAGAGCAGGATGTGAAGAAAGGGAATGTTTTAAACAGTGACCAGAGTAAATTCCAGTATGATAAGTGCTCACCATCAACAGTGCCTCACAGAATGAGGAAAACTACAGTTACTGTGTTGCAGTCTGTACGTAGCACTTACAACAGTTATATGGCTGCATCAATTCCAGGCATACTAGCAAACAAGTTGTACATCTGTTTTCAAGAGGCGCTAACTACTTTCGGCCCAAATATTTCAAAGAAACTTGAAACAACCTGCCGACGAAACATTCATGTGGAAGCTTGCAAAAGTGGAAAAATGAGTAAAGAACACATGACACGCTTTATAACTTCAATCCTTGGCGAACTTATAACAAGTAAAATGAGTCTGTTGAAGTGTTATTCCTGGTCAGGTCATACAGATCGTACCCTTCTAGACGCATGTATTCCAAACAAAGCTGTTATGCT
Source organism: Schistocerca piceifrons (assembly GCF_021461385.2). Taxonomy (NCBI): domain Eukaryota; kingdom Metazoa; phylum Arthropoda; class Insecta; order Orthoptera; family Acrididae; genus Schistocerca; species Schistocerca piceifrons. Next base: position 654,619,250 of record NC_060142.1, read on the forward strand.
GAATATACTGCCACCGAAAACAACAAAATATTACGATCCCCTTGATCTTTATTTCTTTAGGCATTGTGAGCTCTATAACAGAAGGATGGCTGATTTTGTAGGACCATAATGTGCCCAACTACAAATGAAGATACATAATAGTTATTTCATCATCAGACTTCACTCTGTGATTTATCATCAATTTTTTTCCAGCAAAGGGTACAGCTATAATGCAACATGCTCGAAGAAAGACATATGACGACTGTGACATATCCAGATCATCATTTGATAATGTAATTAACGTAGCTTTTGATATTTGACTGCATGAATGCGAAAGTGTTTTTCAATGTAAAGACGTGGCTTCAAATAGGTGTGCACATTTGTTCTCTTCCACTTTGGCTCAACTAGCACTACGTGGAACAAAATAAGCATTATTAACGTTGTATGATAAGTCTTTTTTGTGCTACTGTAATTACATTAAGCAGACAGCTTTTGACACTTCATTTAAAACGTAATGGTGCACTGATATCATTGAATTACATATAATTTCTCTCCCTTGGTACTAATATCCTGCTACTTTGTTTTTCTCTATTAAAATGTTACTTCTGGTAGAATGCAACGTTTTACATGGTGATGGCATATACAAATGTTTTTTATGATCGAATGTTGTTCTAAGCATAGTTTCATGCGGTTCCGGGCTTTCAAGGTCAAGGTTGTCTGTTATTGACACAGATGTGTCCCTGCAAAATGGAATTGATGAGGGTGTAAGGGAGTCGACGATGTCTCGCTCTACACACTACCGTGATCATAGCACTCGACATTTTCAACAGTACTTGTAACATAACAGTCAACATTTGTTATGTAGTCTTCAGTACACACACACTCGACAGACTTCTACCTATTTCGTCAGAGGGTTATTGCACTACTGAATGTTCTGCATTTTAAGTTTTTGTTACAACATATTAAAATTTTTCCAGTTACTAAGAATTATTCACAAAACTAAAGGGAACCGTGCCAACAGACCGAATTAAGTCATAATTAAAACGAGTCTCTAGAGGCGAAGGCTCCCTTGTAAAAAAAAAATCCAGAAAATATCTCTGAAAAACCTCTGAAATATTGTTATTAGATTTCGCAATCACACTGTTTATATGTCTGCATGTGTGTTTGTGTGTGTGTGTGTGTGTGTGTGTGTGTGTGTGTGTGTGTGTGTGTGTGTGTGTGTGTGTACGCGCTAGTGGGCAAGGAACTGTGTCATCACGAATTGTCTGCAATGCAATTCATACACTCATTCCATAATGCAGAATACAAACCGTGTTGTCAACGAGGGAATACAGTACGTCGTAGCAAGGAAGGGAGACACCAGCTCCGGTCTTAAAGTGGGCGATACGTCCATCCTACAGCACCCAAGAGGAAAACACAGTTCATTTTAACAAACGCCTTTAGTGTCGGCGAAACCCCAACCGAGACGAGGCGCTGGCACGCGCCCGCGCGCGGCATTCCCCAGGAGAAAGGTCCCTGATTCTCGCTGTCGCACTCATATGTTATTCATGAGCCTCATGTGCCTGGCAGCGGTCTTCCTCGTCGTCGACAATTTTGCTCTTCCCGAGTGTGACACTAATGCAAAAAAGGGGGGAGGGGCCGTGCAGAAGACTCGAGACGATTCTCGACATGAAATGTTCTCCATTTCCAGCGATATTCACACACCGCAAGAAGGTGTCGCATGACGCTAGCTTCTAGAGAAGGAACATGCTATATTCGCCGTGTTCTGTTCGCAAAAAGTTATTTGATATTGGACACCTAACCTCACAGAGGGTTCAGCTGGAGTAGTAACAGCAGCAGTGTTACCAACATTTCTTTTGGAAGCTGGAGTTCTAATGTTAAGTGTGTCAATCGTTTTTCCGAATAAAAAAAGACATTTCGCGCAAAAACACATCCACTTTCCGTATTGTGTCTGGGATTAAAAGCTATGTCAGTTTTTTAAATTGTCCTTAGTTGCATCTTTCACAACATTCAGCTCTAGCAACAGAGTTTGTATCTCACAGAAAGTAACTGTTTCGAACATACTTCTTCACACTTGCCGATTACAACTTGCATTGCCTCTCAAATCCTATCCTAGAGTTACCATCATATCAATTTACAGCCGAGCGGAGTGGCCACGCGGTTTGAGGCACCATGTCACGAATTGCGCGGCCTCTCCCGCCGGATGTTCGAGTCATCCCTCTGGCATGGTTGTGTGTGTTGTTGTTAGCATAAGTTACTTTAAGTTGTGTGTAAGTATAGGGACCGATGAACTCTGATGTCTCTCGATCTTCCACCATAATCGAGTACATCATGAGGTGGCAAATATGAGGTAGCCTAGGAAGTGGAAACGTGGGTTCTACTATGAAAAGACTGCTTGGTAGCTACAAAAGGAAAACACAATAAATTAGCGGGAGTACAAGATAAGAAAATATTTATTGTTTAACTTTGCTGTAGTCCAGGATCAGCTGGTTGACAATTATGTAAGACGCGACTAGACTAAGCGTCTGTAGATTGACATAATTTACAATTCACAAATCTTGCAGTGACGAATTAATCTCTCGTAATCTTGAATGTCGAATCGGGTGAATTTGAAGACTAACTTGGAACGGAGCTACAAAGACTTGATGGCAGCAATGTCTGAGCTGCAGACGATGACTAAAATCAGTGCTGGCTGACCACTGACCGCGGCTACGAAATGTAGACTGGCACAACTGCACTACTCTCCTGCTGTACATGAAGTGGCCTAGCGGAGCCTCGCGGCGAGCATAAGTGCTACGTCTGGCTGTGTACTCTTTGGCTAACATAGCCGTTCTTCTCTTCCGTTTATCGAAAGAATCACATCCGGCGGATCGATCTCTCAGGCGGCGGTGTGGTCGTATGACTGACTACATCATAAACTCAGCAATTAGATCCCTTAGGAATTCACACACACATGAACATTTGAACATCAATTTACATTATCGAAAGATATGGTAAATGGGCAAGAATTACTCATCGATTTCGAGCTGTAATCTTCTTATACCCATCTAATAAGTGACTAACATAACTAGACCATACAAGCCTCACTTCAGGTGGTATTAGAAGACATATGCGATTATTTTATCTTGTGACCCTCAGAGTTCGTGAAAAGGCAAGATTTTGTGCCAAAAATATTTTTTTATTTTGTTTAAAGGTCTAGCGGATTTTGTTTTACATCAATGGTAACTGTTTTACGGTAGATGAGTAGGATCTCGTCATTATGAGTTGTCTACGTACTTCACACAAGATTCTTTCTGATCAAATCATCTGGACGCTGATTGGTAGACATAAATAATGGTTGTGTCCACTCTTTGCCTTCAACGATGGCTTCAGCTCTGCTGAGGACAACTTCAACTGAGAAAACCATAATACCGTAGGACCACCTACCCTATACTTCACTCTTGGTGCTACACAAGATGGGAAGGAAGGTTCTCCAGGCGCTCACCAAATTCAAAGCCTTCTTAGCACTGCAGCGTGGTACAGCGTAATTAATTACTCTGAATTACTATTTTCCTTTCATCTACAGGCTATCGTCGTCTCTGTTTACACTACCTCAAGCGTTGCTTGGTGTTGACTAAAGAAGTTTGTGACTTATGGCGAGTCACTCGACCAGTGTGTCCTATTCTTATTAACTGCCTACATCCTGTTACTGTGCCAGCGGGATTTCGGGTAGCACTGCTGTAGGTCGCGAGTGATTCCTTCCGGTGATTCCATGCAATGTCTTACGACCACCCTTCCCGGTGACCGACGGTCCCTGCCGGTCAGTACATGAGGTCTGCCCGGTCTCAGTTCAGATGTTCCTTCGCGTTTCCACATCACAATCGCGTCACCAACAACAGACTTGGGTAGCTTTAGAAGGGATCAACGTCCTTGGCGTATTTGTAACTAAAAATAACATTCACTGACTAGTCGAAGTTCTAAATCACTGAGCTCTCCTCACAGACCAGTTGTGCTGCTACTCCTTCTCTGCTAACAACACAAAACTCCCTGCCTCCTCCTATAATGGCGGCTCAGCGTCTCGTGACATGTAGCGGTCATATCCGCACTGGACAGGGATTTCCTTTTCATCAGCTGATATGTATAGATTCAGTTATGCAGCTCAACCACTAAACAAATACTTTATAACTGAAGACTTCGACGATCTGTATCAACTGACGCTTGCAAGCTAAATGATTAAAACAATATAGGGAACTATTTTGTCAAATTGTCAGGCAGTGCACTGCAGTCCGAGCCGAAGAAAAAATGTTAAATTACGGTATGTATTACGCACATACAAAGGTAGAAAGCTGTACTAATTCTCTTGAGAGAGTGTCTCTCCAGTAGTAGATAATGTATTAGACAACGATTCTGTAGTTCCTACCTTTCTACATCTGCTTTACACACACACTGAAGACTAATTTCAATATCCCACTAAACTCATAAGCTAGGTTGGGCATTAGCACCTCTGTTTCACGGTATTTTTCTTCCCATTGACTTAAAAAAATGGCTCTGAGCACTATGGGACTTAACATGTAAGGTCATCAGTCCCCTAGAACTTAGAACTACTTATACTTAACGAACCTAAGGACATCACACATATCCATTCCCGAGGCATGATTCGAACCTGTGACCGTGCCGGTCCGTGGTTCCAGGCCGAAGCGCCTAGAACCGCTCGGTCACCACAGCCGGCCATTGACTTCAGACGTTGTGTTTGTTACATAACTTGGGTACCTATTTAATTTGTTTTGCATTTTTTCATCAAGCTAGCTATCACCAGTGACTCCTAAACTTTTGATTTTACGCCAAACAACATCTACAATCTACAAGTACAACCAAATTCAGAAAAAGTGCTGTGAAATATATGGTAGGGAGTAGTTGGTTCCACGTTCCATTTGGGTGTGTAGTAACAGAAACATGACTGTTTACATTACTCTGTGCCTGTTATAATTAATCTAGAATTCTCAGTTAAGTACTTACATGAGGGGATGGTAGCATATTCATGAAGTCCACTCTTATCACTGCTTCTAGAATCTTTGTTAGTGGTATTTTGATTGTCCTCTATCAGTTCAGGTTCTAAGAATTGTCGGCGTTTTCTGACAAGGGTCGAGAAAAACTATTAATATTCGTCTTTCGCTTCTCTGTAAACCTTAATTAAATAATATTTTTATTGATCCCACACTCTTCATTTATACGCTACGATGGGTCTCGTACAAGCCAAGTAACCAGTCTCCTGTGTAGACTTACTGCATTTTCCCAGTATCCTACAAATATGTAATCGGTTTTATTTCTAACTGAGGTTACCTAATCATTTTGTTTCACATCCCTGTACGTGGTAAAACCAATGTATTGTGTCGATTTAGGAATTCAAATTAACTCATTCATCTGTAGTCATAGAATACAACATTTCTACATTTTATGAAGTACTCGGTTTCATATTTCTGAATATTTGGCGAAAATACCGAATCTTTAAACCACTTCAGATATTACCATGGTATGACATTTGCAGGCATTATGGTTGATAAATGCGTCATGTGTAAAAGACTGAGACTGGTATTAAAATTTTGTGCCACATAATGAACATCCACTGCTAACACTGCTTAACACATTTCCGCTGGACAAAACTGAAGTTACTCCTACATCTTTAAAAAATATTTCATCCAAGTAAACATGTTGATTTCTGCCTGCTGCCTACTGACAATCACAGATAACATCTAACATCTTCCGCCTTCAGCAATTACTACCATCTAATGCATGAACAAAGCAAAATTACATCTCTGGAATTCTATGCAAAACTGTAACATACAAACCGGTTTACGTAAACAAGACATGATGCACACTCCAGAGGCTTAAAAAATGTAATAAAACCTTATTTAAAGCGGGAACTAAATAACGAAAGTTACATTAGACAAACGTTTCAGTATTATTGGAATATATTCAGGATATCTGTATACTGCATATACATGATAGTAGTGTCACAAACTGCACATTGTCACAGCCCGCGTTGTTGGCAGATCTCCTTACATAAACTCAGGGAGCTGGCATAACTTGCGTGGTTGCTATATTTCCTAATACCTCAGTGGATATGACTTATAACGCAACTTGTGTTGATTACACTAGCTTGTTGTTCAAAATGACCACCAGATGTTTATTCCTATTTTAATTACTGCCTATTACCCACTATCATACCACAGCTGTCATTACCTTAAGCCTGAGCCGAGTTAGCATAATTTTAGATCCAAAAATGGCATCACGATCATACATAGCTGCCAAGACAGTTTGACATTACAATGCGCGAAAATCCTCCAACACCCCAACTAGCAGCAGCAGGAAGATTTATTATTTTTTTATTTTGCTCTATGTGTCAGGAATCATATACAAAATCAATGCTAAACAAACCAAATGTAATTACAAAAGTTATTCGAGAAGTGTGCATTTGTGAAGTTGCTTCTGTCTTTGCGATACATAACCTGATTATCCTCTACAACAGTACTTAGATAACGTGCAACTGTTAGGCACAGGCTGCACTTTATTGTCAGACCACTTCATAATTACAGAAAACCTATAATCAATGAGGTTGCCTGCAACACAAGTGTTCAGCCTCCTGTCGACTATTACTGTATTGGTGGGATCATTAGCAAATAGGAATAATGGATGACATTGAACAGAAGTTTAAAGGAAGGTGACTAATTTTTGTATTATTGTGAAAAGCGTGGGAGAGCACCTGGGATATGATACGGGACTCGGGATAAAAAAACTTTTATCACATAGCACGGCAAAACATTCAGCAGAAGATTTGCTTCACTGCGCATTAATGATGTTTGTCATTGTTTACAGTATTACCAAAGTTTCAATAGAAGTCCTCTTTTTGCACACAAGAGTCATGGTTTGCTGTTAGTGTAGTCACACAACTCAGTTTTGCTTAACGGAATTCAGTAGTAGCAGTACCTAGAGAGGCATTGCACATCATGGAGAAGTTTGGTGTGGAAAATTCAACAAAGTACTCAGCAGGCAATATCATATGTCCTGCTGCATGGATATCGCCAAAAAACCGCAATGACGAATTCCAGCTAATATCGAAGTTTACCAACAATCATTCTATCCACGTCAAAGGATCTTGAAGGTGACTTGAATTACTTCCAGTAACATACTGTGCCATTTTGGTGTTACGTATCTGAATTTTAGTACAGTAGCTAGGATTGTTTCGTAAATTTGTAATCTTCCTTCCATGGAACCTGTACTGTGCCATTAACTCCGAGGAGACATACCGTATGAGCAGGCTCTAACAGCACTGCAATACGTAGGTGAAAAGTAACGTCGGACCAAGCGTCTCAGTCTCGTGATACTACAATAACTTGTACCGACAAGACCTGGTCTACACTCAACAACATAACATGCGTGACTTGAAATAATCCGCAGTACTAACACGACGACGTCACGTAAGATTTAGTATTCACCCTCTCACGCTATAAATCACACTACAGCTCGTTAAAACGTCACGATGCACAAAAGGTTGAAAACAATAACAATTTTCGTTGTATAATGGGCTCAGTGGTAGCTATCTGGATATTAATTAAACAAAGCATCTATCAGGGTTCAGGAGATTCATAAGGTAAACCATCACAAAAGCTGATACTATTGATTAGAAAAATACTAAATGCGAGACTCTACTGGAAGTAGGAATGATATAGTTACTTTACCAATAACAGCAACCCTTAGCTAACAACACAACTAAACTCTCTCTCAATAACGTAGGTATCAGAAACGACAGCTTTCTATAAAAACTGATGAATAAATCATATAGATCCGTTGCCTCTTGTAGTTGCTTCTGTTTTAAAGCTACAAGGAATAATCGTATACACAAACATTCAATTTGAAAGTTAAAATTTTTTTACGTAATTTGAAGAATAAGTTCACAAGGCAAAGACATAATTTAATATTGTTTACCTGTCGTTGTCAGTTAACGATAATCTCTATATGAAGCCCCTTACTACCACAACATTTTTGACACTATTGAAATTTTATAGTAATAAACTATCTCGTCGATCTCAAACTTTCAGAATCAAATGAAATAACTTTTAATTTATAATTAATCACTTATCAATAAAACGCAACGTTGAGTTTCCTGTCTGAATCAAGATTAGTTACCTTTCTTTTCGTTGCAAGCTATTAACTGAAAAATACTACTTCTTCTCTGTAAATGCTTTGAACTTGGTTTTTACCAGTATTTCAGATTTTTACCTTATTGGCCATTGCATTCACTTTGTTACGAAACGATATATTCGAGATATTAGTCTGCTTTGAAAGAAGCCCTTAATTATTTTTCTTGTAATGGTTTGGCGGTAAATGGCAAGTCGGTTACTCACGTTTTCAGGTTAATACCGTTAATTTTTTATTTCCTGCAATTTATTAGTTTACAGGTGCAGGTCAGAGTATTAATTTACAGGCGCTCATTGTCTATTCCAAATCCCACTAAGTGGAAACGTAATGAAAAATTAATAAAAAACCTGTCACCGCTACTTTTCAACTATAAGATCTTTCAATAATCAAACAAAGCTCAGCTACTTCAATCATTGACTTCCGCGATCTACTAATATTTAAAACTCAAAACCCAGCACTCGAGGATCACTTTTAGAGAGAACTGGCGTGTTCTCAAGTACACTGTTCTTGATTTCTCATATAGGGACAAGGGGAAAGGCTGTCGAATTCTCAGAAACTTCCGACTGTTTCTCAATAAATAACTAACATAAGACTGCCATTCTTTTTAATATAGACTGCACATTCATACAACGAGATGTTTGCAATTTACAATATTATTATGGTCACGGCGAAGTCACACAATAAATCCAAACCAAATACCGCTAAGCTACTATTCCTCAGTGTTTGCGTACACCTGTACAACCATAATAAAGCAATGCAACGCTGCTGTACCATTGTGCGTATTTTAATCCTCAACCTCAAACTAACTAGACGACTTCGCGTGAACACGTCTCCTCACATACATCATCCAACGGAAAATCTCAAAAATATATTGAAACACGGTCCGCATACAAACGCATGGCTACTGAGCAACACAACGCACGTTTAATCACAAATAGGAGAAACTAATCTCACACTGCAATAAATCGGTCGTTTTACTACGCCAGGCGAGTCTAAACTCTACCAAAATCGCTGAAATAATCATTTTCTACACAAGTCGATGGTCTTCTCAAAATACATTTATAAATACTTAGAACTGCTTTGAACACACTTGAGTCCTATCCCCAACGACAGACTAATTCACGTATCGTACTTGTGAGCCGATCTCATCACACTCTTGAGATAATCTCTCTCGTGGCTCACTGCTGGAAGAGTACTTGGATACTACTCAAAAATGCTAAAAGGACAAGCCAAGAGCCACTCTCTGCAATTAGTCTTATCACGCCAATTCTCTCAATAACAACAGTAAACATTTCTTCTTAGCGGTCCCGAGAAAAGTTCCTAGTGGCCAGCTGCATCGTAATTGTTATCTGTGCCGCACGCCGCGATTCAGCATTCGCCCGAGTGTAGCAAACTCGCTGACTTGACAGTAAAGAGCTTTTCTCGACCATTAGATGTCACACATCTACAAAATTTTATGATAAAGATGTAAGGAGATTTGTAAATAAAGATGTAAGAAAACGATACGAGCAACTTAACAAACTCTTCATTTTACTAGCTAAAAAACTCGATACTAAGTTGAGGCGATACAAACAAGTGATGCGCTTTATTCGGACCGAAGACGGTTTGTAATACTGCAAACCCCATTCAAATTTCTACAAAGCAGCTGTATGAAGCTTGTCAAACACAACTGTGTAACTATAAATCTCTGATCATCATGACAGTGTGAGTGTTTTCAAACTTAAATAAGGTAAGGGCCAGTGCCCTGTCACATAACTCTGATCTTGATGATTCTAAGGGAGCTACGATACGCTAATAACTTTCATAACATACAGTGGTTCTCCTTGTCAAGCAGATGTTGTAGGAACCAACCAATTCTGTTGGTCTGGAAGGAGTTTCCCACAGTAATAATAATGTACTATTTCCAAACTTGGATACAACAATTAGAGAAAGAGGGGTGGCGAAAATAAGCAAACTACTGTTCAAAATCTGGAAGGTGAAAGTTGGAGATGAATATAATATATACTTCAAAGGTTGTAGCTTTAACGAAATGTATGTGAAAGGCAAAAATATAGGCAGCTGTGCTCCAAACGTGGACTGATAAATGTTGTGTTTCGACTCATATACACAGTCCATATAATTCTACATTGATACAGATCCAGATAGTTATCACTTAGTGATATCCATACGTCTGTCAACTTAGTCCATGTATAGGAGTTCCTTCTACTATAAAGTTGCTCAACCCATTCAAAAGTCTCCCCAGAATCTCATATTATTTTTTCACTAAAACTAAGAAGAGCAATCAAGCACATAAGCTACTGAATGATGTTGATACCTACGGGGAGAACAATGTCATAGTGAGCCTCACATCACATGCCAGGAGCTCTTTCATCCATTTCACAATACAAAAACGAATAACCACCATTTCAAAATTTTTCTATGTCATCCATCATTCCTGTCAGGTAGTGATCCCACACCATGTAGTAATAGTTGAGGACAAACAAGTGAGGTTTAGGCAGTCTCTGTTTGTATAGGTTTGCTGGATGTAAGAAATGTTCTGGCAATAAAATGCAATCACTGCCTCACTCTTTGATATGATCTAAACACTGCTGTAAAGGATAATCACGTTGTTTTGCACCAGATATGTGTATGTAGAGATGTACTCTCTACTTACGCGTCTCTGCGTACACACTCGCACTCCACTAACGTAACTGAACACATGATGTCTGCATCGTGACCATGGCAGCAACAGTGACGGCAAGGCAGCGCTGGAGGTTGAATGGCTGCAGCTTAGAGCACACCACGGCAGGTAACCTCCTACCTATTTACTTTTTCTGCATTCCCAGTGGGGGTTGTGTTAGCAGAACAAATGTTGAAAAATGTTTAAACGTGAGATATTAGGTTAATTTAGCGACATATTGTGTGTGCTTGTTTGATTTTTACAATTCCTATCATTACTATACTGGAAAAATCTCAGCAGCTATATTAGACCGTGACAACCTGTTTGGTCTATAAGTTATGGTAATTAAGGGAAGGTTAAATAAAGGAGCAGCTGTCTTATGATAGTCTGTGATACATTATATAAATTAAGATAGGAATAATTTTCCAATTGCTGTTTTGGCTCATTGGCTCATTATTAATAATATATATATATATATATATATATATATATATATATATATATATATAAACTTCTAGAGAACGTTCAGAGAAAATGTGAATGGATATCATCCACCAAACTTGTGCTTCAGAAGATCGGATGGAACCCTAGAAACCAATACCAAAAACAATAGTGACGTTCTGGAAAAGCACTTTGAAAAGCTCCTCAACACGGATCCCCCTCTGGAAGAAATGATGACAGGAACGAGCACGTACAATCCAGATAGTGAACCTCCAACTCTAGAAGAAGTTAAAGAAATAATCAAGTCACTCAAGAATCGTAGAGCACCAGGAGAAGACGGCATCATCGCGGAAATCTGGAAGTTACAAGACCCGGAACTCACCAAAGACATCCACAAGATCTTGGAAGATATATGGAAGACCATGAAAATTCCTGACGACTGGAAAACTGCCCTGATACACCCACTACACAGAAAAGGTGACAAGACCGACCCGAACAACTACAGAGGAATATCCCTAACACCGGTCACGTATTAGATCCTCTGTAAAGCTTTACTAAACAGACTAGAATGCCAGACCGACCACTTGATTGGGGAATACCAAGCAGGCTCCCGTAAAGGTCGGTCTTGTGCGAAATAAAATTTGGAACCTGGAAATGATTTTACAACACAAACAGAACCTGATCATTAACTTTGTCGACTTCGAAAAGTCGTACGACTATCGACCGGAAAACTTTCTCCAAAATTCTACCAGAATACAATGTAAACAACAGAACACGGACTATCGTAGTGGAAACCTTGACCAACACCTCCTCCAAAGTAAGGTTCTGTGGTAAACTATCAGAGCCCTTTGAAATTCGCACAGGTGTCCGACAAGCCGATGGCCTCTCACCTCTCGTTTTCAATCTAGTGTTAGATAAGGTAATAAAAGAATGGTAAACATCACAACAGGGGATAAACTTAGGAAACCTACAGATTAAATGCCTGGCTTTTGCAGACGATTTGGCAATTGTCACTAAAGGTATAAACGGAACAAAAGATGCTATTGAAAAACTACACGAAATCGCTTCCTAAACTGGACTACAGATCTCTTACGAAAAGACACGGTTTATGAGCACAAAGAAACTTTCATCTCTGAACGCACAGTACGAAACGATTTACAAAACGGCAAACTTAAAATACCTCGGTGAAACACTACAAATGAGAGGACATAACACATACTCAAACGAAGAAAGAAAAATTAAACTGGTCTAGGCATACAAGGTAGTGTGGAATCATTACGACAAGAAGTCTATCTCACAAAAAGCCAAATTACGCCACTACGACACGGTGGTGCTCCCCGAGGCACTATGCGCAGCAGAGACCACACTGATCCTAGGGCATACACGTATCAGACAACAAGAAAAAGTAGAACGGAAAATAATTTGTAAAATATTTTGCGCAACTAACAACAATGGAATATTGGTCAAGAAACCTACAGAGGAACTATACAAACATACAGAGACAATCACAGAAATAATCAGAAAACGTAGACTACAATTCTATGGACACCCATACAGAATGCCATCACACAGACTGACCATACAGATCTTTGACTGGGTAACCACTAGAAACAACAAATGGGTGGTACAGGTAAAAAAGAACTTAACAAACTCAACATAACAGCAGACACAATAAACGACAGAATAAAATTCAGAAACATCATTAAGGAAAGTAAATTACATGAGATACACAGTGACAAACGAACAGCCGTAAAATGGACCGAAGAACGCAAGCAAGATCACAGCCGGAAGTTGAAAGAAATATGGGCGACAAAAAATGCAATCAAGATGAAGCCGAAGACATGAAGCCGACAAGAAACATGGACAGAAGACTGGAAACAGAAACACGACGAGTGAATAAGGGAATTTTCGGCAGCAAGGATGACAGCAAAAGGAATTGGCTATTTAGTTTAGTCCAACAGCGCTCTTTAAAGGCAAAATACCAATAATATATATAGGCAGCTCTGTGAAGATAGTTGACCAAAGGGTATTGGGGCAGTGGCCAGTTCGGGTTTATTGGTTGCTATCACATCATCAAAATAAGGCAATGCCATTTGTGACTGGTATTAGAATGCGTAATCACATGGGTATGCCAACTGCGTTTGAAAATTTTCCCTTTGGCTTTCCAGCGGAGGGTGTGGAGGTGCAAGGTTCCTGCATACCAGACTTTGGTCCAATGTCCTGGATTATATTCCAATCCTCTTCAGAGTGAGTCATGGAGTCGGGGCATTGACGCAGTTAACTGTGTTCCATCAGTGAAATGGGGATGTTAAACTTGCTGGGAATGTCATTTGTACTCAAGCGGAGTAGGCTATGTACTAGAGCTGTTTTTCATCCCAGCCCATCTCTCATCATCAGTGCAACACACACACACATACACACACACACACACACACACACACACACACACACACACACACACACATTCTGTTCAGTTTTCACACAGAGCTCATTCTCCATGTAAAAACAGTGATGGCCTGTGTGAGCAATAGGAAAAAAATTTTCAATCAGGTGGCTGAAACAGCCTCTTGCAGTCTCCTATTCAATCACGTCATATGACTTTGTTTTATATATTACAGTAATTTTAATAAAGTGAAAACTTAAGTAATTACGATAACTGGATATTGGCAACTATGAGGGATGGGCAAGCTCCTCCAGTCAATGGATAGTTCACCATATTTCACATTTCAGCCAACTGACATACAGAATTAGGGCAGGTGGAGCTGGGGAGTGGTTACTTTGAATGTAACACATGGTGTTGACATAAGGAGATGTGGCAAGAATGAAGGCTGTGCTAGTGTGCAGTTTGTTTCCCTACTTGTGGTTTGCTCAACACCCCAACAGTGATTTCCTCGCAGTTATTAATCATACAGTTTCAGTATAATTATATTTTTTAGTTTACAGACAACTTGTTAGAATTTTAATAACTGAATGTGGGCTATGTATTGGGATTCACTTGAAAGTAGCAGAACTGTGATGCTATTAATGTGAGGAGAGCCACGCAGCAGTCAGTCACAAACCCATTAGTTTTTATTATGCGAGCAAATCTAGATGTCGGCTATAAATAGCCAGCTCAGTGTTAAAAAACACAAGGAAAGTTACAGAATAAGAATTAATTTACATAGATCAATACGTAAACACCATGTTATCCAATAGCAGCTCTCCACTCTGGTCAACATACCATTTTTGCTACAATTCAACATACTCGAGGCACTTCATGTCATCATATCTGCTTACATGTGTATAGACAGAAGGACACTGATGTAGTTGTTTTCATCAAGTAAAACAGCCTTAGTCTATGTCATGTAGTGTAAGTTACACCCTCTATTCTACGAATTAAGTAACATCTTTTTGTTTTAGTACAACAGTTTAGAAAGCCTTTTTATATAATACCTTAAATCAAAAATCATAGTTGGATATCACTTTGAAACATTCAAGAAATGCCATATTAGAACGTCGTTTCTTATATCTTAGTGGTGAAGTGACCCATCAAAACGTGTGGAAAGGACCGTTAATCGGTTCACATAACTATCTTACACAAAATTATTACATCGCTTTAAAAATAAAAATTAACGAATTAAAAAGATTTTGTTGAAGATCGACTTAATAAAATACAGTTATATAGAAACTGACATTCGTCAGAACCTGAAACCTGGCATCGTCACTCATACCATAGTGGTTAAGTGATCCATTAAACATTTAATATAAAAAAATAAAGTCCTTACACTACATTTTTGTGAATATCTGTTAACATTACAGTAAAAGAATGAAAATAAAAGTGACAAGGTTGATTTAACCAGGCAAATTTAATAAAACATACGGACGCACTCCACTGGCCTAAAAGTTTGTACATAGACGTATTGTGAAGTGCAACTGCTTTAAGCTGTTTGCAGAAAGACGATAAAACAAACTGCCATTATACTTATGCTTTAGGCTAATACTGATTGGAAATTTACTTGATTGGTGGTAAAATAGATGTAGCACTGGGTTATACCAACAAAATGGAAGACATAATGATCCTCTAAGACAAATAAATTATGTTCTCCCATACTATAATGCCAAGTGTTGTCTGTTTAAAGGCTGGCGGAAATTCCCATACCAGATCTCTCCTGTGTCGTGAGGTATTTTGGCATGAAGCAAAAGATTGCCGAACAGCTCCCAAAATCGGGAGCTCTTATGTTACGATGTCATTATTTTGTAGTTCTGCTTGAGTTTAAACATAGACTCTGTTTAGTGTTCAACATTATCCATATCAGTTACTTAAGTGCTTGATATTATAGTTCTGTATATGTGTTCTGTTGAATGGAATGAATGTCTGAGTACATATGCTGAATTTATTGGAAGAACTGAACAGTGATGTATCAGTAAAGTGGCTTATCAGTGCAGTAAGTTATCAACCGAGTGGACGCAAAGAGAGTTTACGCAGTATTTTGTGTGTGTGTGAGTGTGTGTGTGTGCGTATGTGTGTGTGTGTGTGTCAGATTACAGTTAAGAAGAACATTCCAGAATGAGATTTTCACTCTGCAGCGGAGTGTGCGCTGATATGAAACTTCCTGGCAGATTAAAACTGTGTGCCTGACCGAGACTCGAACTCGGGACCTTTGCCTTTCGCGGGCAAGTGCTCTACCAACTGAGCTACCGAAGCACGACTCACGCCCGGTACTCACAGCTTTACTTCTGCCAGTACCTCGTCTCCTACCTTCCAAACTTTACAGAAGTTCTCCTGCGAACCTTGCAGAACTAGCGCTCCTGAAAGAAAGGATATTGCGGAGACATGGCTTAGCCACAGCCTGGGGGATGTTTCCAGAATGAGATTTTCACTCTGCAGCGGAGTGTGCGCTGATATGAAACTTCCTGGCAGATTAAAACTGTGTGCCCGACCGAGACTCGAACTCGGGACCTTTGCCTTTCGCGGGCAAGTGCTCTACCAACTGAGCTACCGAAGCACGACTCACGCCCGGTACTCACAGCTTTACTTCTGCCAGTACCTCGTCTCCTACCTACCAAACTTTACAGAAGCTCTCCTGCGATCCTTGCAGAACTAGCGCTCCTGAAAGAAAGGATATTGCGGAGACATGGCTTAGCCACAGCCTGGGGGATGTTTCCAGAATGAGATCTTCACTCTGCAGCGGAGTGTGCGCTGATATGAAACTTCCTAGCAGATTAAAACTGTGTGCCTGACCGAGACTCGAACTCAGGACCTTTGCCTTTCGCGGGCAAGTGCTCTACCAACTGAGCTACCGAAGCACAACTCACGCACGGTACTCACAGCTTTACTTCTGCCAGTACCTCGTCTCATTCTGGAAACATCCCCCAGGCTGTGGCTAAGCCATGTCTCCGCAATGTCCTTTCTTTCAGGAGCGCTAGTTCTGCAAGGTTCGCAGGAGAGCTTCTGTAAAGTTTGGAAGGTAGGAGACGAGGTACTGGCAGAAGTAAAGCTGTGAGTACCGGGCGTGAGTCGTGCTTCGGTAGCTCAGTTGGTAGAGCACTTGCCCGCGAAAGGCAAAGGTCTCGAGTTCGAGTCTCGGTCGGGCACACAGTTTTAATCTGCCAGGAAGTTTCATATCAGCGCACACTCCGCTGCAGAGTGAAAATCTCATTCTGGAAACATCCCCCAGGCTGTGGCTAAGCCATGTCTCCGCAAAATCCTTTCTTTCAGGAGCGCTAGTTCTGCAAGGTTCGCAGGAGAGCTTCTGTAAAGTTTGGAAGGTAGGAGACGTGGTACTGGCAGAAGTAAAGCTGTGAGTACCGGGCGTGAGTCGTGCTTCGGTAGCTCAGTTGGTAGAGCACTTGCCCGCGAAAGGCAAAGGTCCCGAGTTCGAGTCTCGGTCGGGCACACAGTTTTAATCTGCCAGGAAGTTTCATATCAGCGCACACTCCGCTGCAGAGTGAAAATCTCATTCTGGAAACATCCCCCAGGCTGTGGCTAAGCCATGTCTCCGCAATATCCTTTCTTTCAGGAGCGCTAGTTCTGCAAGGTTCGCAGGAGAGCTTCTGTAAAGTTTGGAAGGTAGGAGACGAGGTACTGGCAGAAGTAAAGCTGTGAGTACCGTGCATGAGTCGTGCTTCGGTAGCTCAGTTGGTAGAGCACTTGCCCGCGAAAGGCAAAGGTCCCGAGTTCGAGTCTCGGTCGGGCACACAGTTTTAATCTGCCAGGAAGTTTCATATCAGCGCACACTCCGCTGCAGAGTGAGAATCTCATTCTGGAAACATCCCCCAGGCTGTGGCTAAGCCATGTCTCCGCAATATCCTTTCTTTCAGGAGCGCTAGTTCTGCAAGGTTCGCAGGAGAGCTTCTGTAAAGTTTGGAAGGTAGGAGACGAGGTACTGGTAGAAGTAAAGCTGTGAGTATCGGGCGTGAGTCGTGCTTCGGTAGCTCAGTTGGTAGAGCACTTGCCCGCGAAAGGCAAAGGTCCCGAGTTCGAGTCTCGGTCGGGCACACAGTTTTTACCTGCCAGGAAGTTTCAAGAAGAACATTGTCATCGAATCAGTGAGACAAACTGCCTATTGGCTACTGTCTCGGGTTCTTCGGCCGACGATCATCTAATGATTTTTCTGACGTTTCGCCAGCACGAGTGGCTGGCATTGTCAAAGCTTCACCCTCCATTGCCAGTTCACCACCGGCAATGGAGGGTGAAGCTTTGACAATGCCAGCCACTCGTGCTGTCGAAACGTCAGAAAAATCATTAGATGAACGTCGGCCGAAGAACCCGAGACAGAAGCCAATAGGCAGTTTGTCAACAAGTGGCCACGAAAACCTTAACAATTTTGAGTCAGTGTGACTTTGTAACGAGTTAGTGAAGAGTTGGTGGGTTGTTAAATATTTTAATTATTATGATGAAACTGTAGCAAGTGTAATAACAGTTACTTGAGTCATTGCAGTTCCAGTTGTAGTAAAGTTAAGGGAAAGAGACTGAACTGACGTAAGAGTTGTTAAAAACCGTCTGAATCTTACTCCATCTCTTTCCTTCGGAGGTTTAAGTGGGAAAAAAAAAACTAACGTAAAGGAATAATAGTCAGCAAAAGTTCGTTTTAATGTGGAAGCTCATGAAGCAGTAACTTAGAAATTAATATTAAAAGTACGTGAAAGTATGAAGAAGTCATACACTAACCTTAACTTCCAATATGGCAAGACGTTTTGCACGATTTCATCTGTCGTCGCAGTCATACGCTTACATTCTTGTTTATGTTGACTGCATTTGCGTTTTTGCTACTGCTAACACTAAATTTATATCCTGAAATTCTCTGTATCAATATTATACAAATATCGCAAACACTTGCCAGCGTTGGTATCATAATCGTTTTGCAGCGGATCGTTGTCAGAATGGTTAACAACTTCATTACCGGTAATCTGTCTCAGTTTACTCCTTCTTTTGCCTCAAGTTCTAGTCATAATTTATTTGCAATTCTTGTTCTGGCCTCCTACTGCCTCTCCTCAGCGCTTTAACCTTAGTTCTTGGATGTTAGTTACGAGTTTCTCAAATGATTGAACACCGTCTAAAGCAAAGAAATACATGGACTACTGAACTGTTTCTTAGTTACTTGTGCAATATCTGTACCCTCTCTCACCCTGTGACATGGCTATCCCGTGTATTTTGAGTATCCACAGAGAAACTGACCTAATCTGAAAGAATCTTAAGTAACAGTAGGACATCGGATGCTCATTTTCGGAGCGCAGGTACATCTCTAAGCTGCTCTAAATTCGGGACACCGTTCAGGTGCTCGGCATCATGTCTACGACAGACCCTGCCTTTCCAGAATACTAAACTGAAGCAATTTTGTCGAGCGCTCTCACGACTGGAGTGGCTTCTAGTTCGTCTTGACAAAGGCACAGGCGGTGAATGCTCGGGCAGTTAGGAAAGAGAGAAGTTTTCGCAGAAACGGAGAACTCGTGACAAGAATGGGCGTAGAATTTCTGATGGTAAGTGCTATCGCTTCTCACTCGATATTATTTCTCGCTCTGAGGTCCATTTCCATCGTACTCAGTTATCACTCACATGTGAGACAAAATTTCATACTTACGAGCTTGTATGCAGAGCAGCAAGTGTTTACTTCAACAATTTTCTCTGTAGTGATGTTTAGTAGTTTATTTTCCTTCCTGCGTTCCGTTCAGAAAAACAGTTGGAATTGTTTATATACGCTTATTTCCAGCACAGATATCAAGTTTTGAGATATCATGCTAACACATTTACTCTGCTTGGCTGCTGTTCTTTACTTCTCTTGTCTTTATTAGTGTTTTTATTAGGTAACTAAATTTTTTTTGGCAGTTCTCGCAAATGACAGTGAGCACCAGCTGATTTACAGGTACCTTTTGAACTCGAAATCAAAGTTTAGAAAGTTTCTTCACCACGAGTGTGGCCACAAACCCAGTAACTCCTACAGTACTGTAATCGCACGTTCAGCAGAAAGTTACATATCTCTTTTCACCTTTGAGTGAGTTACAACATTTACTGACTACCCTTTTATAATATTACATGCAAAATTATAGGTACGTTTCACAATTACAGAAACACCTTTACAGGAAAGTTTTTCGATAAAACCACTTTGCGGTGAGCAATGGCAGAAATATTAATATATATTCAAAACGAAGTATTATCACGATGTTCAATTAATCAAACTTGCCCGTCACTTCGATTATATGAATGTGTAATAGTCGTACACCGCGCGTTCCCAGACCTGTGTTTATATGCAAATCTATTTTCGATCGGTTTCTAGGAAGATCTCAACGCAGAAAAGGACAGTAGTGTGACATGTTCTCTAAAGGCAGTGCGCAATGGGAAAAAAAGCAATGTAGAAACAAATAATTACGCTTTCAGCATTGGACACTGTTTCTATATTTAACACATGTTATCATGATTATTTCTACCTGTTATCGTGAAATAATTATAGCTGCATAACTCAAGATCGTATGAAGATGTAATAGATGTATATACCAATTGATACCGTCACCCCTATCTTACACATTTAAGAAACGCATTCTTAAAAGCGCACAGCCTCCATTTGTCCGTGAAAGGCAAAGGTCACACGTTCGAGACCCTCTCACCACACAGTTTTCATCTGCCATGGATTTGCAAATCATCGCAGACTCCGTTGTAGGGTAATAACTTTTTCTGGACGTTGAACGAAATGAAATGAAATGATTGTACAGCACTCATGGCTGGGAGGCCCCACATGGGCATGTTCGGCCGCCGAGTTGCAAGTCTTGTCAGTTGACGCCATATTGGAAGACTTACGTGTAGATGATGATGAAGTGCTGATAACGGCAGCCCAGTCCTCAATTGGCCCAAATCTCCGACACGGCCGGGAATCGAACCCAGGCCCACTGCATGGCAGACATGATGACCACTCAGCTAAGGAGCCGGACTTTCTGGACGCTATTACACGTTGTATAACGTCAATAAAAGAGTTAGGTATAGATTTCGTGTACGTTTGTAAAATATATGTAGTGCTTAGCTGTACACATTCCCTCATTATCGAATGTGCTGCCCAATTTTCAGTTACTGTCCAAAATAACTCCTTCTAGGAGAGTTGAATGGGGACAATGAACGGGAAAACGGCGTCAAATACCTAGTTTATATGCTAGTGGCAATACTGAAGAACTCTAGGGTACGTTTGGGGAATAAGATTTGTACAGTGCTCCGAGCCATTTCACACTGGTTCTCGTCCAATAAAGGGAAAACTACCACTGATGAATCTACAATCTCCTCACATGTCATGTTTCCAGAACCGTTAAAATATCGAACAGAACGGTTAACCAACCTCTACTTGATCTCAGTGTGGTTGGCTCCGTCAATGATTATCATCTGTAGATTACTTGTCGCATGTATCTGCGATAAAGGCTTGGCATAATTTTTCCACTAACCATCACTCTATTTTATATTTTATAACACGACTGCGTTATTGTTTTCTTAAAGTTTGTCATCACCATCGTCGTTACTATCACGATTTAAGATATCGCAGTTCTGCTTTCATTCTGATAAAGTGAAAGAAAGTTCACTTTAAATGACGTGTGAATTAATAACTCAATAACATGTACCTACTTAATGTTTTCATATGTAAGTCAATAATTTCTGCTGTAAGTATGGCGCATCTGAAAGAGTTCATGCCAGTTCAGTCTTCCGTACCCAGTGCATAATTTCAGACAGACTAAAATATTGAGAAATTAAAATGGTAGCCGTAATTCTGAAAAGAAGACTTGGAAGTACCTTCGTCACGGAGGTTGGACACTCCTCTATCCAAATATAGCACGAGAATATGTTTGGAGCAGGTGTAGAACATAAAGATCTGTAACTGCATTGAAAAATGACAGACGTTTTTTGTTTGTTTTGTCCTTTGGAGTCTTCAGACTTCTAACTGAACTGGTGCTTTCCACAACGAATTTCGCTACTGTGCCTACCTCTTTATCTCTGAATAGCACTTGTACCTTACGTCCTGATTTGTTTGTTGGGTATACTCTAATTTATGTCTTTCCCTACAGCTTTTAACCTATGCCACTAACTCTACTACAATGGACACACGCCATATTGGAAGCTTGCTCTTCTCTAGATCTTCAACAAAAATCATATTTCGTACCAAGCGCAAGTTATTTGCTGTTTCCTTCTGATCGTATGAATAATCGTATTAATTGGTAAACGGATTATATGTAAAATAAACAAACATGTTTCCATATACTATCGACGTTAGTACCTGCCCTGTTTCAATCAAAGTAGGAAGCAAATAGTTCACTTAGGTTAAGACCCAGCTTCTGACAGTGTACGTGCAGTGCCAGCCGATCGGGACAATTTGTAAATAAGCACGATCTCCTTTCTGCAGTAACCCACCTGTACAGTCCCTGTGACTTGGTTAGGCTACATGGAGACCTGATGAATATCACATACGTAAGAAAATTAGTTAACTATTACAATGAACCTAATAATATTTCCTTTTGTCATTTGAGTGGAGCAACTACAGGAAAGGGAATCGTGTGAGATGAGGTGGAATATTTGAAAAGCATTTTGTCGTTGATACTGTCAGATTATTATCGTGGTTCACATAGCACATTTAATACATGAGTTAGAAGTGAGATTACAGCCCCTTATCCTCACAATGATTCCTTTCTGCAACATAGGTTACAAGGGAAATCAGCGTAATGGCTTTAAAGAGAAGGACGAGGAAAACTGGGAACTACATAAATGGAGGATATCCTCAATAAATATTTAAATGAAACCACAAAAAAAAGTGAAACAACCCGTTTTCTCCACCACCGTCGGAACTACCAGAGATTCACCTAAGTCCAACTCAAAGCCTTTCCACCGAAAGTGGGGATTCCAAAACAGTCTTCGTAATGGAGAAATGTTATTCAGCAAGGGGCCAGTCTTCATAGAATTAGATATTTTACACAATGGTATAGCCTACATTTGCAATATCATTACACATTTTACATGTGGCCGTAAAGCTGCACCAAGAGTTTACCTCAAAAATGGAAAAACCAGATCCCAAGTTCTGTGGCATGAGTCACATAGTTAGATGGCAAGAGTACAAGCAATTGCTGAAGGCAAAAACTTGAATAAAATAGGGAAGCAAATTAATACTCTTCACATCTGATTAGAGTAGAGGAATTGATTGAGATTAGTATAGTTATTTTTGCCACTCTAAAGGATACACTATTCTTAAGCAAGACAAGGTAGATATTCAATCAAAGAGAGACCAGTACTGCTTGCAAATGGTCACTTTTCGTATGAGCGAAGATGGGGTCCCAGTTCCAGCATTAAGCATGAAAATTAAGTTAAAAACTCAGATATATGAAACAAGAAAGGACTACATCTACATCTACATCTACATTTATACTCCGCAAGCCACCCAACGGTGTGTGGCGGAGGGCACTTTACATGCCACTGTCATTACCTCCCTTTCCTGTTCCAGTCGCGTATGATTCGCGGGAAGAACGACTGTCTGAAAGCCTCCGTGCGCGCTCTAATCTCTCTAATTTTACATTCGTGATCTCCTCGGGAGGTATAAGTAGGGGGAAGCAATATATTCGATACCTCATCCAGAAACGCACCCTCTCGAAACCTGGCGAGCAAGCTACACCGCGATGCAGAGCGCCTCTCTTGCAGAGTCTGCCACTTGAGTTTATTAAACATCTCCGTAACGCTATCACGGTTACCAAATAACCCTGTGACGAAACGCGCCGCTCTTCTTTGGATCTTCTCTATCTCCTCCGTCCAACCGATCTGGTACGGATCCCACACTGATGAGCAATACTCAAGTATAGGTCGAACTCCTGGTGATCCTGTAAATAAGTGACATGATTTTTTTCATAAGTGACAGGAACCTATCCAAACTAATCGGAACACAAACCAAGACTAGAAGAGCTCTAAGGATCATTAAGTCTTACCAGGGAGGCAGTAGGATCCAGAGCGCCGCTGAAAAACAGCCAGCAGAGGCGGTTGCCTCAGACGCCCTGTGTTCTAACATGGTGGAGAAGGGACATTTAATGTTTGGCGAGAAAAAAATGGGAAGCGTACTGATTCGCAAAGAAGCAGTTTCTCAGGACCTCTCTGGGAAAGCTATCGATATTGCTGCTGGAAAGCCAAGGACACACATGCTTCCTTCACCAGCAGATGGCCCGCATTTATTCAGAGGTTCATACTTTGCAGAGCTTGTCTAGAGAACCAGAGAGGATATGGAGAGGGTGTTGGTTGAGAGAAAAATAAATGTAGTCGCACACTGTGTATTCTCTCACCAAGGGAGTAGAGAAAATCGTCTGTACATCCTGTATAGGATAAAAAAGCAGTTATCAGAAAGCAATAACTTAACATATACACTCATCTTGTGCCATCATCCTGACACTTCTTCTCGTCATTGTTTTTCATACGTTCCTTTCTTCATTCAACCCTTATCGTACCAGTCCATCTAATTTTCAACAGCGTTCGACAGCAACACATTTCATATGCTTCGATCCTCTTATTTTCCTTTTACACCGACGAATGGTTTTCCAGGTCGACAAATCATATGAAAATGTTTTGATATTTCTTCATTCTTGCCTCCGTCATCAATCGTAGTTTCAGAACTGCCTCTCTGGCGCCTTTACCTTTCCTAAAGCCAAATTGACGGTGACCTACAAATCTTCAGCTCTATTTTCCAGTATTCTGTATATTGCTCTTGTCAGAAACTGGGATGCATGAGCTGATAAACTTACAGTGCAATGTTTTTCTCCCTTGTCGTCTTTTGCAGCCTTCGGACCTGTTTTGATAACGTTTTCCCGAGTCTGACGGTGTATCGGCAGTCTCATTCACTCTACAGACCAACGTGAACAGTAGTGCTGTTGCCGCTTCCCCCAATGATTTTAGATATTCTGATGGAGTTTACCTGCCATTCCTGCCTTCTTTGATGTTAAATCTCACAAAGCTCTTTTAAATTCTGATTCTCATGGTGGATCCCGTATATCTCCCGTGTCGACTGCTGTTTCTTCTTCTGCCACATTTTCAGACAAGTCCTACTCCTCATAGAGATCTTTAGTGTACTCTATCCACTTATCTACTCCCTCCTCTTCGCTTAGCCGTATGGACACGTAATATTTCGCTTTAAAAATATTTTGTTCGTAATGTGAAACAAACGGACGCTTCGATACCAGATGGCATGTGACAGACTTGAAGGGCAGCGTCTATTTAGGCTGTCTCAAGGTGTTGTTGTTGTGGTCTCCGCTTTTAAAATATTTTGCTCATAATGGGAAACAAACCGACGCTTCGATACCAGATGGCATGTGACAGACTTGAAGGGCAGAGTTTATTTAGGCTGTCTTCAGGTACATTTGGAAGAAAATGAAGTTGCACATAGCTGCTGAAACGCAAGAGAATACGCTTCTGGCGAACCACAGGAGTGACACTCATTTACAATGCAGGAAAAAAAACCTGGCAAGACGTTGAAGAGTTTGATCCGATCACACCATACACCCCCTGGGTTTCAACGTCGTCCACCAACAGATGGCGCAGTGCCGTAGCTACCGGAGTACTGTCTCTATGAAACATTTAATACAGAATCCTCACGGCCAGAAGGCTCAGTGTTGTAGAAACGTGTGGCGTAAGCAGGTAACCACGTCACTCAACACATTCGAGCATCCTACGGCTAACTGGAAGAGTTTCAAAGTGGTCAAATTGTAGGCTTCCGAGTTGGGATGGTCCTTTCGGAGAACTTCTAACACCGAAAATGCAGGATGCATAGCATCTGCTACCGATATATAACATTTTTTTCTGAATTGTAAGTAAACATTTGTAATTTAAATGCTTCCTTTTAATAAGTAAGGCCATTGCTTCACTGTATGTGTGTATTTAGGTAGTAGTCTGTTGACGTTTCTTGTACCTATCTCTGTTTTACTGTAAAACCTATAAGCTCTGGGAAACAGCCAAAGGAATTGTTCTTTGCATCGATAATAGCAATGCTTGTGCGCTGTACAATCTTTGGGTGGGGAGTTGTAGCGCACAGCGTACGGAGAGAGCGAGAGACGGGTTCCAGCGCTTGTAGTGTGCGGAAGTGTGGTGTTGACGATCTCGCAGTAGGGAGTACCATTTCGGCGGCTTCATGTACTCACGCCGGCCAGATGTCTAGAGCAGGAGTACAGACGGGCGGAGAAGGCTCTATTAATTACGATTACCCGTTCCTATAATTATCCTTGGCTCCACAAGATGCTACCGTCTTCAACAACAGCAGCAGTTCCAGCAACACAGATTCGTCGTCGGCTCTGAGTTTCGTCGTATGCACAGCACTGATGTAAGTCTGTTCATTCGTAGAAAGTATTAACGGCTATCCCAGCAGCACAACTGAATGTGATTTGACTGACAAGATTTATTTAAATAATAATCAGTTAAACTCAGGGCGAATGTGGCCTCATTGTCTCCAGACATTGTTACCAAGCACAATCCTTGTTCATTTTTTTTCCTAATACGCTGAGTGTCATAAGAAGCAAATTCAATAGTTACTGCCAGTTTAATAATGAAAAAATTCTCTTTTAAGAATTCTAGCCTCAGTCTACTTTCAATTAACTGTTGTACAACAGAGGCTTCAGTACATGACTAAAGTAAAGCAATTTCATTTTTCAATCATTGCAAAAAATCCAAATGTAAAGTAAAGCACAAATTATGAGTGTGGAAGTTTTATTTATTTTACATACAGGGTGGAGCACATGGCTGTTTGGTTTGGTACGTACTCTAGTATTTAATTTTGTTCAAGTCAGTAAAAATGGCTCAGTTGTTGAGGCAGTAATATGAAATCCAAATTGGAAAATAGGTTGGCAAAGTAAAAAGTGCTTGTTTTTTTCTAAATTTCTTTGATGACGTTATTCTGAGGTCACTGAAAGTCATTGTTCATGTAACAAAGTTCATTGCTAACATACAGTTTAATTGCATATTTTCAAATCATTAATATATTGCGTTTTTCAAAATGTAATGCCAAACATAACGTAAGAGTGACTTGTCAATTTCTTTTATCATTACATACTCATTTAAAACAAGTGTCAAAAAACGTGACAACCTTCAGTTGCCACGTCAGTGTTTAATAATGCATGTTTTTACCTCCCATAATCTTGTACAGCTTTTGGATGTAAATTGTCCTAGTGGGTTGGCGACCGTTAATTATTTCCTTTTCGTTCATAAGTGTAACTTTTGGATTCATGATACGTGGTATCCCTTTTCTGTTCAGTGTTGTCCGTGAGTGAATGTACATAATAACATTCATTTTTCAAATTATAGCCCTGTTCAGTTGAATTACTTTTGATTTTTAGTAGACTTTCCATCAGAAGGGTCGGTTGTACACTTTCCTCCTACTTACCGTTACCACTTCTTTGGAAAAGATAGCCTTATCCAATTAGAAAAGTCAATTAAGCATACACTCGATCCACCGTCATATTTTGTATCGCAAGCAGGATTGGGCGATTAGTAAGAGGGAGGTTACACGTGGCGACCGTGACAGGGCAATATCAGTTTGGTATTGTTCTGGGCACGAAGTTGCAGTGTGCAGTTTTGTAGCGAGTAGTAACTTGTTGCTACAAACAAAGTCGCTCACATACAATAACTCTAAGTGGCAGAAATAAGCCGCACATTTAAATTTCACAATAATCAGTAAAGTGCCAAATGAATAAATTAGGTGAAACGAGTAATTTGAATGTACCAAATGTGAAACAATCGGTCGAGCAATGGACGACCAATGAAGCGGAATCCATTGTTCAGAATTCGGAGGCTAGCATCACAGACGCTGCTGCTGGAAATGGAACAGTGGCAGAAATGGAATTCCAAGCGCTTGCAAATGCTAGGTAATATGGAATAAAAAGTAAACCAGAACCTATTCATGACGGATATGAGGAATGTATTAAGACAGAACCTGTGTTGCAACCTATAATTTCCGTAAATATAAAAGAATTTTTCAGTTTGTTAATCAGTAAAATGGATGCCCAATCAGCAAAAATAGATGACCAGAATAAAGCAATTAAAACTGTTAACGTTAATATTGGAATTCTTGACACAAAGGTATATAAAATTGGAGCAGAAGTAGTAGCACTGAGTACCGAAATTGGTAATCTGAAGCATGATATGGAGGAAGCTCGAACAAAGATAGGACATAAATAGTCCTTTCGAAACTGAAATAGGGAGGATAGCACAGAAACTGATAGAGACTGTTCGCGGTTTGTGTAATGATAACAAGAAGGAGGTAAAACGTAGTCAGTTACCACTTGGCAGGCAGTTACAAGGATAAATAAGTTAGAGAAACGATTAGAAGAAAATCTGCACTATGTGTCATACCACGCACATAGCGCTGAAATATTAGCGAAGGAGGAACGTTTCGATCCCTTCACAAAGCAGAGTAGACTTCACGTTATTGACTTCGTTAAAAAATTGTGAAAGGGTATTGCCGCAATCACGGACAAACAAGAGAAAAATAAATGCAGTAATCGACGTGTTATCTGGCGAGGCTAAGCGATGGGGTTTAAACCTCGGTATAACAAACATGACGTTTCAAGAGTTCAAAAATGCATTTTGATAGACTATTGGTCGGAGCAGAAACAAGAGTGTGTATAGCGCGATTTCGTAGTGTTGAGGCCCTACGATGTAAACACGCGCGGCTCCATGACAGAATTTTGCGAAAACTGGATTGCAAATTGGAATACTTGCGCGATCGGAAAACTGAATCGGAGAATGTCTGGGGGCTATGGCAGAAGTTTCCAGATGACTCCAAGAGATACATGGCAGTAGCTCGAGAACGGTTGCTGCGTTTTTAGAGAAAGTGCATGACGAAGACAATTGGCGGAATCACCACGAAAATGTTAAAATCCATGGGAATGGTAACAATTACCAACATAGTCACAACCAGAACAATAACAATAACCATGGCAATAATGGTAGCAACCACCTTGGTAATAACAATGCAGGCGCCAGTTGTTGTTGTGGTCTTCAGTTCTGAGACTGGTTTCATGCAGCTCTCCATGATACTCTATCCTGTGCAAGCTGCTTCATCTCCTAGTACCTACTGCAACCTACATCCTTCTGGATCTGCTTGGTGTATTCATCTCTTGGTCTCCCTCCACGATTTTTACCCTCCACGCTGCCCTCCAATACTAAATTAGTGACCCCTTGATGCCACAGAACATGTCCTACCAACCGATCCCTTCTTCTAGTCAAGTTGTGCCACAACTCCTTTTCTCCCCAATTCTATTCAATACCTCCTCATTAGTTATGTGATCAACCCATTTAATTTTCAACATTCTTCCGTAGCACCACATTTCGAAAGCTTCTACTCTCTTCTTGTCTAAACTATTTATCGTCCACGTTTCATTTCCATACATGGCTACACTCCATACAAATACTTTCAGAAACGACTTCCAGACACTTAAATCTATAGCCTATGTTAACAAATTTCTCTTCTTCAGAAACGCTTTCCTTGCCATTGCCAGTCTACATTTAATATCCTCTCTACTTCGACCATCATCAGTTAATTTGCTCCCCAAACAGTAAAGTTCCTTTACTACTTTAAGTGTCTCGTTACCTAATCTAATTCCATCAGCATCACCCGACTTAACTCGACTACATTCCGTTACCGTCGTTTTGCTTTTGTTGATATTCATCTTATACCCTCCTGTCAAGACACCGTCCACTCCGTTCAACTGCTCTTCCAAGTCCTTTGCAGTCTCTGACAGGATTACAATGTCATCGGGAGCTTAAAGTTTTTATTTCTTCTCCATGGATTTTAATACCTACTCCGAATTTTTCTTTTGTTTCCTTTACTGCTTGCTCAATATACAGATTGAATAACGTCGGGGAGAGGCTACAAACCTGTCTCACCCCCTTCCCAACAACCACTTCTCTTTTATGTCCATCGACCCATATAATTACCATCTGGTTTCTGTACAAACTGTAAATAGCCTTTCGTTCCCTGTATTTTATCCCTGCCATCTTCAGAATTTGAAAGAGAGTAATCCAGTCAATATTATCAAAAGCTTTCTCTTAGTCTACAAATGTTAGAAACGTGGATTTGCCTTTTCTTAATGTAGCTTCTAAGATAAGCCGTAGTGTAGGGAAGCAGCCTACTCACGCTGTAGTAAATTCGCATCAGTTTCCATTGTGTGCCAGCCAGTCTGCTGTAACTCTGTAACTAGCTCTGACGTCATAAATATTGCGCAATACCTTAAAAATCAAGCAAATGACCTAAAACTTTTCTAGCATGTCAGGAATAATACTAAATTAATGTGTGTTAAATATCAGTTCGATAACTTCAGCCTTTTTCGAAATTTGGACATTTTTCTGAAAAAATCATTGGCGCAACAGAAAAGAGCTAGAGACTTCAAAATTTATATTTAGATTCATCTTTCATAATGATTTAATAAAAACAGTACTTTGGATTTCACAAATTAAGATTTTAGTGGAAATTCATGATTTTCTGGTTTTCGTCTCAAAACTGAAGGAAGCAAGATAGATTAAGTAGGCTAATAAATGAGGCTAGGATGTTTAGATTTAAATAGGTTGGAGGTCCGCTATGACTATGAAGATGTGTAAAGTTTCCTTTTAGTACCTATAAAATTATAGCGATAGCGGATCTCAAAAGGGCCAGTTCAGAGCTCATCTACTGCGTACAGTGTAATTTAATTAATTCTCTCGCCCAGAATATTTAACTTAGACACATCAAAATTTTATTATCAATACTTACCTGCGTGCTGAATGCACGTTTAAATTAAGAGCTTCTTCGGCCATCAGCAAAAGAAGCTATAAATTATTATGTAACTTGTAGTGGTGCGTTACTAGCCTAGCGGCTAGTCGAGAGAGCCGAAAAGATCAGGCGTTCCCTTCGCCGTCCGCACCGCGGGTTTATATATAAGGACGCTGCGCGTGGAAGGAAGGCCCCAGTTCTCTCCAGACGCTGAATGACACGCCATCTGTGTCGGGAGCCGCGTCGTATCAGTGTCACTGCTACAAACAGCCTCGGGTGCCGTATTAAGTTACTAGAGATACGCGGAACCGAGAAAACATTTTATGTGAAGTGTTAATTCTGGAATGATTTTCATTATCTAGCTTCAGTTTGCGTATTGTCGTATTTTCACGTGCCGTCGCGGGACAGACATTCTACCAAATATTTAGCATGGCGTTTGATGAAATGTTTTCATCAAATTATGGCGAGCATTCTTTTTAACATTTAATTCGGACATTTATAGTTGCCTCAGCGCATTAGACTCTGAACTGCTCTGTTAGTTGGGTTGTAGGGATATTTGTGTTTTTTTTTTCAGTGAATTTCAGAATATACTCAACTATTTTGGAAAACCGTTTTTGATTAGAAATCCCGGACAATCCCCTAATTCCTCAGAGCTATAAGCTGCAGCTATAATGGTATCTCAATTGAAGTGGGCACTAGGATCTCTAATTACTGGTTCCATGTTTTATTAAATCACTTTCTGGGTGCCAAAAAGTAAATAGAGAGCCAGTGTTGAGAACGGCAAAAGACAGCATTAACAACATTCAAAAAGCCAGAGACTGATTCTACATGCAAGCATTTATACAGCAATTAGATTATTTTTACAAACTTATCCGCCGCCCCACATATGGTGCATCGGCCGGGAAATCAACTAAGTGAAAGTGATTTTAACTATTCGGATTCGCGAGTGGAATGCGACGCGCAGCTGAATAATGGAACAGTGAAAGTGTTACGTGTGCATGTGAACGACGCAATTGGATTAACAACACATCTGGATTGACGGAGCTGGCACTGAGTCTAGCGGTGCTGCCGGCATCGCGAGAAGCCAGTCTCGCCGCACCGCAGTCGTCCGCTGGAGCAGCCGGCGCAGAGCCTGCATTTGCGGGCCACGCAAACACACAACAGCCGTCGGAGAGCCGTCTGCAGTTGAACGTGCCACGTCGCATCAGGAATCCTGGTACACCGCGCCGGCAACGCCATACGTCGTGCAGACGGAACTAAGTTAAGTGAAAAGCTGTTAAAAATTTTACTAACCTGCCCTAAAAGACTGTCGGCGATGGAACCGCCAAAAGAAACTGAGTTTAAACTTAAATTAGAACCTATGTCTGTTGAGGGAACTGTAAATTCAGACAACGGTTCAAGTGTAAATATGCATGAAAGTAGCAATGTTAAGGTGAAACATGAAGTATTGTCTCCGGACAGTAGTGTGCGAAGGGGCAATGATTCAATAATAGAAACCCCTGTAGTAAAGCAGAAGGTAGAAATTGTAAATTTATTGGATGATAGTTTCTCTGATGAATTAAAAATGAAACAGTCATCAGAGATGGTAGAGTTTAAGAAGGAGCAGTTAGATATGACTAATCAATCAGAAGTTTCATTTGGTTTTGATGATTCTGGTATTGGAGCTAGTTTTTCGTCACCTGAGTGTGATAAAAAGCCAGCTAGTGAGCAACCCAAAGATGCTGGGGCTGTTGATTTAAATGTTATATTACAAGCAATAGCTGCCAGTAATGCTAGAATGACAGCTGATTTAAAATCTGATATAATTGAAGTAAATAACAGGATTGTGGCCAGCCAAACAAATTTTAATATGCGGTTTGAGGCGATGGACGATAAATTAGAATCCAATAATGCTGAATTAAAGTCTGAAATAAGTGAACAGGTCAAAAGCAGTAATGTTGAAATGTCAGCCAGTAATGCTAGAATGAATGCTGAATTAAAATCTAATATAATTGAGATAAATAACAGGATTGTGGCCAGTCAAACTAATTTTAATAAGCGATTGGAGGTAATGGACGATGAATGAAAAAGGATCTAGACAGTTTGAATTGTAAAATTGATTGCAATCATGAGGATATTAAGAAAAAGGTTGCTCAACAGTTTTCTGAAATGTATAAAACAGTTAAATCCGAAGTTGCTGAGGTTCGCAAAGACTTCCAAATGGAAGATGCGAAGCTGGAGCACAAGTTAACAGAAAAGATCGAAGCAGAATCTGAACTGTGCTCAGATAGATTTAAAGATGTTATTATTAAAGTAAACATATGTCAAGCAGAAGTAGAAGCAATCAAAACTGACACTACTCATATTGTGCAAAGAGTAGATAATGTTGAAATGAAAGTAGAAAATATCAGTACTAACATTGCTAACATTGAAAGTAAAGTAGCTTTAGTAACTTCTGGTAATGGTAGTATACAACAAGTTGTAGCCGCAAACGCCGTTTTTATCGGGTGTCGGCAGTTCTTGCGGTTCGACCCAGATAAAAATATCCATCCGCTAGATTTCTGGAACGATTTTGAAGATGTGATTCCACGAACTTGGTCTGAGCGAGAGAAAATCTCATTTATTAAAAGCCATTTAGCAGGTGACGCCATGCGTTGGTCAGCTGATGTTATGTTAAAGTGTAAAACATTAGCTTTTATTAATGAGTATTGGTCTAGCAATAAGCAAAATGAAGTGTTGAGAGAATTTTGGAGTGGAAAACGCTTCAATGCAGGCAAGGAATCAATTAAAGAGTTTGCTAGGTCATGGATCTCACGTTTGTCACATTTGGCGGAAAAGCTAAAACCAGAAATGATTATACTAGGTCTTGAAGCCAAACTGCCATGGTATTGGCAAACGAGAATTATATCAGCCCCTAGAGACAATCTCGATCGTTTCATTGAATATTTGGAACGTGTAGAACGTGTTGCTGCCAATGAGGAGCAAGCACGTAATAACCGTAATGCCAATAATAATAATAATAGTAACTTTAGGAACGAGCAAAATGGCAATGTAAACATCAGAACAGTAGGTGTTCGCCTTCCTAAGAGAGGTAGGAATTGGGGAAATAATTATCAGAACCAACAATGGCGTCCAAGGGATAATAATTTTGTTCCAAACAGAAATATGCATGTAAACAACAGTACGGAAAGTAATGCTGTGCCAGTCAACTATAATGAAAATAAAGGAAACAGTAGTAGGCCGAGGCAGGAAAACTAGTTCCCGTCTATGAGGACACTGGCGCTCACCAGGCGGTTACTTTTCCTAAGCCAGTAGTTACGGGAATTGGTAAGACAAATCAGAATACTCAAACTGAACAAATGGATGAAGTGTCGGTAGCATCTAAGGATACAACAGAAATATTAGATCACTCACAGTATTTGATAGATACCGTGTCAGAGACGCTTTCTAAGTGGGAAGAGAAAGAGAAGGCGCAGCTGTGTAACGATAGGGACGAGCTACAAAATACTGAATTGTCAGGTGAAGAAGCAGAAGAAATTCATGCTTATATTTACGATGAGGATGATGTGCTCTTATCTAAAGTGCCTGTGCAGGATGTTGATAATGTACTAATAGATTTAGGACAGGAGATAAGTGGGAATGTAGAGGGTAGGCTGTTTGGGGTCGATGAACCCAGTAGCTGTAACCAGTTGTCACTTGAGAAGGAAACCGACGATAATGGTGAAAATGGTTTAGCTGTAACTAATGTTATGCCCGGTCTGGAGGCGCAGAATCGCTCAGACTACAGTAATTTGGGTCATGTTCAGCAAACTAAATGTAATGAAGTCGTGCGGTGTTTCGATTTAAAATTAATAGACCGACTGGAAAAGTCAGCTGAAAATGTAATTCAGGAAACCCCTACACACTGTGACCTAAATGTAATGAAGACAGATGTTGATCACTTTAGTTGGAGACAAATCCAAAAGGAGCTATTAGATGAATTTGAGAAACCACCTGTACAACCTAGAATAAGCCACCCTATAATAATAGTGAATATGTTGGGTATCAATGTACGTTGTCTCTTAGACAGTGGAAGTGAGGTGAGTGCAATATCGCAGTCCTTCTTTGATGCATTACCTGGTAAAGACAAGCTTACAGCAATGAAGGTATCAGGACTAAGAATAATTGGTGCTACTGGCAAGGTTTCAAAAACGGTAAAGCAAGAAGCTTTACTGCCCTTTAACATTAATGGTAATTTAATTGATCATCCATGTTTAATCGTAAACAATCTCAGTATTGAGGTTTTAATTGGCATAGATTTCTTGTCGAAATATCAGAGTGTTGTTGACTTTGAAAGAAG
Organism: Schistocerca piceifrons; assembly: GCF_021461385.2. Lineage (NCBI taxonomy): Eukaryota > Metazoa > Arthropoda > Insecta > Orthoptera > Acrididae > Schistocerca > Schistocerca piceifrons. Next base: position 654,654,030 of record NC_060142.1, read on the forward strand.
CCAGTTAAAAATGGTCTTGCCAATAACCGGAGTAATTATAGTACCTTTTAGTGATAAACATGTAGTAACTGATCATGAAACTTGGGAGCTGCCTATACGAGTTCTGAAAAATAGGAGGTATTGGGACGAGGATGTTAATCTTGGTACAAGTAAGCTGAACACAGAAGAAGAAGAAGAAGCAATTATTTTAGACAAAATAGAAGCTAAATTGCAGGAAATCAATAAGATTTCAGCCAGTCAAAAGGTAGAACTGAGACAGGTTCTAAAAAGGCATCATAAAGTATTTTCAGATCGACGTGGGGTGGTCAAAGGTTATCAATGAATGCTGTAGGGAGGAGGTTGTTCTGTAACCTCTACACAGTGCGGCAGCTGTGCAGTCCCAGCTGTGTGAGATCTTCTTTCCATTTCAGGTCTCACTCACTCTTCATCTTTTCTATCCACCTAAAATTTCTAACTCTTCTTTACAGCATTAAACCAATGAATGCTGTAGGGAGGAGGTTGTTCTGTAACCTCTACACAGTGTGGCAGCTGTGCAGTCCCAGCTGTGTGAGATCGTCTTTCCCATTTCAGATCTCACTCATTCTTCCTCTTTCCTGTCCTCAAAAATTTCGACCTCTTCTTTCATACTAAAATTTTCCGTTATGGTTATCTTTACAGCATTAAGCTAATGAATGCTGTAGGGAGGAGGTTGTTCTGTAACCTCTACACAGTGTGGCAGCTGTGCAGTCCCAGCTGTGTGAGATCTTCTTTCCCTTTCAGGTCTCACTCATTCTTCCTCTTTCCTGTCCTCAAAAATTTCGACCTCTTCTTTCCAGACATGAAAATTTTCTGTCATGGCTATCAAGCCATGAGTTATGTAACCATTCTATCTACCGATTAGTGAAGAAAAATACCTAATGTGACAAACCTAATAGTGACAAGCAATAGAGAAGTATGACGTAATTAAGATAAAATGTATTGGAGTAACAAGTATGTATAGAACCCAGGTAATATAGTAACTACAAAGTGTTGTTTTATTGGAAATGGTCCACCAACAGTAATTTAAAAAGAAATATGAATTCATGTACAAGCAGGATCTGAAGTGGTAGTGAAACCTAGTGTATGCATTAGAGCTAACTAAGAAATAGTAAAAGAGATTGCTTAGTGTTATGAAAAATATGCAGATAAGTTGTAAGGATAAACTCACCTGGTATAGCAAGGAAAGGCAGTGTAATAGAATTGAGCAGTGTTTGTGGTTGAGACGTGAAGGACACGTCCCTGAAGTATTTATAAGGTTGAAGCTGGCCATTATTTTAGTGTAGTGTGTGACAGGATACACCTACACGTATTGAGGTTATGAGTTGGAGGCGTGAATGCGACCATAGGTACCCTTATGTTAGATGAGACAGAGCAGCTCATGGTGTCCTATAGGTTTAAGGAATTTAGCATTACGCTCGTCCATAATTACTTGATGCACTTTAGTGGTAGGTCTGAGAGAGACTACCTGTGGTTTCAGCGTCCGATCGAGTGGAAATGGATTGCCACGTGAGCAAACTAATCAGCTGCAATACACTATGAATATGAAATAAATGTGCTGTCCTATGCTTTAAATATTAATAGAGTGAGTGTTAAATAAGTACATACACTACCATTATAAATAAATAACATACTGACAGACGTGAAACATTATTTTAGCTCAGCATAAATACACTTCAAAGTAAGTAAGTACCTAATTGCAGATGTGGAACTGACAACAGCAGAGGACCAATAAGTGGATTTAGTAGTCAACTAAACGTAGTGTGTTTTGAACACTCACAACTGTACTATTACCAAAAGTTACTCACTTGTACAAAGAAGCTGAGAAAACAACCACTAATCATACTCATACTATCTCTAAGAGTAAGGTAATCAAAGATGAGTCAGTTAAGTGCTTAAAATACAAATGTATCAGGAATGTACCGAGCATTGGTTCAGTGTTCCGGCCCAGAAATAAGAAATTCAGATTAAATATGATTTATGATTGTATGCCTTAGGAGCATAAATTTTCTCCAGTACGTGACTAACGGCGTTTTGAGCCATTTATTTACCGATTTTATGACAGTTAAGTAACCGTGAGAGTAAAATTAAAAAGGTTCTGTTAACTTTGTTCCAGTAACATATTGGAAGAGAAAATGTATATATCCCCATTTCATTGTGACCCACCCTTAGATGTTAAGTGAACAGAGTCTGAGGCACTCTTTTTGTTTGTTCTGCAGGACAAACCAGATAATGGCAGCCTGGTAGCTGCGTGAAAGCGTGGAGTGACTTGGACACAACTCACAGTGACCCCTCCCCTTTCCCCCATGTAATTTAGAGTGATCGAGAAGGACGCACATCATAGCAACTTCCCCTCCTCTACCCTTGTGGATGGAAGTGTAGGACGCCAGCCAAAGCGGCTACAACCACGTGTGTAAAAATTATTTGTGAACTTTTCTTTCAGGTTTAGAAAAGACTGCTAAGAGATAATCATCCGTTTATGTATCATGTTATTTTCTTTGAATTTGTGTATGTAAAAATGTATTTAATGGATCTAAGATTTTCATAATTTTTCAATTTGTTTGTGTTTGTTTGTCTAAGGCAATATGTATGCCAAAATATTTCATTGACTTTGCTTAAAATTTTGAGTAATGACATTGTTTGAAAGGCAGTGAACAGGCCCACAATTTAAATAATTAATGTAGGTAATCAGTTTTCTTTAATGTTTCTACAGGTTTATATTTCAATTTTGATTTTGCATAGGGAGTTAAACTGTACTCTTGCTTCCCTTTTTGTAATTAAATTTTTTTCATTCATTAACTTTCATAGACTAAAAAAATTTAAGTAGAGGGTGATGTAGGGAAGCAGCCTACTCATGCTGTAGTAAATTCGCATCAGTTTCCATTGTGTGCCAGCCAGTCTGCTGTAACTCTGTAACTAGCTCTGACGTCATAAATATTGCGCAATACCTTAAAAATCAAGCAAATAACCTAAAACTTTTCTAGCATGTCAGGAATAATACTAAATTAATGTGTGTTAAATATCAGTTCGATAACTTCAGCCTTTTTCGAAATTTGGACGTTTTTCTGAAAAAATCATTGGCGCAACAGAAAAGAGCTAGAGACTTCAAAATTTATATTTAGATTCATCTTTCATAATGATTTAATAAAAACAGTACTTTGGATTTCACAAATTAAGATTTTAGTGGAAATTCATGATTTTCTGGTTTTCGTCTCAAAACTGAAGGAAGCAAGATAGATTAAGTAGGCTAATAAATAAGGCTAGGATGTTTAGATTTAAATAGGTTGGAGGTCCGCTATGACTATGAAGATGTGTAAAGTTTCCTTTTAGTACCTATAAAATTATAGCGATAGCGGATCTCAAAAGGGCCAGTTCAGAGCTCATCTACTGCGTACAGTGTAATTTAATTAATTCTCTCGCCCAGAATATTATTATCAATACTTACCTGCGTGCTGAATGGACGTTTAAATTAAGAGCTTCTTCGGCCATCAGCAAAAGAAGCTATAAATTATTATGTAACTTGAAGTGGTGCGTTACTAGCCCAGCGGCTAGTCGAGAGAGCCGAAAAGATCAGGCGTTCCCTTCGCCGTCCGCACCGCGGGTTTATATATAAGGACGCTGCGCGAGGAAGGAAGGCCCCAGTTCTCTCCAGACGCTGAATGACACGCCATCTGTGTCGGGAGCCGCGTCGTATCAGTGTCACTGCTACAAACAGCCTCGGGTGCCGTATTAAGTTACTAGAGATACGCGGAACCGAGAAAACATTTTATGTGAAGTGTTAATTCTGGAATGATTTTCATTATCTAGCTTCAGTTTGCGTATTGTCGTATTTTCACGTGCCGTCGCGGGACAGACATTCTACCAAATATTTAGCATGGCGTTTGATGAAATGTTTTCATCAAATTATGGCGAGCATTCTTTTTAACATTTAATTCGGACATTTATAGTTGCCTCAGCGCATTAGACTCTGAACTGCTCTGTTAGTTGGGTTGTAGGGATATTTGTGTTTTTTTTTCAGTGAATTTCAGAATATACTCAACTATTTTGGAAAACCGTTTTTGATTAGAAATCCCGGACAATCCCCTAATTCCTCAGAGCTATAAGCTGCAGCTATAATGGTATCTCAATTGAAGTGGGCACTAGGATCTCTAATTACTGGTTCCATGTTTTATTAAATCACTTTCTGGGTGCCAAAAAGTAAATACAGAGCCAGTGTTGAGAACGGCAAAAGACAGCATTAACAACATTCAAAAAGCCAGAGACTGATTCTACATGCAAGCATTTATACAGCAATTAGATTATTTTTACAAACTTATCCGCCGCCCCACAGTAGGGTCAGTTTTGCCTCACGTGTTCCAACATTTCTACGGAATGCAAACTGATCATCCCCGAGGTCGGCTTCTACCAGTGTTTCCATTCGTCTGTAAGGAATTCACGTTAGTATTTTGCATCCTTGACTAATTAAACTAATAGTTCGGTAATTTTCACATCTGTAAACACCTGCTTTCTTTTGGATTGGTATTATTATATTCTTCTTGAAGTCTGAGGGTATTTCGCCTGTCTCATACATCTTGCTCACCAGATGGTAGAGTTCTGTCAGGACTGGCTCTCCCAAGGCTGTCAGTAGTTCTAATGGAATGTTGTTTACTCCTGGGGCCTTGTTTCGACTCATGGCTTTCAGTGCTCTGTCAAACTCTTCACGCAGTATCATATCTCCCATTTCATCTTCATTTACATCCTCTTCCATTTCCATAATATTGCCCTCAAGTACATCGCCCTTGTATAGACCCTCTATATACTCCTTCCACCATTCTGCTTTCCCTTCTTTGCTTAGAACTGGGTTTCTATCAAAGCTCTTGATATTCATGCAAGTGGTTCTCATTTCTCCAAAGATCTCTTTAATTTTCCTGTAGGCAGTATCTATCTTACCCCAAGTGAGATAAGCCTCTACATCCTTACATTTGTCCTCTAGCCATCCCTGCTTAGCCATTCAGCACTTCCTGTCGATATCATTTTTGAGACTTTTGTATTCCATTTTGCCTGCTTCATTTACTGAATTTTTATATTTTCTCCTTTCATCAATTAAATTCAATATTTCTTCTGTTACCCAAAGGTTTCTACTAGCCCTCGTCTTTTTACCTATTTGATCCTCTGCTGCCTTCACTACTTCATCCCTCAGAGCTACCCATTCTTCATCCAATGTATTTCTTTCCCCTACTGGTGTCAATTGTTCCCTTATGGTCACCCTGAAAGTATGTACAACCTCTGGTTTAGTCAGTTTATCCAGGTCCCATCTCCTTAAATTCGCACTTTTTTGTAATTGCTTCAGTTCTAAGCTACAGTTCATAACCAATAGATTGTGGTCAGAGTCCACATCCGCACCTGTAAATGTCTTACAATTTAAAGCCTGGATCCTAAATTTCTGTCTTACCACTATATAATATATCTGAAACCTGTCAGTATCTCCAGGTTTCTTCCGTGTATACAACTTTCTTTTATGATTCTCGAACGAAGTGTTAGCTATGATTAAGTTATGCTCCGTGCAAAATTCTATCAGACGGGTTTCTCTTTCATTTCTTACCCCAAATCCATATTCAACTACTACGTTTCCTTGTCTTCCTTTTCCTACTATCGAATTCCAGTCACCCATGACTATTAAATTTTTGTATCCCTTCGCTACCTGAATAATTTATTTTATCTCATCACACATTTCTTCAATTGCTACGTCATCTGCAAAGCTAGTTAGCATATAAACTTATACTACTGTAGTAGGCGTGGGCTTCGTGTCTATTTTGGCCACAATAATACGTTCGCTATGCTGTTTTAAGTAGCTTAACCGTACTCCTATTTTTTATTCATTATTAAACCTACTCTTGCACTACACCTATTTGATTTTGTATTTATAACCCTGTATTCACCCGACCAGAAGTCTTGTTTCTCTTGCCACCGAACTTCGCTAATACCCACTATATCAAACTTTAACCTATTAATTTCCCTTTTTAAATTTTCTAACCTGCCTGCCCGATTAAGGAATCTGACACTCCACGCTCCGATCCGTAGAACGCCAGCTTTCTTTCTCCTGATAACGACGTCCTCTTGAGTAGTCCCCGCCTGGAGATCCCAATGGGGGACTATTTTACCTCCGGAATATTTTACCCAAGAGGACGCCATCATCATTCAACCATACAGGAAAGTTGCATGCCCTCGGGAAATATTACGGCCGTAGTTTCCCCTTGCTTTCAGCCGTTTGCAGTACCAGCACAGCAGGGTCGTTTTGGTTAGTGTTACAAGGCCAGATCAGTCAATCATCCAGACTGTTGCTCCTGCAACTCCTGAAAAGGCTGCTGCCTCTCTTCAGGAACCACACGTTTGTGTGGCCTCTCAGCAGATACCCCTCCGTTGTGGTTGCACCTACGGTACGGCTATCTGTATCGCTGAGGCACGCAAGCCTCCCCACCAACGGCAAAGTCTGTGGTTCACGGGTGGGGTGGGGGGGGGGGCAGTATCAAGTACATATGGTAAGTACTCCTTGCAGGAATGATAGCAGACAGGGGGGAATTGATACATCACGGCAGTCTTTTAGCAATAGGTCTGTCAGAATTAGTCAGGGAAACAACTAGCCTCGCCCGATAGGGGCCCACCTAGCGTCGGGAGACCTTGGCGGCCCAAACGAAAACCTAGACAATACCGCTATGATAAATCCGAAAGGATAACTCAGCGATGATAGAATGTGCGAGAGAGTGAAGAGAGCGACGCACCTAGAGTAAAGATAATCGAGTGGCGAACGGCGGTCGACGTATCTGTCACTGCTCGTAAAAGTAATAATGACATTAGTGTACCGGTAGGGGAGAAGAAAGCGGCCGCTGTTAAAGCAACAACGGTTACGCAAGTTTCAGTGGAGTAGGAGTCGCCAGCGGAAGTAGTAGGGCCGATCTCGAATAAAGTTTCCGTTATCGAGCAGGGAAATGCGCAACGCGCGGAGGTGTGGTTAGGTCAGTTCGGTCGGATGTACGACGAACTGAAAAGTTATAGAGGATAGTATGGGAGATGTGCTAAAGGGGAGACTGGATAAGAAATTGACGCTTCTCAGCCCAAGAAATTTGCGTTTTTGAAACGGAAAGCTCTGTACCTGAACGTCAGGCTTTGAAGAAGCCACCCCAGCGACGCTAGTCCTATTGAAAACAGAGGCGTATGTTACGAGGAGGGGCGGAATGAATTTGGCGATAATGACCATGTACAACTAATTGAAAACCACGTAGATTACAATATCTACGAGGTCAAACCTGTCGTTATACAGTCAGACGAGAATGATGATGGTTCGGTTGCGTGTGCTCGGGAGATGAGATAGAAGAAAAAACAGAGCACTTTTCTCCAAAATTCTCTGAAGATGATAGCCGTCTTTCCGAAGAATACTTACCTGACGTGACAATTAGCGAGCTTCTGGTTAAACAAAGTTCATTAATCGATGAAATCGATAGTAAGATTTCGGTGTTGAAATCAAAACAAGTTCAACTACCGCAGGACATACAAATAGAGATCAAAAACGTTCAAACACAAATTTTAATTGATACAGGGGAAGAGCTGAGTGCTATGTCGGTAAAAACTTTTGAATTAGTGAAAGATAAACGAGAAGTAGTAGAAAAGCGAGTAATGGGAGTCAAAATAATCGGTGCTACCGGAAGGAATAGTAAACCGTTAACAAACCAAATATTTGTATGTTTTGAGATTCAAGGAGAACCATTCGAACAGGAATTTGTCGCCATGCCGGATCTGTGCAACGATATTATTTCGGGTTTAGATTGGTTGTTAAAATAATGTGCGATTATTAACTGCAATAATAAGACCATGAAGTGCATTTCCAAAGACACCACCGAAGTAAATGTGAGTTTTGATGAGAGGAGTGACGATGTGAGCAGTGAATACAAACCTATTCAAAAATGGTTCAAATGTCTCTGAGAATTATGGGACTTAACTTCGGAGGTCATCAGTCGCCTAGAACTTCGAACTACTTAAACCTAACTAACCTAAGGACATCACACAACTCCATGCCTGAGGCAGGATTCGAACCTGCGTCCGTAGCGGTCGCGCGGTTCCAGATTGTAGCGCCTAGAACCGCTCAGACACTTCGGCTGGCCAAACCTATTCGTCTTGTTAGATGTCCTAATGAGATTGGTTTAGGCAGGATAGTGGAATACTACGATATCCGCAATATGAACATCAAGAATTGTTTGGAAGACGAATTGGAGAGCATTGTAGACAGATTGCCAAACGCCCCGCCTGAACAAAAACGAGACTGTATGACGTAATAATGAGAAAAAAGAACGTGTTTTCAAATAAACCGGGGCTGGTTACTGGTTATCAGTTACCCCATGAACCATTCTTTGTAGGACCATACGCGGTACCGCTATCTAAGAAGGAGGAAGTCCAACAAGAAATAGATAGAATGTTAGAATGGAATGTTATAGAGAGGAGTACCAGCCCCTATAAAAATCCCTTAATAATAGTGGGTAAGAGAGATGGTAGTATCAGGATTGTGACAGACGCACGCACGTTGAACAAGATCGTTCAGCATGAGACAGATAGACCAGATATACTGTAAACATTTCACAATGTACGGTTTATGACTAGTCTTGACCTCACAGATGGGTACCGGCAAACAGCCTTGGAAGAAGAGTGTAGGAAATATACGGTATTTTTATATGCAGGCCGATGTTACCAGTACAAGGTAGTGCCATTCGGCCTGCATATATCTGTTTCTGTCTTTATCAGGGCCCTGGATAAGGTGTAAGGTGCTGCTCTGAGCTCAAAACTGACAGTGTACGTGGACGATTTGCTGCTGGTGAATTAGTCGTGGCGAGGACATTGCTATTTGTTATACGACGTTTTCAGTGCGTTAGGAAAAGGTGGAATGACGCTGAAACTGAAGAAGTGTGAGTTTGTGAAGAAATAACTGCATTTCCTTGGGCACATTGTGACCGCAGAGGGTGTCACTAAAGATCCACAGAAAGAGGAGGCAATAAAGAACTGTTTTCCGCCCAGTCAAAGAGTTTCAAAGGGCTCCCAGGGCTCTACCGCAAGTTCTTGCTGGGGCATGCCTTCAACGATCCAAACATGAACAACTTGTTGCCAAAAAAATTACGCCATTTGTTTGGACTGACGAGTGTCGGGCCGCATTTGAAAGACTGAAAAATGAATTACTATAAAATAACATATTGTATCGTCCTGATCTTGCGTTGCAATTTCACACGTGCATGGCTTAGGTGTAGAATTGTTCCAAGAGGTAGGAGAAGGTGAAAATAAAGAACACAGAACAGTCGCGTTCGCAAGCCGAACGTTGACGAAATGTGAGCGAAACTATATGATTTTTGAGAAAGAATGTCTCGCTATCGTATGGGGTTTCAGAAAATTTAAAGGTTATTTGTCGGACCGAAAGGTGATAATTCACACGGATCACAAGGCGCTCACTTGTCTGAAGGATTGTCGTTTACTGCATAAAAGACTGACACGGTGGTAACTATTCTTGCAGCAGTTTCATTGTGACATCTGTTACACGAGAGGATCAGACAACTGTATAGCGGACGCGCTGTAACGTTTGCCTGTAACCGATCATCGGCTTTTGGAGAACGAGTCTAAGGCGTACTGAAATTGTACTGCTTTCAAGACGCAGAAGGTCGTAACGGAGTAGAGAGCATCTGTAAAAACATGCGTCGTCATCAAAACGAGGACGACTGTCTAGTAATTGTGAAGAACAAGTATGAGGAAAAGAGTAGAGAAGGTGAGGAACTGAGAAAGTATTATAAAAGATATAACCATATCTTGTACATACGTAAAGGTGAAATAGCATTAACTGGCGAGTGTGCTGGCCAGCCAAGTACGTAACAGAGATAATTGATTACTATCATTTAGCTTATGGTCATTGCGGACCAAAGAAGTGTGCTAAGAAGTTAGCGGAAGTTGTAAATCTTAATAATATGTAAAAAAGTGTTGCTGAAAGAATAAAGACATGTAATAAGTGGCAGAGGGTGAAGGTAACGAATTGCACGAACGTGGCCCTATGCAGAGCATACGACCTAACGATGTGATGGATTTGGTTTGTACGGACCTCTATGGTACACTGCCCAAGACTTCAGCGAATTTCGCGTGCATGTTCGTGGTGCTAGAAACATTTTCTAAGTTCACCAAGTTATATCTGATAAGAAAGGCAACAGCTAGAGCGGTTTATAACAGATTTGTTAATTATTACTTTGTGCACCTCAGCAAACCAAAAACCGTTTTGTCCGATAACGCAGCGCAATTTACTTCAATATTTTGAAATGAATGAACGAAAAGTAATGGAATTGAAGTAATACACATTTCAGCCCATTGACCGGGTGGGAATCCCGCGAAACGGTACATACGTGAATTAGGACGGCTTTGCCAAACGTATTGTCACCACAATCACAGATCGCGGGGCAATTACGTCGGTGAATTCCCGAAAATAATGAACACCTTTACGCATGAATTTACAGGCCACACTCTGGAAGAAATACTATTAGACCAAAAGTGTAAAAGTTTAGTGGAAGAAATGACTGATTTCACTCCGAGAGTTGATATTAACCTTGAAGTAAAGAAAGAACACCTACGAGAAACGATGAAAAAGGAAGCTGAAGTGCGAATACAGCGTTATGACGCTAAAGCGCGGTTTGCCAGATTTGCTAATGGCTATCTTGTACTTGTTAAAGCACACGAAAGGTCAAGCGAGATCGACCATGAAATTACAGAATTTAAATTCATTTACAATGGACCATTGGAGATTATCACTGTACCTAATCCTAACGATTACTGTTTAGCTTTTCCTAAATCAGGAAAGCTGTTAGGTATGTGTAATACTGTCGATTTAAAATTGTAGCAGTCAAAGACTAATCAAAGCGAAATGAGGAAAGAGAAACCAAGCCATTACTTTCTATTCTAGTGTTAGTGAGTGTGTGAACTTTGTGTATGTATGTATTATGTTAAAATTTTATTGTAATCTGTATGATGTGAGTTACTACCGATGCACTTAGACGAACTGTAAGTTTCAGGTCTGTGTATACGCGTGTATTAACGGACGGTGTTGAGTTATCCACTGTAATGCAATTAAAAAGAGGACTCCTTGAGATTACTCGGAAGGGAGTAACAACAATTTGAGGCAGGTGGACGTTCTGCAATGCCACTGCATACACAAACACGTAGAACTAGCGTGCCGCCATAGCGAACGCAGCAATGCTCCGCTTGAACTGAGTCGTTACCGGCTCTTGTAGCTCTGCGGCGTTCTTTGAGAATGTGCGTGTGCATCGCGAATTGGCTTTCTTTCAGCGCCGGCTGCTAAAGATTTGGATGTAAATGTTTATGTTTGATATCGATGTTACTTAAAACACATTCACTTGCGCAACGCGAGGGGAAAATTGAAAAAAAATCATGTTTATTATAGTACACATTTATGTAATGATTTCTGGAATTACGATTTCTTATCCTGTTCTGAAAGTTCTTTTTACTATTCTTTATGTATCTTTAAGTGATGCTTCAATTATTCTGTACAAATATTGAGTACGTTTCTCATAATATTTGTAGTAATTTTAAACTTACTGATTACTTGAATGAAGTGTTCGTTTTTAAGATGTGTTGTCATACTAAATGTTCTGAGTAATAATGACACAGGGTCGTCATGTAAATAACGTGCCTCCTACATAACTGCAATAATTATTTGAATTGATAACCCAGCGATTATTAGATTTTATGCAGAAGAAATTGTATAATTGTATCCACCTGCATTTCCATTTGTTTAAATTTTAGAACATTCCCTGAAATTGTTTCCCTCCGGAAAAAAGTCATGAAATGTGAGGCACGTGTAACACCGAAAATGCAGGATGCATGGCACCTGGTACCGATAAATAACATTTTTTCTGAATAGTATGTAAATATTTGTAATTTAAATGCTTCCTTTTAATAAGTAAGGACATTGCTTCACAGTACGTTTAAATTTAAGTAGAAGTCTGTTGACGTTTCATTGTATTTATCTGTGTTTTGCTGAGAAACTTATAAGCTCTGGGAAACAGCCAAAGGAATGGTTCTTTGCATCAACTAGCAGCGGTAATAGCAGTGCTTGTACGTTGTAAAATCTTTTGGTAGGGAGTTGTTGCGTAGAGCGCGCGGAGAGACCAAGAGACGGTTCCAGCGCTTGTAGTGTGCGGAAGTGAGGTGTTGACGATCTCGCAGTAGAGACTACCATTTTCGGCAGCATTATGTGCGAGCGCTGGCTAGAGGTCTAGAGCCGGAGTACAGACAGTGGACGGGAGGAAGAGGCTGTATTAATTACGATTGCCCGTTCCTATAAATAATAGTGGCTCCAAAAGATGCTACAGTCTTCAACAACAGCAGGAGTTCCAGCAACACAGATTGGTCGTCGGCTTCGAGTTTCGTCGTATGCACAGCTCTGAAGTAAGTCTGTTCATTGGTAGAAAGTATTAACGGCTAACCCAGCAGCACAACTGAATGTAATTTGATTGATAAGATTTATTTAAATAATTATCAGTTAAACTCAGGGCGATTGTGGCCTCATTGCCCCCAGACATTGTTACCAAGCACAATCCTTGTTCCATTTTTTTTTCTAATACGCTAAATGTCATAAGAAGCAAATTGAATAGTTACTGCCAGTTTATTAATGAAAAAATTCTCTTTTAAGAATTTTAGCCTCAGTCTACTTTCAATTAACTGTTGTACAACAGAGGCTTCAGTATATGACTAAAGTAAAGCAATTTCATTTTTCAGTCATTGCAAAAAAACCAAATGTAAAGTAACGCACAAATTAAGAGTGCAGAAATTTTATTTATTTTAATATAGCTTGGAGCACATGGGTGTTTGGTTTGGTACGTATTCTATTATTTAATTCTGTTAAAGTCAGTAAAAGAGGCTCAGTTGTTCATACAATAATATGAAATCCAAATTGGAAAATAGGTTGGCAAAGTAAAAAGTGCTTGTTTTTTCTAAATTTCTTTGCTGACGCTATTCTGAGGTCACTGAAAGTCATTGTTCATGTAACAAAGTTCAGTACTAACATACAGTTTAACTGCATATTTTCAAATCATTAATCTATTGCGATTTTCAAAATGTAATGCCAAACATAACGTAAGAGTGACTTGTTAATTTTTTTATCATTACATATTCATTTAAAATTTGTGTTAAAAAATGTGAAAACCTTCAGTTGCCACGTCAGTGTTTAAAAATTCATGATCAGTGGTATCCCTTTTCTGTCCAGTGTTGTCCATGAATGAATGCACAAAATAACTTTCATTTTCCAAATTATAGTCCTGTTCGGTTTAATTACTTTTAATTTTAGTAGACCCTCCATCAGAAGGGTCGGTAGTACACTTTCTTCATACTTATCGGTATCACCTCATCGGGAAATACAGCCTTATCCAATTAGAAAAGTCCATTAGGCATACATGCTATCCACGGTCATATTTGATATCGCAAGCAGGGTAGGCCGATTAGTAAGAGGGAGGTTACAAACTGCTACCGACGTTAGTCGTGCTGCGTCAGTTGTAGAAAGTTGTTTTGTGGTCTTCAGTCCAGAGACTGGTTTGTTGTAGCTGTCCATGCTTTTCTATCCTGTGCAAGCCTCTTCATCTGCGAATAAGTACTGCAACCTACAACCTTCTGGATCTGATAGTGTATTCATCTCCTGGTCTCCCTCAACGATTTGTTAATCTAAACGATTCCCTCCAGTATTAAATTGGAGGTCCCTGGTTGCCTCAGAACGTGTCCTATAATCGCTTCCTTCTTTTGGTCAAGTTGTGCCACAGATTCCCTTTTTTTCCAATTCGATTCAGTACCGGCACATTAGTCACATGATCGGTCATCTAATCTTCAGCATTCTTCTGGAGGACCAAATTTCGAAAAATTTTACTCTCTCCTTGTCTAAACTATATACCGTACATGTTTCACTTCCATAGATGGCTGCAATCCATTCAAATACTTTCAAAAAAATTCTTGACACTTAAATTATACTCCACGTTAAGAAATTTCTATTCTTTAGAAACATTTCCTTACCATGGCCAATCCACGTTTTATATCCAGTCTTCTTTGACCATCATTAGTTATTTTGCTCCCCAAATAGCAAAACTCATTAATAGCATTAAGTGTCGTACAGCCTAATCTTATTCTGTCAGCATCACCAGATTTAATTCGACTACCTTCCATTATCATCGTTTTGCTTTGGTTGATGTTCTTCTTATACACTCCTTTCAACACGCTGTCCATTCCATTCAGCTGCTCTTCCAAGTCCTTTGCTGTCAATCAGGGAATTATAATATCGTCGACAAACCTCGAAGTTTTCATTTCCACTCCACGGATATTATTTCCCTCTAAAATTTTCTTTTCTTTCCTTTACTACTTTCCCAATATACACACTGAATAACATTGGGGGTAGGCTACAACCCTGTCTCACTCCGTTCTCAACCACTTCTTCACTTTTATGCCCCTCGATTCATATAACTGCCATCTGGTTTCTGTATAAATTGAAAATAACCTTTCGTTCCCTGTATTTTACCCCTGCTACCTTCAGAATTTGAAAGAGAGTATCCCAGTCAACATTATCAAAAGCTTTTTCTAAGTCTACAGATTCTAGCAACGTAGGTTTGCCTTTCATTAACCTATTTTCTATGATAAAACATAGGGTCAGTATTGCCTCGCATGTTCCTACATTTCTACGGAATCCAAATTGATCTTCCCTGAGAATAGCTTCTAGCAGATTTTTTTATTTGTTTAGACCCGTGGTCTAGGGGTAGCGTCTTTGATTCATAATCAAAACGTCTTCGGTCCCGGGTTCGATCCCCGCCACTGCCTAAATTTTGATAAATAATCAGCATTGGCAGCCGAAGACTTCCGGCATAAGAGGTCAGCCTCATTCTGCCAACGGCCTTGTCAAAGAGGGCGGAGGAGCGGATAGAGGTTCAGGGCACACTCTTGTCCTAGGGGTGGGAAATTGCCCCTAAAGGTGGAAGAATCAGCAATGATCAACGACATGAGGATGCAGAAGGCAATGGAAACCACTGCATTAAAGAAACGTAACGTGTATCCACAGGACATGTGGCCTGTAATTGAAGAAGTGTCATGATGGTCTCTCCATTGGCAAAAGATTCCGGAATAGTCCCCCATTCGGATCTCCGGGAGGGGACAGCCAAGGGGGAGGTTACCATGAGAAAAAGATTGAATAATCTACGAAAGGATGACGTTCTACTAGTCGGGGCTTGGAATGTCAGAAGCTTGAATGTGGTAGGGAAACTAGAAAATCTGAAAAGGAAAATGCAAAGGCTCAATCTAGATATAGTAGGGGTCAGTGAAGTGAAGTGGAAGGAAGACAAGGATTTCTGGTCAGATGAGTATCGGGTAATATCAACAGTAGCAGAAATGGTATAACAGGTGTAGGATTCGTTATGAATAGGAAGGTAGGGCAGAGGGTGTGTTACTGTGAACAGTTCAGTGACCGGGTTGTTCTGATCAGAATCGACAGCAGACCAACACCGACAACGATAGTTCAGGTATACATGCCGACGTCGCAAGCTGAAGATGAACAGATAGAGAAAGTGTATGAGGATATTGAAAGGGTAATGCAGTATGTAAAGGGGGACGAAAATCTAATAGTCAGGGGTGACTGGAATGCAGTTTTAGGGGAAGGAGCAGAGGAAAAGGTTACAGGAGAATATGGGCTTGCGACAAGGAATGAAAGAGGAGAAAGACTAATTGAGTTCTGTAACAGGTTTCAGCTAGTAATAGCGAATATCCTGTTCAAGAATCACAAGAGGAGGAGGTATACTTGGAAAAGGCCGGAAGATATGGGAAGATTTCAATTAGATTACATCATGGTCTGACAGAGATTCCGAAATCAGATACTGGATTGTAAGGCGTACCCAGGAGCAGATATGGACTCAGATCACAATATAGTAGTGATGAAGAGTAGGCTGAAGTTCAAAACATTAGCCAGGAAGAATCAATACGCAAAGAAGTGGGATACGGAAGTACTAAGGAATGACGAGATACGTTTGAAGTTCCCTAACGCTACAGATACAGCAATACAGAATAGTGCAGTAGGCAGTACAGTTGAAGAGGAATGGACATCTCTAAAAAGGACATCACAAAAGTTGGGAAGGAAAACATAGGTACAAAGAAGGTAGCTGCGAAGAAACCATGGGTAACAGAAGAAATACTTCAGTTGATAGATGAAAGGAGGAAGTACAAACATGTTCCGGGAAAATCAGGAATACAGAAATACAAGTCGCTGAGGAATGAAATAAATAGGAAGTGCAGGGAAGCTAAGACGAAATGGCTGCAGGAAAAATGTGAAGACATCGAAAAAGATATGATTGTCGGAAGGATAGACTCAGCATACAGGAAAGTCAAAACAACCTTTGGTGACATTAAAAGCAACGGTGGTAACATTAAGAGTGCAACGGGAATTCCACTGTTAAATGCAGAGGAGAAGCAGATAGGTGGAAAGTATACATTGGAAGCCTCTATGAGCGTGAAGATTTGTCTGATGTGATAGAAGAAGAAACAGTACTCGATTTAGAAGAGATAGGGGATCCAGTATTAGAATCGGAATTTAAAAGAGCTTTGGAGGACTTACGGTCAAATAAGGCAGACGGGATAGATAACATTCCATCAGAATTTCTAAAATCATTGGGGGAAGTGGCAATAAAACGACTATTCACGTTGGTGTGTAGAATATATGAGTCTGGCGATATACCATCTGACTTTCAGAAAAGCATCATCCACACAATTCCGAAGACGGCAAGAGCTGACAAGTGCGAGAATTATCGCACAATCAGCTTAACAGCTCATGCATCGAAGCTGCTTACAAGAATAATATACAGAAGAATGGAAAAGGAAATTGAGAATGCGCTAGGTGACGATCAGTTTGGCTTTAGGAAAAGTAAAGGGACGAGAGAGGCTATTCTGACGTTACGGCTAATAATGGAAGCAAGGCTAAAGAAAAATCAAGACACTTTCATAGGATTTGTCGACCTGGAAAAAGCGTTCGACAATATTAAATGGTGCAAGCTGTTCGAGATTCTGAAAAAAGTAGGGGTAAGCTATAGGGAGAGACGGGTCATACACAATATGTACAACAACCAAGAGGTAATAATGAGAGTGGACGATCAAGAACGAAGTGCTCGTATTAAGAAGGGTGTAAGACAAGGCTGTACATCGAGGGAGCAATGATGGAAATAAAAGAAAAGTTCAGGAGTGGAATTAAAATACAAGGTGAAAGGATATCAATGATACGATTCTCTGATGACATTGCTATCCTGAGTGAAAGTGAAGAAGAATTAAATGATCTGCTGAACGGAATGAACAGTCTAATGAGTACACAGTATGGTTTGAGAGTAAATCGGAGAAAGACGAAGGTAATGAGAAGAAGTAGAAATGAGAACAGTGAGAAACTTAACATCAGGATTGATGGTCACGAAGTCAATGAAGTTAAGGAATTCTGCTACCTAGGCAATAGAATAACCAATGACGAACGGAGCAACGAGGACATCAAAAGCAGACACGCTATGGCAAAAAAGGCATTTCTGGCCAAGAGAAGTCTACTAATATCAAAAACTGGCCTTCATTTGAGGAAGAAATTTCTGAGGATGTACGTCTGGAGTACAGCATTGTATGGTAGTGAAACATGAACTGTGGGAAATCCGGAACAGAAGAGAATCGAAGCATTTGATATGTGGTGGTATAGACGAATGTTGAAAATTAGGTGGACTGATAAGGTAAGGAATGAGGAGGTTATACGCAGAATCGGAGAGGAAAGGAATATGTGGAAAACACTGATAAGGAGAAGGGACAGGATGATAGGACATCTGCTAAGACATGAGGGAATGACTTTCATGGTACTAGAGGGAGCTGTAGAGGGCAAAAACTGTAGAAGAAGACAGAGATTGGAATTCGTGAAGCAAATAATTGAGGACGTAGGTTGCAAGTGCTACTCTGAGATGAAGAGGTTAGCACAGGAAAGGAATTCGTGGCGGGCCGCACAAACCAGTCTGTAGACTGATGACAAAAAAAAATAAATAAATAAATAAATAAATAAATAAGGATTTAATGTTAGTATTTTGCAACCGTTACTTATTAAACTGATAGTTCTGTAATTTTCACATCTGTCAACATCCGCTTTCTTTGTGATGGGAATTATTGTAATGTATACTTCCTGAAGTCTGAAGGTATTTCGCCAGTCTCGTAGATCTTGCTCACCAGATGGAAGAGTTTTGTCATGGCTTGCTCTCTCAAGGCTACCAGTAACTGTAATGGAATTTTGTCGTCTGCTCCCGGGGCCTTGTTTCAACATAGGTCTTTCAGTGCTCTGTCAAAGTCTTCACGCAGCATCATGTATCCCATTTCATCTTCATCTACGTCCTTTTCGATATCCATAGCATTGCTGTCAAGTATATCGCCTTTCTATAGACCCTCTATATACTCCTTCAACCTTTCTGCATTCCCTTCTTTGCTTAGGACATGATTTGCATCTGAACTCTTGATATTAATACATGAGGTTTTCTTTCCTTCAAAGGTCTCTTTAATTTTCCTGTACGCAGTGCCTATCTTACCCCTTGTGATATATGCTTCTACATCCTTACATTGTCCTCTAGCTATACCTGCTTTGCCGTTTTGGACGTCCTGTAAATCTCATTTTCTAGACGTTTTTATTCCTTTTCCCCTGCTTCATTTACTGCATTTTTATATTTTCATCTTTGATCAATTAAATTCAGTGTCTCTTCTGTTACCCAAGGATTCTATCAGCCGTCGTCTTTTTACTGTCATCACTCTTTCATCTCTGAAAGGCACCCATTCTGTATCTACTGTATTTCTTCCTGCCTTTCTTGTCAACCGTTCCCTAATGCTCTCTCTCAAATTCTCTACAGTCTCTGGTTGTTTCAGCTTATCCAGATCCCATCTCCTGAAATTCCTGCCTTTTTGCAGTTTCTTCAGTTTCAATCTACATTTCAAACCAATAAAATGTGGTCAGAGGTCGCACCTGCTTCTGGAAATGTCTTACAATTTAAAACCTGGTTCCTAAAGCTCTGACTTACCATTATATAATCTATCTGAAAACTTGCAGTGTCTCCAGCACTCTTCTTCTTCTCTTTTTTTCTTCTTTCTTGATTCTTCTTTCTAGTTTTTTAAACCAAGTGCTAGCTATGATTAAGTTATGCTCCGTGCAAAATTCTACTTGTCCTTCTCTTTCTTTTCCTACAATCGAGTTTCAATCCACAATAACTATTAAATTTTCGTCTCCCTTAACTATCTGAATAGCTTCTCTTATTGCATCATACATTTCATCAACCTCTTCATT